>NC_134116.1:73680308-74310080 GCF_040939455.1 Microcebus murinus | reverse complement strand
ACTAATATATATAGAAAAAATTAGCCGGGCATGGTGGCATGTGCCTGTAGTCCCAGGTACTCAGGAGGCTGAGGAAGCAGGATTGCTTGAGCCCAGGAGTTTGAGGTTGCTGTGAGCTAGGCTGATGCCATGGCACTCACTCTAGCCTGGGCAACAAAGCGAGATTCTGTCTCAAAAAAAAATTGTCATTTTGGAATTCCATATTCTAAGAAAATATCCTTCAAGAATGAAGGTGAGATAAGAAAATTCTCTAGTGAATGAAAAATAATAAGAGAATTTGTTGGCAGCAGACATGCTCTAGAAGAATTGCTAAAGAAAGATCTACAGACAGAATTGCCCTGTGTGAAAGAAGCTAGACTCAAAAGGTTACGTACTGTAATGACTTCATTTATATGGCATTTTCAGAAAGATAAAACTTTATGGCAACGGAAAACAGACCAGTGGTTGCTAGGGGTCAGGGGTGGGATGAAGCTGTGATTAAATGGGATCGCATGAAGGAATTGGGGAGCAATGGAGCTGTTCTGCATCCAGATTCTCTACCCATATTAAAATGCATAGAACTCGACGCACACACACACACACACAGAGTCAATCTTGCCACGTGTCCGGGAGCAACAGGGATGTTGCTCCCTAAGAACCTTCTAGTCTTCGAAAAACACTTGGAGCTTTACCACCTTTCTTGGACGCCTGCCTGTGCATATCGTCGATGAGGCCAATGCCAGGCTGTATCTGCTGCCCTTGAGTGTAGCTTGTAGCCGAATTTATCCTCCCCGCCTGCCCCACTGCCAGTTCAAGCAAAGAAAATATCACATTTGAGCTGAACGATGAATAAGAAGTCAGAATGCATTTGGTGGGACAGCCCTTTCATTCTACAAAAACTATTATGTAAAGCTCACCTCCCCTCCCCCGCTAGTCTGAAATAAGAAAAAAACTGAACTCATCTGGATCAGGACTTACAGATCTACTTGTCGCCTCATCATTGAAGCGTCTGCTTCTGAGTTTCCCTTCTAGCTGCTGCAGCCACAAACGCACAGTAAGGCCCGGGCAGGTCCTGAAGCCCCTACCCACTATACCTCCTGCCACTCCGCTGACATGTAGAGTATTTCTCTTGCTACAGAGACCCTTTTGGTCCAAGTAATAATTCTCCCTCTGAATCTGAGGGTTGGTATTACTTTTGCCTTTGGTAGATCCACAGGAGCAAGAAGGAATCACCGTTTGCAGGAGAAGAAATAAAATAAAAACAAGACCTTTGGCACCACTCTAATACTGCAGTTCTGCATTGTTTAAAAGTTGTGTTTAGGGTGGGCGCAGAGGCTCAAGCAGGTAATCCCAGCACTTTGGGAGGCCGAGGCAGGAGGATCGCTTGAGCCCAGGAGTTCGAGATTAGCCTAGGCAACATAGCAAGATCCCGTCTCTATAAAAACATTTAAAAATTGGCTGAGTGTGGTGGCATGTGCCTGTAGTCCCAGCTACTCAGGAGCCTGAGCTGGGAGGATCGCTTGAGTCCAGGAATTCAAAGTTACAATGAGCTATAATCGCAACACTGCACTCCAGCCTGGGTGACAGAGTGACATCCTGTCAAAAAAAAAAAAAAAAAGGTTGTGTTATGTGACTCTCTCCACCTTAAGGCAGGAGTTGTGCTTCCATCAGCTGTGTGTCTCTGGAGGATGGCACAGTGACGGACACATAGAGGCAGTCACATGAATGTAGGTTGTAAATGAGCGAATGAATGCACGTGAGGCTGAATAAATGAATGGTGTGACTGATTCAGGCAAAGTTCTGCAAACACAGCAGGTGGCCATGCTCCCCTTGCCCAGGTATGTCTCCTGCCACTGGTGGGAGGCAAAGGTGGTGGTCCAGTGGCCTAGGAGACAGGAGGGAGATGACAGAGGGGTCCAATCTGGTAACATGAAGGCAGGAGAATTGGGCCACAGCGGGTGACTCATCAGTGTGCTCCATGGATTGGCATGAGCTTTCATCTCTAGGTGAGCAGAGGGGACGGGATCAGCAACAGAAAACAACACACACAGTGAAATGCTCCAAGGCCAACATGTCAACCAAAACATCACTCCTCTAAAGGGTTTTCCATCCCATTAGATGTTCCTTCAAGTAGTGTCTCCTCCTCCAATGTGTTTAAGAAATATTCTATGCTCTGTCTCCTTCTTGAAAATGCAAAATACATATTTGCTTATTAAATCCTCAGAAAAGTCCCATAGTAAAGAATTATATTTACATTTTTAAGTTGAGGTATAAGTAATATATGCACTTATTTTAAGTGTTCAGTTCAATGAGTTTTGAGCGTTGAATGTTCAATTTACCCCCACCAAAATAAGATACAGAACATTTCCATCACCCCAGAAAGTTCCCCCATGGTCCATCCCAGTGAACCCCCTGTCCCCACTCAGGGACAACCACTGGCTGACCTACCATCACCATAGTTTGGTTTCGCTAGTTCTTAGACTGTGCTGCATGTATTTTTGTGTGCCTGGCTTCTTTTGTTCAGTGTGAGATTTTTGAGTTTCATCAATGCTGTTGTATATAGCACTAGTTCATTCTCTTTTTTTATTGCTGAGCTATATTCCATTCTGTATGTATCTAAACTGTGATATATATTTATTTTATATATATATATAGTGATATATAGAGATATGTTTATATATATATATATATATATATATATATATATATATATATATCACAATTTGTTTATCCGTTCTCCTGGTGATAGTAATTTGGGTTGTTTCCAAGTTTTGACAGTTATGAATAAGGCTGGTACAAACATTCTTATATAAGTCTTTTTGTGCATATATATTTTCATTCTTCTTGGGTAAAATAGGAGTGAAATAGCAGGGACATGGGGTATATTTGCTCAGCTTTATAAAAACTGCCAAACAGTTCTCCAAAGTAGTTGTACCTGTTTAGCTTTTTAAATTTGGTAGTTCCTGTATTCATTTGACAACAGAGCCACACATGTGTAAAATGGACAGGTTGGACTAGACGACTTTTAAGATTCTTCCCAGGCCTAAGTGATGAGAGAAGCCAAGGCATTCAGAAGTATTGTTGTCCAAGGTCAGGGTTTTGCCTTCTTTTATAAATCTGACAGGCAAAAGCAAATGGCATGAAACCCAAGATGACCAGAAAAACTAGGAGTAAGGAGATAGAGGGCAGCGCTGAGCCCAGTGAGTGGGGAAGAGGGGCTAGTGAGCAGTCACTTGGACACAGACATGAAAAAGGGGATATTTAAGCCACAGGGAATCAGAGACACCGAGTTAGAAACAATTAAAGCAGAGACAATTGCATACGGAAGACTCCAGCAGCATTTAGGAATTTCTTTGGTCCAGGGGCATCGATAAAAAGATATTCAGAAGACTCTTCAAGATTACTTCTTTTTTTAAGAGGGAGCTGGATAGAGGATGTGGGATAAAATTGAAAATAAGATACAGTAAAATTTTATTCATTCTAATTCCATTTATTAAGAACGAAGCTTTTAGGCCGGGCGCTGTGGCTCACACCTGTAATCCTAGCTCTTGGGAGGCCGAGGCGGGCGGATTGCTCAAGGTCAGGAGTTCAAAACCAGCCTGAGCAAGAGCGAGACCCCCGTCTCTACTATAAATAGAAAGAAATTAATTGGCCAACTGATATATATATAAAAAATTAGCCGGGCATGGTGGCGCATGCCTGTAGTCCCAGCTACTCGGGAGGCTGAGGCAGAAGGATCACTCAAGCCCAGGAGTTTGAGGTTGCTGTGAGCTAGGCTGACGCCACGGCACTCACTCTAGCCTGGACAACAAAGCGAGACTCTGTCTCAAAAAAAAAAAAAAAAAAAAAAAAAAAAGAATGAAGCTTTTAGGCCAGGCATGGTGGCTTACAGCTGTAATCCTAGCACTTTGGAAGGCCAAGGCAGGAGGGTCACTTGAGGTCAGGATTTCAAGACCAGTCTAAGCAAGAGCGAGATTCCATCTCTACAAAAAATAGAAATAGAAAAATGTTTTCCTGTTTCTTGGGTAAATACATAGGAGCGAAATTGCTAGGACATAGGGTATATATGTTCTCTACAAAAAAAAAAAAAAGAAAGAAAGAAAAAATACCTAGCTACCTGGGAGGCTGAGGCAGGAGGATCACTTGAGCCCAGTAGTTTGAGATTGCAATGAGCTACGATGACACCACTGCACTATAGCCAGGGTGACAGAGAGAGACTCTGTCTCAAAAACAAAGAAAGAAAGTTAGCCAGTGCAGTGGTGTCTGCCTGTAGTCCCAGCTACTTGGGAGGCTGAGGCAGGAGGATCCCTTGATCCTGGGAGTATGAGGTTGCAATGAGCTATGAGGATGCCACTACACTCTATCCTGGGCAACAGAGCAAGACCCTGTCTCAAAATAGATAAATAAATAAAAATAAAAGAATGTAAGGTTTTAATAACATTACTGCTGGGATACAATTCTCTGGATTTCTTGTATATCTTGAGCAGAGACACTGGCCACCCTTTGTTCCGGACTGTCTTTTGAAGGATGTTTCTATAGTGAACAACCTTGGAAAATAGAGATCATGTCTACTTCTGGAGCAAAGGGCACGTTTGCCTACATCCTTGGAGGATAGAGATAATATCTGCTCTTAAAGCAAAGGGCATGCATACTTGGTGCCCTTTATAAAAGATTCAGGTCTTGTAAGCTCAGACTTCCTCTCCTGAAATGCAACCCACTCCAGGCGCAGCTGTAATCTGGCCCTCTTCAATCACCCTTCTGAGACATGGGGAACCAGTATAAATTTTTAGAAACTAACACTCTACTGCTATGGCTGTGAATAATAAACCATCCTTCTCTAATCCAGCAGTCTCATGTCTTTTCTCATATCCATGAAAATAAGTTGGGCTAAGCTAACTTGTTAGCTTGCAAAGTGGGGTAAAATCTCAGTCTCTTCAAAATTCTTGGCAATTACATGTGACTTTTTGAATAATAGCAAAAATTCTCCCCTACACATTTCCAAAGTCTAATTTATCAACAAGGGGAATTACTTCTAAAACCAGGAGATTTTTTTAAAAAAACAAGTGTTCAAGAAATTAAGGATTCCTCAATACATTGCTAATTTCTAAACCCAGGCGCTCTAGAGCAAGTATTTTCCTGCACTTTTTAGAAAGTTATTTTGCTTGCACTGGTTGGGATACTCCCTTCATTCCAGGAATGAACACAATAAAACTTATCTGTCGGATCCCCTAGCACAAAAAAAGAGAATCCAACTCAGTCTCAGCTGCTGAGATCACGAGTGTGGCCAAGGGCAAGGGCCCCCTCAGCTCCTTCAGTTTCAAAGGCTGGCTGGCTCCCTGCCCTAGACCACCCTCCACAGCAAAACCCCGGACCAGAGAATACCTCCTGCATGGTTTCCGGAAGGCAGAAGACAAGTGTCTGTCCACGTTGCAAACAGATGGAGAACCCTTAAACGAATCTCCTGCCAGAAAGCAGAGGGTCAGTGGCAGCGTGGTACACATACACTCAACTTGCAGGGAACAGTCCAGGGTCTTCTTGTTCCCCATTTGGGAAGGAAACTGGACAGTCACCCAAGTCAAAGGATGCAGGAAAACTCCTCACTTTAATTCCAGCCCCCACGGCCCCCGTGTCGCCCCTTCTTTTGTTTCAGTCACTTCGTGAAAATGATCTTTTGCAGATGACCTAAGTCATACGGGGACTGTCCAGCCACTATCGACTTCACATGAGTTTTATCTGCCTCTAAAATCCTGGCCTCCTCTCACCACCTCTCTGCAGTACCAGCATCTCACCAGTCTCCCGGGAGCAATGCCCTTCGCTGTTTTGAAATCAGTGACCTTCATCTTCATCCGCACTGACTCTCACCTTCCACCATCGGGCCAGGTGACTTCTTGAGATCCCTTCCAGATCTGATATCTCCATTCAGTGTTGCCCATTCACCCATTCGCTTCCCTTAAAATACCCACATATCCAGAAAAAACTGACGTTGACCCTACATGGCTCTCCTCCTCTTCCAATACAAGTCCCTAAAGTGTCCACTTTGCAAGTCAATTCACTCCTGGACAATTTCCAATATATAGTTCACTCTCTATATGCCACTGAGGCAGTGGGCTCAACAAGGTCCCTACAGATCCACTCACTTCAAATCTGATGATCATTTCCTCGCTCACCTCCTCATTGCCCTTTATCTTGAGGGTGTGTGTGTGTGTGTGTGCGTGTGTGTATGTGTGTGTGTGTGCACGCACATTACAGACTGAATTGTGTCCCACAAAATTCACACGTTGAAGCCCTAACCGACAATGTTCCTGTATCTGGAGAGGGTTCCTTTAAAACGGTAACGAAGGTTAAATGAGGTCATAAGGGTGGGGCCCTGATCCTACAGGACTGGTGTCCTTCTAAGAAGGAAGAAGAGACACCAGAGAGCTTTCTTTCCGGCACATGTGTGTACATGCACGGAGAAAAGGCCATGCGAGGACATGGCAAGAAAGCGTTGTCTGCAAGCAAGGGAGAGAGGCCTCACCAGAAACAAAATTTGCTGGCACCTTGATCTTGGAATTCTAGCCTGCAAAACTGTGACAAAATAAATTTCTGTTGTTTCAAGCCACCTAGTTGGTGGTATTTTGTTATGGCAGCCCAAGCCGACTAATGCAATATGCATGCCCCTTATTGGTTTTTAACCTTGTTATGCCTAGCAAACTATTAAAGATAGTATTCTTAGCATACTGCATAGAATATATATATACAATCTACTCTACACAGTATAGTCTGCATAGCATGCAAAGCACCCACAAAACATTAGATAATTACAGAACCGCAGGGCTGCAAGTAAAGGTCACAGCTAAAGGCGGAATGCTAGCTATTATCTGCAGAAAAAAGGAAAAGAGAGCAAATGCATAGGTTGTCTTATTTATATTTCAAATAAACTCTTTTTTCAACTAACATGCTTATATCTTGTTTTCTCACTTTTAGTGGCCATTGATAAATATGACTTTTTAACTTTACAAGCACAATTACATTCCACAGAAAGGTCAGCCTTGGTATTTTCAGACAGTGCCCGGGGTGGAGGAGGCACCGTGATTTAAACTAACATTTAATGGCTGTTATTTCATATTCTGGACATTAATTGGAGATCGTTGCTTAAGAACCAACCATTTTGAGACAATGAGGGAAATTTGAACATGGGCTTCATCTTAAGTAATTTAAAGAAGTATTGTTAATTTTGTTAGGTATGATAATGATATTGTAGTTATGAAAGAAAATGGAGACACAGAACTATTCAGGAGAAAAGAAGAAAGGAAGAGGAGGGAAAAGAGGAGGAGGAAAAAAAAAGAGAAAAATTACACTAATATAGCAAAATGTTTATAACTGATTGGAGGAAGGGTACATCGGGTTCATTATACGATGTGTCTGCTTTTGTGTGAGTTTGAAACATTAACAGCCGTGGGAGACGTATGAAGAATATTTGTTTTTGTTTTTTTTTTTTGAGACAGAGTCTAGCTTTGTTGCCCAGGCTAGAGTGAGTGCCGTGGCATCAGCCTAGCTCACAGCAACCTCAGACTCCTGGGCTCAAGCAATCCTCCTGCCTCAGCCTCCCGAGTAGCTGGGACTACAGGCATGCGCCACCATGCCCGGCTAATTTTTTCTATATATATTAGTTGGCCAATTAATTTCTTTCTACTTATAGTAGAGACGGGGTCTCGCTCTTGCTCAGGCCGGTTTCCAACTCCTGACCTCGAGCAATCCGCCCGCCTCGGCCTCCCAGAGTGCTAGGATTACAGGCGTGAGCCACCAGGCCCGGCAGAAGAATATTTGTTGCATGTCCTTTCTGTGTCAGGCACAGAGCTGGGCCCATTCGTGTGTGTTACCTCATTCACATCTCCCACAGCCCTGAGAGGAGTCAGTACTACCCAGTATCCACACTCACCTTCTTTCTTTCTAACAAATCCTAATTTTGTTCACAGCAGCAAAGTACCTGCTGACCATGCCTGCTCAGATTCTTCCCTTATAATTAAGGGCGGCTGTGTGATATGATGTTGACCCGAGGGTTCTAGATGGAAGTTGGCTAGGGATTTCGGGACACGGTGTTGCTTTTCTAGGATAGGGGCTTCCCTTCCTTCCTTCATCTTCCTGCCTGGAATGCAGACTTAGGTGGAAGGCAGAGCGGCCATTTTGTAGCCATGAGGAGACAAATGTGAAAACAAAAGCCTCACAGTGAGGACCACCCAGCAGGAAGAAAGAAACCACCTGGGACACAGATGTCACCCGCCCTCCCTAAAAATGCAAACCTCTAGACTTTCCAGGAAGTGTGAGAAAAAGCCTGTTTGGTTAAACCACCATAGTCAGCTTTCTGTCATATACAGCCCAAATATGATCTATCTGATGGTTATTATCATGGGGATTCTACTGGCATGTTAAGATACTGGTATTCAGGTAGGTTAAGAAACTCACTGAGATTTACACGGCCAGAGTAGGCCCAGCTGGTGTTCAACACCTCTTCCCATGGGCCACCTCTCCTGCACCCCTCCCCTGCCACCAGACAACAAAACACATGAACCTTTTTCTATCATATGATGTCTATCACTAAACAAGTCCAGAGACTCTTTCTTGGCATTCGAAGTCCAGGCAAGGTGGGACTGGGTCATTGTGCTCTTCTACCAGTCAGAGCCCAGGATGCTAGCAAGGAAGACATTGTCCCTTCCTTTCCAGGCCGATCCTCCTGAAAGGAGAGCAGTGGCAGCTGCTAGATATCCCTTCTCCCCTCAGATGCCTCTTCTACCTGCCCTTCCTACCCCCTTGCCCGTGTTCAGGCATGTCCAGAATATCCTGTTAAAATAGAGCTGCTTTGCCCAGCGGTTCCCCACAGCTTTCCCACAAAACCCAGGCCCAAGGGAAGTCACTAAGTATCACTAGACTTAATTAAGACCAAGATCAGGCCTGGCGCGGTGGCTCACGCCTGTAATCCTAGCACTCTGGGAGGCTGAAGTGGGAGGATGGCTCAAGCTCAGGAGTTCGAAATAAGCCTGAGCAAAATCGAGACCCTGTCTCTACTAAAAATAGAAAGAAATTAATTGAGCAACTAAAAATATATACAGAAAAAATTATCCGGGCATGGTGTCACATGCCTGTAGTCCCAGCTACTTGGGAGGCTGAGGCAGCAGGATTGCTTGAGCCCAGGAGTTTGAGGTTGCTGTGAGCTAAGCTGACGCCACGGCACTCACTCTAGCCTGGGCAACAAAGCGAGACTCTGTCTCAAAAAAAAAAAAAAGAAAGAAAGAAAGAAAAGAAAAGAAAAGAAAAGAAAAGAAAAGAAAAGAAAAGAAAAGAAAAGAAAAGAAAAGAAAAGAAAAGAAAAGAAAAGAAAAGAAAAGAAAAATGGAATGCGCAATGATGCTAAATTTCACCCATTTAGCTCGTTTTATTGGCAGTGGCTCCTCCTTGCCTCCATCCGGTCGAAAGAGAACAGAGTACGCCCACACCTCCCTTATGCCTGGGGACCGCGTCTGATCCCAGAATCTTACGACAACCTTACGACAATCTTACAATCATGTATCTCAGAGATACAACTGCGCCTGCTGTGGCCTGCAATGCTGACCAGGGAGGGAATTCTCAGTGCTTTTATAATCCCCCGGGGGGTCCAGTATCCGGGCAAAGCCAAGGCCCACAGTCTGAAGGCTGTGACTTGGCGACGCAGTGCTGGAACTGCGGTGGCTGTGAAGGACGCATGTCACTGCCGCAGTCGCCGCGCCCTCGGGGATAAAGGCCAAAGTGGCAGTGACTGCGGAGTGCTGAACGGGAGACGGGGGCAAGAAATATTTCAGACACAGAATCTCCAGGGAGGGGTTAAAATAACTCAGGTCCTGCGGGGTTTGGAAGAAGAGTGCACCACTGACAACACAGGGCAGCAACTGGGGAGGCGGGGGTAGGGGTGGGGGGGACGGTCGTTTGAGTTTCTCGTCGAGCTCCGGCCGTAGGGAGGACGTCCGGGTGGAAACGTCAGAGGTGGAAACGTCAGGAGGCCGTCAGAGACGGGCACTGGAGGGTGGAGACACAGGTACACATTTCGGAGTCATCTGTACCCGCGTGACGTGCGAAGCTTCAGGAGTTCAAAGACTGTATTTCCCACAAGGGGACACCGGCCCAGACACCACGCATTCATAACTGCCGGAGTCTGGGTGCGGCAGGTAAGTTCTACCCCTGCCACTCTCCAGCTGTGTGGCCCGGCCCAGGACGCTCTGCCTTCTGAGCCTCAGTTTCCTTAACTAGAAAACGGAAATAGCCATACCAACCTCTCCGGGCAGTTGTGGACAGGAAGTGAGAAAATCCTCGGGAAGAGCCCAAAGAACGCCCAGTGCAGAGCGCGGCCGGTCCCCGCAGGTCTCTCTGCTCTCGCCAGCCCCAGACGGCTCCCGAGCAGGCGTGACACGGTCCCCTCCTCTCCTGTGCTCATGGAGTCCAGCAGCAACAAGCAATCGATTTGCAATCATCTCCGTGGTATGTGAAGATCAAATCTCGGCAGACCAATTTAACTTTCTTCGATGATGTATAGGCCATGTAGATAAGGAACGAGCGAAAGATATTATCTCTCTGCGCTGGAGTATGACCCTACGTTCCGCCACTAACAACTTCTCATCAACCAGGTAGCAGGAAGTAAGAGACGCTCTTTTCTCCCAGGTGCCGGCACCAAGAGCTGAACAGTATCACCCAAAAGGTGGCTTATCGGTGACTCAGCCTCCACCTGGAAGCACCCCGCATAGCCTCGCTCGTGTCAGAGTACTGAATATCTGTCTTTACCCCAACGACGCAAAACTTCCTAATTAAATCACAGATGACACCAAGTTGTGAGGCACTAGTCAGAGACGGTAGGAATAGAAGTCAAAATAGCATCAGCCGACTAAACAAATGGCTCACGACAAGAGTGAGGTGCAACAAGAAAGTGTAACTTAAAAAAAAAAATCTATATGGACAAAAAGAAGGAGATATACCGGCCTGTACACTGCCAGCAACCGGTGTGCCCCAGAGTCGCAGCCAGACAAGCAATGCTCAGAATGGCCAGGCGCCCGGTGGAAGTTTAAACATCAGAGAAGAAGAAGAAGAAGGCAGAAGAAAAGGGAAAGAGAGGCAGGAAGAGGAAGAGGGAGGGAGAGAAGGTGGGCAAGTGTGATGCTGCTGTTGCTGTGGAGTTTCTTCAGGGCGGACGACGCTAGTTTGCTGGGATTCAAGTTCACTCATATGGTGAACGAAGAATTTATAGAGAATGTAGTCTGCGCGAGGCACTGCGTCCAGTGCTAGGGATATAGCAGCGAAGGAGACATTCGGGATCCTGCCCTCATGGGTTCTGCTCCCTCTTCCCGACCTCTAAATGTGGAAGGGCCTGTTATGCGTCCTCCTGTCTGTCTGTACCGGCCCCTTCGAGGTCTCATCCACTACCAAGGCTCCCCACGCCATCCGCCTGCTGCCGCCTGGCAAGTTCAGGCTTCCGTCCCAGCCGCGTGTGGCCATTGTCTACCTGTCCTCTCGACACATCGCAGACGTGGTCCAGCCAAAGCGGAACCTCGATTCCCCCTTCTTCCTGCCAAACCCGCTCCCGCCCTGGTCTGTCCCCCTCCAAACGTGGCACTAAACACGGCCCGAACAGAGGCGTTGTCCTGGACGCCCGCATCCCACGTCCAGTTGGTTCTAATCCTCCAGAATTGGAATGACACCCCACAGCCGAAAAACAGCCATTGGCGTTCTAAAGACCGCTGCCAACAACTGGGACCGGGGCACCTGTCCCCGCCTGCCAAGCACGCGCTCGGCTCACTGAGCCCGGCCACCATCCACCGGACAAGCAGACTGGGGAAGGGGAGGCAGGCAGTCTGCGGGGCCTACTGCCTGGGGACGAGGGACAGCCGTGCTCCCGAGGAGGGGTGCCTGCCTCCCTCGCTGTTCTGGGAGGCTGTGCAACACGGTCAGCAAACTTTTGCTGTGAAGGGCGAGATGGCGAATATTTCAGGATTTGCTGGCCACGCGATGTCCGTCACAACTGCTCAATACTGTCATTGCAGCATGAAGGTAGCTACAGACAACGACGCATGCGACATAAATAAATGAGCAAGGCTGTCTTCCAATAAGACTTTATTTAGGGACACTTAAATTTGAATTTCATATGATTTTCACATATTACGAATTAGTATTCTTCTCTTGATTTTTTTTTTTTCAACCACTTAAAAAAGGTAAAAAACTATTCGTAGCTCATGGGCTACACAGACACAGGCAGCAGGCCGGACGTGGCCCCTGGCTGTAGCTTGCCAACGCTTAATCCGAGAGAGTGCGGTGAGCCTGCCAGGAAGGGACAGTGACATCTGATACGCTGCAGGACCTCAGACCCGTCCTGGGCTGCAGCTAAGGCTGACGAGAACATAGTGCAGGTGCGCATCTCCTGGAGCCCGGGGACTCACGTGAGCATGAGGCCAGATCCTGCCTCTTAGCTGGAGGTTTCTGAAAACAGGATGACTCTGAGTGAAGCAGGCCCTGCAGCAAAAGGAACAGGGCTCATTTGTACTTGTAACTCTCTCTCAAAAATACTGTATTTTTACAAAGCTGTAGCTCCTAAACTTCAGCTCTCTCTGCAGTAAACTTGAACTATAGCAACATGGTTGCAAGTGATTTATTGAGGTGGTAAGCTTTTGCAATGGTTTTTTTTTGAGGGGGGCATTCATTTAAATTTCCATGATCGTTGGTATAATAAAAAAAAAAGTTATTCAGATGACAGAAGGTTGAACGCTGATACCAGTTAACAAGGGAAGCTGCAGAAAGTCTATCCTGGGATCGTTACAACTATGATCAACAGCCATCTGTTTGGGGGTTTTTAAGGTGAGCCCAGCCTGCCTCAAGAGGCTAGGAGGATCACCACTCGCGTTTCCACATCCTCCTAATTCCAGGGTACAGAAGGAGACGTACGCACACAGGGAGGAGTAATTAGAAAGAACAGCTCTGCTTTTCTTTTCTCTGACCACAGAAATGGTGAAGATTCACTCCCCAAATCCCGTGTGATGCTGCAGACCCAGCCAAAACAGCTGCCTTTAAATTGCATCTGTCCACATACGAGGTCCACAAAGCCTGCATTTCAATGCTGAAGTAACCCTAGTTGTTTGAGCTGCCATCAATGCGAAAAAGACTTTTTAAAAAGGAAAAAAATAAAAGGCATCTTAATACAACAAAGAATTTGTCGGAAAGGACTTGGTACAAACAAGGCACTGATTTTTTTTTTTGTTTCCTCCCTGTAAAAGCAGTGGAACAGAGTTGGGAACTTGCCCCTGTCTTCTCGGCCTAAATTCCTGGAGGAGACACCAATAGACTTTTTCAGGTCACAGGTTCCTCTGCATCAGGTGGCTCCTGAGTCTCGGCTCAGTATCTGCTAATTCAGGCCATTTTCTCTCCACCCTGTGAATTTCCCTAGTGCCAGAGAGGCTGGAAATCCAAATGTAATTGGCAAATTTCGATCGTGTTGTAGAGAGCAAAACTCAGCGCAGCTCGCTCGCTCTCTTGGGGCTCATTTCAAACCACTAGACAAGTGCTAAAATCTACCTTTCGTTTTCAAAATTAGACCGTATTACTGATTTTTAAAAATAACACAGGAATAGATATTATGTAAGATTTTCTTTTTTTTTTTTTTTTTTTTTTTTTTTTTTTTTTTTTTTTGAGACAGAGTCTCGCTTTCTTGCCTAGGCTTGAGTGAGTGCCGTGGCGTCAGCCTAGCTCACAGCAACCTCACACTCCTGGGCTCAAGCGATCCTCCTGCCTCAGCCTCCCGAGTAGCTGGGACTACAGGCACAAGCCACCATGCCCGGCTGATTTTTATATTATATATATTAGTTGGCCAATTAATTTCTTTCTATTTTTATGGTAGAGACGGGGTCTCGCTCAGGCTGGTTTTGAACTCCTGACCTTGAGCAATCCGCCCGCCTCGGCCTCCCAGAGTGCTGGGATTACAGGCGTGAGCCACCGCGCCCGGCCTATGTAAGATTTTCTATTTCCCCTCCCCGCCCCCCAATTTTTTTCTGGCCATCACCTTCTCGTGGACAATTTTAGTCCTACAACGCACGGCGGGAGGTTTGCAGTTTTGTGATACTTTTCAATGCTATGTCATTATCAACCCAGATGCCCAGATGAATTACTTAACAGAGAGGCAGCAGAGAAGCTGCTCCCAGAACCGTCCAGCCGAGGAAAGCGTCTCCGTTCACTCACTCTCTTCTGTCCAGACAACCTGTGTGGTTTACTGTTGCTCTCGTTTCCATTTCCCGGAAGCAGATTAGCAAGTATTTTCTTTTAAGCGGGGTCCCCTTCTCTCCACAGTAGCATCAATAGTGATGAAAAGATGGATTCAGAAAAAGAGCAGCATCGCCTTGTATCATCATCACCACCCCCTGCGCACCCACGACATACCTGCCTCCAAGCAGGCCTGGCCCCTCCCCAGCGACTGCACAAGCAGGCATCATGCATCCATTTTCACAGCTAAGTAAACTGAACTGCAGGAAGTTCAGCAGCGCGTCTGGGCTCATACTTCTGGTACGAAGCAGAGCCTGGCTCCCAGCCCAGCTCCGTCTGCCTCCGGTGCCTTGCTCTTTCCGCTGCTCAGCAACGCCTCGCGGGACGTGCCCTGGGTTTCCCGCGCTGCCCCCGTAGCACGTTCGTTACGTGAAACGCTTCCCACCTTTCTCAAAATTATTACTTTTCGTTGTAGCTGCACAACAATGACCTTAAAGAACATTTTCAAAGATGGGGTGTCACTCTCGCCCACGACTGTTTGCAGTTTTTATATTTCCTTCTAGTCTTCATGGATGTGGATTTAAGTAGTACATATTTTCAAATGCTAAAAATTGTATATCCGGCCGGGCGCTGTGGCTCACGCCTGTAATCCTAGCTCTTGGGAGGCCGAGGCGGGCGGATTGCTCAAGGTCAGGAGTTCAAAACCAGCCTGAGCAAGAGCGAGACCCTGTCTCTACTATAAATAGAAAGAAATCAATTGGCCAACTGATATATATATATAAAAAATTAGCCGGGCATGGTGGCGCATGCCTGTAGTCCCAGCTACTCGGGAGGCTGAGGCAGAAGGATCACTCGAGCCCAGGAGTTTGAGGTTGCTGTGAGCTAGGCTGACGCCACGGCACTCACTCTAGCCTGGACAACAAAGTGAGACTCTGTCTCAAAAAAAAAAAAAAAAAAAAAAAAAAATTGTATATCCTTTTTGCACGTCACTTTATATCATGAACATATTCTTATGTTCCTACATAACCTTTAGAGTTACTCATTTAACAACTGTATAATATTCCATCAACTTGATATACCCCAATTTCTTAAACTATTTCTCTTCTGTTGAATTGTTAATAATGTTTCCCTAATAAAATAAGTTAATAAATTTCTTTTGTGTGTAGATTCTTCTTCCTTTCACTGGAGTTTTTCTTTAGGCTAAATTCCCAAAAGTAAAACTGTAGGGCCAAAGGGTTTTAATATTTTATGTTTGACCTTCTTTCTTACATACTGAACACACACAATTTTCAACATTCTTCTTCTCATCTTCTAAGCATAATCTGGGAGAAAAAGAGTCACTTCATCAATTCCATTTCCTCACACTTGATTGGGTATTGGATTATACCAATCCAATTGCCCACACTCAAAGCTGCTGCCAATTTTTGACTGTAAGCTAGACTACTTGAAAAACCCTTGTGATTCCCACATAAATATAAGGACAGAAAGATAAAAAATAATTACTCAGCACTGACAAGGGTACAAGGAAATAGAGCAGCTAATAAAATTCAATGAGTATAGACTGGTATAACCTCTTTGGAAGGCAATTTGGCAATATGTCAGAACAGCTTTAAAAATGTATATATGCTTTAATCCAACCATTCTATTTTAATAATTTATCCTAAGAGGGAAAGTCAAAGTAGGTACAAATATTTAGCTATAAGCATATTCTTTTTAGCAATCCTCATAATAGCAAAAATGAAAACAAATTTATGTCCAAAGGAAGGGAACTGACTTAAGAAATTATTACACATTTGTATAATAGAGTACTATGCAACCATTTAAAATTATAATTGTAGATGACATAATACATTAATGACATAAACATAGGCTCATAATACATTTAATACAAAAAGTCATAAAATAGCACTTACTATATGTTCATGTAAAATTTATATACATAAATATTAATAGAAGCAGAGATATGCTCCAGTTATTAATAAGAAAGAAATAATTAAGGCTTTTTGTTTTTTGTGGATCTTTTTTTTTTTCTTAGAGACAGGGTCTTGCTATATCACCAAGACTAGAGTGAAGAGATATGATGATAGCTCATTGCAGCCTCCAATTCCTGGGCTCAAGTGTTCCTCCTGCCTCAGCCTCCTGAGTAGTCGGGACTGCAAGTGTGCAGGCCACAGCACCTGGCTAATTTATATCAGTTTCTAAGGCTTACATGTGAATAAAAATGTGTCCCATACCCGAGCCAGCTGGACAGGGACAAGAAGAACTGTTCTGCATCAGCCTCTGGAGTCTATGTGTGCATCACCCTCCACACCTGCAAATAACAAGGAGTTACAAGCATACAGCACGGCATGTGGGGAAAATCCCTTTCTATATCTAATTCAAAATGCCAGTACCCCCAGCCTAGCAAAGGAAGTGAGGATGCCTCAACCCTCTAATCAGAGACATGGACAGCTCTCCCTGCAGAAGTGATGAGGGTCTCCCCTAGAGAGATTTAGGGTAGCAGGCAAGAAATACTATCTTCCCTCCCTGTAATAGTTACCTATTGCTGTGTAATAAAGTATCCCCAGACACCACAACCAACTGTGATCTCTCCCAGCACCTGGGGGTCAGGAATCTGGGAGTGATTTAGCCAACCTTGCAAGGTGGCAGAAAGGCCAGGGCTGCAGTCATCTAAGGCTCGATGGGGTCTGGGGGATCCTACAGAATGAGGGATCCCGGAGACAGAGAGACAGAGAGAGAGAGAGGGCACTCAACACAAGCACTACAGTGTCTTTTAAAGCCTAATCTTGAAACTCCACGCATTTCTGCTGTATTCCACAGTCACCCTGACAGTGTTGGATGGTAAGACACCAGGGCATGACCACCCAAGGCCGTCTTGAAGGCCACCAACCACACTCCCTATCAGGGGTCTACAATCCCTGACACACCCCACCACCAGCTCAGCGACAGAACTGGGGGCATGGGGACTCAAAGCCATCTCAAAGAAATAGGCCGGGCGCGGTGGCTCACGCCTGTAATCCTAGCTCTCTGGGAGGCCGAGGCGGGCGGATTGCTCAACGTCAGGAGTTCAAAACCAGCCTGAGCAAGAGCGAGACCTCGTCTCTACTATAAATAGAAAGAAACTAATTGGCCAACTGATATATATATAAAAAATTAGCCGGGCATGGTGGCGCATGCCTGTAGTCCCAGCTACTCGGGAGGCTGAGACAGAAGGATCGCTCGAGCCCAGGAGTTTGAGGTTGCTGTGAGCTAGGCTGACGCCACGGCACTCATTCTAGCCTGGGCAACAAAGCGAGACTCTGTCTCAAAAAAAAAAAAAAAAAAAAAAGAAATAAAGCGGGGAGACCACGGTGGCAAATGAATCCACAAAAGCTCTGATAGATGATTAATTTCTATTTTGTTATGCTTTTCTTACTAGAAACTTTTCCAGATTTCCTTGCCAGCAGTTTCAAGGAAACTCTTATAAATTCATTTTGCTAAAATGTAGATAAATTCATTTTGCTACAATGCACACAGAGCAGACCTTTCCTCTGTGTCTGGTCCTATGTGCAATGTTAGAGCCGCGCTCATTGATTTGCTCTGAGTCTCGCTCTGGCTGTTGTCCTACAGGCACAGCTTTGGCTAAACATAGCTCACTACTCCGCTAAGCGGAGGAAATGGGGGGCATCACAGTCAGTGCCTAGCATCAAGGGGTTTACGGGCTCAACACTGCCCTTGCCTGCTGCATTCCAAAGCACACCAGAACAGCCAGTGCAGGGCCTGGCCCCGCCAGCTCCTGTGCTCCCCACACCCCCTCGCCTGCCCCGTGGCTGCACCACATTCACTCCACTGCCACAGCTCTCTCCTCTCCTCTTTTTGCCCTTCTAGCTTCCAACTCATTTTTTAAATTATCACCAACAAGAACGACTGACAATCTCCATATACTGTCTTCTAAATTCTGGATGGTAACTGCTAAGGTTTGGGTATGGTTTGTTTAAGCCCTCCAAATCTCATGTTAAAATTTGATTCTCAGTGTGGTAGGTGTTGGTAAGTGGGGTCTCATGGGAGGTCTTTGGGTCACAGGGGTGGATCCCTCATGAATGGTTTGGTGCCATCCTTGCAGTAATGAGTGAGCTCTCGTTCCCCTGAGAGCTAGTTATTAAAAAGAGCCCGGCACTGCCCCAACTTTCTCTCCTGCCTCCTCTCTCTCCATGTGATCTCTGCACACGCCAGCTCCCCCTTCCCTCTGCCCTGAGTGGAAGCAGGCTGAGCCCCTGTTATAATATATATAAAATATTATGTAGACCCTTGTTAATGTTATATAACAATGTTATAAAACTCCTTGTTATAATAAATGAATGAATGAATGAAGAGTTAGAGAAGGATACATTTAAGTCTACTAGCCCCATTTAGCAAAATAAAAAGTTGGCAACTCTATGAGTTTCTCCCACCCCCAACCCTTCAAAAAAAAAATCTGGCCTGTGAAATCGTACAGTCTGGGGGCCCACAGTTGAGGTCAGTAGTGTCATCGTATTGTTCATATTGTTAGTACCATGACTGTTCTCTTGCCTCTTGAGGTCAGAAGACCAAGTAATGCATATCAAGTCTAAGATGCCCATGTTACCACTATATACTACGCTGTATTTGTATTAGGAGGCATGGGCCAAGTGATAGGGGATGGAGAAGAATCTCCCGGATGAGATACAGATGCTGGCACCATACCTCTAGTGAGCCAAATGAGCCTCCTTTCTTTATAAATTACAAAGCCTTATGTGCAGGCAGTCCCCAGGTTACAAATGAGATATTAAATATTAACACATTCCTGAGAATGTCTTTAGGTTGGATTTGTATGTAACTTCCGATCCCTGGTGCACAGCACATATATGATAATATTAATAATAACAATACTATAATGGCCTGTATGTGGTAGTAATAATACAGTGCAATATTTTAATAATAATAATAATACCCCTGCACTGTAATAATAAGTTACAGAAGCTATTGTGCTCTTTCTTTTCATTCAAATAGAACATAAAAACAAACTCATACAAAAAGTTTAGATGGAGATAGGAGAAATTTCAAAAAAAGAATATAAACGGCTAATACTCACATGATGTTGCATCCCTGTCCTTACTGGAAGGGGCACTTCTGAGGCAAGAAGACACTGATCGGACGGGGATGATGGAGATGGTGCCGGAGAGAATGGAGTGGGAGCTGGACAATCAGGGTTTGGTTCTGTCGCCGGAGGAGGGGAGCTCACCACTTAAGTCAGTCTCTTGAAAAAGGTGTCTAGGGTTGTTTGCACAGCCTTCTTCTCCTTTTCATCATAAATGGCCTTGTGGCAGCTGATCTTCTCACTAACTGCACAGTAAACCTTTGTAAACCACTCAATGTTAGGATCTCGCTCCTCAAGCTTAGCAAATCCTGCTTCAGTGAGACAAAAGGCTTCAGCTCGTTGTTCCAGCGTAAGCTTTCTTGGCTCTGGGTCTTCTGACTCTTCCTGTTCTTGTGTTTCTATCAGCTTCTCCTCTGTCTGTGAGACTGGCGGCTGGCGCAGAGGTGCCGTGCCAAAGAACCGCTTACACCATGCGGGTTTGTTTACAAGCACAGAGGAAACTAGTCCCAGAATTATTAGTTTCATTACTTAATTATAAATTACCCTTACGAGGAGCCTGTTTTAAGTACAAATGCCATGAATCAGGTTGTCTGTGACCCGGGGTCTGCCTACATTCCTCTACAGCAAAGCATATGGACCAAGACGGGTAACCAAGGGTATCAAGTGAAGTGGAAGAATTCGTGTGACACTTTATAGTCTTCTAGTCACTGGGTAAGGTTACTTGATAACCTCTGGACTTACAGAAAGGTGTCTACCATACTCGTTATAATAAATGAATGAGGAGTTAGAGAAGGATAAATTTAAGTCTACTAGCCCTGTTTGGCAAAGTAAAAGGTTGGCAACTCTGTGAATTTCTCCCACCCCCAACCCCTCAAAAAAAAAAAATCTGGCCTGTAAAATCGTATAGTCTGGGGACCCACAGTTGAAGTCAGTAGTGTCATCGTACTGTTCATATTGTTAGTACCATGACTGTTCTCCTGCCTCTTGAGGTCAGAAGACCAAGTAATGCATATCAAGTCTAAGATGCCCATGTTACCACTATACACTCTGCTGTATTTGTATTAGGAGGCATGGGCCAAGTGATAGGGGATGGAGAAGAATCTCACAGATGAGACACAGAATGCATTTAGAAGTGGAAGAAAGGTTGTATTGTGGGGAAAGTTTACCTGCTACAACCTGCTTACGACATTGACTGGGTAAGTCCAAGGGTGGTGAGCTCTCCTATCCCCGTCCACATGGTGCAGCAGCAGGCTCCTGTGGTGTGCAAACTCCGTATCAGTCGGGACTCTCCCAGTGGGCAAGGGACAACAGCTGAACTCGAACTAGCTTAGGTAATAGAGGCAAGGACTTGGAGGCAAGGATTTGAATGTCCTCAGGATTCTTTCTCCCAATCCTTATCTCTGCTTTTCTCTTTGTGTGTGAACTTGATTCTCTCCCCCTGCAGAGAGCTTTCTTTCCTCACACGTAGCAGTGGGCATGGGAGTCCACCTCCCTGGGGCCACAGTCAAACACCTCTGTAACCAAGGAAGGAAGGGTTCTTCTGCTAGGTCCAGCTAGGAAAATCCAGGTTGGGACTCTGTTGGATGACAGGTCCATCTCTACACCAATCACCATAACCAGCTGTTACCAAAACAAGGAGTAGAAAGGCGAGGCAATAACCCCTGCAAGCTCATGGACCTAGAGCTGGGCAGCCTTAGGTTCAAAGCCATGCACTAGCTGTGTGTCCTTGTGCAACCTACTTAGACTCTCTAAGCTTCGCTCTCTTCACCCACAAAATAGGGATAAATTAATACCAACCACAAATTGTTGTTGCAAAGATTAAAATAATTTAAATGTGGCAATAGTATAAAGTACTAAAGTCCGTATCTGGCACATCATAAATGTTCAAAAAGTCTACCATCTATTTTGGCAATTATTAATGCTTTGTTATCTGCCTAACACAGAGACAAACCACAGTGCCTGGTCTTCTAATTTGTACCCAGTGATGCAGATTTTTGCTCCTGTCAACACTCCCCTATTCCTACAGCCACACTGGGGTTGTGTTGGATAATGTACCACAGGATACTATCAAATCACGAATGGTGGAAGGTGTGGAAGGGCCAACAAAGGTCAAAAGCAGAATTATACAATTTAGGACTTAAAACAACTCCTTGGTATGTCAGACAACAAAACTGTACCCCAAAGTTTTGGCTAGATAGAGTCAGAAAATATAACCCAGTGCTCAAGATCCCACTGTCACAAAAAGACAGCACGCTGGATTTGCAGGCAGACAAGCCAGTCTCGGCTACTGCTGATTTGCTTTAAGGCCTTTGCTTTCTCCATCTGTAAAATAGGGATAATGATACTCCCCTTCAACGCCCACACGAGGTGTGGTGAGGCTTAATGAGGCACTGCTGGCAAAACGCTTTGAGCTCACCTAATGAAAGGCTCTGCACCTGCCTCGGTGTTATTACACCGACCCTTCGTGGTCATATGTGTTCAGAGTAAGAAGTTGCTTGGAACCACTTCAGAGCATTACTAAGAAACACAGATACACTAAATGCTCTTCTTAAAAACTGAGATTAAATCGGAATGAAAAGGTTGGTGCAGTTACTGCCTTGTTCTAGTGAGACCTCATGCCCAGTCGTGTTGACACCACTTTCCTTTGAGTACCACCTATGGGTACCGGTTTCCTACCCACACCTCATTTTGTCTGAACCCTTCTATTTATCCCTCACGTCAGGCATCCTCTTGTTCCACTGAGGTGTCATCCTTGTTTCGATACAATTTGACAGCTACAATTAGACAATGTGATTTCTGAATGGATTACCATTATGCTAACAATACATGAGAAAAGGTAATTGTATGCTATACAGCAGTAAATTAAAAAACAGATTATTAATAATTATACTAAAAGGACAATAAAATCACTCCAAAGGCATAAACGCAGTGATATGGTAAGGTCAGCCGATACTTGTGAGAACTGATTGTTAAATTTTCAGGAATTTTGCTAGCTAGTCATTAAACACAATCACAATTTTTTTTTTTTTTTTTTTTTGAGACAGAGTCTCACTCTGTTGCCCGGGCTAGAGTGTCGTGGTATCAGCCTAGCTCACAGCAACCTCAAACTCCTGGGCTCAAGTGATCCTCCTGTCTCTGAGTAGCTGGGACTACATGCATGTGCCACCATGCCCGGCTAATTTTTTCTATATATATTTTTTCAGTTGTCCAGATAATTTCCTTCTATTTTTTAGTATAGATGGGGTCTCGCTCTTACTCAGGCTGGTCTCGAACTTCTGAGCTCAAATGATCCTCCCGCCTTGGCCTCCCAGAGTGCTAGGATTACAGGCGTGAGCCACCTCGCCCTGCCCACAATCACAATTTTTAAAACAACTAAATTATATATAAGCTTACAATTTAAAAATTATATTACAAACAAATTTAATAAATTCTCAAAACTTATCACTTTGTAACAATTTTACAATTATATATTCTCTTGAGGTTATTTACTTCTACTGTTCATGTCAGTTGTATCTGTGTTGTGGAAACATACAGATGCTTCTTGACTCATGAAGGGGCTGCATACCAATAAACCCTTTGTACGTTGAAAATATTGAAAATAAAAAGTGCCTTTAAAATGCAACTAACCTACCGACCACCAGAGCTGAGCCCAGCCTACCTTAAATATGCTCAGAACACTTCCATTAACGTACAGTCAGGCAAAAATCATCTAACACAAGGCCTATTTCATAATAAAGCATTGCATATCTCTGTGATTTATTGAATACTGTATTGAAGCATGGTTTCTACTGACTGCGTATCACTTTTACACCATCATAAAGTCAAAAAAATTGTAAGTCTAACCATTTTAAGTCAGGGACCATTTGAATACTGGTGTGCTACTTTGCATTTCTTTCCAACTTAATTCTCAGTGTTGTCCTTTTGGTGCATTGAAATTAGCCACAGTAGACGTATTTACACCACAGAAATTGGACTGCTACACATCGGGGTTCCTCCCTTCCCCCAGGAGCTGTCTGTCAAACATTTACTAGCACACCACTGTGCAGACCCACAAGGGCAAAGAGAACAGGAACAGAGACAACAGCAAACAAAACATGCTGACAATATTCTGGGAATGGAAAAGCAGATGAATGAGGGGCAACTAATTTAGCAAAGAAGAAAAAGCTGAAAACTAAGCCCAAAGGGAAGATAATCTGTAAGAAGCAAACCAGCTACACCGCAGAATCGTGGTTCCCTCTGTGCAGAGCATGGGTCCAGCTGGGTTGAAAACAGATGTGTTGAAAGTGCAAGGGACATTTACAAGGTCTCCAAATATTTACCTGCCATGAACCCTTCCTCAGGAAGCTACTAGAGGACATGCTCCAACAAAACAAAGAATTAACCAAGAAAGCAGATACAAGTTCCAGGGAATAGGGAATCTAACACAGGAGAGAAGGAAAGACAATTTCCAAGAGGATGTTGTGAAGGAAGCTCTGGGCTGCCAACTGCGGTGGACGGGCGGAGAAACCAGCCTGAGTGTGGCGCAGGAAGAGAGTTCCAGGAGGACGTCCCCACAGAGAGGGGACCACAACTGAGAGATTGCCAGTGTGCTCCCCACGTTGAGGAAAGCTTGGGGATAGTATTTAGTCCTAAATACCAAAAAAAACAAAAAAAACAAAAACACGTAAAAAGACAAGTCAATTATTAACTTTAGAGGGGAAAAGATGTACATGAGTGGAAATGCAATCACAGCACACTTCAGACAATATTTACATAGTCAAAATAATGCAAATACTGACCAGTGATTTTTATCAGAAGATCTGATGTCCCATAATTTATCATGTTCTAAAATGCATGTATTTTTCCCCTTTTTAGTATCTTGGAAATCAGAATACATTTTCTAGTCAATGTGATATGAGAGCACTGTATCCTAGTTGGAGAACACTTAGGTTCTTTTGTAGTACCTCACAAAATAAGGGTAAATCTTATCACTGATGGCATCTAAGATAGGAAGAAATAGGGGAACCCAGTTGGGAAATGAGGGAAAAAGCTACCCTTTCTTCTTCGATAGCAATAAGTCAGGAGATCATTTCTAAAATTAAAAAATAAAGATGCAGCCCTATAAGTGTATTAGAGCGATTGCTGCAAGCTCCAGGAGTACAACGCCAGCCACCGACAACAGCTGACTCTAGCAGCGGTAACTGGAGGTGCTGGGTGGGGCAGGAGGCTACTGGGCTGTGATTTTTTACAAAGGCTTTTAAATATCTGAATTTTGCAACTACATACATGTATTAGAAGTAAAAATAGTATGTATAAACATAAAAATAATGAAACGAAGCTCTGCCGTTTCGAGCCTCGCCAGAACAGAACTTTTCAGACTGTGAAAATCAGAAGGGGTCTTCACCAACTCCTCTGTCCCAACAAGCCCAGCCCGTCCACACTGTCATCCCGCCGAAGCGAGGACCCCTGGTCACCACGCGTACTGCACCGCACGTCACCGCTCCCCTTCCACCTTCGAAAGCTCGGCTGCCTGATTCCTCTCTCTCAGGAGATCAGACAGCTGGTCCTCAGGGAAAGTGGAAGCCGCAGCACACACGACACGTCTGTCTAACGCTCCTGTTGCTCAGCGCCCTCAAGGAGGAGAAAGGAAGCCGGAGGTTTGGCAGGTGGGCAGCCTGCGCCGCGCAGACATCTGTTCGTGGCCCTGGAAGCCGGGCCGCTCCTGTCTTCTGGACGAAGAGCCCTGAGTTCCCGATGCAGCGAGGCGTCCGTTCCCACAGCGTGTTCCAGCTGCGTGGGGAAAATATAGCCGTCATCCTGGCGGCGCAGCCAGAGGAAGATTCCTCCTGGTGAAGCAGGAGCCGCTGCTCCCCGTAAGTCAGGACGGCGCCGGCTGGATGCTGCAGGCGGAGAGGCCACCCCGCTGGCCACCGGCACGTTCGGGCACCGCCTGGCTCTGCGAGGGAGAACAGACACCTGTGGGCCTGCCAGGGATGGGGTGAGGCTGATCCCAGCCGGGGTTGGGAATGAGCGTGTGGGCAGGGCCAGGCACCCTGAGAGGCGGCCAGGACCACGGGCTCCTAACCCCAGGCCGATGTTCGGCTGTGAAGGCTCATATGGAAACACTTCCACGCTGGGGGGTAAACAGCCCCTCCCCGCCCCCTCCACCTCCCCTGTGCCCTGCAACTGAAGGGGGGGGCACAGATGGCCAAGCAGGGGGCCTCCAGGAGCTGACTGGCCTGGGGGTGGGGGCGCAGCAGTGACAGCTCTGATTGGTCAGGCCCGGCTGTTAAACGTTGTAAACATCACTCCCGGCAAGCAGATCTATCAGAGGCCAGAAGGCCTTACTTCCTGCAGAAACCCCTCTACCTTCCGGCCCCCCACCCCCACCCTGCCGCCTGTTCTCCCCAGCTGGTGTTTGCCAGTTTAGGGCACCAGAGAGCATTTTTCACAGTCAAACATCTTTTCCTACATGCAAGAAGAGAAGCCCTTTGCTCACTCCCTGGGGGACCTCGGTGCTCCAGCCTGCAAGGAAATGTTCCTCTGTGCTCTTCCTTCTGCTTCCTTAACTCATTTATCCTGATGAAATTAGGTTAAAGTGGCCAGGGAGAGCATCCTAAAAGGGGAAAAGAACCGACAAGCAGCCTCAGGGGTGTGTGCCGCTGGAGGGACCGACCGCAGGCCTGGGAGATACGCTGGACACCCAAATTCTTTAAGCCCAGCTGCCAGCGGCCCTCTCCACCCCTGCCCTCCCACCTTTCTGCCGTCACTCGGGGTCCTCAGCCCCTGCAAGAGAGGGGTCCCGAAGGTGTAAGGCCCAGGCTGCAGATGCCCCCCGGCCCTAAAGATACTCTGGGCTCCTCTTCTACAGCCGTGCGGAGGGGACTTGGCTTTCTCCAAGTGGGAAGCTTAACCCGTCTCTTACCCTTTGCTGAAGGCGGCCCACCTGTGGCCAATGGGGCAGAGAAGTTCCTGGCTCTCCTGGCTAAGCCAGGGCCTTACGGGGTGAGGAGCTTTGGGACTCGTGGATGTGCATGATCTGGGGAATCATTCAGCCAGTTACCTCTGTCTCTAGCTGTAGAAAACATTTCTCCATCTTGCCAAATTATAACACTAGGGATAAATCAGCAAAGAGTCTAATCCGGTTTTGTTTTGTTTGTTTTTCTGTGAAATCAATGACAAGTCTGTATAGCGGAAAGGGTCTATCCAGTAAGGACACAGAAGACCAGAGAAAACCCTGCATCTCTCTGGCCAAGGCTTTCTTCTCCTGAGTAAGGAAAATAGTCCCTGACCGCCTAGTTTCAAAGGGTCATGGCGAGAAGCAAATTTAATCCAGTTTGTTAAACACCTTTTAAAAGTGCAAAGTAGCCATGCGAATGTAAGGGATTGTGATTTTTCTCCTGTGTTCTAGCAAACTAGTGGCCGTGTTTAGGGGACACTCCTCTAGGAACGTCGGGGCGGCCTGCTGCTTAGCAGAGCTGGTCTCTGCACAGTCAGCGTCGGGCGCGCACCCCCAGTTCGCCCCTTCCAGATGCTCCCCGGGCAGTGCTGCCTCTGCGGTCTTCCCTCTCCCTCACACCACTCGCCCTCCCTCACCCAGGGCGCCTGGGCCTCGGTACGGGGAGGCCACCTCAGTCCTGCTGCAGCGCCTCCCATGGTTCTGGGCCTGCAGGGGGCAGGAGACCAGAGGACCAGGAGTAGAAGAACCAAGGTAAAGAACCGTGTTCGTTTAACACGTAGAAGAGGGGCGCTTAAGGGGCCCATGGTAGAATTTTTCATATGCATGCTGTTATAGAAAAAAGATTATAGAGATGTTCTCTACAGCTTTATGAGGTAAAACCAGGCGGACCTTGTGCTAGGATTTAAGAGAACAGACTTTTTTTTTTTTTTGAGACAGCATCTCGCTCTATTGCCTGGGCTAGAGTGGAGTGGTGTCATTATAACTCACTGCAACCTCAAACTCCCAGCCTCAAATGACCCTCCTGCTTCAACCTCCCAAGTAATTGGGACTACGGCGAGTATCACCACACCTGGCTAACTTTTTTTTGTTGTTTTTTGTAGAGATGGGGGCTTATTGTGTTGCCGAGGCTGGTCTCGAACTCCTGGCCTCAAGTGATCCACCTCGGCCTCTCAAAGTGCTAGGAATATAGGCATGAGCCACCACACCCAGCCAACAGCAGACTTTTAAAGAAGTTTTTAAACTTTTTCTTACTTTAGGGGTAAAGTCTACTCACTCTTTGGCCATATCTAGCAAAATTAAAAATGCACATACCCTTTCATCAACAGTTCTGTCTTTAACAATTTATCCTATATAGACATAGTCCCTGAGGGACCAAAGACAAGTGTGCAAAGATATTCCAGCAAAGGGCTGCAAATAATTTAAATAATCTTTAAAGAAGTTTTTAAAGTGATACATGCAGAGGATAAAAATTTTTCTTAACATATACATGCATATACACACACATACACATACACCTAAAATTCTCCCTTCCATCCCTGACCACCAGTCTCCAAAGATTATCTCACCAAAGGCAACCACAGTTACCAGTATCTTTCCAGATAAAACCCACACATATATTCATGTATATCCTTTTCTATCATATAAATGGAATTATTCTGTACATATTACTGAACCAGGCTCTTTTTCTCGCAAATCAACATGAATTTGAGAGATTTTTTTCCCTGTCAATGCATGAGAATGGTTAAATTTTTTAACAGCTGCCTGGAATTCCATAGTGCAGATAGTCCATAATTTATTTAATCAGGTCCCTGGTTAAACATTTAAATTACTTCCAGCCCCTTGCTGCAATGAATATCTTTACACACATGACTTTAGCCCCTCAGGGATTATGTCTGTAGGATAAATTGTTAAAGAAAGAACTGCTGGTCAAAGGGTATGTGCATTTTTAATTTTGATAGATATGGTCAAATAGTAGGTAGATTTTACCCTCAAGTCGGAAAGAATTTTAGCAACCAAAATCACCCAAAGTGGCGTGGACGACTTCAGGAAGTTGCGAGTGTCAGAAGGGAATCAAGACCAGGCTACAAATCAACCGGTCAGGAACGCCACTGGGTACACTCAAGCCTTGTGAAGACACTGACCACAACAGTCCCTTCCAACTAGGATACTCTAGCTTTCTTTTAATTTACATTTTTAATTGACAAAAAAAAAGTATGTATTTATCATGTACAGCATGATATTTTTAAATATGTACACCCACACTTCCTAATAACAGGTATAGTCCTAGAGACTCAATATCTGTTTGTTGGACATTGTTCCATGGTACTGCAAGATGTTGGCATGATTCCCACTGGAAGGTGTAGACTGATGTAGGCCAATGTAACACACCCCAGAAGAGGCAGGCCCTTTGGTGAAGCAAAGCTCTAACATAAAGGGCTCCCCCCGTGGTGTGTTCAGACCGCACACGGCCTGTTCTCTCCATCGTCACTCACATCGCTCACATCTGGAACTAACACCATACAGAAGAGCGCTCTTTGGCAGATGTGACCACACAGGGAGTGCTGTTTCTGGCCATGAATAGCCATTAGGTCAGCGTCCTTGAGGGCCATGGCACACTGGTGTGTTACAGTCCTTTTAGGAGTGCGCTTATTGCTAAAGGTAATTGAACAGCGGAGGTTTCCCAGGGAAGGGAAGTTTTCTACCTTACAAGTCCGTTCATTTTATTTCGTAGAAAGATCTTTCGTAACGTAGAATGGTCTGAAATAAATCTGTTCCCCTGTTAAGTCTGTTTCTTGATTTTAGTTCTTCCTTTTAGAGCCACTGAATACAAAATGTTCCGCCTTCTACGTACCACTGCGGTCCCCAATCCCAGGGCCATGGACCGGTACTGGTCCGTGGCCCGTTAGGAGCCAGGCCACAGAGCTGGAGGTGAGCTTTGCAGCCGCTGCCCATCACTCGCATCACAGCCTGAGCTCCGCCTCCTGTCCGGGCAGCCGCAGCAGTAGACAGTCAGATTGTCATAGGAACGCAAACCCTACTGGACACCGCCCACTCGAGGGATCTAGGTTGTGCACTCCTTATGAGAATTTGAAACCATCGCCTGTCACCACCCCCCCAATCCATGGAAAAACTGTCTTCCATGAAGCCAGTCCCTGGAGCCAATAAGCTTGGGGACCCCGGAACCAGGCCTGACTGTATCTGAGGACAGCCATTAGAGGCCAACTCGGCCTTCTCTCCTTTGGGTTCCGTCTCTTCAGTTCTTTTAACCTTTCTTACATGTCATGTGTTCCAGACATTCATCGTCTTGGCTGCTATTTTTGGATAACCCTAAGCAGTCAACAATCTCTAAAAGTGTGCTGCCCGGAACTCGGCCTGCTCTTGGCCAGGAAAGGGGAGGGTGGGGTCATCTCCCTGCTTCTCTGCGCTCCTTTCTAAGCTCAGCATCCCTGGCTCTGGCTCTGGCCTGCCAAGTGTGCCTTCCCACTTTGGGGGTAAAAGCACCCTGATTTCCCATAGAGAACTGCCTCCTTCACTCAGGAGCCGTGGTTCTCCCTGCTGCCTCCTGCTCAGAGGACAGAGAACGGAGAACTCAATTTAGGCCACTTAGGCTCTGGTTCCTGGAGTTTCCAGTCTTTGGGAGAACGAGGTGATGGAAAACAGCAGAGCAGGGAAGTTGTGATGACCCCATCTGGGAGACAGAGGGTCCTCCCTCTTCTTGCTGAGGCCAGATTCTTCAGAATCCAACAACTACTCCATAACCTTCTGGAAAATTCCTTTTCTGATTAAGTTAGAGTCCATTTCAGTTGCTTGCTACCCAAGAACTCTGACCCAGGTTACCTTGTCCTGCCCCAATCCCGACAGGAGATCACTGTGGGCCAGACATTCCTAAATCTGTTTCACAGTTACGGTCACGTCCCCAGTTCTGCAATTGGAAAACTGATTTGGGACAAAAACACAGGCTTTGAGGGTCACGGGTCCCTCTTCTTAGTTCATATCTATCAGTTTCCTGTCACCTGCTGATTTGGCCAACTTTCCATCGAGGTGTCCTGTCACATCACTGGCAAAAATGTTAAGTAGATAACAGAGCTCATGTGTGTCGGCTACTTATTTACCTTCAAGGCAAGGAAATCAGTGTGCACAGAGGTTACCTATGTGCCCAATAAGTGATGGGACTGAGGTCAAAGCCATGTCTGTCAGCCCCAAAGCCAGGGAGCTGTACGGAAGAACCCACTTAGGAGTCACTGCCCACGAAAGACTTGGGGAGAGGCTGCGTCTTCAACTGCGTCTTCCCGAAGACCTGGGGACAATGCGAGGTGAGAAAGCACATGGAGTCAGATCCAGGCTGCAAAAGGCCCAGCTCCAGACTCCATGTGCTAATTAGCAGAGCGCTACAGCTAGAAACCGGGGGAGGGGATGGCAGGAGGGAGGACTCGGTTTAATGCACAAGATTTCCATCAAGACAGAGACCTGGGTTCAGAAGGCTCCTCCCAACTAGGCTTCATTCAGCATCCTGAGTATTGGCATCAACATATTGGTGCAGACCACGTGCACCCGTCAGCATCTTTCAGATACAGAGGTGGCAGGAGAGATGTCCCTGCCTTCTCACGGTGCCTCCCCCACCCCCTCTTCTCCCATCCCCTCCTCTGCTCCAACGGGGATGGCGCTTAGGGTAGGGAATTAACAGCATAAGAAATCCAACATGCCCACAGAAAAGACAAACATCATGGGATAATGGAAATTATATTAAGATAAATTTAGATATTGCTTTTGCTGAAAATGTTCGTTCTCACCCCGATTTGGTAGTTTAAGATTCTAATTTTATAACCTTGGTCACTGGGAGAATCTCGACTGATTCCTATCATTTTAAACAGCCTTTTATAGTCACAGCATCTCGATAGAATACATTTCCTCTTCTTTTTCAACATATCACATTTCTTGGCAGAAATGTCTAGCAGAAAGCACCAAAATGTTTATAATGAGGATAAAATCAAAATTTCGCACATCAGACTTCTCTTTTAGATTATTTCTTCCTGTTAAATCTTTCCCTATTTAAACTTCAGTGGCTAACAATTTGAAATTTGATTTCAACACTGTTCAACCATCTTGCAGGATTTTGTTGTCAAAGGACATTTGCTTTGGCACTGAAAGTTCCTAAATGGAAAGGCCTCGGCCAGTGCGATCACTCGATCTCTCGATCTCTGGGGAGCTTGCCTGGGGTTGGGCAGCGTCATCCCCCACTCGAATTCGGAGGGTAAACTCCAGAATGGCCTTCCTGCTTGCTGTGCCTCACTTTAACCTGGCCTCTCTCTTTCCTTTTTAAAACTGTGTGCTGTGCTCTTGATTCCAATGTCAAGGTAGTCTGGGGTTGCCTTTAGGAGTAAAGATCGAGTTCCAGCCAAAAATACCGCAAGATGCAGGGCAGGAACCACATGAAGAGTCTTTGCCCAACTCCGAAACCAGGCCAGGAGGCTCAAGTGGCCTTTGCCTCCTCCAGCTGAGTCACCACTTACCTTTTGCTTTCTGCCCAAAAACTGCTTTCCCATCTCTGCTCAGTGACTAACTCCATCACGAAACGTGACCCAGTTTGTTTGGCAGGATGTGATTTTTTTTTATTTTTTAAACTCACGCCGCTTTCACTGGTCACGATTCCCTCTCAGGCATGTAGCGACTCCCTCCCGGCACCCGCACCCGCCTGGCCCTGCTGCCGCCTGGATTGATAGCTTTCTCCCCAGCTGTTCCCTTCCAGCCACCCTCCTCTCCCCGGCAGATCCACATTCCATTTGCTTTTCTGTAGCATTTGGATATCCCCAGAGTCTCCTTAAAATAGATAAACACTGAACTCCCGGGGAAGTGGCAAGGAGAGCCCACGGGCTCGTACCAGCTTTCTGTGTAATAATCTGCCCCAGACGGCGGCTGTGTGGGAAGCATGACACCAGCAGCCCCGCTCAGACAGGCTCTTTACCATTCCCAGTGCTCTGGACTCACATACTGGCTAATACCCTGCTAACCCACAGCTCAGGTGCAAGTGCTGCTTCCGTTTCATAGATACGGAAACTGAGTCTCAATGAGTAAAGAACTTCCCTACACAGTCAACAAGAGGCAGGGCCAGGACTGGAACCTGTCCTTTTAAAGACTGCTGTATAATTGACATTCAATAAGACACGCAGACCTTCAGTGTTCAATCTGATAAATTTTGGCAAAGGGATAAACTCGTGTAACTAGCACCTAAAAAGGGCAAAGACATTTCCATCACTCAGAGCTTCTCTTTGTGTCCTCTCTCAGCAAACCTCCGACCACCTTCTGACTTCCACACCATGGACTGGTTTTGCCTTGCACCTTAGTCTTCTGACTCCAAATGCCTGTATTCCAAATCCATTCTTTCTCCCTCACACCATGCTGTGTCTTTGGAATTAACTAAATGGGCACCCTGCGTCCCACCTGCCTGGAATCTATAGACCTAGGGCTGTAGCTTTAGGAAGCCAGGCCAGAGTCTTTCAGCTGAAAAACTATGTCAACCTTGAGGTGGAGTGGAGCTCGAGGCTTGCAATGTGGGGGATGTGTGGAGAGCAATTCCAAACACACACAAAGGCCCGTCTCTGAAGTGCACTGTGAAGTGAAACTCGCTGCTCTCCAGCCTTAACAGCACTTGTACGTGCAGATAGTCACGGAAGCAAAACCGGTAGAAGGTGGAAAAGAGAGGAGTGAGAATGCAGCTTATAAAGAACACGAGAAGGTTCTAGAACACACAGTTCTAGAACCTTCCCACCTACCTTGACCTGCCACCATGGGGATCTGGGGCCACCATTTGCAGACAACACCTTGCACACCACAATTCTCCCATCAGAAAACTCTCTTTTGTGGACGTCTCGTGCCCATCGGGCAGTGTAATCTGACAACTGGGAGGGAGCTTTGCAACCGGAAGCCTCCATTTCACGGGGGGAATAAAGAAAAGAAATCATGAAAATCCATTCCAAGGATGTGTGATAAAGGGAGCTAACAGCTTAGTCACTATGGGCAGCATTCCTACCAGGCTTCCGTGCATGAAGGGATATGTAATCAATTGGCCTTATCGGCTGGTCCGCCCACTTTCACGCTAACTCCTTGTTCACTCCAGCAGGTTAGCCGGTTCCTCTTGGATCTCACTTAGACACGACCTTACAAGCTGATTCTCAGGGGAGGGAAAAAGCCCTGATGTGAGCATTTGCAGATTCCGTGCGTCACTGACGGCAGATTTGGGAGCTGCCTCCACCACCCGGCCCTAGCACACTTCCAACTTGCAGCAATGCCTTTAATTTATTTAGCACACCGCTTCCCACAGGTGGCACAGAGAAGGGTAGAAGGGGACCACGGGCACACCAGTGACCTTGAGGTGGGGAGATTTGGGAGCGGCTCTGCCCCCTCTGCCTGCTCTCCCCAAGTAATTCTCTCTCTCCAAAAGATGTGTTGTTGCACCGTCAAGAGTTGGCAAGGGACTCTCTCCCAGGTTGAAGTCTCCAAATAAACCTTCAAAGGTATTTTGAAGTGCAGGACAACCATGAACTAGCCCGAGATGAATTCCCACAAATCCCTCATCCAGAGAGGCCAAGTTACCAGCTTCTGCCTTTCTTTTCTGGCCTCGGTAAATAACAAGTCTTTAAAAGTTTTGAGAATATCCCTAAAACATTCAGTTTTCTTTCTTGCTTTGTTTTGTTTTTCTCCTTAGAGGACTAATTGCAGAAAAGCCCAAGTATGCACACATTTCCTGCCCCCGGATGAGCATGGACAGCCATGCAGAGAGGAAAGGAATGGCAGGAAGAGGCTCCAGCTGAAAATGCCATTGGGGTTGGTTGGAAGCTCACGCTACGGTTCAGAAATGCGGAGAGGCTGCCACTCTGCCGTCATCAGTTTTCAGCTGTAAGGCCGTGAGAGCAGGAAAAAAGACGCATGGAAATGTGCAGGCTCATGGAATGATTCTCTGGTGGAAAGATTGTTTCCTTTTTTCTTTAACTTAAATTTAACCTTTCATTTATGATTGGCAAATAACGATTGCATATATTTACGGGGTACAATGTGATGCTTCCATACGTGTATACAGTGTGTAACGATAAAATCAGGGTAATTTGTATAACCCGCACCTTAAATATTTACCATTTCTTTGTGATGAGCACATTCAAAGCCCTCTCTTCTAGCTATTCTGACATATACGATGCATTGTCGTGAACTCTGGTCTTCCTTTTCCTTTTTTAATCAACGTGCCTGCGCTGGGTCAGCCCAGCGGCAGGGCTCCCTGCTCTGCTGGCATTTACTGCACCACGCTGTTCTCTCTGGCCACCTTAATTAGCACTCCCTCGTCATGTGTCTCTGCTCCTTCTTCCCCCCAGAGCTTGACCTGATTCTGCGTGACCTCTTCCAATGCTTCTGCGTTTCCTGTCCCAACTCGTCCTTGTCCCTGGCATTCTGCTCTGGGTTTTGTTTTCTGCTCTGCACACTTCTTTTGCAGAGCTTTGGCTTTACATTTTTAAGCCTTCTAATGACTGTACATATTCAAGTAATTATCCAAGCTTCCTGTCTCTCTTGCTCAGCACAGTCGCTTTCATGTCGTGTATTCATTAAATTCCTCTGACAGACACTTTGCCGACTGTTATGGAGGGGGTTCAAAGATCTCTAAGAAGAGGTCTCTGCCCTCGGAGATTGTGAGTGTGGCAGAGGGGATAATAATTATATCTAAGCTGTATTGACAGCTTTCTACATGTCAAGCAATTCCTTCCATTACCTTAGGCCTCAGAATAATCCTTGAAAAAGACCGAATGTTATTCCTGTTTTATATAGGTGGTAACTGAGGCTCAGAGAGGTTAAGTAATTTGCTGAAGTCACACAGCTGGTAAATGGTGAAGATAAATATGGAGCTGGGATTCTAAACCAAATGATTCCCAAACTGGAGTCCTTACCACTGTGAGACAGTTAAGTACCCAAATAACAATAATGCAAAGCAGGGAGAGCACTGATTGCAAAAATAAGGCAGAAGTTAAGAGCCAGGTAATTTTAGAGGGTAGAGATGGGAGATTGTCCATGAGAAACTTTGCTTTAAGAAGTGGTGAGTTCCCGGACTCTGAAGGTACTCAGGCAGGAACTGGAGCTGTCCGTAGGGCTCTGAACTAGTGCCAGCACCTGAAAGTGGCCTGTGGAAGTCCTTCCAGCCCTTGGAAGGATGATTTTAGCGCATGGCCTAAGAGCTGAGCCTAGAAGTCATGCTTCTTGGTGGTGCAGACTGAAGGAAGCAGGTTTGGGACAGAAAGAAGCCAAGGACTAAATCCCCAGAGCTAGAACACAGAGGGGGCACCTTTCCTCTCAGATGGAGTCCTCATCTGCCACAAAGCTGGCCTGTCACTTGGGTCAGGAATATATATGTAAATACAGTCACTGCTTGACGGTTGAAAGAAACAAGAAATGAGATCCTTTAAGCCAGTGGTTCTCAAACTATGCTCCTGAATTTACTCCATAAGCTGGACTCGGGGGTTCCACAGGTGAAACTAAATCATTGCCGTTGTCACCAGCGTTCAGGGGTGATGGCATTGTACTGGTGTCTGAAAGGCTCCCTGACCTCAATAGATTCAACTGAAAACTGTCTCTTAAATTTTTGTTACAACTTTGGCATCTGCTCGTACTTCTCTGCCAGGGAATACTGATACAATGAAACAAATGAGTGTAGCTAATAAATATCAGCAGAAAAACACAGAACCAGCCAGTTAGATTTAGTGTGACAGCTTTACTTTTTCTTCATGGACAGTGGCTGGTAGTTTTAGGTTGCAAGGTTGCATACATACATTACAGTCATTCTTTCTGCCCGTAAAACTGTTCTTAGATCATTTGACAGAAATAAACACAGCAGTGTTTCACAGGGTTCTACAAAGACGCCCCCCCCAGGGCTTTGGGAGCCACCCCTCACCTTCCTAACACGTGTGACGGAGTGGCTTGCACCTTTACTCACCAAGGTGTGAAGGAACACATGGGGATTCTAAACGGTGGGATTGCGCTGCCATTAGTCTGAGGGGAACACTGCAAAATGCCGGTGGTGAACGGCTCACTTCAGGGCACTCAATACAAAGGAGGGTCCCCAGCCTTCTCTGCCGTTGGCACTGAGTCCCTGACAGCAAATGGTACATTCCGCACCAGGTGAGGATGTATCGGAATCACCCCAGGGGACTTTCCAAAACCAGCCCCCACTGTCACCTCCCTGGAGGACAACTCCCAGGCTTGTGAGAATGTCAGAGGCCCGTGGGAGGAGGAGAGCGTGACAACGTGCAAGAGCCTGGCAGGTGACTCCCCCACTTCATCTGCTTAAGAACCCGGAGCCCAACGACCTGGACCATCAGTGATGTTTCACCGATGTTTAAATGTTCCCATTTTGAAGAGCTCCTGTGCCCAGGAGAGGGCTGCGACTCTTTTCTTCTCCCCAAGGCCACCCTTCTCTGCAGGCCTGCAGTAGAACTCGAATGGTGACACATGCCCCAAGCCCTGAAAGAGGCCTACTGTGACCCACGCCCCTGCAAAGCCAGGCAGGTCACTGCATCCATGCCCACCGCAGCCCGGACCACACCAGACACCTTGAGCTGCTCAGCAACTGGTGCCCAGAGCTGATGCATCCTCAGACTTGGGCACTAGCACTGCCAGGTCCCCTCCTAGAGCCCTAGTCTGCCCCCCCCAACTCTTTTCCCAGCTGAGTGCATCTCTCCTGCAAGGTTTCAACTATGCACTAGATGCTGATGATATTAGCCAAGGCCTCTGGAACTGCCTCCCGGACCTTCTACCTAAATACCTGTCAGCATCGGGCACCTCAAACTCAACGTGCTCCAGACTGACCTCATCATCTTCCATTCCAACCCAGCTCCTCCTATAATTTTGAGCTTGGTGTTTGGTACCACCATCCATCCACCTGCCCATCTAGGCTGGAAATCTGGGAATTATCCTTGAATTCTCATTTTCTCTCCCCCATCCCTCACCCAATAACCAATAAAACCAAGTCCTGCTTGTGGCATTTACCTGGCTTTGCTATGATCTCAGCCCTGGCTCAAGCCTTTGCCATCTCATCCGGATGTGCTACGGCAGGTCTCCCTGGCTCAGCTTTCTCCCTCAGGAATTCCATCCTCCGTTCTGCCGTCAGGGGACCCATTCGCAAAGCAGCTCGGACATCTGATGGCACCAACATTTCTGGCAGCCAACAAAGCCCAGGTTCCGTTCTATATGCCACTGGGCCCTACCTGCCCACCTTTATCCCCCACCTCACCTCGCCTGACATCTTACGCCTCACTTCAGTAGTTGTACGACCTTAGGCCAGTTACTAGCCTTTGTGTGCCCCACATTTCATCTGTGAAACGGGGATGACAACAACAGCACCTACCTCATAAGACTGCTCTGAGGAAGAACAAGCCAACGAAAGAACAGCACCTGGGATGGCGTGAGGGCTACACAGTGTTAGCCGTCATTATTTGTGTGCATGAGTTCACCGACCCCTCACGACCACCCTATTTCTCAGATGAGGTTACCACGGCTGGTGACACAAACCAGCCCAGAGCTCAGCATCTCTGGCGTCCACATCCTCAGCCACCAAGGCCACGCACGGCCCGAATCCCCTCGGCTGTGAAACCGGGTCTCCATCCCCAGGGGTTAAACTGGGCAAGACCTTCTGCATCCTTCTGCCGATGTCACTGTTCTTTTGTACTAGGAAATGTGCTCTGAGCTCATTCAAAGGTAGGAAGTGTCTCATACTTAGAAATAGTTCTTTTTATGAAAACAAAAACAAACAAACAAAAACCCTTGCCAATTAACACCTGGCCAAGCCACTCCATTAACAGGAAAATGATACAGTGCACAACGAGGGCTCAGGGTTCCAAGTTTTGACTCACTGTTGTCAACAGACACCCCCTTTTTGCCCTGGGAAGCTCAGGGACTTGTTCTTGCAGAGACAGTGACTGCAGACAGAGCACTAGTGCCTTCGGCTGCAAAAGGTTGTCTGGCAGGAAGCACGTTGGTGCCCTGGCAGTTCCTCGGGCCATGTGATACAACCGCCAGGTTATACTTCTGCAATCACAACCCCCAGGGACCAGCCACACAAAGCAGACGTCGGTTGCGATCGTTTAGAAAGATCAAGCCGTGGCTCTTTCAGCCCAAGGAAAAACTTGGGAAGGAAAAGTTTACTTTTGTTCAGGTTTTGTGGGGACAACGCGCATGATAAACAGGAATGCTGCAGCTGGATGATGAATGAGGCTCAGGAGCCTTTGCACTTGGCTTTGAAAGATTACAAAGGCACGGGGCTCACCAAGCCGGGCCAGTTACAAATGACGAGGCATCTTTCGGTTGTTGTTGAACTTCCTGTACACCTCTTGTTTTGAACAGAGTGAGCAAACAACTTCTAATCCTCCAGCTGCGGAGTTCCAAGTACACCTCAAAGGGTTGAGACACACCTTTGCCCTGGCCGCTCTGTGTGGTTGCAAGTTAACCAGACACACAGTTAGAGTCTACCTGAAACGTTTCTTTCCCCCATACCTGCTGCTGCTGTGTCAGTTTGGAGGCTTGGTTCTGACTGCTGAGTGTTCGGGGATAGTTACTTCATTAACGCTTCTGAGGTCCCACATTTACCTGTAGATAAATACAGGCAAAGGTATAAATAGATAAATAGTCACACAGATAAACAGCTGTGTGGGCCATTACTTTGAAAGCATAGTAGATGAACTTGTGTTTGGAGAGGCTTAATGATACACTCAAGAATCCAATATTAGAAGCTGTTTGCTTTCAGGAAGAGAACATTACACCAGAATGGTATGTTTGCAGAAAAGAAGTACACGGCAGCAATCCATAGCATGCCTGTACATTTGTAGCATAAGCATTACACCTGCTAACTGGGGCTTCTTTGAGCTTTCAGTCTTGGGTGTAAGATGCACGTACACACAAAGGTAAGCATTATCTGCTCTACACCTTTAAATCTCAGTGCCCAGTAATGTAAAAGACACTTGAATCATCTGTCTCAGCCTCAGCTAGGGCCCACTTCTTCCATCACGAATTTCCTTACCTTTTCAAATACACTGCAGTCGATTTTTATTTTATCTAGGTTCTTTGCAGTTAATCTCTGCATTCATCTTAATTGGAAGAAAAAAACTCTCTTTCAAACTGAGAAAATAGCTTCCCTTCAAGTTTACCCAAATCTGAGAAAAATACAATTTTAATGTTTTTGTTTTCCATTTCTGCTCTTTAAATGCATTGGCCAAAATGATTCCTGGTCTATAAGGCAGTGAGTTGGGCAATACCTGATCAGACATCCTCTACAATGCATTTCTTTCTCTTCTTTGTATTTCTCCTGCACAAGCACGGTATTGAATATTTCATAACCTCTGGGTCTGTGCCTGGCAGTGTGGCCGTGCCAGATGGTACTGAGCACTCTCCGGCGACAGCCTGGTGCAGCCCTCACTCCAGCTCCTACACCCGCACCCCTTCTTTCGCTAATGGGCTGTGTAAGTCAACAGCACAGAAATGATCCTGAGTGCCTTCCTATTAGGGGAAGAAAGGACAAAGGCTTCTGCCTTTACTCTGCTGTTCCTATTCCTTACAGGGTAGAATTTTATTGGAAAAGAGAAGACAGGACAACTAAACTCTGGTACCAAAAGTAACCCAGTGGAAATCAGAATTACTAAGAATGTCCCACGATTGTGGTGGTGTAGCAGTCAAAGAACGTGGGGCCAACGCACGACCATCCACCCCGTCACAAGAGCCAGAAACCCAGAAGTGGCCCATGTCTGGCCTCTTTGCTTCATTCCCACAGCCAGTAGGTTACTGCATCCTACAGAATGGACCTCTCACCAGCCCCGGAATCCTCTCACCACCTTCAAAGACCTTCACGACCTAGCTCGGCCAACCCTCTTCTGGGCTGTCAGCCCCATGTCACATCCCGATGACTGCACACCCTCACTGTCTTGTGCTTAGATACATGTGCGTCCGCCTCCCCCGTTGACTGAGAGATCCCAAAAAAGCAGACTGTACCCCCAGCACCTAACACAAAGAGTGCTCACTTAATAAATATATAATATAAAAAATACTTTTAACCCCCCCCCTCCCCGGGCCCCGTTCCAAAAGGATTCGAGATGGCAAAGAAGTGACGTTTACAAGCGTGGTCACCATCTCGCTAAGACCACGCAGATACTGAGACGAGCACAGGCAAAATAAACTATGAGAGCTGTGACCATTTTCAATGCTTTTCACTACAAATATTAATAATCGCTGTCACTCGATAACATGCGTCAAACACCTTACACTAAATCATCACGAGTCTCTAAGGCAGGTGTTGGTTTTCTCCTTCCACAGCTGAAGAAACTGAGGCACAAGTGAGGCAACCAGTCAAGAGCGAGAAAAGATTCAAACCCGAGCCCTCTTCTATTTCCACATCCCGCGCTCCTCCCTCAGCGTCACGCTGCCTGTTTAAAAGCTTGGCTCCGGCACTGTCAGCCCTGCCAACACTCTAGAACAGCTTGCTTATGTCATGGTCTGCGGGAGCTGTGGCTGACACTGCGGCGGCCGCCTCACAGGAAGGCTGGGACTACTGAGGACAGGAAGCATTTCCTGAGCTCTGATCACATCTCCTCTTGGCCCCCACCCTGCAGCCCGGCTCACAACTCAGGAAGATGCAGCAAACCTCAGAACCTGCCCAACGTGGTGGTGGTGGCAAGCAGGCAACTTGACTGCAGATGCTCCTGACCCACGACGGGGTCGCATCCCGATGAACCCACTGTATACTGAGTTGAAACTACTGAAAATCAGAAATGCATTTAATGCACCTAACTTCTGGAATGTCGCAGCTTATCCTAGCCCACCTTAGACATGCTCAGAACACTCCCGTGAGCCTGTGGTTGGGCAAACTCACCTCACACAAGGCCTGTTTTGTAATAAAGTGCTGAACACCTCACGCGATTTATTGGCTACTGTACTGAAAGTGAAAAACGGAACGGTGTCTCCATCAGCTGGCGCAGCTGAAAGCACACCGGGCCCGAGCGATGTTTGAAGCCATTGAACTGAAATTAATTGCTGGAGGGTGGGGATGCTGCAGTGACAAGGTCATCCGTTTCTCTCTCTTCTGAAGAGGCCGGAGAATAGCAGGTAGGAGCCTCTGGGGCACGGACGCTTGATGGAACCAGCAGGCACGGTGCTCTTCAGGAAGACGGCAAGTGTCGTTCACCGAGATGGTCTCGCGGCCAACTGGGAGCTGCCCAGCATCTTGAGAGAGTATCTTACTGTATATGGCTTGCCCTCCATGAAAAGATCAAAATTCAAAATTGGAAGTACTCTTTCTTCTGAAAGCTACGTCTTTCACACCACTGTAAAGTTGAAGAATGTCAGTTGAACCATCATCATTTGGGACCATCTACATTTGCATCTGTTACCTGAAGGGTGCATTGGAAACGACTGTGAGATCTGCTAGCCCCTGGACCAGAGGGTTCCCTCCAAGCCCCTTCCCACCTCACCTGTGGTGGGATCTCCCATCTCCTTTCCAGGAATGGATTCAGACTCAGAGACTCTCAAGGCCAACTCAGAAACTCAGTCCTGAGTTCCGGGCTCTGGGGATGAGGATGTGGAGGAGCTGGGGAGAGGTCACACCGAGGAAATGCAAGTGACTAGATCTGGGTGAGCCAGTGTGACTGACTCCTAGATGGAAGTAGTCTCAGGCAGACTTGTTACTACAAAGATTCTGTTCTGCTCCCTCTGCATCTCTAACATGTGCAAGGGGCCCGTCTCATTGATGTATAAGGCAGAAAGCCCCAGCCAGGAGTCAGGGAGATTATACCACAGCAAGGCAAACCCTCAGCCAAGACAATGTAGCTCCCTGTAGGGGACTAGCACACTGGGGAAAGAAAGGGAGAAGGAACCCTTATTTACTGGGGACCTACTATGTGCCAACTCCTAGGGTCAGGCACTGTACCAGGAACCAAGATGAAAAACACAGTGTGTGGCAAATGCTGCTCTTGCCTCACTCAAAACCACTCCAACCTCCTAGCAAGATCTCCTGTGCTCTAAAAGCAAGAATACTGAAGACTTCTTTAACCTTCCTTACACTCAGGTTTCTGGTTATAATAATAATATCAGCTTTCCCCAGGCAGAAGCTCGGGTACCATGCAGCCTGGGCATTGTAAGGGGCTGCCACACTGCCCCTGTGGAAGCCGTGAGGGTGCTCTGGACCTTCTCCAATAGGGGTGACAAAGGCACTAGGTCTAGTCAGTCACCAACCTCGTGGTTTTGAGAAGCAATCAGTACAGCTTCCTGGTTTGGCAGCTTTCCGGTCTGCAGCAGGGACAGTGCGGTTTTTGAGTTCACAGTGGAAGCAGAAGATACGGCAGCTACCTGACCAGGCCAGTTGTTCAGTGTGGCTCTGAGACTGCACCTGGGCCCCTACTCTGTAGCCTCCCTCTCTAGCCCCTGCTATCGATCTATAACCAGGGGCTCTCCAAGAGTGGTCTCTAGACCAGCACTATCGGCAGCACCCAGCAACTTGTCAGAAACGTAAATTCCTGGGCCCCAGACCTGCTGAATCAGAAAGTCTGAGGGTGGGAATCCAGTAGTCTTGGCTTAGACAAACCTTCCAGGTGGTTCTGATGCACCCTAACGTTTAAGAACCTCGGCTGCAAACCAACAGCCGATAATAAATCCACTTCTGCTAAAACTAGCTAAAGTGGCAACTTCACTCTGATTAAGTCACAGTCCCTGCCCTTTGTGCTGTCCAGGGAGACGACAAACAATAATGACAAAACAGCACGATGTTCTGCGGGAAGAACAAAATCCGGGCACCTTTCTCACTCAAGAACGGTGATATCCCAACTAACTTTATAATACATCCTTGTTAAAAACTTTTGAACATGCACCCTCAATAGTTATGTTTATTTTAAAATTTTATACATAATCTATTAAATATTTTAAAACACATAAATGCTGGGTGCAGTGGCTCACACCTGTAATCCTAGCACTTTGGGAGGCCTAGGTGGGAAGATCACTCGAGGTCAGGAGTTTGAGACCTGCCTGACAAGAGCAAGACCACATCTCTACAAAAAATAGAAGTTAGCTGGGCATGGTGGCATGCATCTGTTATCTCAGCTTATGGGGAGGCTGAGGCAGGAGGATCACTTGAGCCCAGGAGTTTGAGATTGCAGTGATCTATAATGACACCATTGTACTCTAGCCCAGGCAACAGAGACCTTGTCTCAAGTAATAATAATAATAAATAAATAAATAAAAATAAAAATTAGCTAGGCATGGTGGTGTGGGCCTATAGTCCTAGCTACTCAGGAGGTTATGGCAGGAGGATCACTTGAGCCCAAGGGTTCAAAACTGCAGTGAGCTATTATCACACCACTGTACTTCAGCCTAGGAAACAAAGCAAGACTGTCTAAAAAAATAAAATAAAAAATGTTAAAACACACATATAAATAAGAACCTAAAAGATGAGATTTTTTTAAATGAATATAAATTGAAGTGCTAATATTTTCTTCCTACATCTGTATGGATTGATTTTGTACTTTAGTGATCACTGTTATAGAATGTCAGGGAAATCTTCCAGCAGAAGTAATAGCAGAATCAAAGACATTAATATCAGTGCAAAGGATGTATTTATGGAACTTAAATAGGTAAGGGGGTATCAGGAAATGATGATAATGACAATGATGATGATGATGACAATGATGATGATGACAAAACTAATAACCTAATTTTGAGCAACTAGCATGATCATTTAGCTCTGAAAGCAACCCTGTGAGGCAGTACTATTAGCCCCATTTTTCAGATTGGGAAATCGAGGATCAAAAGTCTCCTGTCTGGTAAGTGGCAGAACTGGATTTTGCAACCAAAATCTGAGTCCTTCTATTGCCAAGCAGGTTTGGAAGGAAGATGGTAAGTTTTGTTTTGATGTTCAAGGTGCCCATGAGATATTTCAATGGAGCTATCCAACACCCAACTTAATACATGACTCTGCAGAATCAAAGTCTGGCTGCAGAGGAAGGTTTGGAAAACTTCTTAGCAGGAGTTGAAAGGAGCAAGCAGAAAGGCAAAGTGGAGGAGATGCAGGGATGGGGAGGTAAATGAATGGTGTGCGCTTCCAGGTGGGGAAGGATGGGGTGACGCTGGGACCACTGCAGGAGTGTTAGCTCAGGGCAGGAGGAAGGACAGGAATCAGACAGCCCTGAGCTTGAATGCCAGCTCCACCTCCTACTGGCTGCACAAGCACAGAAAACATAACTAACCTCAGGGCCTCTGTTTTCCCATCTGTAAAATGAGAACAATAATAGTATCTCTATCTGATAGAAATGTCATACAGATTAAGAAAGGGTGTAAAGTACATATCTGTGTTTGGCCCATAAAAAGAACTCAATATTTTTAACTATAATTAACTAATTGTCATTATAACCAGTATTGTTATCTGAGCCAGGAAAGAAGCAGCCGAAGGATTGCTGCAAATGTAGATAACCTTATAGCTGGGGGAGAGTAACGACTAAAGGGAATTGTAAGCTGATGACCTCAAATTTGGCAAAGTCAAGAACTAAGCATGAGATGAGCAGGCACAGGGCAGGGCTTGAGCAGAAGAGCTACAGTGGGGATCAAGAGAGGAATGAATTAAGATTGCCCAAAAGGATCTCTCAGTGCAATGAAGGCATTAATGATCGTGTTATCTACAAAGCACATTCAGAAGAACCAAGCTACAGAGCTAACATTTCCTCATTTCAAGACAACTATAAAGCTATAGTAATCAAGACAGTGTGGTACCATATTGACATAAGGACAGACAAAAATACCAATGGAACAGAATTAAAATTCCAGAAATAAACTCATACATATAGGACAACTGATTTATGACAAAGATGTAAAGGAAATTCACAGAGAAAGAATAGTTTTTTTCAACAAATGGTGCTGAAACCATTGAACATCCATATGCAGGGGGAAAAAATGAACTATGATTCATACCTTGTACCATATACAAAAATTAACTCAACTCTTAGCAGGAGCTGAAAACATTTGTTTTGGTGTGATCACCTCCACAGAAAGGAGGAAGCAGAAAGGAAGCGATGCAGGGAGGAGAGGGTTAATGAATGGTGTGCATTTCCAGGTGGGTAGCAGAAGGTGAGATTGGGAGCACTCTCAGGTGTATGGAGCATACACCCAAATGTAAAACTTAAAACTGCAACAAATGTTAAAGAAAACGTAGGAGAAAATCTTGGTGGTATTGGGTGAGGCAAAGATTTCTTAGATTTGACAACAAAAAAGCACAATCTATAAAAGGAAGGATTGATAAGTTGGACTTCACCAAAATTTAAAATTTCTGCCCTTTGAAAGACTATCGAGAGAATGAAAACACAAGCCACATGTTGGAGGAAATATTTGCAAAGTATGTATGTGATCAAGGACTTGTATTTAGAATACAAAATGAACTCTCAAAACTCAATAATAAGAAAATAAACAACCCAATAAAAACAATAGGCAAAAGCTTTGAGCAGGCACTTCATTAAAAAAAGATAGATGATGGCAACGATGCTCGACATCATTAGGGAAATGCAAATTAACATCGCAACGACATACCACTGTGTATCTATTTGAGTGATTAAACTCAAAAAGACCAATTATACTAAGGATTGGCAAGGATGTGGAGGAAGTGGAACTCTCTTACACTGCTGGTGGTGATGCAAATGGTATAGCCATTTTGGAAAACAGTTTGGCTGTTTCTTAAAAAGTTAAACATACACCTACCATATGTTCTAGCCTCTTCCAGGTATTTTCCCCAAAGGAAAAAAAAAAAAAAAAAAAGCATATGTCCACACACTGGCTTGTACATGAATGCTTATAGCCACTTATAATCTCAAAAAATCATAACAAGCCTTTCCGGAGTCCTCGCACAAGTGAACGGATAAACCATGGTGCATCCACATATGGAGCACAACTCGGCAGTAAGAAGGAAGGAATGTGGACACACACAACACCCTCGAAGCCCCTCCAGAGAATTATGCAAGGTGGAAGAAGTGCATACTTCTTCTGCATTCCATTTATATAAAACTCTAGAAATGGCAAATGAATCTATTGTGACAGAGAGCAGATTCAATGTTGGCCTAGAAAATGGAAGGGGACAGAGAAATTACAAAGGAGCACACAAGAAAACTTACGAAGATGACAGATAGACGCGTTCATCCATGATCATAATTGTGATGATGGTGTCATGAGTGCAGGCCAATGTCAAACTGCTCACATTGTGCCACACACTGGTGGGCTTTAACAGCAGACATTTATTTCCTCACAGTTCTGGAGGCTGGAAGTCTAAGATCAAGGTGTGGGCAGGGTTGGTTTCTTTAAGGCCTCTCTCCTTGGCTTGCAGATGGCCGCCTTCTCCCTGTATCTTCATATCGTCTTCCTCCTGTGAATGTCTGTGTCCTAATCTCCTCTTCTTACAAGGACACCAGTCAGACTGGATTAGGCCCACCCTCATGACTGCATTTTAACTTAATCCCTCTTTAAAGCCCCTGTCTCCAAATATACAGTAGTCACATTATGACATACGGGGGGTTAGGGCTCCAACATATGAATTTTGAAGTGAAAGGATTCAGCCTATAACAAGCCATGCTTTCCATTTATAGTTCAGCACTTACCATACAGCTGATTTAGACATAGCCAAATTCCTTTTAGGATATTCTGGTTATGTGAATTACACGACTAGTGGAAGAGAGATTTTCTTGACTTAGCAATTCTATGACACTACCAAAAAGGTAGAGCTGAACACCTAAAAGACACACACACTGACAAGAGATAAACAGGAAAAAGGAAACGTGATCCTTCCGTGCGTGGGGCGGGGTTAGAGACGTAAATAAAGTTCTGGAAGGCATTCATTCCAGTAACATGCAATAAGAGTGAGAAAAGATACATGATCATGAAGTAAGCTTTTTCTTTATCCTCAGGTAGGGTTTTACCATCAACCTGCTTGCGTGGATCCACATGAGGATTTTGTTAAGTCTGGTTGAGACCTGTCAGTCCCCACTGACAGAGACAGCCCAACCCCCAAAGGGCAGTCCTGACTTTGTGACTTAAACAAAGGGCAGGTTTCCAGGCAGAGCTTCTTCCTTGCTGTGGGGCCAAACTGGCAGCTGCCGCCTCTGCAAGCCCCATTTTCAGTCGGTGCCAAGGGCAGGAAATTCAAGCCAGAGTCAGGCAGGTGGGGCCTCAGGTGTGGTGGGAAACAGCCTGAACATCTGTCAACCAGCCTGAGGCCCAAGGGGAGGCCTTTGAAAAGTCCTAAGTCTTTAGTTCAAACACTGACACGTAATTTTACTCAAATAATCAAATAAAGCTCAATTTCGAACTTGTACGCATTCTTAAATTCCAAAGATATCCCACTGGGCTTGTGATAAAAACTCTCTCTTTGGGGTGAGACCCTGGGACTTGTGTATGGAATCGGGGAGTTTGCAAAAGGAGCAAATATCTTAACCTGGGCGTGGGCTGAAGTCTTTGTGAACTGACCCTGCAGGTGAGAGACAGACTCACCCTCTTGGCTGTTACATAAACATCCCTACCTTGTACTATACCCCCCCAAAATAGTCATTTTTCCAAAGATTTAAAAGTAAAGGTAAATTACTAGCATTTTGTTAAATGTCTCACAGTCTTCCCATGCCTGACACTGACGTGGTCGTAGAAGGAGCAGAGGCCCTGCCATGTGCCTGCTTTGGGAAAGTAACTCTGCCCTCTCTAGACCTCCTTCATATGCAACGGCTGCTGCTGGGTCACTGATTTCGGTCTAAACCCACACAGTACATTAAGAGGCAGAAGGTCCTACGTGGTATTTGAGCAGGACTTAAGCTCACATGAGCAACCAAAGAATTATGAGTTTAAGGATTATTATTGATAATAATTAGGTTGGCCATTTGATGAATATCTATTGCATGTCATGCACTATAGGCATATGTATATATGTGTATGTATATACATACTGTCTCATTTAATTCTCATAATCTTAAGAAGTAGATAATAATATTCTCCATTTTACAATCAAGAAAATGAGAATCAGGGAAATTTCTTGCCTAGGGACACACAAATCTTCAGGAACAAAGCTCAATTCAGACCTATATGTGTCTGATTTCAAAATCCATATTCTTTCCACCACTTCTGGCTTTTTTCTGAAAGAAGCCCTAAAACACATTAATAGTTGGGCCTCTATTTGGGTTTTGTTATTATCCTCCCTCCCAATAGAGAGAGGGTAACCTGTACAGGGAGTCTGCAGGTAATCTTTGTATATCTATTTAAATAGTAAGGTCCTTAATATGAAAAGATTGGGTCTTTTTCTGGCTTTTTCTTAACAGAATATACAAATGCATACATCAGAAATGTTAATAGAAAGTCTATACCTGACTGAAGAGTCTTGCGCCAAGATCAAGCTGCCGGTTTTCACAACATACTATTGTTATTACATAACATGGTACCATGGGAGGAAGCTGGGAGGTGGAGCACATGGGGACTCTCTGCAACTTACGATTGCCACCTCGTGTGCACCCTAAACTAGTTCTAAATAAAAGTATGTTTTGCTTGTCCTTGATGATGGTAAGAAGGGGCACTATGGTGGTATGGAATCGACAGAATCAGGCAAGTCGGGTCCTGGGTTCTAAAGCTGCTCCGTCAATAACTAGCTCTGTGGCTTAGCACAAGCCACCTGTCTAGCTGAGGCCTAGCAAAGTCGAGATGGCATGCAAGTTTCATGGTAGCATCAAGAGTTATGATTTCTGGCCGGGCGTCGTGGCTCACGCCTGTAATCCTGGCACTCTGGGAGGCCGAGGTGGGCAGATTGCTCGAGGTTAGGAATTTGAAACCAGCCTGAGTGAGACCTCGTCTCTACTAAAAATAGAAACAAATTAATTGACCAACTAAAAATACATATACAAAAAATTAGCCAGGCAGGCACATGCCTGTAGTCCCAGCTACTCGGGAGGCTGAGGCAGAAGGATTGCTTGAGCCCAGGAGTTTGAGGTTGCTGTGAGCTAGGCTGAAGCCACGGCACTCACTCTAGCCTGGGCAACAAAGCGAGACTCTGTCTCAAAAAAAAAAAGAGTTATGATTTCTGTAATTTCAAAACAGTAAGTTCTAGACGTCCACTTTAGGAGGCAAGAGTGAAGACATACATCTAACGTACTCCCTTCCCAAACACACTAAAACTACAGTGAAGAGATGTTCTAAACATCATATCCCATGAGGACAGGCAGGACAGGAGAGGAGACAGTGGTGACAGAGTTATAGAAGCTACCCAGCTTCTACAGTGACGAGGGAGGGATACATGACTTCCCAGGCCTGGAGTCGGCAACTGATTAAGCTAAGGATGAACCAGTTCACTACAGACTCTTCAAAATCTCGGGAACCAACAGCACCAGGTATCTCTGGAAGTGGAGATTCAAAGAGCATGGTGAAAATAAAGATTGGGTGAAAACCCCCAGAGACACACATCTTTAGACTCCCCCTGACACTATGTCACAGGGAGTCTGCTTTTCCTCACCCTTCATTGTCAAGAGATTTCACTCTCTTAAGAGTGCAAGACAGAAGCCTCTGGACTTGGAAGCTGAGAGCGCCATGTCAAAACCAAGAAGATGAAATGACTCACGCACAGTGGTAAGACCCCTCAGCCCTCATCCCCTGCTTAGCTCCCAAGGGACTGATAGCCAGATCTTCAGGAGACAAGCAGGAGACTAAAGTTCTGCTCCAGAGAATCCGACTAGCCCAAGAGAAATCATCCAAAGATACTGAAATGAGGGTTGCTCAACAAATGGTCCACCCAGCCAGCTCGCTCCACAGCGAGACTCACAGACAACAAACCCTGCCTTGATGTCAGAGCTTCCACTTAGCTTTTCGGTTCTCAACTCTTTTTCATGAGGATAGTTTCACAACAAACTGAAGGAAAGAGAAACTTGGAGTCTACACAGGGAGAAGAAAACTTTTTCCAAAATAAGTAATATCCTCAGAGAGATGACAGAGACTCCTATAAAAAGAACAGAGTGTCATTAAAAAGAAGAAGAAGAAACATGCAGAGAATGACAACAACAAGAAGAGCTCTTGAGAATTAAAAACAGGAGCACAAAGATGACAAATTAAATAAAGAGGCTGGAAAATCAAATTGATGGGAAGTATCCCAGAAACTAGAACAAAGACAAAGAGCTGGAAAATGAAACAAAAAAGAGCATGAGTCCGGGAGGCCTGACATTTGGATAATGGAAGGAGTCCCAGAAAGAGAGAAATGACAAATAGAAGGAAAACTAACAACAAAGTTATTCAAGAAGTTTACCCAGAACAGGGAGACATGCGTTTCCAGAATGAAAGGGCCCACCAAGTACCCAAGACAGTGGATGAAAATAGAGTCACACCAAGGAACATCACTGAGTGATTTCTAAACACTAGGGACCAAAAGGAAAGATCCTATGGGTTTTCATAAAGATAAAATAAGTCATTATAAGGATCAGGAAACACACTGACTTCAGACATTTAAAAGCAAACAGACAGGCAGGGCACAGTGGCTCATGCCTATCATCCTAGCACTCTGGGAGGCCAAGGCGGGTGGATTGCTTGAGCTCAGGAGTTTGAGATCAGCCTGAGCAAGAGTGAGACCCTGTCTCCACTAAAAATAGAAAGAAATTAATTGGCCAACTAAAAATATATAGAAAAAAATTAGCCAGGCAGAGTGGTGCATGCCTGTAGTCCCAGCTACTCGAGAGGCTGAGGCAAAAGGATTGCTTGAGTCCAGGAATTTGAGGCTGCTGTGAGCGAGGCTGACACCATGGCACTCTAGCCCAGGCAACAGAGTGAGACTCTGTCTCAAAATAAATAAATAAAATAAAAATAAATAAAAGCAAATAGACAATGCACAGAGGTCCCAGTTCTGGGTAGAATGGCAAGCACACACTCCACCTGGCCTCTCCCATGAACTGTACTTACAACACCTGGGCAGGATGATACAGAAGCTGTTTGAAGACTTTATTTTATTTTATGTTTTTGTTTTTGAGACAGAGTCTCACTTTGTTGCTCAGGCTAGAGTGAGCGCCGTGGCATCAGCCTAGCTCACAGCAACCTCAATCTCCTGGGCTCAAGCAATCCTGCCTCAGCCTCCCGAGTAGCTGGGACTACAGGCATGCGCCACCATGCCTGGCTAATTTTTTGTATATATTTTTAGTTGGTCAATTAGTTTCTTTCTATTTTTAGTAGAGACAGGATCTCACTTAGGCTGGTTTTGAACTCCTGGCCTTGAGCGATCCACCTGCCTCGGTCTCTCAAAGTGCTAGGATTATAGGCATGAGCTACTGCACCTGGCCTGTTTGAAGACTTTAAAAAGTAAATATTAATAGTAGCAGGCAGATTGAGGAAGAAGACCAAGATGCAAAGTACCACCAAAGGAGCCGTGAGTATCATTTTTCCTCTGGAATACTGGAATACTCTAGCCTGTACTCAAGGCAGTGTGGCAGTAATGGCAGCAATAACCTGTGGTGCCTAAAAATTGGAATATTATTCGGCAACTACAAGGAACAAATTATTGATTCATGCAACAGCAGAGATGACGTAGATGCATTTTGTTAAGTGAAGTAAGCAGATGCAAAAGACCATTGTATGACTCCATTCATATTACCTTCTGGAAAAGGCCACTACGGGAACAGAAAACAGACCAGTGTTTGCCAACAGATGGAGGTAACGACAGGGGACAGTAATGAGGGAATTATTCTGACAGAATTATCCCAGGATTGAAGAAAACAGTACATATCATGCTCCACCAATGGGGCTTTCCCCATCTCTCCCTTCCCTTGGGCCTCACTATTCCCCAAAACACAACAATATTGAACTTAGCCTCTCCGTGTTCAAGTGAAAGAACAGTTGCACACCTCTAACTTGAAATCAAAAGCTAGAAATGATTAAGCTTAGTGAGGAGGGCATGTCCAAAGCTGAGATAGGCTGAAAGCTGGGCCTCTTATGCCAAACAGCCAAGTTGGGAAGGCAAAGGCAAAGTTCTTGAAGGAAATTAAAAGAGCTACTCCAGTGAACACACAAATGATAAGAAAGCGAAACAGCCTTACTTATTTCTGATATGGAGAAAGTTTGAGTGGTCAGGACAGAAGATCCAACCAGCCACAACGTTCCCTTAAGCCAAAGCCTAATTCAGAGCAAGGCCCTAACTGTATTCAGTTCTACAAAGGCTGAGAGAGGCAAGGAAGCTGAAGAAGAAAAGTTTGAAACTAGCAGACGTTGGTTCATGAGGTTTAAGGAAAGATGCCGCCTCTGTCACAAGTTACCAGAAGATCTAGGTAAGATTATTGATGAAGGTGGCTACACTAAACAACAGATTTGCAATATAGACAAAACAGCCTTCTTTTGGAAGAAGATGCCATCTTAGACTGTCATAGCTAGAGAGGAGAAGTCAATCTCTGACTTCAAAGCTTAAAAGGCCAGGCTGACTCACTTTTTAGGGGCTAATGCAGCTAGTGATTTTAAGTTGAAACGAATGTTGATTTATCATTACAAAAATCATAAGGCTCTTTTTTTTTTTTTTTTTTTTTGAGACAGAGTCTCACTTTGTTGCCCAGGCTAGAATGAGTGCCATGGCGTCAGCCTAGCTCACAGCAACCTCAAACTCCTGGGCTCAAGCAATCCTCCTGCCTCGGCCTCCCAAGTAGCTGGGACTACAGACATGCGCCACCAAGCCCGGCTAATTTTTTATATATATATTAGTTAGCCAATTAATTTCTATTTTTTTATAGTGGAGACGGAGTCTCACTCAGGCTGGTTTTGAACTCCTGACCTTGAGCAATTCACCCGCCTCGGCCTCTCAGAGTGCTAGGATTACAGGCGTGAGCCACTGCACCCGGCCCAGGCTCTTAAGAATTATGCTAAATCTACTCTGCTTGTGTTCTACAAATGGAACAACAAAGCCTGGATGACAGCACATCTGTTTACAGCAGGGTTTACTGAATATTTCAAGCCAGCTATTGAGACCTACTGCTCAGAAAAAGAATTCCTTTCAATATATTACTGCTTATTAACAATGCACCTGGTCACCCAAGACCTCTGATGGAGATGTACAAGGAGATTAATGTTGCTTTCATGCCTGCTAACATATCATCCATTCTGCAGCCCATGGATCAAGGAGTCATTTCAACTTTCAAGTCTTATTATTTAAGAAATACATTTCATATGGCTGTAAATGCCATAGTGATTCCTCTGATGGGGCTGGGGAAAGTAAATTGAAAACCTTCTGGAAAGGGTTCATCATTCTAAATGCCATTAAGAACATTCATGTTTCATGGGAGGTCAAGATAATAACATTAACAGGAGTTTGGAAAGAGTTGATTCCAACCCTCATAGATGACTTTGAGGGTTCGAGACTTCAGTGGAGGAAGTATCTGCAGATATGGTGAAAATAGCAAGAGAACCAGAATTAGAAGTGGAGCCTGAATATGGGACTGGCAATCTCATGATAAAACTTGAATGGATGTGGAGTTGCTTCTTATGGGGGAGCAAAGAAAGTGGTTTCTTGAGATGGAACCTGCCCCAGGTGAATATGCTGTGAACACTGTTGAAATGACAACAATGAAATTTGTGTGCCCCGCTATTAGGATAGTCACTTTATTGCGGTAGCATGGAACTGAGCCTACAACATCTGCAAGGTATGCCTGTACATATATTTCCTAGCTCTATCTGCTAAGAGAGCCTAAGCAATGACATGCCGCAGCAATGAGCACACATCTAGTGCCCAGATGTTCGTCTCTAAATGCTATTCTCTGTTAAAACGAACCAGGGCTCTTTGAAGAAGTAGTTGATCGGTTGCAGCAGGGAAAACAAGATGAGCCTGGAGTATCTTGCAGTGCCAGAAAGTAAGAAAGTGCTCAAAAAAGGAACGGAGGCACAGGATTGAAAGGACAGAGGAACCACACCAAGAGCTCCCAATGGCCAAAGCTGGAACCATTTTCACATACAAGATAAATGACAATATAATTAGATCATAGCGCATAGGATAAAATAAGCACTCGTGAGTCCATGCTGATATGAAATAAATAATTGAATGAATAAATAAACAAGAAGGGACAGCTCTTCCTTACAGAATAATTCCAATGAATAAATATAGAAGAAACAAGGAAAATACAAAATCCCCATTAGGACACCACAGTAATAATTGTTGCCAGCAAGACTCACCAATGGATGCTACCAATTAGTGGGCAACAGTTTGAGGAGAAACAGGATAGTTGCATAGTCTAACAGTGTCTCCCTCAAGATATTTATTACCCGAAATGGGAAATATGGTGACTTTACACTAGCCCAGCCACTTAATCAAGTGACCAAGGTAAACATCAGCAATAATAAGAATTACAGACATCATGAATTCTTTGATAAGATACACTGGGAAGGGCATATCACTTATGTGGTATCCTTGCTAAAAATTCACCAGAAATCAACAAAGGAACCCAAATAGAGGGACATTCTACAACATAGCAGACTGCTATTCTTCAATAGCGACAAAATCATGAATCACAGGGAAAGACTGGGAACTTGCACAGATTAGAAAAGATTAAGAGAAATAACCAAGTGCAATGCGGGATCTTAGCTTGGATCCTGGAACAGAAAAAAGATGTTAGTGGAAAAACTGGTCAACTCCGGATAAACCTGTAGTCTAGTTAACAGTATTGTACCAAAGTTCATTTCTTGGCTTTGATCACTGTACTATGGTTACACAAGATGTAAACCTTAGGGGAAGCTGAGTGAGAGATATATGAAAAATCCTCTACTATTCTTACTATTCTTTCTCCTTTCTTTTCTTCGAGACAGGGTCTCACTCTGTCGCCCAGGCTAGAGTGCAATGGCACAGGCATAGCTCACTGCAGCCTCAAACTCTTGGCCTCAAGTGATCCTCCTGCCTCAGCCTCCTGAGTAGCTGGGATTACAGGTGTGTGCCACAACACCCAGCTGTTTTTACTTTGCTGTAAGTCTAAAATTATTTTGAAAAAAAAATTTTTTTTAAACACATACCATGTTAAAATAAGTCATCTTATGTTCTAAACTGAACTGTCACAGCTAACTTCTAAGATTTATTCTATAATGATGTGGATTTATAAATGTAAATTGCCCCAGAGCTCAATCCTAATGGATAACTCAGCGTTGGTGCCTGGGCCAGCTGCCTGGCTCATTCTCCTTGCTCATTTTTCTACATGAGCCAATAGGTTTGGCTGGAATTCCAAGGCCTCAGACTTTGCTGGACTAGAAGGGAGAGGAAGGGGATGTGAATAGCCACAGGGGTCGAACCTGTTTTCCTGTGCTCTGCTAAGCTGCTGCTGGCTCCCCCTCTACAAAGCTAAACCTCTACGGAAGCCACTCTTTCATCATCTCCTAAAGATTACAGAATGAAATAGTCTAGGTTGGAACTATACCATCTGTTTATGCCCTCAGAATTTTAAAAAACGATCCCCATGTTTACAAATCTGAGCTTACATGTCGCGTTTGCGGACAAATAACGAAGAAGCTGCCAGGCAGCAGCAAGACTATTCATGTTGGGAAGCTTCTCCAAGCAGAAGCAGGTTAGGTCCTGAAAGCCTGTTCTTAAGTGCACTGTTTGTCATTCCAGATGCCTTGGAAGGGTTTAAGCTTGCGGCCCTCAGATTTATTTGCACCAAACAGGCGTGTTTTAAAACCAAACGCATGCTCCTCCTCCGACCTCGTGTGTGCACCCTCAGGCATATTTTCCACGAACAAATCCACTTCTTCTGCGTTGAAAATTCCATCGAGACAGATAACATCTGCAAGTATCATAAGAATCTCCTTAGCAGCTTCATGTCCACCACCCCACTGCACTCTAAAGCTGGACAAATTCAAAGGGGCCTTATATAGAGGAGATATCCGTGGCTTGGCGTAAACATTTCATCACTCCCAGCCTCTGAGTCTTCAAGCAGCTAGCCTTCTCCCTTGAGGAGCTGGTAGATTCTGCTGGTGCAGAGCTTCGAGCCATGGCATGTCAGGTCCTTGGGGTTTAGCCTAGCACTTGTCCTATCTCTTGCTCATTGTGGTTGACTACAGAGGCGAGGCAGCTTTTATATATTACACAACTAACCTTCCTACTGTTGAGTGACTTGGTCCATACACAAGGGTAGCGTTTACTACCTTTTTGTTTATTTCCATTTTTTTAAAAAATTATCTCTTGTTTGTTATTAAATATATTAGTAAGCCCTTTCATGGACATGATGGGGTTAAATATATTTGTAAAACACCCCAGTGCCCAGTACCTGTGGAACAAACACACCTCAGGCCAAGGAGCCTGTGGCCAAGATCCTGACCCCAGTTGGTGGTGGTGGGCAGTGTCCCCAGGAGAGCACAGCTTTGTCAATAACCATGGAAGTTCTCAAGGAGAAGGCATCTGTGCTTCCCATATAGAGCAAGAAGAAAAGATGCTAAAGTTGATGTTTAACACACTGCTTGAAGACCAACAAACCAAGAAGTTGACACAATTATCTGGAGAATTTGGGCAGAAATCTATTATCTACATCATGAAAAAAAGAATCAAAGATTTGTCCAGAAATTTTAAAAATGAGTTACATTGGTTAAGCACTTGCTATGTGTTGAGTGCATGCATTATCATTTAGTTCTTAGAACAACTCCAACAATATAGATATTATTATTCTATATCACAAATAAAGAAACAGAGACACAAATAGGTAAAGTAACTTGTCCAAGGGGCTGAGCTGGGATTCAAATCTGGATCTCTGACTACAGAGCTCCCAACTACCAACCAAGTTTTCAGTAACCATCTCAGTCTCAGGTTAACTCTGACTGTAGAGAAATGAGTGTGTGGCTACACTTGAACATATTACCTTTTTCCTCACAATATTCTCATCCAAGAGGGCTGGCAGGGTGAGCCCTTAGAACACTCCCACTGTTGGGTCACCCCTGTGTGACAATCAAAAGCCACTCTGCCCCCTGACTCTATGTTTTCAGAGTCAACAGAACTGGAAGCTGATGATGGCAGAGTCTGTTGACAGAGCTCAAACAGTAACTCTTACCCAGGGGCAATTCTGTCCTCCAGGGGACATTTGGCAATATCTGAAGATATTTTTGATCATCACAAGTTAGGCGGGTGTAGGGGTGGGGGAGTACCGGGTAGCAGCCAGGGATGCTGCTAAACATCCCATAATGCACAGGCATGGCCAGGTGCAGTGGCTCACGTCTATAATCCCAACACTTTGGGAGACCCAGGCAGAAGGATCACTTGAGGCCAGCATGGGCAACAAACAAGACCCTAGCTCTATAAATAATAATAATAATAAATTAAAAATTAAAATTAAAAAATGTATAGACAGCCCCCCACCCCCACCCCGCCACCCACCTCCAGTCTGGCATCAAATGTCAATGGTGTTGAAGTTGAAAAACCCTAAGCTAAAGGAATCAGTAATGTTCTTTAGCCTTGTCCACAGGCTGGCCCGGGTTGAAGAATGGCAGATATTGCACTTAAGAAACAGTATCAGGTGCCTTATCTCTTCTGGGAGAGGAGATGTTGCTGCTTGCACTTGGGCTTTTCCATCCAGCTAATTAGTGCATTTAGAAAGTGTCTGGACTGACAGCCTCCTTTCCCCCACAGAAAGCATGCTGGTAAGTCTTTCCAAATTCAAAGTGCTGTCCTGACAAGCTGAGCAGGTGATTCAGCAAGGTGAGTCTTTCTGCGGTGTGTGGGCCATAAAGGCAAAGGCATGAGGCATGTTTCAGAGACAGTCAGTGTGCTGAGAGTGAAGTGTGGCGTTGAGGAGCCCAAGGGGCACCACAGCAAAGCCAGGAAAGACCATCATCATCAGATGGGGGGACAGCAGAACTTTAAAGCTGGCCAGGGGATCCTATCGGCTCCACTCCCTAATTACTATGGCAGACCATGAGATCATGTTCTGCAAGAACGGAGGTAAAGAAAGGGGAGCTTTAACCAGATACTGCTACAAATAAAGTCAGCTCTACTCTAGAAACAAAAACAAGATGCCCAGCATTTGCTTCACGAAAAGTTGAAGGTCAGAGTTCTGCCACGAAGGCACCAGCCGAGGGAGGCAGACACACCTGGCTTCAACTTCCCACTCAGAACCACTCTCGCCCTGTGTAGGTAGGAAACATCTCTCTGAGCCCTGGTTTCTCATTGGCAGGCAGGAGCGGTAGAAAGAGCCACTTCACAGGGTCATCCCCAGAAGCAAGGGCTGTGACGCGTGGAATCCATGCCTGGACAGAGTGCTGTGCACGAAAGGGGTCTGGAGTGAGAGCCGGGTCCCTGTCCTGCTCTCCTCCTGCCTTCCCCTGCACCCGGTTTCCCTGTGCCTGGCTGTCGGGAGGAACCCTTCCTGGGGTCACTCCTCCAGTCCCAACAGAGGCTTTTTATTAAATGGAATTTACCCTGACAAATTAATTATTCCATAGGAGATGTCTAGATAAGCAAGCTCACCTCAAACAAGTGAAGGAAATCAGGAAATTTCACCCCAACATATGACTCCTTGGTATAAAGAGTATTTTGAATTAAAGGCCTTTAGAGAGCAACAGGTGATAGAAAGGCCTTTCCCTCTGTCTGCATAAAACCAGATGGACCCATCCAAAAGAACAATTGCCTTTCCTTCCCCTGCCACTTGTTAGCTCACTATATTGCAGGAAAGAAGATCAAGAATGCAACCAGACCTGGCCCAACCCATTTTAAAGATAATACCTGTCTCTCAGGTTAACTTAATTTCCAAAGAGAATCATTTACAAGTTAATCTGTTTCCCCCACCCTTCATTCTCCCTAATATCTATTCATCCTCCCTAGTAACCATCTATTGCCACTCAACAGAATTACCTATATTCCTCGTCTCCCCTCCCCTCTAAATTGCAAATATACAAAGTTTTGGACCCCACTGGGAAACTGGGTAAGCACTCTGTGATTCCCCCCATAAGCATGGTAGGGTAAATAAATTTTATTATTAATCTGCCTTATTGTGAGTTGATCTTTCAGCAAACCTTCTGGGGCAAAGGGGAAGTTTCCCCTCACTTCCACACGAGCATCTTAGAATTCTCTAGAACCCAGAAAATGGCTCCTTGAAATACATTTATTATGAACCTAGGGTCCCCAGAAGCAGATTTACCATGAAGCTGACGAAAATGAAACTTCAGGCCTCTCACTTCACTGGTCTTCTCGGAGGCCCAAGCCAGGGCCCCAGCATCATGTTCCTACAATCGCTTGCTATGATACACTTTGCAAGGGTAAGAGACTCCACTGTTTCAGATCGCTGCCTCTTTCTACTTTGACTTCCCTTTGACCACATTCCCCTCCTTTGGGTGGCTTTGGAATGACCGTGGGGATTTTCAAGATCTGGCTAAGGAATCTGACTGAGTTAGAGCTACCTCCAGTTTGGGTGGATTACAATGATGCAGTCACTTCCACACAGCTAAGCTACTACTGCTGTCTGTTCTGGAATAGAAAAGGTTTCCAGGAATATTCCTACAGCCCACGGTGTGAATCATTCCGCCTGGAGTTGTGAAGGCCCAGGTATCACATCACCACATGAGCGTGTTCCTGCCACATCTGGTGCTGGAGGTATTGTGCGCCAGGGGAGCAGAAACAAGAGATGAAATAGACAGGGCCCCACACAAGTCTGGGGCAAAGATTTCCACTCATCGATCTTCTACAAGTGTAGGCACACTTAACATTAATCACTGCTCAAGACGAAAATTCTCTCCTTTCAGGAACACAACACGCCATCAAAAAATATATGACTCAAAATGCAGCATCAAAAGGATTTTAGAGGTGTGTTCATCAGTTAATAATAACGTTTTTCTAAATTTAATGACACTTTAATACCTAATTTTGTATATATAATTTTATATTCTCTTCCTTCCAAAAGGCCCTCCAAATTGTATAAGCTTCAGGCCTTACAAAACCTGGGTTCACGCCTTTGGGTCACTTACTAAACACACTTTTATTGGTAGCTTTTTGAAGAGGGTAGGATGGAGAAAAAGCGAAGAGAGAGATAACTAAACCCCCTAACTAAATTTCCTGAAATAATTATACTTCAGAGATATAGTGAAATTCTTTGCAAGTTTCTTCTTTCTGAAAAGAGCTAAACAACATAAGATTAAAAGACTCCAGACCACACCAGTGGGTTTTCTGGTAAGGCTGAATCTGTATTGCATAGTGCTTTTGGAAAATACTTGTTACAGTGTGAAATAAAACGCATCTAGGGTTTTTTTAATGTCAGTTTTCTGCTTTTATCTGTACTTTCTCCCTTCACTCCAACAAAGCTCCTAAAGTCTTCATTCACGCCCGCTATTGTCATTTCTACACTGAAATCAAGCAAACTTGGCTGGATAATTACAGTTTTTGAAAGCACTAAGAAACACTAAGGGCAAGTCAGAGAAAGTGAAAGAACTTTTTTCTACATTCAAACCGCTGAACAAGGGAACACTGAACAGTCCTTGCAGTTTCTGTTCTTACCGCAGAAAGACTTCAAGGAGCCACATTCTGAATGTTGTTTTTCATTTTAACGAAAAGTTCAGAAGTGCCCCTCAAGCTCCCCTGACCCCCAGCCCCCAGCTCCATCGATCCAGAAGCATCAGTTTCGCAAGGAAGAGAAAACTTGGCTTTCTGCTAAACTCAGACCGGAGCAAGCCCTGCATTTCCCAGCGCTAGGCCCCAGCGCCAGGCCGGCGGCCCCTCCCTCTGGCCCGGGGACTCAGCCCGGGCTGCAGCCGCCCCAGCCTCCTCCAGGTTTGGAAAAGGCGGCTAAGCCGGGCAAGTTTGGAAAGTTCTGGGAGAGGAATGAAAGGAGGGAGGGCTTGTTGGTGCTTTTCCTTTCCTTGTAAAGCACTTAGCAAGAATCAGACACCCCACCCACCCTGTCTACCTTCTGGTGCAGTCCTGGTTGTTTTATGAAAACAGAGTTCGTGTCTTTAAAACCCGCATTTTCTCCCCGGGAGTCGGCGTTAGTTAGTTAATGAGTGCCAGCCTGTTTCTGCGTCAGAGCGCCATGTGACCTGCACACGTGACTTGGAGCCGGCTGCGGTTGTTACTTGTATTTGAATAAGAAGATCAAGCTTATTACTGCAGTGAAAGCCTGTGGAACTCGTCAGTGCAACGTGATTCCCCGGGCGGGTTACACAACGCGCTGTTCAGCCTGGTCTTCCAGCGGCTCAAGGAGCTGTTTTCTAAGGAACATAAAACTAAACAGGGTTTTCTGTATTTTCCAAAGTGAGAGTCCATTTTCTCTTTGGAAAATCTATGATGATCCTGGAAAAAGACAAAGCCCAGTTTCTCCAAACCATGTTAGTCTTTTTGGTACAATAAGGTACAAGTATTGCTCAGCACAGAAATAAAGACAAAAACAGTAGGTGCAATACCCTTTTCAAATAAAGATTCAAGATTGATTTTTATCTTTGACTAGTTCCCCTTTTCCCTCCCTTGAAAGTCTTCAAAATTTGCTCTTTTGTACATATAAAAAATGTACACTGAAAATGACATTTTTAAATTTAAATTTTAAATGGCATGTTCATTTTGTGATTTTTTTTGCTCCCCCCCCATAAGGTTTCTAGGACATAAACTTTTATTCTCTGCACAGCCTGTTAAGGAGAGCTCAGAAGGATTAGTCTTTTCATAGGTGGGAAGAGGTGGATGTCCATTTGCAGGTTAGGGTGTATGCATGCATAAGAATGCAAATATATGCAGATATGCCACAAGAGGGTTTTTACCCCTCCCAAGAAGGTGACATCCTTATCCTGCACATTTTAATATTGCTCCCCTTCTTCTAATGCTGAAGAAGCCCTGCTATAATTTGCTTTCTCCCACCTCTGAGGGCGGTCTGCCTCTTAGTCTTCAGAGGACTCAATCACTGGGGAAAAACAAGGGAGGAACAATAGCATTGGTTATCTCTGATGAGTTATCCAGTAACCACATAGCCAGCCAGTTATCTCAGCCCAAACCTCAGTGCCTGTCCTGAGCTGTGCATTCACTTATTACACAAATATTGACTGTCTTCTCTGCCTGATGCGATTGCAGGTGCCAAGGATGCAAGGCTGAACAACAGAGAGGAAGCCCTGCCCTCCTGGAGGGCACTTTCCCTCCCACTCCTCCAAGAAGCCAAGAGCCCGGCTGGCAGGGTTGGGAGAATGGGAAGGCGGCAGCAGCGTGGGAGACTGCCCTCTGCACTACCAGCGTGGCCACAACAACCAAGGCCCTTCTCCACCGGCCACTAAGGACTAATTAATCTACCAGCTGATGCTTTGCAAACAAGAGCTGAGTCTTTGCTGGCAGATACAGGTGAGGTCTTGTTTCTTAGACACCTCCTCAGTCAGCACCAAGGAGTGTGTCTCCCTCTCCACCCGCCCCCCACCTCTCTGATCCTGCACAGACAAGACCCTTTGCAGGGGTCCTCAAACTTCTTAAACAGGGGGCCAGTTCACTGTCCCTCAGACCGTTGGAGGGCCAGACTATAGTTTAAAAAAAAACTATGAACAAATTCCTATGCACACTGCACATATCTTATTTTGAAGTAAAAAAACAAACGGGCAAAAACAGCCACATGTGGCCCGCGGGCCGTAGTTTGAGGACGCCTGGTGTAGAGGCTCATGCGGCTGTCAGCAGACTGAAAATACAGCACAGTTACTCTGGAGTGATCACTCTGTGAACTATGATCAAAACATCGCACAGACGGCGTTCCAGCCAGAGTGTCAACACCTTTCCCCTCCCTGTTTCTCCACAGCCAGCCTTTGGGGGACACCTGAAGGACTCTGGCAGGAGCTCCGTGACCAGAGGGCCAAGGTGCAGCCATGGGCAGCCTTCTAAAGGGTAGCGTGCCGATACCGCTTGTATTCCTCGCTGAGAGATCGGTGTGGGGCCTTCCCTGCTTTGACAGAGCCTAATGTGGGGCTGTGAATGAACAGAGAGCAAAAGGGTGTTCTGAAATTGGCAGAGCTTCTCACATCCTGAGTGAGATCTGGCCAGGGGTCAGGAAGTGGGAGGCTGAAGGAAAAGATGCGGCTATCACATTCTTAGTGAAATCTTGATTGGATTCCTTTTAGATGTTCAGTGGATACTCTTCCCTATAGACATGTAGACCACACCAAAGAAAAGGCAGATGGTAGGCTTGAACAAAAGTCAGAAATGCAGGCGCAGTGCATCTGCCGGCTGAGGATGGTCCTGTATACAAGCAGCATCGCCTCAGAGAAGCTCCTTGGCATCTGTCTGATAAACAGTACATATCAGACTTTCCACCCAAATGTGGCCATCGAAAGGAGTGGCAGCTCAGGCTGGAGGCAGGGACGGCAAAGAAACTAAGAATGAGGGTATACTGTGTTTTAAAACAAATCTCTTCTCCCAGCCTATCTCAATAACACTTCCCATAGTCCCTTGTTTTCCTGAGACAGTAACTGCCATCTTCCCTCTGTGGATGGGGAATCTGAGGCAGAAACTTGGTAATGTGCCCAGAATCAGTAAGTCCTTAGAAAAATCAAAGACTAAAATTCATCTTTTCTCCAGGCTCACCTCTTACAAAGACCTGAGCCACCAAGAGTGTTAGAGTGATACAGATGCTACAGAAAACAGTATGGCGGGTCCTCAAAAAATTAAACAGAGTTATCCTATGATCCAGCCATCCCATTTCTGGATATGTAGCCAAAAGAATTCAAAGCAGGGACTCACACAGATATCTGTACAACCGTGTTCACAGTGGCATTATTCATAATAGTCACAAGGTGGAAACAACCCAAGTGTCCACAGATGGATGAATAAACAAAATGTGGTATATACCTATAATAGACTATTATCCAGCCTTAAAAAGGAAGGAAATTCTGACACATACTTCAACATGGATGAACCCTGAAGAGATCTTGGTAAGAGAAATAAGTTGGTCACAAAAGGGCAAATACCATCTGACCCTCCTTACATGAAATAGCTAGGGCAGTCTATTCATAGAGACAGAAAGTAGAATGGTGGTTATCAGGACCTAGGGGAGGGGAAAATGGGGAGTTAATGTTTAATAGCCATGGAGTTTCAGTTTGGAAAGTTATTTTTGGAGTTCCAGGTAATCTCAAACAATCTTCGCCCTAGAAGTTGTGTCCCATGTTGCAACTGGCTCTCTGGGAATTACCCACCAGTCTGTTCCCTTTGGATATCCAAGGGGATGAAGTAAAAAAGTGGCCGCATACATTGTGATGCCACCTCTCTTGTCCTTGAGCCTGGGTTCTGTGATGCCCACAGCCCAGAGAGGCAAGGTCTCCCCCGTCATCAGTCCATTCTCACTCTCACTCAGCTGCCTTGACCGTTGATCTGATTTGCTAGCAAGAGAAATGGTACCATCTAGGAAGGAAGATACAAGATTAAACTCCAGCTGCCCAACTGCTTTCTACTCCTCCAGTAGAAAATGTTATAGATTTGAGATCAACTTTTTTTGCCCACACTTGTAAATGCTTTCTCACCTGTGAGTGGACAGATTTTGCAGAAGATGATGCAAAATTCTTGATGGAGTATTACCACAAGAGCTGGGCTTGACGGGATATAAGGGAGGAAGATCCCAGGAAGCATGAGAGGGGAAAGTGCAGACAGCAAGTTGCAAATGTCCTCTGCCTTGTCTTTATGACTTAACATCCAATAGAATAGTTCATGTTACAAGAAATCATAAAAAATATTCCATAGTCACATAAAGCATGTACTTAATAACGCTAAGTAAACATGGTCCTTTGAGTTGCTAGAAAAGAAGGAAAACCTTCATTTGGAAAAACCACAGGCCTCCTTGGAAGAAGTTGCACTGGTGGTTAGGATGGCCTCTGTTGTCTGCATTAACGGCTGACAGTCGCCATGAGCAATGCTCTGATCAACCCACAAAGCTGAAAGCGGGTTAGACAGAGGAAGGTTCTGCTGTGACTCTCCAGCAAACCTGTCCCCTGCTTCCTCCTTTACCAAGTCAGACTCATGCACAGCCTACAATGAAGAGCCTCAAATAGGCTGAAAACTCATTAGGAAAAACATGAATGGCAAAGCCTCAAATGAAGACACGACCTAACTTCTCCACCTCTCTGCCTCATTGTATTGTCACACTACAGGAAAAAGTGCTTACCTCTATGCTTGGCACCTGACAAATGTTTGAATTATTGGCTACCATTATTATTGTCATTGTTGTTATTTTGGATGTCCCACAGATACAGCAATTATATTTTCCAAGTCCCAAATTAGGAACTTCTGGTGTAAAATGTATACATATACTTAGGCAGAGAGCAAGATAAGACTACTTCAATCCAAGACGGTCTGGAAAATCCCAGGTTGTGTGTAGCCCTTCTCATGGGCTCACGGTTGACAGACTATTCCCACTTAACTATGACACCTCCCCAAGTTCCCAGATCTTTTGGAATACACAAGGGTAGTGGGTTCATCCGACTAATACAAATCCTGGTTGTTGCATTCAGTTCAATTCACAAGCACACATTGAGCATGTAAAATATTGAGCAGAGCACTGTGAGGAATAGAAAAATGAAAAAGAGATGGCTCGTCCCCCAGAAGCTCAAATCATCGAGGAGTGGGGAGGCTTGCCAGGCACAGGTACACAAATAACTCTAATTTAAGGCAGACAGCCACGAATGACACATAGAGGTATAAAAAGAAAATGCACTGGGAGTCTGATGGCATGAGAGATTAATTCCTGCAGGGGACAGGGGATGGGAAAGGCCTCATGCCAAGCACAGGGACTGGAGAAGATCGAGCTTTGTTATTAGTCACTGATAGCATCTGACCTATGGGTGCCTCTAAGGCTTTTGACAGCAGTTCAAGGTATTTACACTTGATTAAGGCCCAGAAAAAATTGAGTACTCTCTGCCACAAAACTGTGGCTAAGACTCCACAGCTAGAGAGCCTGGCCAAGGCCTCATAAGGCCCATTTCTCTAAGCCTAGCCAAGAGAACGATCATGGTGCAAGCCTGGTCCTCATGCTGCCCAGAGAGTTCCATCCATCCCTGCAATTACACACCTCTCAGGGCCTTCCTCCACGATGAAAATGGACCTGTCCTTGAACAAACTAATTAGTGCTAACACGTTAGGAGAGGTTAATAGATTGTAGATATACAAGCCCCTGGGGGCAGATACTTGGATTTGATGGTAAGGTTTCAGTGTAGGAGCAGAGAGAGAACTGTTTTGAGCAGTTTCTGTTCTGCTCATCTCATAACAGGGAGACCATGTCCTTTGCTTGCATGCAGAACTGCCTCCAGGAGAAAACTGTCCCCATCAGGGTGGTGTCCTATGCAGCCATTAACATAAAAGCATGGCTACACCCCTTCAGAAAGCAGGCAAGCTGGCCACAGTGGCACACCCTGTAGTCCCACCTATTGGGAGACTGGGAGGTGGCAGGGTGAGGTGAATCACTTGAGCCCAAGGGTTCTGAGATCAGCCTGTGCAACATAGCAAGACCCCATCTCAAAAACAAAAACAAAAAGGCAGGCAGAGAGTATTTTGGGGGCCCAGAGACAGTGGCGACAGAACCTGCAAATGAAGGAGCCCACAGCCTTGCCCTACTTCTTACTGCAAAGGTGAGAAGCAGCATCACTCCTTCAGCATAAGAAACCAGTGCCTTCTGGGGTTGCTTCTCTGCTACCATCATGGCCAAGTCTGACTACAGAGGCAGCACCTACTTGGGGGCCCGTTTGATTCCACCAGAGCTGACGATGGCCATGGGACCAGGTGGCCGGCTTCAGATGTGGACACGGGGCATTTCTATCTCAGCTTGTCCCAAGCCCTCCATATTCACCAAGTAATCTTCTGACTTGAGTTGTTTCCCAAATAAACTCCTCTGCCAGAAAGAAAGATGATTCATTCATTCAACAAATATATTGATCTTCTACAACCAGCCAGAATGACTGAATACACTTTAGTGGGAAAGACAGACAAAGCAATTCGAGAGGTCCCTGCGTGGTGTGCTCTGTGACTGAGGGGCCCAGGGTGTGACGGGGTGTGGGAAGGACATCTCAGTCAGATGGCCAGTCAGGGAAGGTTCTCCCTGGAGGAGCACTAAGTATTGAAGGAAGATTATATTTCGGGAGATGAAATGAAAGACGGCATCCCAGGACCAGGGGTCGGAGTGGATGAAAGGTTTGGAGGTGTGAAGCAACATGCACTGTCTCCTACCTTAAACGACCACATTGAATTGCCTCTGTTTCTTGAGGGTTCAGGCTGCATAAGTCCATCATGCGGGGACCACATCCCCCATCCCAGAGCCACTCGATCTCACAGCTGCAGCCTAGAGGAAGTGGGAAACCAGCCCTGGGGATGCCATAATGTGGCTGTGCCTGGGATGGAGTAAAACGGCACAGGCCTGCTGGGACACATGCAGGGTGGCGGGCCACAGGTGCTAGGGCGAGAAAGAAGGGCTGGGGACTGATTGCAAAGGGCCTCCCAGGCCATGCCAACAAGTTGCCCCGTGACTCCTAGGCACAGAATTGTCCACGCATTAGCAACTTGTTCCCTTTTCAACTTGATGCAGAAAGGCCACATTTAAGCCTAAATAGACATTGCTGAAAGTCAGTTTGCCAACGATTCTCATCCCTTTACCTACGTTGGGTATAGTGAGTAGGGAGGCAGTGGGGGGAATATATTAGTACTAAAACCCCCTAGAAATGATAGATGGTTGCACTTTACCTCATCAGCTTTCATCTAAATGAATGGAAAATTGGCGGTGGCTCATGCCTGTAATCCCAGCACTCTGGGAGGCCAAGGCAAGAGGATTGCTTGAGGCCAGGAGTTCAAGACCAGCCTGGGCAACATAGGGAGACCCTGTCTCTACAAAAAGAGGAAAAATTAGCTGGGCATGGTGTGGTATATGCGTGTAGGCCCAGCTACTGGGAAAGCTGAGAGGCAGGAGGATATCTTGAGCCCAGCAGGAGTTCGAGGCTGCAGTGAGCTATGATCATGCCGCTGCACTCCAGCCTGGGCAACAGATCAAGATCCTGTCTCTAAATAAATACGTAAATAAACAAATAAGTAAATAAATGACTTCTCACTCCCCTTTACTCTTAACACTTACTGTTGGCTCCCTTATGTACCTGAGATTGGAATCCCAGATAAGTAAGTGATGTATCTCTGTTCTAGCGCAAGGGGGGAACTCACTTCTCAACTCTCAACTCCAAGATAAACATGCTGTTACTGCCATGCACTTAGCTTGCAAAAACACAGCCATGAGTTAAAAGGCCTCATGCAATGCAACGCTGGGGATATAATTAAACTTCAAAAGAGTATCAATTGCATCATGTTCAGGAAAAGTGTAGAAAAAGAAAAGCGGTACTGAAAGAAAACCTAAAACACCCCACCACCTAAATTTTTCTTGGGGAGAAGGAAAATAAACTGAAGTGGATCTCCTGGGGCACCAAATTTACTCAAATAGGGCTTCTGTTCACGTCGGGTTGGAAAAGAGTTCTCCTATGCTTGTGTCTAGCCATTTCCAAATCTAATTGTTATGAAAAGACACATTCCAGGATTTTTGTTACCAACATGAGCTCAAGAGGTAACGAATGTGAAAATAGCTTGAAACATTTAAAAAACAAAACTATTCATATAAATTATCACATGCTAATATGCTTAATTTTTTTTAGATCTCATGTTTGTTGGGGAAAGGTCAGGAGCAGGAGCTCTAGGGACAGACGGCTTGCGTCAGAGTCCAGCGGTCTTTTCTGCTCCTCCACCTTAGTTAAATAAAATACCCGACCTTTTGCAGCCTTGGTTTCCTTAGCAGTAAAACAGAGGAACAAGTAGCACTTACCTTCAGTAAGGCTGAAATGAGTCACTCCACAGAACACTTGGGACTCAGACTGGCACATACTAAATAGCCAATAAATATTAACTCTTAATATTGTTGTCATTATTCCTAGTGGGAACCCAGGTTTCCGGCTCTGTCTAGAACACACCAATTTCCTTTGCAAAGACAGACTCTGCCCCTTGGCTAAAATTTCTGCCCCTCACCTCAGCTAACACCTTTGAAAGGCTTGTTTTCAAGGGCCCAGGTGAGAGGGTGTGAATGAGTCAGCTCGTAAAAAAATCAAACTAAAGTCAGTGGTATCTTGTCTATGTATGAAAGGTAGCACTTGTACTGTGAAATTATTATTATTTTTAAATAGCATTTCCATGTTTTAGCACAGGCAAATTATAAGGATTTCTTTAAAGGAAGAATCATGCCAGGAGATTTTAAACCTATTTAAGTAAAGATACGTCAAGCAGAGAAACAAGCAGAGAAATTCTGTCGGGCAGAGAAACCTCCATGTTAAACCTATTTAAATAAAGATGTGTCAAGCAAAGAAACAACAGATATCACCATTCAAAATTCCAAACATCACACTTTGCCAAAACTCCAGGTTACTTACTAATGATGAAATTGATGCTATCTTTCTGAAGAAAAAAATCCTAGGGAAAATGAACAAACAAACCAAAAAAAACCTTTTTTTTAAGCCTGCTTATTTTTTACCTGTTACCTGTCTGTGGCTGTCCAGGCTTGTTTAACACTTAAATGCTGTTTAAAAAAAAAAAAAGGCCAAATCAAGTTTTACAACTGATCCATGTGGCTTTTGAAATGATAACCATCCAGTTTGTTGAAGAGTTTGCAGCTTGGCTTCCATTGTTAAATTCTGCAACTTTAAAGTATTACAATCTTTAAAATGTAAGGGAAGGGAGAGAGAGAGTCTTGTCCTTAACTTTTTCTGTGCTCTGTTGTTTGCTTAAAGTAAGACTCTATTTAATACCTTCAAGGCTCTTGCCTTGAAGCAACAGACAAGTATATGCCGTTCTGTTCTATATATGGGAACAGCGAGTACAAATAGAAGATTGAAGATTTACTTTGAAGCTCGGCTTTGCCAGTGCAAAGCCTCTCCCGAACACCAGAGCAGCAGGGACATGCAGCATGAGAGCTCCCTGCTTCTAACAGCTAACATATTAATTCCAGGCGGTGTCTGGTTAGACTGAAGGTCAGGAATCTGATTTTGACCTTAGTGCTAGTGGGAATCCCATGGGAATCCTGAGAGTGGCTGAATAAGTGCTGTAATATTACTAATAATTAATAATGATGGTAACGTCCCGGGTTTCTTGTTTTAGTGCTTTTTAGCCCCGGAAGGTTTCAAATGACTTGGCAGACCAATTGTTTCACCCTCTGCTGACCTGTGACCGGCTCGGCCATCGAATATCGCCCTGTTGTCAAGAACACAGCCACACTCAGCTTGTTTAAGCAGGAACAGAAGAAAGATACCCACGGAAAATTAAAGTGTAAATTTTAGGTAGGCAGGCTATAATTATCCACTTGAAATCAAGCCAAGAAATGAAGTTTAATACCCTTTCTTTTGTGAAAAGCACCCAGGCAACTTTCTGGACCATAAACAGACCTTGGATTTTCATCTCCTCTAACTCAGGGTTTCTCAACCTCAGCACTGTTGACATTTCGGGCTGGATAATTCTCTGCCGTGGTGGTGGAGGGGCTGCCCGTCTGGTGCAGTGTAGGACGTTTAGCAGCATCCCCGGCCTCCACCCACTGGGTGCCAGGAACCCACGTGCACATATACTCCCTCCCAGTGTGACGACTGAAACTGTGTCCTGACATTGCCGAATATCTCCTGGGGGGCAAAACCACCCCCACTGAGAACTACTGCTCTAACGCCACATGTTTGCAGGGATACAGATGTTAGAAGCAGCTGCGTCGTGAAACCTTTTATTCCTCCTGGTTGCTTGAAAGCTTCCTGGTGGAAGAGGAACACTCATCTGCCTGCACCCTTGAGGTTTCAGAGAAACTAGGATTTAGGGCTGAAATCAGCACCCCACTCCAAAAAAAAAAAAAAAAATCAAAGAAATAACACAAGGCTAGACTATTAAACACTACCTTCCCCCAAAAGGATCTGTTCCTGGCATATAACTTCCCCCAAAGTGGCTGTTTTCTGTTATAACAGCAGCAGCGCTGTGACAGCTTCAACAGCCCCTGAGCCTACCTCTCAGACTTCCTGGGGTCAGAGACGCTCTCCCTTCTAGAATCCACAGCCTCTGTCAAACAGCAGAAAGAAGGCCTAGAAACTCCTGGAGGCACTTGATAACTCCAGCTACCATCGGCTCTGATCACAACCTGTCCCTGGCAGCTTCTCACTGTCCCCCATTACACCCACAAACCTTCTGAGACCCTCAGCTCTGGGATCTCCCCTCATGGCCTGGCCAAGGCAGGTGCCTCCAGACACCCTTCACATGGAGGCAGGTGGCTTGAGATCGTTTTCCACCACAGCCCCCGTAAGAAACATATTTCACATCACGAACCCCCTACCTTTCACACATACAAAAATACATTTTTCATTAATTTATTATTATTTGAAACAGAGTCTCACTCTGTTGCCCTGGTTAGAGTGCAGTGCCCTCATTATAGCTCACAGCAACCTCAAACTCCTGGGCTCAAGTGATCCTCTAGCTTCAGTCTCCCGAGTAGCTGGGACGACAGGCATGCACCATCATGCCTGGCTAATTTTTCTATTTTTTGTAGAGACAAGGTTTTACTTTTACTCAGGCTAGTCTCAAACTCCTGTCCTCTAGTGATCCTTCTGCCTTGGCCTCCGAGAGTGCTAGGATTACAGGTGTGAGCCAACCTGCAACCACCCCATTTTTAAAATTTTCTTAACTTTTTATTTTGAACTAATTTCAGATTTGCAGAAAAGTTGCAAATAGTACAAGGAACTTCCATATATCCCTCATCCAGCTTCCCCTACCGTTAACATCTTACGGAACCACGGTACAATTGTCGGTACTAGGAAATCAACATTGGTTTGATACTATCAACCAAACTAAAGACACCAGTTTTCCACTGATGTTCCTTTTCAGTGCCAGGGTCTTATTCAGCATCCTACATTGCTTTTAGTTGTCCTGTCCCCTTAGTTTCCCCAAGTCTGTGGCTGTTCCTCCTCAGTCTCTCCTGGACTTTCATGATGCTGACACTTTTGAAGAGCATTGATCAGCTGTTTTGTCAAGTGTCCTTGGCTTCTATGATGTTCTTTCATTATTGGACTGAGGTTATACATTTCTCATCAAGAATGGCATAGAGGTGATGGTGTGCCCCTCAAAATATGTATCTTAAACAGAAATTTCAGGAAACGTATCTTTACTATGTGAGATACACTCTGACATTTTCTATTATTCTTTTAAATGCTGGTTTTCACAACCATATTGGTTCACAGCCTCTCATGGTTTGGAAAACACTGCCCAAGGCCAGCTCCCATGAACTGGTCCCTTCTGGAACCCCTCTCCTCTGTGCCTCCACGACTCCACACTGTCCGGGTTTTCTTTCTTCCTCCCTGACCAGCTCTCCTGTATGTTTTTGGACTCTTGGTCCTCTATTCCAGTGTGGTCCTCTCTCACTACACGTACTTCCTCAGTGACCTGAGCCACTCCTTTCATTCCAACTTGCCTCTCCACCCAGGTGACCCAGCTCTGAAGGGACTAGCTCCAGACCGGCAGCTCCGAGAAGACTTCTCGCTTCTCCACCCTTCACAGAGCTTGCTTTTCGAGCACTCAGAGGCAGTGAAAGCCGGTGATTGTAACTGCGAGCTTGATCCTGCCTCTCCAACTAAACTGGGCTCCCGTGGTCTGGCATAGTAGGTTGTCCTTATTGCATTCTCACAGCATTTTGCTTGCTTCTTTCTTCGTGAGCAACTGCTGCAGTTGGTGTGTTAGACGTCCACACACCCTGGCATCCACGCACACGCGCACACACAGGCACAGCACTAGTACACGGGCTCTGTCTGAGGCGGACATGGGCGAATGTCCGCCAGAGAACAGTCCCGCCAGCCTAAGGGAACTTAAAAGAAATCTAATGAAGCTGTGCTCTCTGACTGCAGAGGACCGCTCACGTGTTCTCCTGGCCCAGAAGCTCTGGGGACACTAAGTGTGGGGGGCCAGGCTGGGGGGACATTCGGGCTCCCCTATACGTGAACCTGTGTCTGCTGTAAGATCTTTGGGAGAACGTCCAAGGACGAGATCGCGCTGTGTCCTTGGGAATTGAATCGAGCACTGCTTGCAAAGGAGAAGCACGTGCGCGCCAGGCGCGGCCCCTCCGCCCGGGCCTCCGGGGTTGGGGGTGTTGTCGGCCTGGCCTGCGCGTTGGGGGCCGTCTGCGACCCGCACTGCCGCGTGCCACCGGCAGGTGTCTCTTTCCTGGCTTCGGGACCTATTGTGAGTTCACCAAATGGAGGCGCGAGGAGGAGGGGGCGGGAACCGGGAGGGGCGGCGGGGAGCCGGGAGCCGGGAGCGGGGCCGCCCCTGCCCGCCGCCGGGCCGCCGGTCCTCACCTTTGAAACCGGTGGCTGCGCGCCCCGCAGGCCGCGGAGAGGAGCCACCTCGCCCCGTGGGGGAGGAAGTGCCTCCCCGGCCTCCAAACCTGCCGGCTCATGTTTCTGAGGCTTTATGGCTAGAAGTGCCAGATCCCCTGTCAACCCAAGATCAACTGGCAAGCACTTGAAATGTGCTCAGTATAAAAAATTAAAAAAAAAAAACAAAAAACAAAACAACACCAACAGGCATGACCCTGGGAAATTTTCTCCCCTTTCCCGTCTTTCTCCTTATCACCTCTCCAAAACGCAGTAGGAAAAAGGGGCTGCCGCCCTACCATTTTTTCCCCTTAGGGAAATTCGGTTTCCTAACATGTCCTGTTTTGAAAGAGGCCCATGTATTGGGTAATGACAGCAGCCTGCTAGGCAGAAGTCAGGCCAGTGGCAGTCTTTTTTATTCTTTTATTTAACAAATGTTTATTGATCATCTATTAATATCAGACACTATAGGGGAGATTCAGTAGTGAGCAAGAACTCAGACTCTGCCTTGGCTACGCAGACCACCAAAGGAATGAGTTACCAGGCAGCAAGATGACTCTGGTGCCTAAAACTCAAAAATCTAAGACGCTGTGGAACAGAAAATCTCTGCTGTCATATCAAGCATGCACTCTTTGTCTCTGGTTAGAGGGTTGATGCAGGTTTGCATTTCTGGACCTTTTCTCTTCATTTGTTTTTTGTTTTATTTATTTACTTTACTCCCCCCCCCCCTTTTTTCTGAGACAGGGTTTCATTCTATGGAGTGAGCTACAGTGCAATGTCATAGCTCACTGCAACCTCAAACTCCTGAGCTCAAGCAATCCTCCTGCCTCAGCTTCCCAAGTACATGGGATTATATGGGCACCCCACTATTCCTGGCTAGTTTTTCTTATTTTTTTGTAGAGACAGGGGTCTTGATATATTGCCCCTTCTGGTCTTGAACTGCTGGCCTCATGCTATCCTCCCGCCTCCACCTCCCAAAGTGCTGGGATTATAGGCTTGAGGCTCAGAGCCAGTTTCTGTCCTTAAGGAGTTTGCAGCTCAGCAGGGACAGTAAAACTGATAAACATGGAAATGAGCAATTAAATGGGCTGGAGCCTGGTCAGTTAGATGTCTTGATCCCACTGATTGTAGGGCACAAGAAGAACCAGGACACAGGCCCTGGGGACAACCCAAAAGCCTAACCCAAATGATGCAGAATCACATAGGAAAGCCACCACCTGGTGCTGGTGCCTGGGGAAGAACGTCCCTATCCTGGGACAAAGTAATAGAGGCCCCCTAATTCCTGATCTTAGATCTGCTCTCCCTTCACTCATCCTATTCCCCTACAAATTCATTTCCTGGGAAGTTACTAGGAATTAGTATCAAACATTCACATATTTTCCTTCCCTTCTCATGAACCTGAGCTGAAGAATATGGCTGCTATCCCTGTGTCTACTATTATGTAGATCAGTTGTGCATCGTTGTTGCTGGGTTCTGTTGTTTTTAATGTGCTGGAATTATGTCTGGGCTTTTTTGCTTGTTTTTTGAAATAAGTTTTTAAAATTCAGAACTCTGAAAAGGACCTTCTTTTCTCACTTACTAACTTAATGGAACACTAGACAATGTGGTTCTAACCTCCAGGGTTTTTAGGCAGCAGAAATCTCTTCACATAGCCAGAGAAATAGTCACAAATTCCCATGACTCGCTTTCAGGCCATGTTGCAGCTCTCGGCCTGCTTGAGGGCTGTGGGAGGGAGTCAGAGCTGGAGATATGAGCTGGAAGCTTCCTGGAGTCCTTCCACACTGTTATTTTGTCCCTTTTCCCCTAAGTGGAAAACACAGAGTCCTCTACAAGCACTGTTATGTTGTTTTGTTTGTTTGTTTTGCTTTATGAAAATACAGACCTCTGTGTTCAGTTTCCTCCAAGTTCTGTGTTAATGCTAAACATTTTGTGCTATTTTCAAAAAAGAAAACTTACTTTGTTGAAAAGCATACCGGAGTCTTGTTTACTCTTTTGTCTGTCTGTCCATAGCAGGGTCATTTCTGACTACCTAAAGTGCCCTAGTACTAACTTACAATGGAATAATTCAACTCCTTTCCTAGCTATTGAGTGTCCCATTCTCCTTGGGACAGATGCTATGTCTTATCTAGAAAGATACCCAGAAAGCAACAGTTACGGTTATTTACTAGGGTGGTAAGAACATTGGGTATGTAAATAAGAAAAATTAGGTACATCCTGATCATCCTTAGGTTCCCCTCAGAGAAGGACAGACATTTCCCATGAAACCAAAATCTTTCTCCTCTAAATCTCACACAGTCCAAATCAGGTTTCAGAAAATGGCCATTCAGTATAAACTGAATCCCATTATCATGTTTAAAATATTGAAGTTATATTCACATAGAAAAACTACTTCAGCATACCAAATTTTAAAAGTGTATATTAACAAGAAAGAGGTGACTTCATCTGTGACAATCTCATAAAACCTTGCATTAGGAGAAAGTCTTAGGTATCATCTAATCCAAATTATGAACAATATCCCTAATAAGTGGTTTTCTTGTATTTAAAGAAGCACAACTGGTGGCAGGGATGCCGGAAGTGCCCCTCCCTTTCCAACTCTTAGAAATGTTTCTTTGGCAGAGCCTGAGATTCCCAGCCCTCCTTTCCCTGAGCACCCACTGTCCTTCAGGCCTGGCCACTGGGAAAGGCTCTTCCTCAAAGGAGCTCCTCCCCAGGTTTGGAAGTGGCCCTCAGAGGCTCTCCTTCTGCAGCTTTGCAGTATGGCCTCATTTTATTCCTTGAGTCTGTCAAAATTTGCTCATCCAGTACCTAAGATGTCTTAGGGATGGGAGAGGAAAACAAAGCCCCAGCCCTCCTTGGACTTATAATCTATTGAGGAAGACAGAAAATAAATAGTTAAAATAGTACGTTTATCATGCAATGTCAGGTAGTGATAAATACATTGAAGGAAAAGCAGGGTGAAGAGATTGGGAAATGAGAGTGCTGCTTTTAGGCTGGGAAGTAAGGGAGGTCCTATTCAGGAGGTGACATTTGGACAAAGACCTGACTTTGGGACAAATCCCCTGAACTGAGGGGTGAGCCATGTCAATATCTGAGGGCCACTGCAGCAAAGGCCCTGCGATGATGAACGCTTGATGTCTCGGGATATCAAGTAGTCAGCACGGATACAGTGCAGTGGAGACCATGAAGGTAAAGAGGTAGGAAGTGAAGTTTGAGAGGTAGCCAGGAGCCATGTGGCCTTGAAGGCCAAGGGTCACACTTTGAGAGCAGGGGCGTGGCATGATTTTAACACCTTTTCCATCTTAGTTGCTGTCTTCTCTATATATTAATATTTAGCTGCTCAAAGTCTCTGTAAAATGTAATAACCCAGAATTGCCTCCGATATTCCAGGTGAAGCCTAACTTGCACGGAATTAGACCATCCCCTCCTTTATTCTGGACATTATACTTCCATTAATACAATCTGAGGCTTCTCATGTCACATTTTAGGAAGCCATTTATTGAAATAACTGTTTTCTTTTCCATATTGCACTCTTAAACCACACTTCCCACCCCAGGTTTCTTTCTCATCCTCACCCTCCTGTCCCCTGGCCTACCTACCTGACATTACATGATGAGTATACTGGTTTAACTATTTATTTTCTGTCTTCCTCAATAGATTATAAGTCCAAGGAGGGCTGGGGTTTTGTTTTCCTCTCCCATCCCTGAGACATCTTAGGTACTCGATGTCCAAATTTTGACATACTCAAGGAATAAAATGAGGCCATACTGCAAAGCTACAGAAGGAGAGCCTCTGAGAGCCGCTTCCAAAGCTGGGGAGGAGCTCCTTTGAGGAAGAGCCTTTCCCAGTGTCAAGGCCTGAAGGGACAGTGGGTGCTCAGGGAAAGGAGGGCTGGGTGGGTTTTTGCCCCTCCTCTCCTTCCCCATCCCCCCCCCCTTGATTTCACTACTTTTTTTTTTTTTTTTTGAGACAGAGTCTCGCTTTGTTATCCAGGCTAGAGTGAGTGCTGTGGCGTTAGCCTAGCTCACAGCAACCTCAAACTCCTGGGCTCAAGCAATCCTCCTGCCTCAGCCTCCTGAGTAGCTGGGACTACAGGCATGTGCCACCATGCCCAGCTAATTTTTTCTATATATATGTTAGTTGACCAATTGATTTCTTTCTATTTATGGTAGAGATGGGGTCTCGCTCTTGCTCAGGCTGGTTTCGAACTCCTGGCCTTGAGCAATCCGCCCACCTCGGCCTCCCAGAGTGCTAGGATTACAGGCGTGAGCCACCGCACCCAGCCCGATTTCACTATGATTTACATTCCTCTGTGCACATGTGTGCTCATAGGTTAGTTCTAGTTTAATAGCATGTACATGTGGTGTTTGTTTTTCCATTCTTGTGATATTTCACTTAGTTCACTTAGGATAATGGTCTCCAGTCCCATCCAAATTGTTGCAAAAGGCATTAATTTGTCCTTTTTATAGCTGAGTAGTACTCCATAGTATACACATACCACACTTTTTTTTTTTTTTGAGACAGAGTCTCACTTTGTTGCCCAGGCTACAGTGAGTGCCGTGGCATCAGCCTAGCTCACAGCAACCTCAAATTCCTGGGCTCAAGCGGTCCTTCTGCCTCAGCCTCCCGAGTAGCTGGACTACAGGCATGCGACACCATGCCAGGCTAATTTTTTTTTCTATAGATATATTAGTTGGCCAATTAATTTCTTTCCATTTTATAGTAGAGATGGGGTCTCACTCTTGCTCAGGTTGGTTTCGAACTCCTGAACTCAAACAATCCGCCCGCCTCGGTCTCCCAGAGAGCTAGGATTACAGGCGTGAGCCACCGCACCCGGCACACATACCACACTTTTTTAATCCACTCCTGAATTGATGGGCACATGGGTTGATTCCACATCTTTGTAATTGTGAATTGTGCTGCAATAGACATTCAGGTGTAGGTGTCTTTTTGATAAAATGACTTCTTTTCCTTTGAGTAGATACCCAGCAGTAAGATGGCTAGATCCAATAGTAGGTCTACTTTTAGTTCTTCGAGGAATCTCCATACTGTTTTCCATAAAGATTGTACTAATTTGCAGTCCCACCAACAGTATGTAAGGGTTCCTTTTTCTCTGCATCCACACCAGCATTTGTTGTTTTTGGACTTTTTAACAAAAGCTATTCTAACAGAAGTAAGGGTATCTCGTTGTGGTTTTGATTTGCATTTCCCTGATGATTAGTGGCATTGAGCATTTCTTCATATGTTTACTGGCCAGTTTTCTATCTTCCTTTCAAAAGCTTCTGTTCATGTCTTTTGTACACTTTGTGTGTGTGTGTGTTTGTGTGTGTGTGTATAAGACAGGGTCTTGCTCTGTCTCCCAGGCTAGCGTCATGATAGCTCACTGCAACCTCAAACTCCTAGGCTCAAACCATCCTTCTGTGTCAGCTTCCCAAGTAGCTGGGACCACAGGTATGTGCCACCATGCCTAGCTAATTTTTCTTTTTTATTGTAGAGACGGAGTCTCACTCTGGCTCAGGTTATGAGATACATTTTCATATTTACCTCATTCTGATTCCATTTAAACATGCCAGATTCCAAACATCCTGAACTTCTTTGGGTGGCTTTTAGGGGCCCGATGTGGAATAATTCCCCATTAAATTATATCTTATTAAACTCGACCCATTGCTTCATTCTTTTAAAATGTTTTTGGACTCTGGTTCTAGCATCTCAATGTATAAGCTGTTCCTCTCATCTTGTTGACAGCGACAGATTTCTCTGGCATATCACTTATAACAATATTATATTGAGTGAGGCGGAAGACAGAACCCTGTAGTGAGCCAGCAGAGAGCTCTATCAAAGTTGGAATGGATCCATTACCAAGACTTTTGGGAAATTATTGTTCAACTAGCTGCAAATCAGTCTAATTGTACCATGATCTACCCTATATCTCTCCATTAATCACCAAGGAAGCTATAAAAAATTTTTGTCTAATGTCTTCCTGAAATTTATATGCACTGCCTTGAACTTCCAGCCCAACCATGCTGTCAAAGGAATTAAGTTCTACTTAAACCTTAAGTTCACATTTTCTTTGGCACTGCTCTTGTACCAACTCTGGACTTTTCCTCCTGTCCTGGATCTCGCCTAACAGCAGACACTGGCCACACCTAGAAACATGCTTCCTTCTTTTTTACTGCAATTCAGTTTTGCCTTCCTAAATGTATTATACATGTATCTGAAAAACTGTGAGTCAATTATAATCATCTGAATCAAATTTCAGTATACAATGAGCTAAGTCATTCAAGCAATAATCAATCAAATCATTCAGTCAATAAAGTTATCACCCCTTCCTTAAATCTAATATTTCTAAAGTGAAAAATCTTTTTGTAATACAATGTAATACTTTCTAATGTGGATTTTTGTTTACTTACACTGAATTTTCTCAAAACATATCATTTCTTTAAACACAAAAATAACAGGCTAGGGCTGCTGTAACTTAAATCACCAGTAAATCCTGGCACATGATGTCATCCTGCCAGGAAATTCTTTAACCTTAAGTCTTCAGACTCAGCAAAATAAAGAGCAGTTTTTTTAAATTGGTAATTTATGTGAGGACAAACAAAAGCTGTTTCCATTTGGATTATTTTTATCTTTACCCTTTGTTATTTCCAAGTTGTCGTTGTTGCTCCTTTGCACTCTAGATCACAATCTCCGTGAGGCCAGGAGACGGCCTGGCCCTCCGCTCCATCCCCAGAGTCCAGCACAATACCTGGAATGTGCACAACAGGTGCTCAATAAATGTTTCTTTTTTTTTTTTTTTTTTTTTTTTTGAGACAGAGTCTCGCTTTGTTGCCCAGGCTAGAGTAAGTGCCATGGCGTCAGCCTAGCTCACAGCAACCTCAAACTCCTGGGCTCAAGGGATCCTCCTGCCTCAGCCTCCCAAGTAGCTGGGACTACAGGCATTCGCCACCATGCCCGGCTAATTTTTTGTATATATTAGTTGGCCAATTAATTTCTTTCTATTTATAGTAGAGACGGGGTCTCGCTCTTGCTCAGGCTGGTTTCGAACTCCTGGCCTCGAGCAATCCGCCTGCCTCGGCCTCCCAGAGTGCTAGGATTACAGGCGTGAGCCACCACGCCCGGCCACAATAAATGTTTCTTGAACAGATAAAATGAAGAATAAATGAATGTATGTGTGCAGAATGCTACTTCATCTATTCCTAAAATGATTTTATTTTTTTAGGGGTCAATGACATAACCAATGACTTCTAGAAAGGAATTCTTGGGGGCAAAATAACCATCTTAGATGTGTAAATAATAGTAATATTCCTGATCAGAAGTTCTCAAACATTTTGGTCTCACGATCCCTTAACACTCTTAAAAATATTAAAAACAGTTGAGAACCCCAAAGAGTTGTTCTATAAAGGATATATTTATCAATACTCACTATATCAGAAGTTGAAACAAAAATTATTTAATTCATTTAAAATAATAATAAGCCTATAATGTATCAACATATTAATATTTTATGAAAATATAGTTTCCAAAACAAAAATATTAGTGAGAAGAGTGGCATTGTTTTACAATTTTAAATGTCTTAAATGTCCGGCTTAATAGAAAGATAGCTAGGTTCCCATGTCTGTTTCTGTATTCAATCTGCGGGGATGCAGATTGACATGTACCCCCTGGAAAACTCGCCTGTATAACACACGAGAGGACGAGAGTGAAAGATGCAAACAATGTCTTGGTATTATTATAAAAATAGTTTTGATTTGTGAATCCCCTGAAAGGGTTTTAAGGACCATAGGAGGTAGACATTGTGTAAATAATAATTATTCAATTAATTATATATATATATATATATTTGCCTTGAATATCAGAAAGTCCAGAGCTAAATTTAGCAATCAGTTCAGGCCAGGCATTAAAGTCTCATGAAGCTCTGTTCAACTGCAACCCAGTTTTTACTTGTCTTTTACTTCTTTTTTGGTGTTAATAGCCGTTGGTTATACTTGTCCCATGTTTTTATTAAATGTTGCTTCAAATTCTTTTTGGAAGCGGGTTTGGTGTCTAAAATATAGTTGAGTGTGCATATATGCTTATACATATATCTCAACACATGCAAGTTTAAAATTACACTTTTATCTCATTTTCAGTATCTACGTAACACACCTCAACAGGATGAAAATATGTATGCTAGTCACATAAAAGATAAAGACACTCCTCAGATTGTCTGAATGGGCCTTCCATTCATAGGATAGGGGTTAAATTGCAAGAAAACTGCTGTAGAAAAAGATACAGCTCCGTGATAGATCCTTTATCTCTCAGGAAGTTAGGCAAATAATGGAAATCTCTCTGGTGTCTGGATTGTTTCTCAAGACTCCTACTTGGGCATTGCCACTTTTTCTATATCAATAACTAATTTGGCGCTTATGAATGTTTGCTCACTGCACTTTATTCTTCTTGGAGAAATGCCCTTCGGTCATCCATGAGGATGAGTGTCCCCAGCTAAGCCTGTCTCAGGGCACCCTATCCTGGACACACTTGATGGGGTCAGCCTGTGCACCTGACCAACGCTGGGCCAATCAAATTCTCTCTCCTGGGAATTTGCTATTGGACTAAGGACGGCCAGTCTCCTTTGGCAAATGTCTCACTAGATGAGATGTAAACTTGGTAGTGGTTGAGGGACGGTCTTCCACCCAGATACCCCAAAGAGAAAAAGAAAGGAAAGCTGATTGCAGAGAGGGACATGATGCAGGGGAGAAAGCTAGAGAAGATACACTGCCTGGGTTCCTAGCAGCTTCCCGGGCTACCCTGAGACCATCTGCACTTGGACTTCACAATATAGCACTTCATCCTCATATTTTCCTTAATGCTTAAGCCAGCTCAACTTAATTACTTACAACCAAAAGGTCTTAACTAAGACAAACACAAAGCCAGAACCATCTGTGAGGTTTTCCTTACAACCAGGTCGCTCACAGGATCCTGGAGAGCAATGTAGGCCCTAAATACACATTATTGACTCTCTGAAGGCTTCCACCCGGCAAAAACATCTTTACAGACAAGGCCAACTAGATTAGGAAATGGCATTTCTTCCAGCTTTCCATCCCCGGAGGGCAAATGCACAGATGACTGCAGTTGGCAATTGACTCTGTGGGTTAGTATTTACTGAGGGCACACACCCAGGGACTTGAATGACAGAAATCCCCAGGTGCCAGGGGGTAGACTGGCAATTATGCTTCCAATCACCTGCCTGTCCTCCAGCCCTCTAAATCAGCACTCCCCACAGTGGTGACCCTCAATGACTGGCAGGGCGACCCACTTTTTAAAGTGCCAATTTTTAGCAGCTGGAAACAACAAACGTCGTGGGAGGTGAAGATGCTGGGAGGACTGATTTCTCCTTCACTGTTTTCAAAAGATGCTGGGCGTAATGGCCACAGCCACGGAAAGTTGGCACAGCTCCTGCCATGAAGCAGCTGTGTGATGGTAGGTTCCTCAGTACCCCTCCCAGGGCCTCGGTTTTTACAGCTGCAAAATGAGGAGGTAGAATGAGATCGTCTTTAATATCCCTTTCATCTTCAACTTTCTACAATCTTTGTGAGCTGGAAAGATTTACACAGAACTTCATCTTGATTTTATTACTTGTAGTTCATCTTCTTGTGACAGAGCCAGCGGCAGCTTCTGCATGCGAAAGTGAGTGGTGCTCGCTCTCTCTGATGATTTAAGAAGTATTGAAAACCCAAAGTACCTCCCTCACTGTTCTGCCACAGCCAAGCCCAAAGCTTCTCTGGCCCCAGAGCTGGACCTGGGATCCAAGCTTTGTTTGTAGTCTCGGTCAAAAGGCAAACACCTACATTGCCCATTGCTTCTCCAGAGCTTATTAGCCTGGAATTACCTCTGGATTCTCTAGGAATGATACTGGGCATGGGATCCGGCAGAGGCACATTTGGACAAGTCTAGGGCATAGAGCATGGTGGTGCAGACAGGCCTGGGCAGTAAGTAGTGTGTGCAGGGTAGCCCATGAGTAGCCAAGAGCTCCAAGGTGGGGAACCATCTCTAAGCCAGTTGCACTTAGGCAGGAGGGTCAGCAGCTCCAGGCATTGCACTAAACTTTGCTCCATTTTCAGGATGCCCAGTAGGAAGAGAGTCTCTGGCCACTCTCCAGGACCCCTCCCCAATACAAGGGAAGCCGGACATCAGGCCCCAGTAAGAGGAAGAATTCCTCTGAGCCAACCCTGGCCCCAGCTTCTACTGTCCAGGCAGTCATGACAAAAAGACTAGGGAGAGTTGACCACACTGGAGAAAATGGCCCAATTCTGTTGTAGAGCAGCTGCCTGGAACAATATCAACCGTAAAAATATCAACGGAAGCTTCTTCCCTGTGGCCCCAGGGGCCTCTTCTGTTGTAGGAGTTGGCGAGTGGAGCCAGCTTCCTTCCTCACTTGGTTGTCAGCTTAAGGAGCCACAGGCCTACAAACCCACCCACCCACTCCCCCAAACAAGCTCTTGGGTGTCAGATTGCAAAGCAAGCCCCCCTTTAGTGGCTCCAGTTCTTAATCTAAAATAATGGAGAAGGGAGAACCAGGAGGAGAGCTTCCTAGGCTCCTATGAGGGGTTTATTTGTCAATATGGCAGCTGTAGTAGGTTTAGAAATAAATGAACTATCAGCACCCTGAGGTATTATACCACCACATGGCTTTTTTTTTTTTTTTTTGAGACAGTCTCACTCTGTTGCCTCAGCTAGAGTGCCATGGGGTCAGCCTTGCTCACAGCAACCTCAAACTCCTGGGCTCAAGCAATCCTTCTGCCTCAGCCTCCCAAGTAGTTGGGACTACAGGCATGTGCCACCATGCCCGGCTAATTTTTTCTATATATATATATTAGTTGGCCAATTAATTTCTTTCTATTTTTAGTAGAGACAGGGGGGTCTCACTCTTGCTCAGGCTGGTTTTGAACTCCTGACCTTGAGCAATCCTTCTGCCTCGGTCTGGCCCCACATGGCTTATTGAATACCAATTTCTTCTGCACCCTGTTAGAACATGTGTGGACATAAGATTTGAGAAGCAGGCTTCCCACTAACTTTCTTATCTTAGTGGGCTGGGCTTGTCAAATCTTTATCTCATTTTAGGGGGAGGATTAGGGTGTATTCTGGTGGCTTGTGAGTGTGTAGATGTTAAGCAGTAGTAAAAATATCAACAGAAGCAAAAAAACATCCGAAAAGGGATCTTGAAACCTTCTGTAAAGAAACTCCCATAGGGCCCTAACAGTACCAGGTGTGTTTTCTGTTTGCTGGGGAGAATCAGAAAAGGGACACACATTCATCAGACGGAGAATGTCCCATTACCGTTACCTCCTGGCACTATATCCTTATTCTACCCAGTAAATGCCTTGCAAATATCATAGGGACCAGGAATCACAGCTTCACTTGCCTTGCTGTAAACCCTCAACCCCCCACACCCGCACTATTATACATTTCTTTTGTAGAAGAACGGGAGTTTGGGAGATTTTTTTTAAATCCTATTGGACAGTCCTAGTAACTTTGCACAGGGATAGCAGCCTAGGGCACAGTCAATTTCTCTAATGAGCCACCAGGAGACTTGGGCTAACCAGAGACAATAGCTCTGAAAGTACCCACTCTGGAGAGGGTCTCAGAATTACAAAACTCCTGCTAATGAAAGGCCTCAGTAACATCCTGAGGGGGAAGATGTGCTGATTATGTCAATTGTGAAATACAGGTCTGGGAGAACTCTGAGCACGTTGCTTACTTATACTACAAATCAACTTGCCTGTCCTCCAAACAGGGTGCGGTTCACTCTGTGCTAAAGCTGAACCATTTTGTATTCTGCTTACCAAATACTAAGTCATATCATAGCATGAATTTTGGGGTCCCAGCTTTTAGTCCTCAGCCAAAAGAGCTGTGATTGTGGTCACTTAGCCTAGCCATGCCTCGGTGTCCTCGTGTGTAAAATGGGAATAACTCTGACTCAATTATCATGAGGATTAAATGCAACAACGCTGGCAGAGTTCTTATTAGCTAGCACACGTTAGCTGCTATTTACTGTGCGCCTACTGTATGCCCAGCCTGCCCCTGGGAAAGCAGGTGTTATGCTCTCTGAACAGGGCTATACTCACCCCCGCACATGTGCCCTGGATCTATCTACTAAGGATCAGGAAAGTGGCCACCATTTCTGGCAACAGAAGTACCACCCAGTTTGCTTGCCCGGCCTCTGTTTTCCAGGCCGCCTCGCTGTTATCTAGGCTTTACACCCACCCACTCCCCCTACACGGGAATCCAAATATGAACTTGCTCCAAAGGAAGCTTCCATCCACCTGCCCACCAGCACGAACCTGCTCTCCGGTTCTGCGGCCTCCCTCCCTCCCAGTCCCTTTTCGCTCTCCCGTTTTCCTGTCTAAATGTAAACGTATTGCTGCCCATTTTATCTGTGCCCGCTAAACCTCAGGAGCAGAATCACGGCTAAACTGACAGAGGAGCGCCGACAGGCGCGGGCCCGAGGCAGGCGCCGCAGGCCCTTATGTAAGCGGGCTTTCCGGGCTCCCGGACCGCGGCCGTGGGCGGCGCGGCCCCCGCCCGAGGACCGCCCCGCGGGGCGGGGAACGCGGAGCGCCCGCGGCGCGGCCCGCAAACTTTTCTCCTCAGAATTCATGACCTACAGCCTTGGAAGCACATTCTGCCCAAATCTGTATACGCCGGGACCAGGGAGCCGCCCGCAGCCCTGGGGGGTGGGGGTGGGGAGGATGGGGGGAGAGGGGGCGGGGAGGGGAGGGGTGAGGAGGTGGGGGAAGGACAAGGAGATGGGGGGAGAGGAGGAGGGGCGGGAAGGGGGTGGGAGACGGCAGTGGGGGATGGGGAGGGGAGGAGAAGGGGGAGGGGAGGGCAAGGGGGAGGGGAGGGCAAGGGGGAGGGGAGGGAAGAGAAGGAGGAGGGGAGGGGGAAGGGCGGGAGTAGAAAGCCCGAGCGGCCGGGAGGGGAGGGAAGGGCCGCGCGGCGGCAGGGGAAGGGCCTGCGCGCTGAGCAAGTTCTCTAGTTTCTCTAAAGCCGGGGATGGGCAGGCGAGTGCGAAGCGCCCAGCGACTGGGAAGGCGTCTTCGGGTTGCGCGAGCGCCGCGGAGCGTTCCTGAAGCTGCTAAATAAATAACTAACTACAGACGGCCGAGCCGCCCGGCCCGCGGCGGCGGCGGCGGTGACAGCGGCGGCGGGGCCGGGCCGGCGCGCTCGGGAAGCTCCGCGCCCGGGGCCGCTTCCCCGAGACCGGCGGCCGCGCGGCTCCGGGAACTCGCCTCATCTGGCTTCCGGGAGCGAGGAGGCTTTTCTTCTCAAAAATCCACCAGAGTCCTTTGATGCTCTTTGGTTTTACTGTGGAAAACTACAATTTAAAAAAAAACAGCCGTGAAAATAAATGAGATTAGGACTTGCTGGCTTCACTTCCTGGAGGCTTTTTGTTGTGTCTTGAAAGTAGGAATCTTGGCGGGTCATCCTTGTAAGTGCCTTTTCATGCCTTCACGCGGGTGCTCGCGTCTATACCGTGTTTAACGTCGGGAACCTGGTGGCGTGGCGGTGATTTGCTGTGATGAGGATTTCTGCTGTGGTCGGCTGGCGTTGCCTCACTTGATGGCATGTAATACGTGCACACGCGTGGCAAAAATAAAGGCACAGATCTAACCCTGCCATAAAACAGATAAGAAAATACTCCCTAAAGCCACGCCAGTACTGGAAGAGTGGAGCATTATTTAGATTGTGGAAATGTTAAAAAACAACAAAACCTCGTTGGTTAGTCCAAAGCCATTCTGCATAAAGTGACATGATAAAATCACTAAATAATAGCAGTGATGAAACACAATTACTTGTTTAAACTTACTGACTTATAGTGTTTATCGTCGTATCATATGTGGGAAATCACCCGACATCCAGTCTTTGTGTGTGAGAGAGACACACATGGATAATCGCTCTGAAGCAGAGCAGCTTTATCGCCGTGGTAGGGGGGAATTTCCACCTCGGAAAAGCTCTAAACACAATTACTGTAAAGCAGACGCAGTACCGCGCTCACGAAAACTGAAAGTTTTTTCCCAGAGTTTGCTCTATTTTCTTTACAATAAGCTGAAAGGCCAGGGAATCATAAATTTAAAATTGGCCAGCGCCCATTGAAGATCCCTCCAAAACCAGAATAAGGCATCTTTACAATGGTAAGTTAATAGAAAGTCACAAAATTTACAAAAATTTGCCCTTCAGGGCACACCTGATAAACCTGTATGAAATCAAAAGATGAGGTGATGCATGTTTGATGAAACCAGAAGTAGTGATAGGGATATACTTTATGTAAGCAGGATGCAGACTCTAAGGAATCCATTTCCACTAGTTACTTTATGTAGCTTAACGCCCTGGAATTTGTGTATTCCGGATAGATCAGAGGTTGGATGCCGGATCTCTATGGGCCTGAACTTGTCTTCCAGACCTGTTTGTTTGACTTGCAGGGCGTGTTTTAAACTTTTTGATTTAGTGATGGATATTTTAAAATCATGATGTTTCATGTGGAAAGCTGGACTTTTGGCTTCTCTTTGAAATATGAGAAGACCTGGTCACCGTGGGTGGGACTGTTGGCTGGAGCCAGCAGTTGTTAGGTGGGGGGGGGAGGGAATGACAGTCCCACCTCTTCTGCTGTCCTCCCCACTCACCCCTCCCTTCACTGTGTGAAGGCACTTGTATGCCCCGCACATGTTTCTAGTGTTGGTCCAGACAAACCACTGCACCCAGTGCTCAGTCTCATTATAAGGATTGTTAAAGTCATAAATGTCTTACGTACGCAGTAGGGTACGTAAGATACCTTAAAACCCCAAATCTTGATTTCTAGACATTCATTTGGGCAGATTCAACCATCAGAAACTGACCTTGTACACTTCCTGAAGACCAGCTCTACCCAATGGTTTGGTTAGCTTTTTCTGTGTTTCCCTAAGGTGCCTGAGACATGGGAGAGTGTGTGGTCTCAGGAATTAAACTCAGGAATTTGGATCTCCACTAGTTACTTGCTATGCAATGTTAGACAATTTATTTACTGTCCCTGAGCTTGTTTCCTCAAACACAGATAGTTATTAAATCCTACTACCTCCTTAGATTATTATAAATATTAAATTGTTAAGTGTAAAAGCCTAATCTGGCCCACAGTAACCACCCAAAATAGTTGTGTCCCTTGAAACTTTGGTATATAGGAAACTTACTGGGATACTTGCTTAAAATTCCAGTTTCTGGGTCCCTCACTCAGGATTTTTATTCAGGAAGTCCCAAATGGGGCCCAACGGTCGGCATTTTAACATTTAATTCTGAGGCAGGAATTCTCAGACCACACTGTGACAGTGCCTATCCTGGACATTCAGGCGGATGAGATGGAGCAAGCTGATCCGCAGGCTTGATCGGACACCCTGCCTGGAACCCAACTGCCTACTCTTCAGTTCCCAGACACTTAGTGCGTGCCTACCGGAAATGCACTGAAGAATGCACTGAAGTAGGCACCCAGCATCCAAAGGTAGGTGAGGTGGTTGCTGTCTTCAGGGGGCTCAGGAGCATTTGGCTCCAGTCCCTGCTTTTCCTACTACCCATCATTCAGTACCATCCGTTGCTAATGCTGTCTTCTTCCCAAAGTTGCTCCTTAATTCCATCACCATCACTCCTCCCCACCAAGCACTCCCCACCCATTCTCCTGCTATATTAGAGTCTCGGATACCAGTTACTTCAGCATTACTTGTGGACACTTAGCATAGTACTGTTTAGGTGCTTGTTACATATTTGTAGAATTTTGTTTCCTTGGACAAGTCTGTCTTCTGAAACTTAGCTTCTGTTCATTCAGTCATCAGATATTTATGGAGCACCTTCTAGAAGCCAGCCACTGTTCCAGAAGCTGAGGATATGGTAGTGGACAAAATTAAAATCTCTGCCCACACAGAGCTTTTAGTTGGGGAAGGTAGGCCATATTGACAAACTATTTTGAATTCTTGTCTGTTTGTTGTTATCTGTACCATGGCCTCTGCTGTGGTCTTGTTTGCTCTCTGAGTCCTGTGCTGTTTTCCTGCCAGATGAACCTCTTTTTTAACACTGGTCTCTACAGCCCCTACTCGGGTGGTGATTTTATCTGTAAGAGTTCTTTTCTAAGCCCAAGGACTCTTAATTTATCCTACTGCATTTTGATTCAAAGCATCTGTGTTTCTTTCAGGCTTGCACCAAGATCAGCTACTCATTTTCAAAACCAGAAGCTTCCATAAGGGCTAATTTTTTTTTTTTTTTTTTTTTTTTTTTAGAGACAGAGTCTTGGTTTGTTGCCTGGGCTAGAGTGCCATGGCATCAGCCTGGCTCACAGCAACCTCAAACTCCTAGGCTCAAGCAATCCTGCCTCAGTGCCTCAGCCTCCCCAGTAGCTAGGACAACAGGCATGCACCACCATGCCTAGTTAATTTTTTCTGTATATTTTTAGTTGTCTGGCTAATTTCTTTCTATTTTTAGTAGAGACAGGGTCTCACTCTTGCTGGACCTCGAGCGATACTCCCACCTCGGCCTCCCAAAGTGCTGGGATTACAGGTGGGAGCCACCGTACCTGGCCTAAAGATTGTAATACTTTATTTATTTTGAGACAGAGTCTCACTTTGTTGTCCAGGCTAGAGTGAGTGCTGTGGCGTCAGCCTAGCTCACAGCAACCTTAATCTCCTGGGCTTAAAGTGATCCTACTGCCTCAGCCTCTCGAGTAGCTGGGACTACAGGCATGCGCCACCACACCCGGCTAATTTTTTGTAGTTTCTTTTTTTTTTTTGAGACAGAGTCTCACTTTGTTGCCCAGGCTAGAGTGAGTGCCATGGAGTCAGCCTAGCTCATAGCAACCTCAAACTCCTGGGCTCAAGCAATCCTCCTGCTTCAGCCTCCCAAGTAGCTGGGACTATAGGCATGTGCCACCATGCCTGGCTAATTTTTTGTATATATATTAGTTGGCCAATTAATTTCTTTCTATTTATAGTAGAAACGGGGTCTTGCTGTTGCTCAGGCTGGTTTCGAACTCCTGACCTCAAGCAATCCGCCCACCTCGGCCTCCCAGAGTGCTAGGATTACAGGCGTGAGCCACCACGCCTGGCCTAATTTTTTGTATATATATTTTTAGTTGGTCAATTAATTTCTTTCTATTTTTAGTAGAAACAGGGTCTCACTCAGGCTGGTTTCGAACTCCTGACCTTCAGCAATCCTCCCACCTCAGCCTCCCAGAGTGCTAGGATTACAGGCATGAGCCACCATGCTAGGCCGATTATAATACTTTAGAGTTACAGAATTTAACATTGGAAGCCAAGCTGCAAATTCTTCAACAAACTGAATGGTTATCATTTCAGAAGCCACATGGATCAGTTTGTAAAACCTAATTTGGCCTTTTTTTTTTTTTTGAGACAGAGTCTCGCTCTGTTGCCCTAGCTAGAGTTCAGTGGCATCATCACAGCCCACTGCAGCCTCCAACTCCTGGGCTCAAGTGATTGATTCTTCTGCCTCAGCCTCCTGAATAGCTGGGACTATAGGCACATGCCACCATGACTGACTAATTTTTCTATTTTTTGTAGAGATATGGTCTCACTCTTGCTCAGACTGGTCTCAAACTCCTGGCCTCAAGCAATCCTCCAGCCCCAGCCTCCCAGAGTGCTAGGATTTATGCATATGACTAGAGGCTAACTTCTAAAAATGTCACTTGTATTATATATTCTTTTTACAGAATATTGTAGAGAAAGCTTGTTGAAGCCAAGAGGCTCTCCTGTCCCATTTTTTGTTGTTCTAATATTGGCTTTCATTTTAAGCTATTATGCAAAATGCAAAAATAAGTGACTACTTTGTATTCATATTCCATAACTTATTTTAAGTAGTACCATTAATAATTTATCAGTAAAAGATAATCTTACCTTTAACTATGGGATTTTTGAGGTTTTGCTGCATTCCTTTTGAGTTCTTTGTATTTTCCTAGCTCTAATTCTTGTTCTAGAAAAAATACAGATCCAATTTTATAATAAAAATTATAGAGAGTTTCAGTATATCAAATATTCTACAAAGTGGGTTATATTTGAAAATTCAGTTAAAGAACTATCATTTTAATTTCTACTCCAAAGTGGCAACTTTTTGTGAAAATTCCCCAAAATATATTATTTTTATCCTTTTGCATGGGTATATTTGTATATTTGACTTCTATCCATTATCATCTTTGGCTCTCAGTTGCATACATTTCCCATGTCTGAATTACTTCCTGTTGAGAACATGAACTAGATTAATGGAAATTCTTCAGGAAAAAAAATTCAAACACCAGGGATCTCACTTTGTGCTGTGAAATGCAAAATGAGCGATTTGATTTGTACATAAATCAGTCTTCAGTCAGGCAACAGGTGAACAGGCAGATAGGATAACAATATGTTGGATCATGGCTGGTCACTCTAACCAGTGGGCAAGTTGCTGTGCTGAGGACAAGTTCAAACTGCCACATCAGGACTTAATTTGAATCTGTACATATGTAACCCTTGAAAGTGGCCATAAATGGATGGGACTATCTATCAGACCAGTTGCAGTTTTAAAACCATAATTTGGCTATTCTGATAGGATAAAAATTTGGACATCTGGGCTGGGCATGATGGCTCACACCTGTAATCCCAGCACTCTGGGAGGCCTAGGTGGACAGATAACTTTAGGTCAAAGAGTTGGAGACCAGCCTGAGCAAGAGTGTGACCCATCTCTACGAAAAATAGAAAAATTAGTCAGTCATGGTGGCATGCGCCTGTTGTCCCAGCTACTCAAGAGGCTGAGGCAGGAGGATTGCCTGAGCCCAAGAGTTGGAGGTTGCAGTGAGCTATGATGAGGCCACTGCACTCCACCCTCGGAAACAGAGTAAGACTTTCTCAAAAAAACAACTAAGAATTCAGACATCAGGATATTGACAAACAGTCCTACCAGAACCCAAGGTTTACTTAGAGAGAACCTGCAAGAAAAGAAATTACAAGCTCCATTCCCATTCCTTACTATTCTCTTTTTTGTTTGTTTGTTTTTTGGTGGCTGGAGAGGGGAAGAGGGGTAAGGGTGACAAATTCGAACCTGAGCGTATATAAGCCACAGTAGCTGGTCGAATAGAACTTGTGGGAAATCATTTTTGTTTTAACTGATGTTTCCCATTGAACTGACATTTAGAGATTGAAATACCTGGAATGCACACCACAACTGAGGCGTTTTCCTATTAGGTTGAAAGGGGAGACTACAGAGGTGAGGTGCCTTGGAGGAACCCAGGAGGCATTGGTAAAGGGAATGAACCAAATGCAGATTTCACAGACAAAAAAAGTAGCTTTGCCAACTCTAGTTTTTGCTGGGCTGCTCTAAAGTGCTGCCTCTTTTATCATGCTTAAGCTCTGATCCTTCCAGACCATTCCATATTCTCCATCCCCTCCCCCATGCTTCTCCAGTAAGATCTTTGACAACCTGGCTTGGACGGCTGTACGTCCCTGCTTTAGTAGAGTTAAGAGTTCTCTCATAGAGTACATATACATGTAGGTTTGTTCACTCTCCTCATTTTATGAAATTATTTTAGAAATTGAGCTGCTAAAGGTTGTTTGAACACATTCTTTTGAACAAGAACTTTAATTAAGGGACCAAAAAGCCCAAGCTCATGCCTTTTAGTAACTGAAGCCAGTGTCTTTAATTTTTCACATCTCAAATCTTTAGAAACTATTTCCAGCTTTTTTTTTTTTTACCTTCAACTTGTAAAGAAAGTTTGCCTTCTTCTTAAGGTCTCTTTTTAGTTCCAGTAGGAGCAGCACTTGAGAAACTATTTCCAGCTTTTTTTTTTTTTTTACCTTCAACTTGTAAAGAAAGTTTGCCTTCTTCTTAAGGTCTCTTTTTAGTTCCAGTAGGAGCAGCACTTGTGATTATCATCAGTTAGAGGAAGCCCTCATACCTCAGCAACAAGAAATCACCGTGTTGCCAAGAGTGCTAGCTAGCAATTTGCTTCTCTAATCCTTGTGGTAGCCAGTCTTCTGGGAAGACATGTTTTCATTTCATTACCATATTAGGTGCCTAAGATTTTATTAGTCAATTTATGATTACTAAACTTTTGACTATCTTAGATTTTTTTTTTTTTTTTTTTGAGACAGGGTCTTACTCTGTCCCCCAGGCTGGAGTGCAGTGGCATCATCATACCTCACTGCAACCTCAAACTCCTGGGCTCAAGCTATCCTCCTGCTTCAGCCTCCTGAGTAGATGGGACTACAGGCGCCTGCCACCATGCCTGGCTAAGACTAGCTTAGAAATTAATTTGCTCTATAAAGGGGCTAGAGAAACCTACACATGACACCATACACCCATATATTAAAATATAAATGACACATGCTGAATAGGGAAAGTGAGTCCCTCCTCCTGTTAGTCTGAAGAATGTGATTAAGTAGTTTTGTTTTTGTTTTGGAAAGTGAGGGCTACTGGTGAGGGCAGATTTCTGAACTACCCTGAGAACATAATCAGTAATCTACCAGCAGGCTCAGAGAAGAGTCATCCAGCCGGCTGGAGAGGGAGCGAGGAAAAAATCAGGATAATTAAGGGCGCTAGGATTGCTTCACATGCAAAGGGGCAAAGAGAATTTTTATGTCCCAACAGGAGTAGAAAACCTGAGGAGATTCCAACTTCAAAATTATTGTTTTGATTCAAAGAAAATACAAGTTTCAACCACAGCTGAACATAAAAAGGGGAAACTTTTAATCTAGAAGCAGTGATTGCCATGAGTTGTTTACACTGGGCTAAAGGTGGGATTCGAAACTGCTGGAGTGTGGAAGATGGTCATTAAATTGCCTGTTGTATTCCCTTCATTCTCTAATATTTTTCTACAATACAAGCATCTGTGTAAAGACTGACAAAGTGGCTACCCAGATATTTGGAAAGTCAGTTTCCACCCAGATATAAGGACACTTTCAAATGTCTGGTGGCCTTGATATTAGTCTTGCCCCTTCTGGGGCAGGGCGGGGTGGTCATGAGGACAGACCCACTCCATGAGATCAACTTTGAAAGCAGGAGACACCTCCCGAATATAATAACCAGCTATAGATTTATCCTGAGGGGAATTTTCTGCAAGCTTTTATTTTCACTTTGTTGACTTGCGGTAGGTTCGTGAAAACTAAGGGATTTTCCCCTTAAATTTAGATATCAACCATTGAGAAACACGGCAGCAGAGACGTCCAAAATGAATAAATATCTCCCTGCTGCTTCAATAGTCAACCTTCTGACTGATTCAGAAACCGCCCTGACAGGTATTCTGAGTCCCCCGTGTGATTCTGGACGTGTTGCTTGACCTCTCCCCAGGCTTAAATTAGGTTAATGTTTTTCCTCCCACCAACTCAGAATGGTGCCTTGAGGACGGAAGATATTAATGTTGTAAAGTCCAGTGCAAATTTTTAAAATGCTACAGGAAAAATCAGGTACAAAATACTTCTTTTGTAAAATGTAGCTGCTATGTAAAAGACGCGTGGCACGTAGTCTTCTTGGCACAGGAACAAAAATACCCATCTTGCTATAATTCAAAACCAAAGTAGAACGCCACCACAGGAGGTTTTAAGAAGAGGAACAGAGTGTCCTTTTTAGACCTACGAGGCAAGTCATGTTCTTTTCGGATGTCTCTGGGAAAGATGTGTTCAACATAAAGATGTTTTATGGCCGATGCCTACTAAAGAGATCTCGGTGTTCAAATCTCAGAAACATGTCTTCAGATGCAGTTTGACCTCTCTAAAAATGAGCAGCACTGAGCTTCCTAAAGAAAGATTTTGTTCCTAGTATAATTATAGGCTTCTGGAGAGTGCCCTGGCTATGTCTTTTATGCATTCCCAACTGTTGCTTCTTCCTTAAAATATACATATTTCATGCCTATGTGTGATCTCTTGACAGTACTGACATACACATCTTATGTACTGGAATGCCTGTTCCCACTAGTTGGCCACATGCACAAAATAGTTTTGCAACAGGTGGTTGTCAGAAGGGCTCTCTCTCAAGTGCCATATACTCCATCCCTTAATGTTAGCATCTCCCACCACTTAGTCACAGGTCAGGCTGAGATTCTAACAATAGGCAGGTGTGGGCCTTTGTTAGATGGAAATAATCTAAAATTTCAGCAAGCAAACTTATCCATTAATTTTTTTCTTGGTGGAAACACCATACAACACATAACTCCACTAAGGCAAGACACTTGGAAGTGGGCTTTGCCACAGATATGACCAAAACATGTGGTATGCTAAATCAGCTGGCTGACTGGCCTCAGTAGTGATCAGGAGAAATGGGTCAGCAACCCTGAATCACATAGAGCTCTGAGGAATTAGGGGGTGCAGGGACTCATGCCCAAGTCACCCACTGCAATTGAAAGGATGCCCTTTCATACATGGGGAAATGCTATTTGGTGACTACCAAAAGAAAGTAGAAACATTTAAAAGGATTTTTTGGTTTTTGTTTGGTTGGTTGGTTAGTTTTTTTAGACTCACAAAAGTAGCCACCCAACCATCAAGTTTGGAAGATACCACTTCAGAAAAAGCAAATGCCTGTCTCCACGTGAAAGTACTCTTCTCTGCCCACGGAAAGCCTGGAGAACCAGAGATTTAGTTTGCTTACTTCGTCTCTCCTTAAGTCGTCCAAGAAACGTTACTGGACACCTACGATGTAACAAACGCTGCACCTGGTCCTGGAGACACAAACACCAAGAAGGCACAAACACCATTGTACCAGATGCAGGATCCAAATCCTGCCTTTGAGGGCCCTCCAGCCCTGACCCCATTTTAGGTTCTGCTAATTTGTACAACTGGACCACCTATTCTGACCATCAGAATCAGAGACAAGTGACTTCTTGAACTCATCAATAACCACTTCTCACTAAAAGCACTGTGTCTAGAATTCCCATGACCTACTTCAAAGACCTCATTAAAAAAATATACTTGGAAAACAAAAGTATAACAATGGAATTTTTAATTCTAAGATGAGGTAGAGCACCCATTCCTGAGCACCCATATAGTTTTGGATATCCACAACGGCAGAGCAGAAAAGGTGATGTTAAGGGGATACACTTGTTGGAGCCCCTTCCGTTCAATTGTCTTGGAATCGTCATCTCTCCTCTCTAGAATGGAGAGACATATGGGGCCAACCCAACTGCATGGCACCACACATGCTCAGCATCATCAGATGGACTTGGTTTTTATAGAGGGGTAAGAAAAGCCTCCCAGATAAGAGGCTGGACAGAGCCTGGACACGGAGGGAAATCCAGTTTTGGAATGACCCTCTTTGTCATGTCCCCTCACCTATGAAATGAAGATATTGTACCAGATGCTGTCTGAAGTCTCTTCTCATTCTGACATTCCACTTTTCTGTGGTGAAGGTGGCACTGTGCAGTATATTTTGTGATTTTAATTCACTGATTAGGTATTTCATCAATGGCCAAATTTGCTTCAATGCTAAGGTTAGAACAATTCGGGTGAGGCTTCAAAGTTAATAATGAACTAAAATAAATGAGCCATTCCACACCTCTGCCAGTGCTCCCCTTTCTAACTCTGTGCAGAACAACAAATAAACAGCAACAGCAATGAATTAATGCACAAGCAAAGATGATTTTTGGCAATTAGGAAAGTTAAACTCTTCTCTGTTTATACATACCTATTATATACATAAATACATATGCACATTTATAGATATATATGTACCATTGGTCATTCAATATGAATATTCCCAAATAATAAAATTACAATAGCTAATATTTATAATACTTATTGAGCACATACCCTATGGCAAGCACTGTCCAAGACTTTATATATTATATATTATCAGTGATTTCTTATTTTCATTTATTTCTTCTATTTCCAGTCTTTTTTGTTTGTTTTTCTTTTTTAAGACAGAGTCTCTCTTTGTCGCCCAGGCTAGAGTGCAGTGGCATCATCATAGCTCACTGCAACCTGAAACTCCTGGGCTCACTGAAGTGATTCTCTTGCCTCAGCCTCCTAAGTAGCTGGTATAGGCGTGTGTCACCACGCCCAGCTCATTTTTTATTTTTTATAGAGACAGGTTCTCCCTCTTGCTCAGACTGGTCTTGAACTCCTGGCTCAAGCAATTCTCATACCTCAGTCTCCTAGAGTGCTAGGATTACAGGCATGAGCCACCATGCCTGGCCCAGCCTTTTTTTTTAAGAGACCAGGTCTTGCACTGTATCCCATGTGGAGTGCAGTGGTGTGATTATAGCTCACTCTAACCTTAAACTTTTGGGCTCAAGTGATACTCCTGCCTCAGCCTCCTGAGAAGCTGGGACTACAGGTGCATGCCACCACACTCAGTTAATTTTTTTAATTTTTGATAGAGATGGGTCCTGCTATTTTGCCCGGGTCAGTCTAGAACTCTTGGCCTCAAGCAATCTTTTTGCCTCAGCCTCCAGATTCACTGGCGTGAGCCACCATTCCTGGCTCTATTTCCAGTCTTAACACCACAATTGATTTCTTAAGATATGGAGGCTTACAAAGTTTATTGCAAACATCTTGGCTGGCAGGCATAACTGTTATCAGAGTGTTGGGAAATGATCACTCATAAAAAGAACTCTCAATTTATCTGAAATTTTGACAAAGACCTTTCTGAAAATGTATGCATTTGATCATGTTTGCCTGGGGTAGGGGGCAGGGATTCTGCCTGTGCAAAAACTCCTCTTTTTACAGAGAGGAAAAATCCATTGAGTTTATGGAGAATGGGAGACATTTCCATCTCTAGTGAGATAAGAACAAAAAAAATCTCAGCAAGGCTCAAGGAAAATTTTCCTGGCAATGAAGTTTATATTTGATGAGTTATTGTGATATTTGAACCACATGCTCTGGAAACAGATTACAAAATAAATTTTCACATAACTGAGACAATTCAGGTATGGTTCTTTTGGTCTGGACCATACCAGAATCCATACTAGTGCTAACACTTCTTAGGATCACTAATTTCCATTTCCTTTCTCTTGTAAAACTCCCAAAGCAGTGATGAAACATTTAGTAGCATAAGGGATGTGTTTCATATTATGATGATTATAATGCTACATGTTTTCCCAAAATGTACAAATAGAAAATGTGCCATGTTTTACTCATATGCCTGCATATGGAAAACAGAAATAAAAATTGTTTACTCTGGTGACAACAAATGTCATTCTCTTGCTTAGTGGCTTTTGATATCCTTCAGCCAAACCAAACATGCAGCTTCTCAAGATACCAGAATCTGTATTTTAAATACAATAAGGAGTTTCTTACTCCCAGCCTGCCTTCTCTTTCTCTTTCTCTCTCTCTCTGTCTCTGTCTCTGTCTCTCTCTCTCTCTCTCCTCCCTCCTTTCTTTTTGTCCTCTCTTTTTTTAATGGCTCCATTGTTAAATATGAAATGGACAATGTCACCTTTCCCAATAGCACCAGTAGTGTTTGTTGCTGTTTCATAAGTAATTTAGGAAGGCAAGTGACACATAAAGATGCTAAATTATTTATTACTGTCTTCTCCTCTACTGGATATCACAATAATCTTCAATATTAATGTCTTTCTTACAAGTATAAGGCTAGAAAATGGAAGTCCGCAGGTTATATTGATAAATTAAACAGTTATGAAATGTTATCAGATAAATACCTGGTCCTGATTTTATCATCAAACCAAAATAGTGCCTTGCTTAATACATGCATTATCGAAACATTTAAGTGTTGTTTATGTATTTTTAATTGTTGTAATATCTTCTTTAAATGAATCTCTTTTAGGGTTATCAGCTGTTTGAGTTAATTCTCCCAAGTCAATTGTAAGCTTACCAACCAACAGTTCAATAACAAGTATGGTATGAGGCTGGGCACTGTGACTCATGCCTATAATCCTAGCATTCTGGGAGGCCAACCCTTGAGGATTGCTTGAGGCCAAGATTTCACGACCAGCCTGAGCAAGAGCAAGACCCTATCTCTACAGAAAATAGAAAAATTAGCCAGGCATGGTGACACACACCTGTAGTCCCAGCAACTCAGGAGGCTGAGGCAGGAGGATCACTTGAGCCCAAGTAGGAGGTTGCAGTGAGCTACGATAATGCCACTGGGCAACAGAGTAAAACCCAGTCTCTAGTAAGTAAAAAGAAAGAAACTAGGCCGGGCGCGGTGGCTCACGCCTGTAATCCTAGCTCTTGGGAGGCCGAGGCGGGCAGATTGCTCAAGGTCAGGAGTTCAAAACCAGCCTGAGCAAGAGCGAGACCCCGTCTCTACTATAAATAGAAAGAAATTAATTGGCCAACTGATATATATATAAAAAATTAGCCGGGCATGGTGGCTCATGCCTGTAGTCCCAGCTACTCGGGAGGCTGAGGCAGAAGGATCGCTCGAGCCCAGGAGTTTGAGGTTGCTGTTGAGCTAGGCTGACGCCACGGCACTCACTCCAGCCTGGACAACAAAGCGAGACTCTGTCTCAAAAAAAAAAAAAAGAAAAAAAGAAAGAAACTTTCTGTAATATTTTTCTAGCATACAATAAAGAACATGCTATATTGAAGCAAATGGATATATCTTAAGTTTATATAGAGTGCAATGAGAATTACATTTTAAATGGTATATGGAAATAAAAGAAGTGATTGAAAAGAACAATGGACAAATGAATGTGTCTAATATCTCCTTACAGACAAGAAAGGGGACAGAAATTTGTGGTGATCTGGATTCAGGACTAAATCTGAAAAAAAGGAGAAAAGAAATTTATGATGGGAGACCACACACTGCTGCCTTCACACACCCACACACTATGTGATTTTTGGGTAGGATTAGAAAAGTCAAATTCCATAGTCCCGAAATAGTAGAAAATAGTTGGAATGGCCAACTGGTTCAAAAGTGAGCTCTCAACTGCCTACTGGCCCTATACCAACTAAAGTAACTTCGAGAAATAATTCCTCTTCAAAAATGCATTATCTATGCAAAGAATTCTTTATTAATAACCTACATCAGGGTTTGGCAAACTATCCATGGGCCAAATCCAGCCTGCCTCCAGTTTTGGTAACTAGAAGCTGCTTGGAGTACAGCCACACTCACTTGTTTTTGTATTGTCAACAGCTGCTTCCCACTACAATGACAGAGTCGAGTAGTTGTGATAGAGACCCCACACAGCTCACAAAATTGAAAACCTAAAATCGTGATTGAAATGGCCCTTTAAGGGAAAAGGATATAGTACGAAATTTGGCTAGAAGTGCCATTAACTTGCTTTCTCAGTGGGAATGTGGTATAATGGATATAGTATTTCTGAACTAAGTGAGAGATCCAGGCCTCCCACGTGTCCTTCCCAGTCCTATGGCCTGGAATCTATCTAGCTGGCTCAGGCAGCAATAACCTCTGGTTACCAAGCAGGGTGATCAACTCCTCTTGGGTTTCCTGGGACTGCCATGGTTTTAAAACAGAAAGTCCCACCTTTTGGAAATCCCTCAGTGGGAAACCAGGATGACTGGTCACCCCGAGATGTAGTGGATAGATCATGGAGCCTGGGGCAGACTGACTTGTGTTCAAATCCCACTTTTGGGATTTGTCATGGTGCACCCTTGGGCAAGTTACTTGATCTCCCTCAATCTCAGTTAATTCTACCTATGAATTGGGACTGAGTCTATATTGAGGAGTTGTAGGGATTAAAGGAGATTATGTACAGAAAGAGCCTAGCACATAATAGGCATTGACTAAATACTAGTTCCATTTCTATCCTTTTGTCTGCCATGAGCTAACTGTTTTAAACCCAGTCTTCAGTGCAAACTCCTTTTACTCATAAAACTATCAGAAGGAAAAAATTTAAATTCCTTTCTGGCTGGGTACAGTGGCTCACGCCTATAATCCCAACACTTTGGGAGGCTGAGACAGGAGGATTGCTTGAGTCCAACATATCAAGAACCCATCTTTAAAAAAAATAATTAGCTGGGAGTGGTCGTGGGTAGTTGCAGTCCCAGCTACTTGGGAGGCTGAGGTGGGAGTATCACTTGAGCCCAGGAATTGATTCTGTAACTGTACTCCTGCCTGGGCAACAGACCCTGTCTCAAAAAAAAAAAAAAAAAAAAATTTCCTTTCTTATGTCTTCTATTTTCTAATGATGTTATTTCTTTGCCCATTATAGATTAATACCCTAATAAACAGCTTATTCTGCAGTGAAGTAGCTCATATACATATAATTGCCTGATTTTCAACTTAATAACTGTTGTATGATTCACTGAGACAAGTGGTTGGTTGTTGGATTCTGTTTTGCTTTTTTTTTTTTTAAGACAGAGTCTCACTTTGTTGTCCAGGCTAGAGTGAGTGCCGTGGTGTCAGCCTAGCTCACAGCAACCTCAAACTCCTGGGCTCAAGCGATCCTGCTCCCGAGTAGCTGGGGCTCCAGGCATGCGCCACCATGCCTAGCTAATTTTTTCTATATATATTAGTTGGCCAATTATATTAGTTGGCCAATTAATTTCTTTCTATTTGTAGTAGAGATGGGGTCTCGCTCTTGCTCAGGTTGGTTTCGAACTCCTGAACTCAAACGATCCGCCCGCCTCAGCCTTCCAGAGAGCTAGGATTACAGGCGTGAGCCACTGTGCCCAGCCTGGATTCTGTTTTGTGTGACTGTGGATACATCTCAGAGGTTTGCTCTCCCCAACTAGGAACACTGCCCCAGGTCCATGGTCAGATGAAGAACTTCTGGGCACAAGGGTCAGGGCCTTTATCTAATCTAGCAATTCATGCTTCTAACGGGAAATGTTGGCAGGAAGTTGATAGAGCCTGAGAGTGCTACCTCACACGTGATTCATCTGATGGATCAGTATGACCCGAGGCGCTACAGGGACCAACATGCTCATTAATTTTTTAAAGAGGTTAGTAATACATAGACAGTGGTGCACAAATCCGGTAGAAACCTACGTGCCTTCAAAAGTCCCCAGAATGATATCAAAGGCACAGGCAGCATGCATCTCATTCCAATAACAACATTTTGATTTAACATACAGTTTGTTAGCAAATGTGCATGATGGAATTAAAAAATCATACTCCTGTAGTAATTTATATTCTAAATTATACTGAAACTCCTAGCTGTTCCCCCCAAAATTCAATTTCCTTTAGGCTATGACTCTATGAATTTGAGGAATCAAATTTTTACTGGATGAACTGATCAAGTCAATCTAAAACTATCAGCATTTTAATTTAATATCCAGTTTCTTAGTAACTGTATAGAATGGAATTAAATAATGTATACCTCTATGGTAATGTGTCATCTAAACAGTTCAAAATAGCCAGAATCACAGCTGGTTTCCAACAAATTCAATTTACTTGAGCCTATGGCTATATGATTTTAAGGAATCAAACTTTTTATTGAATTGGTCAAATCAGTCACAACTTATAAATTCAATGAAAAAAATAGTTGAAACGGTTGTATGGCTGATTTCACTGGCTAACACAGCAAAATGAGTCAAATTATTAGTTCAAAATACATATTGCCTTAATTTGATCTAAACTATGAACATTTATTTTGCCTTTTTGGTTAGGACAACACCAAAAAGCATTAGTTTCCAAACTTAGCTGTACATTAAAATAACCAGGAAAGCTTTTAAAATTTCCAAAGCCCAACCCACATCCCAGAACAACACAATCAGAATCTCTGGAGTGAAATCCAGGCACCGGTCCCCCAATGATTCCAATGTTCAAATAAACCTGGGGACCACTTACTTAAAGTTCAAACAGTAATGAAGAGCCACTGTTCTATGCTTTCTGTTAAGGTGGAAGCCCAAGTTGGGGAAGGAGAAAAGAATGAATGAAACTTTATAATAATATAATAGTAATTATTATAAACTAATAATTTATTATATAATTTTTTATTGCTATAAAAAATTCAGTAGCTAACTCTTTTTTTTTTTTTTTTTTTACCTAAACTTGTGCCATTCAATATGACAAGTAGCTAACTCTTTACTGAGTTCTTATCAAGTGCCAGGCATTTTCATGGATTATTTTATTAAATTACCATACTGCCTTATGAAGTCAGTAGGATTACTGTGCCCATTTTACAAATGGGGGAATTGAGGCACAGTAGGTTGATATTTGTTCAAGGACACCCAACTAGCAAGTGGCCAGTGAAAATCAGCACAATGGCTGTGACTTCAAAGCCTGCATATGAATTATTTTTTAAAACCAGTGACTTAAAACTCAGTGCTTCTTTAGGTCAGGCGCGTAGGCTCACACCAAGGCGAGCAGATTGCTGAAGGTCAGGAATTCAAAACCAACCTGAGCAAGAGCGAGACCCCATCTCTACTATAAAAATAGAAAGAAATTAATTGGCCAACTAATATATATAGAAAAAATTAGCTGGGCATGGTGGCGCATGCCTGTAGTCCCAGCTACTCGGGAGGCTGAAGCAGCAGGATTGCTTGAGCCCAAGAGTTTGAGGTTGCTGTGAGCTAAGCTGATGCCATGGCACTCACTCTAGCCTGGGCAACAAAGTGAGACTCTGTCTCAAAAAAAACCCCTCAGTGCTTCTTTAGGTCTTTGGACTTTCTTATCTTCTCTCTTGGGGGTACTAGTTTATTTCACTTTTCTTTGTTTCTGGATGCCAAGGCCTCTCCAAATAGCACACAGAAGCAATTTCTGACGCCCCTGGGAGAGAGGTAGGCCTGGCTTTATGGATATAATAGGCAGAGGAGTTAATATTCTGCATTAAGATCTCCTCTCTCAGGGGAATTTCTGGCAGACTTAAAGCACTGGTAGGCAAAGGAAAGCTGAACACACGTGCACCTGGAGGAAACATACACTTTTGCTGAAGTGTGCTTCAAATTTAATTGAAAAAGTGTAAGAATATAATTGTGCTTTCCATTTGCTGCAAATCTTGTTGTTTCATAAAATCGTCAGTGTTGACCCGTCAACCTGTATGGGTTTGTTTAACAAGGTTGTTTTTTCCTTGTTGGTAGGCCCCTTAAATAACATGTGTTACTGAATACCAGCTGAATGCTTAGCATTTAAATTATAAACATCAACATTTTTTGTTGCAGAACACAAAACAAAAAGAAGAAAGACGAAAATTCAGTGAAATGTCACGGTCATCTGCACCGGTTTCCTGTGTACAGTTACGCTGCTGTACGCTCATCTCTCAGTTGTGGCTTGTCTCCCTTTTCGCCTAAAAGCCGAGAAAGGAGCTAAAACGGCCAGAGCAGCTCCCCGGGGACCAGGGCCACCCGTCGGCGCGGAATCGCCACGTCAGCAGTCTTTGTGCCGCCCTCTGGCCTCCAGAGAGCGGGTTTTCTCCCGCATGGGCGTTGCTCGCACCCAGCACAGCCACCACCACATAGGAGGAAGGAGCTGCGCGGGACAGCCGCTGCGGCCTTGAAAGGGCCCAGAACTTTCCACACCAGGCAGCGCCCGGAGGAAGCGAATCCATGTGCTCGGGGAAGAGTACTAGGCTCTCAGGGCCAAGCATCAGCCCTCAACTCATTGCCGCCAGGGTGTGCAGAGTCGCGCACTCGCGCACATGTGTACCTACCGCGCAACTGCCGGGTCCCCTTCGAGAAGCGGCGGCCCCTCTGCTCGGCCTGCGCGCGTCGCCTCTTCCGCCGTCCTGTGAGGGAAGCGTGGCAGGCCGCGCACCGGCCTGGGTCCCATCCCTGCTCCCACTGTGTGCGGCTGACCGAAGGATGCGTTTTAAATGTTTTTTTTAGGCTTCCTTCTTTAAAGACATTTCCAGTGATGCTTTATGAGCACTGCTTACGTCGTCACATTTAGGAGTGTGGCCAGGGGAGAAAGTGAGTGGCGGAAAACACAGCGCGCTAAGGAGATAGTGTGAAAGGGCCGGGCACCCCATGAGGAAAAGGCCAAGCACCCACGACACAGGGGGCCAGACCGTCCCCCTTCATCACCTCTGTGCCCTGTTTATACCGAGGACGACACCACTGGCGCGGACCTACCTCCGAGGCAGGCCCGCCGCCCTCCGTGCCCGCGTGCGCGCGGATGGGGAAGCAAGCGCCATCGCTCCCACGAGCGCGCCGGCCTGGCCCGTCGAGGGCTCCGCCGGCTGCTCGCAGGGCGCGAGGACGGCCGCGGCTGGGCTCGGCTCCTGCGGTGGCAGCAGCTGGCTCGCTTCCCGGGCGGCCACCACCTCCGGCTGCAGCTGTCGGCGCTATTTGCAGCTCTCCACATCCTGAGAGCTGGCCGCGCGCCGTCCCTCGGAGGCTGTGCGTAAAGCGCAGGGGCAGAGCGGGGACAGCGAGATCGCTGGGAAAACTGCGAGAAGAGTCAGGCTTCTCCGGGCCCGGGGAGAGGCCTGGGGCGGTTGTGAAATATTGGCCTCCAGAGTCTTGAGCAGCAAACGGTTGGCCGAGGCTGCCTCAGTGGGTCATGGAACATGCCAGCCGCCTTTCCTCGTCCAAAGCCAACCAGAAGCGAGGAAGCAAGCAGAAGTACTCATCGAGTCTGGAAATGAACTAACTTCCTCCCGTCATCTCCTCAGAAACCCACCCCTACCCATTACCCCTCTTATCTTCAGGCCCTCAGCAGCATCTGGAATTATCTTTCTTAGGTATTTGTTTACTCGTCCATTGTTTTTCTTCTCCATTAAAATGCAAACTCATTGAAACTTTGCCAGGGAGGCAATTGGTCTGTTTTGTTTACCTCTGGGTCTCCAAGGCTCAGCACCCGGCCTGGCTCATTTGTAAGTGAATGAATGAGTCCAGTGCGAGCAGGCTTCCTACTCATCAATCAAGTAGTTGGATTTCTCAACTTTATCTTGGGAGAGGATGTTGTCGTCCACCTACGAATTTATGTGAGGGTAAGGAAATTCATCCTCCCTGGGTTTACATATTTTCCAAGCCATAGTGTAGGATCTGAAAATATTCGTGGTCTTTATGGTTTCTTTTTTTTAGACAGAGTCTCACTCTGTTGCCTGGGCCAGAGCGCCATGGCATCAGCCTAGGTCACAGCAACCTCAAAGCCCTAGGCTCAATCAAGCGATCCTCCTGCCTTAGCCTCCGGAGAGGCTGGGACTACAGGCATGCGCCACTATGCCCGGCTAATACATATATATATATATATATATATATATATATATATATATATATATATATATTAGTTGGCCAATTAATTTATTTCTATTTTCAGTAGAGATGGGTCTCCCTCTTGCTCAGGATGGTTTCGAACTCCTGACGTTGAGCGATCCTCCCACCTTGGCCTCCCAGAGTGCTAGGATTACAGGCTTTTGATGATGCTTGCCACTTGTCACTGTTTAATACAATCTCAAGTCAATTAAGGAATGTAAAATTATAGGGTAAATAGAAAGTTAGTTATAGTAGTATATAACCTTAAGCATAATAATTTAGAAGATTGTCATCTAAAACTTAGTTAAAATAAGTTTAAGACTCAGTTCAGTTCAATTCAACAAATTTAACTTACTGACAGATCCAATCTGTAGTCTGCTATATTTAGTAAGAATTCAGACCTTTATAAAGGAAGATTTCATGACATTAGTGAAATTACCTTTATGTGTTAATGGAACTGAAGGCCTTCACTCTGAAAGCAAATGTTCTTTAAACCTAAATATTTTATATTTAAGAAGAATATTAGCTGAAAACAAAAAGCTTGTCAAAAGTGATAGTCAATTCTTTTTCCTTTTTTAGAGGTGGGATCTCGCTATATTGCCCAGGCTGGAGTGGCTATTCACAGGCATGATCATAGTGCACTATAGCCTTGAACTCCTGGGCTCAAGCGATTCTCCTGCTTCAGCCTCCCCAGTAGCTGGGACCACAGATGTGTATCATCACACCCAGCAAAAGTGACAATCCTTTCTGATACTGATACCTACATCTGGAGATACTGTGAAAATTATATTCACTGGACATATTAGTGCCCATTCTTCCCACAATCTCAGAATTCATCACTTATTTCTCTGTAATTATAATGACATGTCCCCATTTCTTGCTAGCATTATACCTGGGTAGTAAGGTATGCCAACCTACGTTTCTAGAAATGACTTGTATCCTGTTCGTTATTAGAATCAACATGTTAGACTTTGTAGTTTGTCACATAGTAGAAAACAAATTCATTCATGAAGCACTTATTTATGAGCGCCAACCTAGGTGATACAACAGTCAAAAGATAGGAGTAGTCCCAGCCCTTCTGGAACTGACAAACTTACTAGAAAAATAAATGTTACCACATCTTTCGAACAAAGTGGTAAACAAATGCAATTTGAATTGCATTTGACTCCCTCCCTGCTGTTTAATAGAAAGTGGAAAATAGAAATCTTCTGTGCAAGGACTTTGGCTTGAAGGCAGCGTGCCTAGAGGTAGGGAACTGGGAATATAACACCACTGCCTATGGATTCTTGTCACCAGGGAAACTGGCCCTCTCTGGTGACTAGAAGAGAAAGAATTCAGGAAAGAAAAAAGAAAACCTGCCAAAGCCTCTCCATTGGAGAGGCCTGTGGGATGTGCACAGGCCCTGGCCAGCTTCCCACCGCACTCTCCTTGGTGGGCCAGGCACCCCCTGGCACTGGCTGTGGCCACAGAGAGGGAGGATTGGGTCAGGCTGAGCCAAGGAAAGTGGCTGAGGGGAGGAATCTTGGTGGATCAGCAGAACCTACCTGAAAGAAGAGACAAGTTCATTGGTTAATCAGAGAATTTACAGATCAGGAAACAAACTTGGTACCTGAGGGTTCTTTCATGCCTCAGACTTTCTCTCAAGGAAAAGACAGCTGAGTGTTTGCCCTGGGTCTGTTGGTTGGTTGGTTTGTTTGTTTTACCATTTTTGTACTTTCAAAGTCATGCTAAGCGTAAGTTTTAAGCTAGTGAGAAGACATGTACATACAGTAAATGGGTACCATACATTTAATGGTTCAATATTATGATGTTATAGCAGCCACATTTTGATGAATAACATTTCTTTTAAAATCCTTTTTTAAAAAATTGAAAGACTTCTTCATACTGGGGAGCAAATTTTTTTCTAAGTAAACTTAGATTGCAACTGTAATTTTGGTCATCTTTATCATGACTATATCTTGCTGGCTTATTCTTTTAAAAATCTTCCTCAGGCTTTTTCCCCTTAACTCTCTGAAGTGGTGCCAGATGGTTTTTATTCTGTTTTTAGCTAAAATTGGGTCCTGGAAAAGAATGTAGAGTAGATGATAAGGAGATTACTGTCATCTGATTCCATTATTCACCTAACTTCCTTCTTTCCTGGAATTAAAGACAAGAAACTATGGAGACCCATGTTCCAGAACCCTTGGGTGGAAACATAAGTTTTAGGAATTCCTTTGGATTTCTGGAAGTTAGTAAAAGCTACTCCTTGTAAGTCTGTTACTGTGAAATCACATCATAGCTCTTCTAGCAGTGGGTTGCCTATCTCTGGGGAAAATGGTTTCAGATTTCCTTTCATTGGAATGCGGCTCAGATGGGACCCCTCCATTTTGAGGGAGGTGCTTTGGATGGGTGTTCAGAAAGTCACGCCAATCAAGGAAATGTTAAGTTGTAAAAATTATCCCCTAGAACAGGCCCTCCAGCAGCAAGAACCCCTGCTGATGCTGAGGGACAGTTTCCCTGGTGAAAATTCTGGCTGCCATCCTTGGCCAAAGTGTTGTCCATTGACTCGCCAAAGCATGACTAGAGAACATGGCCAAACTCTCAAATAATATCACACTCAAGTCTACATATTTATCACACGCCCTTGGTCTACAGGTTTAAATAAAAAGAAGTAAAGTAACATATTCGACTCTAACATGAGCAGGCTTGGAATTTATCTATTTTCTTTTTTTTTCTTAATCCTTTTCACAAATACTTTATTTGATTGTGGAGTCATGAAAGCTAGTAAAGCACCACATATACTCACCAGTAAATTGGTATTAACTGATCAACACACAAGTGGACATATAGGAATAACTTCTATTGGGTGTTGGGCAGGTGGGGGGGAATGGGTATATACATACATAATGAGTGTGATGTTCACCATCTGGGGGATGGACACGCTTGACGCTCTGACTCCAGAGGGGAGGGAGGGCAAGGGAAATATACGTAACTTTAACATTTGTACCCCCATAATATGCTGGAAAAAATAAAAAATAATTTTTAAAAAAAGCTAGTAAACATATATTTTGAGGTTAATTTCTATTTGCACCAGCGGTTTCTTAATTTTCCCATTTAAAAAAAGATATTCAAAATAAACAAAATGGAAATATTTTTATTTTTTTTGAAATAGGGTCTCACTCTGTTGCCCAAGCTAGAGTGTAGTGATGTCATAGTTCGCTGCAACCTCAAACTCCTGGGCTCAAGCAATACTGCCTAAGCCTCTCCAGTAGCTGGAACTACAGGTACACGCCGCCACCATTCCCGGCTAATTTTTCTAATTTTTGTAGAGATGAGGCCTCGCTATGTTGCCCAGGCTGGTCTCAAAATCCTGGGGCCTCAAGGGATCCTCCTGCCTTGGCCTCCCAAAGTGCTAAGATTACAGGTGTGAGCCACCTTGCTCAGCCTTTGGTAGTTTTTTTAGTGAGGTTTTTTTTTGTTTTTTTTTTTTATGGTGACACATTTCTTGGATTTAGTGAGGTTTTAAGCACCATTATTAATTGCCTCCTAAGACTGGTCCTAAAGTGAGAAAAAATTAGATTTGGCCTAAAAATGAAGATATAGTATAGAATAATAAACAAAGTAAAAAACTGCATCTTTTCCCCCCTAGGTCAGTTGATTCTTAATTACAATTCTTTTTTTTTTCTTAAACCACAATTCTGTAAAAATCCTAAAGAACTTAACATTTAATTTTTTTCAATGTCAAGTGTTATATTAATACAGCTATTATATATTTCTAATTTTTAGAAATAAAATCAGTATTATTTCTAATGTCATATTATAATTATCTGTAGATGTTCAATGTATATAAACTCATGACATGAAAGTGTACAATGTTGACCTCTAAAATTTAGGTTCTTAAAAGAAACATGAAATTTACATTGCTTTTCAGGTTTGATCTATGTAGTATTAAATCTAGTAGTCATCAATGTATGAAAAAGATTCTTATCAGATTGTCTATCAGATAAATTATATATTATTAATTCAATTTCATATTGACATGTTGGTCACCATTAAATAAGATATGTATGCCTCAAAAGAATGTTGACCTACATCTTGGTCTTAAAACAATACATGAAAATGTATTTAACCTTATTTAAAGCATATATTTAAAGAATAAAATTCTGATACAATTACTGATTAGTAAATTTTGGAAATTATGTAGGTTATTATAAAGAATGGTGATACAATGAAGTGAAAAACCAAAAAACTCTAATGCTTTTGCAAAATTTTCAAAGTTTTCCCACCCGTTCCAATTGATCTGCACATTCACTTTTTACAGTTCTGCAATTACTTGAATATAAAAGCTCTTTCCATTAATCTTCAACCTGAAAAGTAGTAAAGTAACAGAAGTATAAAGGGGAATGGACATTTCAACCAAATGTCTTTCCAGTTTTTTTAGGCTTTTCATCTGCTTGCTTTGAAGGTTTACCCCTTTCACAATTTTCCCCAGTGTTGTAGGCTCAAACTTTTACAAAATCTTAGAAATCATGATCCTATTCTGTATCCTTTATATGTAAAATTGCCCGAATAGCCTTTATAAAAGCTATTATATTTTGAGTGAAAATTTTCCAAAAGCAGCCAGGTAAAACTCACCAAATTTGGTTCATCCTGTGATTGAGCAATTTCACTTTGAGGAATATATTTATATCCTAATAAAACAATTATGAACACAAAGGTATGAGTATAAGGTAAGGATAGCCAGCCTTATTTGTAACAGTAAAAAATCAGAAACTACCCAAATGTCCAGTAATACAGGATTGACTAAATAATTGATGGTCTTTTGCATTCATTCAGTGGAATATCACATGGGTATTAAAAATGATGCAGATTAGAATAAGAACATATTATATGATGACACATATTTCTTTGCTCAAGACAGACTGCTAAGCAGGAAAAGAAGCTTACAAATACAATGTCTGTAAACATATTGCCATTTTTGTAAAACAAATGTATATCTATATATACACAACAAAGACAAACAACCCAATTGAAATATGTGTTAAGGACTTGAGTTAGTTCTCCAAAGGAGCTTTACAAATGGCCAATAAACATATGAAAAGATGCTCAACATCATTAATCATTAGGGAAATACAAATCAAAACCACAATGAGATACCACTTAACACCCACTAGGATGGATATAATAATAATAATTTTTAAAAAATAGGAAAATGTGTTGGCAAGTTGTGGAGAAATTGGAACCCTCATGCATTGTTGGTTGGGAATGTTAAGTGGTGCAGCTGCTATGGAAAACACTTTGGCTGTTCCTCAAAATGTTAAACATACAGCCATTCCACTCCTAGGTATATACCCCCAAAATTGAAAGTATGTGCATGTATGTTCATAGCAGCACTACTCACAATAGCCAAAAGGTGGAAACAGCCCAAGAGTTTATCAATGGATAAACGGATAAAGGAATTATAGTATATAAATAAAATGGAATATTATTCAGGCTTAAAAAGGAATGAAGTACTGATACTATGCTAATTGTGGATGAACTGTGAAAATATTATGCTAAGTTAAAGAAGCTATGCCACCTACTTCTAGATGCAAAAAAAAAAAAAAAATAAAAATAAAGAAGCTAGGCATAAATGGTCAGTCACATATTGTGTGATTCCATTTATATGAAATACCAGAATAAATAAATCTATAGAGACCATGAGATTGGTGGTTGCCAAGGGCTAGGTAGGAGAGAAGACTTAATGGATATGAAGTTTCCTTTTGGGATGATGAAAAGGTTTTGGAACTAGATAGAGGTGGTGGTCGCAGAACACTGTGAATGTACTAAGTGTTACTCAATTGTTCCCTTTAAAATGGTTAATTTCATGCCATGTCTCGATTTTAAAAACTTATATACAATAATACATGTTATATATATATAAACTGGAAGGGTATACAATATGTTAATAGTCTTTCTGATTGGTAGAATTGTAGTTTTTTTTTTCCTGCTTATTTATTTTGTTTCAAGGAATGTAAATTTCATTCATAATAAGGGCAACCAGTTTTTCAAAAGTTATTGCTGTGTGGAGTGTATTGCCATCCTTCCACTTCTGGAAAGCCATGCTACAGTTTTAAGCAGCACCCATTCTTCTGATGACCACCAGCCCTTTAGAATCAGGTATTTTATAACTTTCTATCATGACTGGAAGTATTTTGGTTTGGTTTGGTTTGGAAGTGTTCTAAGTCCAAGTGAATCGAATCTCTCTCAGAGCTGGCAGGGTGCGCTGGCTGCACTAGCATATGAACAATTGTAGCCATGGCAGGAGAATCCAACCACGGAGGTGAGTGGCAGGGAAGAAGGCTTCCAGCCTCTTTGATGCTGTCCTTAAGGGAAGGGGAAGGAGCTCGCTGCACTTACTGTGAGCCAGGTACTACTGGATTGTTTTGATAGTGCTATTTGTCCTTGAGCAAGCCTCTGAGTCTCTATTACCTCTGTCCACTACTATAAAAAAATGCTCAGATGAGACTGCAATAACTCTTAGAGCCCCCTGGCCTCTAACAGGCTATGATTCTGCTGCATTGGTGCTATGCCTTATTCTGTTGATGGCTCCCAAAGCAGTGACAACTCTTGCCCTCCTCTGAAAAGAGGCTCTCCAGTCAGGCTGATTCCCTAAGGCAGAGCAGGACCTGGGCTTCCTTCAAATTCAGGAGGTGGTAGGGGTGGGCAAGTTGCAATGTCTTTGCTCTGAATAGCCTCCTTATTCTTCATACCATCCCGGGCATTACACTGGCACCTGAGGGTCTGGCAATTGAGGGTCGTGTTTTTCTTTATCTTTAGTACTCTCTCACACCCAACAGATACTTATTTTATAAGACTTTTTATTCTCTTACCTGGTTATGTTCTGCACACTTTGTAAGATGATCTTTAATTGAAACTCAATAAACAAAAATATGGTAAAGCCTGTAATTAGAGATTCTATGTAACTCTAGGGAACCAAGCTTAATTCCTCTTTCAGCCTATAAACAAAACTGTGTTTATGAACCCATTTGGAATATGTCCTTTACCCTTAAAGTACCACCTCCAGCAAGGAGGTGAAGCAGTGGTGAACTTTGTTCCATTTAAGGCAAATCCTCAGTGTCCATTCCAATACTGTAACCTATCTCCTAAGCCCTAGAATCTGGCCCACATGATCCTTTAATTTCTCATTCTTTTGCTATACCTTATAGCCAAACTTGGTTTTCCAAAACTATTGACTGCAGCTTCTATAAGATTGACACACTGTCTGCCCAGATAAAACACCAATAATGAAAACTACCAGATACTTCCATGCCAAAATGGGAAGGAACCTCCTCATTTTCACGCAATGGATAAACTTAGTCATTGCAGTAACTTTTTATTTTTATTTTTTTGAGACAGTTTTGCTTTGTTGCCCAGGCTAGAGTGAGTGCCATGGCATCAGCCTAGCTCACAGCAACCTCAAACTCCTGGGCTCAAGCAATCCTGCTGCCTCAGCCTCCCAAGGAGCTGGGACTACAGGCATGCGCCAGTATGCCTGGCTAATTTTTTCTCTATATATTAGTTGGCCAATTAATTTCTTTCTATTTATAGTAGAAACGGGGTCTCGCTCTTGCTCAGGCTGGTTTCGAACTCCTGACCTTGAGCGATCTTCCCGCCTCAGCCTCCCAGAGTGTTAGGATTACAGGCGTGAGCCACCGCGCCTGGCCTGGGGTAACTTTTTAGAAAAATAGGTTAGCAGTTTAAATAAGCAATAGCTATACTCAGGGTCTTTCAGTTGCAATTCCGTCTGTGTTCCCAGTTGTGTTTGGGTAGCTCTGGACAAATAGAATTTCAGTATTTTAATTTTTCATCTTTTAAAAATGAGTATTTCATGGGCTACTAAGCAGGACAGGCAGCTGCAGCAAAAACACCTGGAGGGCGGGATAAATGTGCTAGGTGGCCCGCAGGCTGTAGTTTGAGGATGCCGGGTCCAAACTAGTGGGCAGGCCTAGAGGCAAAAGTGATTACTTACATTTTCTCCTGGTAGATAGGATCTATTTTGGACTGATACTCATTGGAAGATGAGCATTATATTCTGGAGTGTGGTATGTTATGTGTCATTCCACGTTCTGTGATATGATCCCATGCCATGACTTATCGTGAAATAGCAGCAATCCTATAACAGCATCATTTTGCCTCATTACTCCAGGGAGCAACTTGGCTGAGACCCAGAGAATTTCCCAAGTTGTGGCCAGTGTCAGCACTGCTTTGCTCTTAGAAGGGGAAAAGAAAATGAACCATCCCTTCCAACTTTTGCGGGATAGCTATCCAAACCATTTTCTGGCTTTTATCTAGTTTTAAAAGGCATTTTATGTTTTGAGAGAGAGAGAGAGTCTCTGTTACCCAGCCTAGCTTACAGCAACCTCAAACCCCTGGGCTCAAGCAATCCTACCGCCTCAGCCTCCTGCGCAGCTGGGACTAAAGGCATATGCTATCATGTCTGGCAAATTTTTTTTCTATATACTTTTAGTTGTCTGGCTAATTTCTGGTTTTTTTTTAGTAGAGATGGGGTCTTGCTCTTGCTCAGGCTGGTCTGGAACTCCTGAGCTCAAACAATCCTCCTACCTCAGCCTCCTAGAGGGCCAGGATTACAGGTGAGCCACCATGCCCAGCCTAAAAGGCATCCTATCATGCCTGTAACCCCAGCACTTTGGGAGGCCAAGGCAGAATCACTAGAGGCCAAGTGATTGAGACCAGCCTAGGCAACATAGCAAGACCCCATCTCTACAAAAAATTAAAAATTAGCTGTGCATAGTGGCACATATCTGTAGTCCCAGCTACTCAGAGGAGGCTGAAGTGGGTTACTTGAGCCCAGGAGTTGAAGGCTGCAGTAAGCTATGATTGTGCCAACTACTCTCCAGCCTGGGCAAAAGTGAGACCTTCTCTTAAAAAAAAAAAAAAAAAAAAGGCATTTCAGGGGTCACTTGAAAGTGACATAAAGCACAAATATAAAAAATAAATTTAAGTGACTATTATCGCAATCCCTTATTAATAAAACAGCCAAATAGCCAATGGTTCACATCTAAGCCAAGTTAATTCCGACATAAGTTTGATTTGTGCAAATTTGCAGATACTATCATATGCAAAAATGCCTGACTGGTACTGAAAGCTATTTCAAGTTCTTACAGGTGGTTGTGTTATACCAACCAGACCTAAATTTGAACTTTCATTATAGACATGTGGTCAAGCAAGGTAGTAGCCGTGTTTATTCAAAAATCACTATTTCGTCTTTCCTGTGCAGTTTTCAATATAGCTAGATACTACCATCATGTCTCAGCATGTTAGATTCTCAAGGCAGTGAAGGAAATAATCTGTTGAATGGCTACTTTGTGTCACCTGGGCACTTTTCCTATCTTTATCACTTACTTAATCCCTAAACCCTGCAGTACACAGGACACATACAAGACTTTTCAGCTATCGCTGTAAGAAAGCAAGTATGACAAATTATCAACACCTTGATGGGAGAGCACCAGAATTATAGCAGTTAACCAGCAACAACTCTCAACCTTTACACAGCAAGTTAGGAAATTGGATTTAGAGAAATTTTAATCAGAATGTAATATACTGATTTAAAATACTAAATTATATGCTATTTAATCTGTTCTTGATGTTATGAAAATCTTTAAATCCCACAGCACCATTAACTACCTCAGAATTAAAATAGTTCCTACACATTCTGAAAAACCTATCTCCAGTTTTAACAGATTTTACACTGAATCATCTAAGTCTTATAATTGCCTCTCACCTCCACAAACTTGAGTTTTAGACATCTAACTTCCCAGGAATACTGTTGGAACACTAAACTATTAATTTTCAGGTTGAAGAGAATTTTTGTCCATTTTTTCCTGTTAAGATCTGAGGTCAGTTAAAAAGTAACCTAAAAAATCTTTCTCATTTTCAACATCTCAAAAATGGTAGTTGTCATGACACACCTACTAAAGTTAAGTTTCCTTGCCAGAATTCATTTTTAAATAGATCAGACTTACTAATGTTGATTCTATAGCTATAGAAACTTCCATCTAAATCAGATTAAATGAGTCATTTGTTCCCTTTGACTAAAAATTTGATAAATGTTGAAACAATTACAGCCTTTCCATCACTAACCCTGCTTTTCACTTACACGTGCCTTACTTTAAAAAATCTTGTTTAATCATTCTGAGAATAAAATTAGTTTTTCCTCATTTATATATATAGCATCCACTGAGAGTACTTAGAATGTTTGACAAAACCTGTTTTTATCAGCCCATTAACCTATTTATAAGCATAAAGTGAGTATTTTTAAAAGGAAAAACTTTGCCAGTCCTTATATTTAAAAGGTGTTGCTAAGAGGTATTATTGGAAACAAGATTAAAATATATAACAAAAATCTTAAATTCTTAAGTGAAAGCCATTTAACTAATATTTAAAACCTCTGCAATTATTAGTTTATTAGTATCATCCAGAACTCAGATGTTCAGTATTCCTCCTAAAATTACATAAACAAATGCAAATGGAAAGAATCCAAGTCAAAATTATATAACAAAACAGCACTCCATCACAAAAGCGTGTAAAATTACAAGAACGCTATTTTAAAATACTGGCACTTTTAAGAGAAGGATAATCTCAAAAAACCTCAAAATTGCCAAATTGTTCCCTAAACTGCTAAGCAGATAAACATAACTTCAACAAATCAGTTTGGGTTTTGTAAAGAAAAATTAAATTCAAATAAATTCAATAATTTGTATTGAAATGCAAAGTTTAAGTTTCACCTTTCCTCATCAATTTGATTTGTAAAATGGCAAGCCATAATACAGGAAAACCCAATTTTAAAATGTGGTATCATTTTAAAGGCTGGCCCAATTAATTAAAGATACTCTTAACGGAGAACCTTAAGTTTCCTGAGCAGTCCATATTTAGATAAATGGGAAAAGACATTTATGGCCAGCACTTAGTCTTCACTGGGAATAACATCAACAAAAAATGTAATATGGCAGTCTTGTATTTTAAGCTCACGCTTTTGGGGATACATTCTCAGGTCTTCTTTAATGTGGGAACTGCAACATATAACTGCCATTACATGGTAATGGGAGTTAAAGAATAGAGTCCTCATGTAAAGATTAGAACATACTTTTCTATTAGTCCTTCAAGGACAGACTCTCAAAATGTTTTGATTCTAATAATGCCATGCTGTGAGTAGACTGGTTACTCTTCACTTTGTAAATATAAGTGGGCTATGTGAAATTTATCAACTTTGGAGTTTAAGTTATAGATGAAAACTGTCTCAATTTAATTTTTATTACCCCCATCATGATATGCAGGGTGTGCAGACAAAAGCTTTTTATCAGCTAACTATATGAAAAGATAAACACTGTAATAACTCATGTGATCCATAATGGGCAAAAGCAAAAGACTAGCTTCCCCTCAAGAAGAAATATTTCAGACCTATGAAAAGGACAACAATACTAATAAAAAAAATTGTATTTACTTAGAAGCATTCAGAATGTCAACAAAACAGCTGCAACTTTTTTTTTGCAATTACAGAGTGGTATTCAGTTAACAGAACAACAATTATTTCGTATAAGCTGCATCAGAGACAACTGAAGATGAAAAAACTACCATCCCCATATATAACTAATTTGTGCTGTGCACCAACAAGAACCTGCTTTAAATTTCCATGCCAATTTACAACCCCCATACTGTACCAGGCAAGGTTAGTGGCTATTGAAAATACCACCAGGACAGGGCTAGCTAAAGACACATTCGGTAGTGTGTTAACTATACAAAAAAAGACACTGTACAGTTTAAAAACAAATCTTACACAGCCTTACATTTCAATTTTTTTCTTTAAAAGGAGTGAGTTGTGTACAGGGGGGTTAAATGCTTTATAGACAAGAAAAAAAAAACTGCGCTAGAACCAACTTATTCATCATCATCATCTTCTTCTTCATCTTCATCTTCTTCATCTTCCTCCTCCTCTTCATCCTCTTCATCTTCCTCATCTTCCTCCTCTTCCTTCTTTTTCTTGCTTTTTTCAGCCTTGACGACTCCCTTTTTTGCTGCATCAGGCTTTCCTTTAGCTCGGTATGCAGCAATATCCTTCCAAAATAAAGGCAAGATAAAACAGTAGGAAACGAAAAAATTGTTAAGTAAGGGGAGAAATAGAACATGGCAAAACTATGAGAAAGAAACAAGTCACACTAAAATTATCAGACACATGTAGACCCACTCAACTCCAGAAATAACCAGAACGTCAAGTTATGCACATTAAAATACTATGGGGATCATTATAATTATAGCAATCTATAACTCATTAAATGGCATGGTCTAGTATTTGCAAAAGTTATGCCTCATTGAGGTGCAATTATGTACAACATCCTAACTCTAGTTTATTAAAACTAGAATGTAGAGACTTTGATTAAAGGGTAGACACTGCCACCTTCTGAATGCAAAAAAGCATTCTACAGGTTTATATTGTCAGACCCCAATCCAGAGAACATTTCCTCTTAAAAAAAAAAAAAAAGTAACTTGCCAGTAAGCATGCAAATAGGTTAAACATCTACAAATACATATTTTTCAGAATGACTAAAGAAGCTAAAAATTAGGAACTTAATATTTTAATTTTAATTATGAGTTATAGATTTCCTTCATCTTATTTACTGTACAGATAGGCAGACTTGAAATTTAACTTAGTGATGGTGTAATTTTTGGGGGGTACCTGAAGATACATAAATGTTTCAGGGTATGATTATGAAAAATATAGCCTATATTACTTTATCCAGCCTAATTTTTAAATTATATGTCTGACCATTTACAAATGATTATTTTTGACTAGAGTACCCACCAAAACTTTCACCAATTTGGACATACTATGAAATAATAACATCAATTTAAATGTATAGTCTTTGTCTAAGTCTAATCATGTAACAATTTATTTGGTCCTCCATATTATTGATGACTTGGTCAACATCATACTTAATGTAGCAGTTACACACTAGAAACTATTACACCTCAAACTCAAAACAGGAAATTAAGATGAGACAACAACTACCATCATTCAACATCTGGCATACCTCCTCCTTCCATCACTTACCTTTTCATACTTTTCCTTCAGCTTTGCAGCCTTCTTTTCATAAGGCTGCTTATCATCTGCAGCAGTGTTATTCCACATCTCTCCCAGTTTCTTTGCAACATCACCAATGGAAAGGCCAGGATGTTCTCCTTTGATTTTAGGGCGATACTCAGAACAGAACAAGAAAAAGGCCGAACTATAAAAGGAGAAATTTAATTTTAGGATTCTAAAATTAGTAGATCACAAAACAAATACTGTCATCAAATATACACTATACTACTATATAAAAGCTGCCTATTAACAGCTTCCAATTAACAGCCTGATAAAATTCTCTTGTGCATTGGACAGGGTAAATATATAATATAATAAGCTAAATATCCTTCACAACCAAAGCTTAAGTTACAATTATTTAACTTGTAAGAGTTAAATGTTCTTCTGAGCTCCAGAAGAACAGTCTACAAATATTACAAGATATACTAGGCAAAGGAGGCCAAGTGTCTAATCCAAATGTTCTAACACTCTCATCCAACAGGAACTTATATTTAAATATACCAATGTGAAATATTAGCTAAGAAACTTTGCACTCAACTCACAGGTGGCTTGCTAAATTTCTATCAGATTCTACTGTAAAACATGCCTGGAAAATAAATATAGGCAAGATACTCACGGAGGCCTCTTGGGTGCATTGGGATCCTTGAACTTCTTTTTTGTTTCCCCTTTAGGAGGGATATAGGTTTTCATTTCTCTTTCATAACGGGCCTTGTCCGCCTTTGCCATATCTTCAAACTTTCCTTTCTCTTTAGCAGACATGGTCTACAAAAGAATTACTTGCAAACTTAGGTTATAAAAATTTTAATACATCACTCTCAAAAACACAAAACGAGTAAAACCATGTCCTTTGCTATTCAATAGCCTCACATTGTAAGAACACCAGCTAGGCTTTTAAACCCCCCCATTAGGAAATCATAACTGTTTTTTAATCATCTTGTTAGTACATCTTAAGCCTTCTTACCTTCCACCTCTCTGAGCACTTCTTAGAAAACTCTGAGAAGTTGACTGAAGCATCTGGGTGCTTCTTCTTGTGCTCCTCCCGGCAAGTTTGCACAAAGAATGCATATGATGACATTTTGCCTCTCGGCTTCTTAGGATCTCCTTTGCCCATGTTTAGTTATTTTTCTAAAAAATAAATGTTTGATGTTAGCAATAAAACTATGACATTTAAGAGGTGAGAGCTTAAGCTTAAAGTACTTTGTTAGGAACTGAATGAAAACTAAAGTACTGGTTATTTAAGAGTGACATTAACCTCCATAAAAACCAGACAACATGGCAGTGACAGCCAATTCCTAGAAGGGGCTATGCCAAGCAAAAAAAAACGGTCCTTCAACGTGATCTCAAAAAGTATAAAAACAAGGGTATATACTTAAACAGCATTCCATATCTGCCTGTGTCTGTTCTAAGTATCTAACTAGTCATTTAAACAATTTTTTAAATCCAGAAAACCATTTTTAACCAAGAAAACCAAAGGTCAGAAAACGTGCTGCCAATTCGTGGATCTTTGCTAGATAGAGAACAGGGAAGAGCTTAAGTGAGCAGACCCTTCCAAATTATGAAACCTTAAAAAAATAAATCACCGTGCATCTAAAGTTTTCCCAATTACTTTTAAAATACCCCCTTTGCATAAAACTTTGCTGCGAGGAGAGAGCAGCAAGCTCCAGCGCTCGGAACCGGGCTGGGGGGTGGCGGTGCCACCGCGAGGCAGCTTCCTATCGGTTTGGCCCAGAGATGTATTTCTGTTCTGACTAAACACGTCCGGTCTGAAGTTTCTCCGAGTAAACAAGGATGAGGGACAAAAGCCACTCCTGCCCGTGGCTCGGTGGCCCCCTCCCTCCCACTAGGGGAGTATTTTTCGGGCCGGTGAAAGTTGGGGTGACTCCCGCGCGGGGCGGGCCCCCGCCCCCAGAACTTCGCCCGCGGCCGCGCGCCGGGGCGAGGGTTCGCGGCCGGGCTCCCAGGCCGGAGGCCGCCACGTGCGCCCGGCAGGCCCGCGCCGCCGCCGCCCCCATTTTGTCAGGCTCGGCGCAGGGAGAAGCCCCGCTCGAAATGGGGGCTGGCTCCGCCCGCGGCCGCCGGGGCCGGCGCGCACGGAATGGCCGCTGCGCGTCTTCCCCGCCTGCGCCGCCGCCGCCGCCGCGAGGGCGAGCGCGAGCGAGAATATGGCTCCTTCCCTTTGTGTGTGTGTGTGTGTGAGTGTGTGAGTGCGAGCGAGGCGGCGGCGGGCGGGGTGCGCGCCGCGCTCTGGCGCACACACTCGGCCATTACGGCCGGGGGAGGGGCGGGGGGCGCGCGGCCCTCCCTCGCTCCCCTCCCCCTCCGGCCGCGGGGTGGGGGCGCCGCGAGGGCCCACCCGCCCGCCGCTCCCCGTCTCCCTCCGCGCGGGCCCGCGCGCCCCGCCGCCCCCGCACGGAGAACGCGGGGCTGTGAAAAGAGAGAGGAAAAAAAAAGTTGCCTCGGAACTGCTGCGCCCAGCTCCCCCGCCCGCCCGCCCGCCTTGTTTTCTCTCCAGCCAGCAGCGCCGGGCCCGAGTCAGCCATGTTCCAGCGAGCGCAGCGGCGCCGCTCCCCCCGCCGCCGGGCCGCCGCCGCCGCCGCGCCCGGGCCGAGGCCGGCCGGGCCCGCACCGCCGCCCCCGGGCCGCCGCGCCGCCCTCGCCCGCCGCCCGCCCGCCCGGCCGCGCTCCCCGCCGGCGCCCGGCTCGCTGCGGCGGCGGCCAATGCAGCCCGGGGAAGCGCCGCCGCTGCCCTCCCGCCGCCGCCCCGGCCGCGCTCCGCGCACGCCGCCCGCCCGAACGCCCGGCCCGGGGGCCGAAAACACGTTAAAAATTTTTTAATTAAAAAAAAATTTTTTTTTTGCGCCAGTCAGCGCGGACGGCGCCGCGGGTGGAAACTCGCGGGGCTCGGGGTTCCCGGCGCCTCAGGCAGCCTGTGGGCCGGGGCTCCGGCGCGGGGCAGCGTCCCCGGCGCCCGAGCAGAGGCTCGCTCCGTGCGCAGTTCCCCCCACGGTCCCCCCTCATTTGCCTTTGTGTGGATCCTGACCCGCCGGCTCCCGGCCGCGGGGATCCGGCCGCCGCGCGGGCTGGGGAGCTGCCGGAGGCGCTTTCCCCGCCGCGGCGCTGCCCCAGACTCACCCTCAGCGAGGCACAGAGTCGCCCAGTGCCCGTCCGGCTCTCACTTGCCCCGGCGCTGTCTCTATGGAGCTCAATGTACTGCAATGGCTGTGAGAGCGGGAGCCAGACGCAGCCTCCTCACTCTCTCCGCTCTGTAACATTACTCTCCAGCCAGCGCGGCTCCTATTGGCTACCGCCAACTCACGGGGCTCGCTCATTGGCCCGATACCTCCCATTGTCCTGACCAGAGCCCGTTTGCTATTGGCTGTCTCCGGGGACACGTCATCAAGGATTGAAACAGCGCGTAAATCCGAATGTGTGTGTATGCCGGGCAAAGAGGCTGAGGCGGGAGAGGCAGAGGCAGAGGCAGCAGCTGCTACGGGAAAGCAGAGCTCTATGGTGTATGTGTGCATGTGTCTAACCCAAGCCAGCCCCACACCGGAGCGGCCGCCGGAGCGAAAAGGGCCTGACTTTTCCACAAGTGCCTCCAACTCCTCAGGCAAAAGAGACACCCACAGGCCTCGCCCCCCCCTTCTTGCCCCACACTCACGCCCAAAGCCGTTGAGATAAGAGGCCCCAGGCTTTTAATGGTCCTTCAAAAGTGAGGGCGACGCTATGAGAGAATGTCCGCTAAAAATTGGGGTCTCTGCTAGTGCAGAGGGGCGGAAGCCGCCGAGTCTCGAGCCCCTCGACAGCCTCTGGTTGCTTTATGCTTTAGGTCTCTGGAAACGCAGGGCTTCTATAAGAAAGTGACACGATCCAGCCAGCCGGGTTTAAAATGCCCCTTTTCTGGGCTCATAAGCCCTCACGTCAGGCTTGCTGAACAGCTGAAATCTTGACTCACTGAGCAGGCATTCAGTTTCACCCTTTTTCTGGGTTTGATCGAGTTTCACAGCATGTCTAGAACTTTTTATTTAAATACAAAGCCCTGTCTTAACTTCCTGGAAATCAAATAATTATTCCGTGTAATTAAAGCACAGCCACTTCGTTTTGATATGGGGTACTCTGGCAGGAAATGTTTGTGAGGGCCTGCTAGAATTAACAAATTCATTAGAGGCCACATTTTAAACTGTTTGGCTATTTTATTTGACTTGGTGTGGATTACTGTTATAATCAAACGAATCCTTGTGATGCTATCTTTCCTTCCCATCACACCACTTAGTGCATCCATGTAACTGCTCTAGGATTACAGGAGTTGTAGGTATATTGTTACCCGAAGGATTAGATGCAGGCAGAGAGTGCATATGCCCAAATCCACAGGCTGTGGTTTCTCTAACTCACCAAGCTGGCTGGTATTAATAGACATACTTATGTCTGTGGAGAAAATGTGCTGTCTGTAATGGTTAGTTCTGAAGACCTTACAGTTGTATCAGTCCTTTATGAAACTACTATCTATTCCTTTTAGCCTGAGCAGACCACACCCATATTCTTTATAACAGACTTCCCCTCCCCCCCATACTTTCTAATGGTATTTTATACACTTCTAAATCCAACAACCAATTTCTCCAAATTTAATTAGATCAAAGTTAAAACAAATCACCTATAGTGTGTTAATTTGATTTTTTATATGGCTCCTAAGCAACCATAACCCAATTTATTTACTCAAATTTATTAAACTATTTGAGAATAGGCTTAGATAATCTTTCCTGTTTTAATGTTTATTCCTTTTTCTAAAAAATATACTATTGGTCACAGGGATTATAGTGGTGAATGGACAATATACCACATGCATGTGGAAAAGGCTATATAATATTAAAGAACATATAAACTTGTATAATGTACACACAGTGTTTTCAAAGAATATATCTAAAATTAATTTTTATATTGTTATTTTCACACATATTTACTTTTCTCTACTTCCCACTGGTAATCATTCAAATTTTATAAGTTATTTAAATCTAGATATTTATTTCAGTATTGTTTTGTCTTCACAATGCCTTATATTACAAAATAGTCACAAGAATGATTAAGATACTTTCAATAGCATCCATGATATGAAAATCTCTTACTTGAATATGGCTATTAATATTTTCCAGGAGCAGCATTGAATTTGTACTGACCCAGCCACACACTTTACCAGTTGTCTATACCAGCTTACTCCTGCCAGGGTGTGTTTATGGCCATAGGACAACATGCAAGCAATGGACTCACCCGAGGTTTTTATTTTGGCAGAATGGTATGGTGAGTAATAAGCACTGGAATTAAACAGACTTGGGTTCAAATCCCAGCTCTGCTACTTACTAGCACTATGATCTTGGGGAAGTTTTTAAACCTCTTTGTGCTTCAATTCTCTCAGCTATAAAATGGAGGGGACCATAGGGTTGTTGTAGAGATTAAATGTTTTTTTTAAAGGCTTAAAATTATGTTATCCAGACCCCTTCAATCCCATAATTTAGAAAACCTCAGTGCACTTATCCTTGAGTTTTTCTTCATATTTTAATTTCATATAAGGGCAGTAGTTGCAAATCTAGTTTTATTTTTTATTTTATTTTATTTTTTTTAATCTTAACCTCAAACAGCACTAATCTTCCTCCAGTGTAGTAAGGGTACCTTTATTTATTCCCAAGTGTAACAGAGGCCATGTCAGAGAGAAGAGTTTAAAAACCACCACTTGCAGGCACTTCATTTCTTATATTTGATTTTCCATAATATAGGTGGGGAAGGACATAAAAAGGAAAGAATTTTAAAATAAAACCTACAACTTCTACCCTTAGCCCTGCAACCTTGATGTTCACTTATTCATGATATTAGACTTTTTTCTTCTTACACATGAATCCTTAGTTACAAATTTACATATCTTTTACTTTAGAGTTATTGGCTGTTTTACTCCAAATTACAAAGTTATCTAATTGAAAAAACCTGAAGACCCTTTCCCATGCACAATTTAGCCAACTGAATTACAAATCTTCATTAATGTAATCTATGCCCTTCCTTGATCCCCGCTAGGATATGGGAAGTGCCTCTCTTCTGCAATCCCACAGAATTCTGCACATTAATTACTGCACTCCCAATTCTCATCATCCAGTTCTGTGTCTGCTTGTCTCACTGTACTATACCCCTTAAAGGCAGGGACCCTATCTTATCTTTCAATCCCAGAGCCTAGCACAGTGCCTGGCCAAGAGCAGGCACTAAATAAAGTCTGTTGAGTACATGAATTAATAGTCAAAATAATACTTATTGCAAATTATTGTTTTAATTTCCTTTTTCCATCTTTGGGTCTAAGCCAGGGGTCCTCAAACTTTTTAAACAGGGGGCCAGTTCACTGTCCCGCAGACTGTTGGAGGGCCGGACTATAGTTTTTAAAAAAACTATAAACAAATTCCTATGCACACTGCACATATCTTATTTTGAAGTAAAAAAACAAACGGGCAAAAACACCTGCATGTGGCCCATGGGCCGTAGTTTGAGGACGCCTGGTCTAAGCATTTGGGTCTTTCTAAATCAGAAGGCAGAAAAATAGAATAATAAGTAATAAGAAAATGTTAGGATACTAAACTGGGGATAGGGCCAGGTGCAGTAGCTCAGGCCTGTAATCCTAGCACTCTGGGAGGCCCAGACAGAGGATTGATTGAGGCCAGGAGTTTGAGACCAGCCTGACCAAGAGCGAGATCCTGTCTCTATGAAAAATTAGCCAGGCATGTAGTCCCAGCAACTTGGGAGGTTGAGGCAGGAGGATCGCTTGAACCTGGGAGTTTGAGGTTGCAGTGAGCTGTGATGACGCCACTATACTCTGTCTCACCCTGCAACACCCTGCCTCAAAATAAATAAATAAATTGAGGATAAATGCCAATTACACCTTATTCATATATTAACAACTTAAAAAGGAAGAGGCACAGTGAGAGGAGGTAAGAGGAGATCTTGAATGTAGATAAACACATTCAGTCCTAGTATTTACCAGTTCCCAACTAGGCCAAGGTTATTTCTTGGTGGATACAGTGAATTATGGCAAGTCAGATACGAATTTATCACAAAAAACTGTAAGAATGTCTGTCCAAAGATTGCTTCTAATCAGCTTTTGGAAGTTAACTCTAATGTAAAAAAAATGCAAAACGCAGACCTGGACCTGTAAGTCTCTCATTGGCTAAGGATATTGATTCTTCCCCAATGCAATAAATCCTAAAGCCAGGCTGTGTGAATTCTCTTGTCTCTTTGTAAAAAGGGCCAGTTTCTGAAAGAAGTTGAAACAGTAAACCCAAATGTCTGATGAGATCAGCCATACTAAGGATCTCACATACTGAAAACTTTTTTCCCCCTAGGGTGGTGAAAATAAAGGAAAGAGAAATTCAGGAAAAGAAGAGAGCAGCACGTATTTATGAACTCCAGACCAGAGGTGAGGACACTGAGTTCCAGTCCCCTCAACTCACAGTGCATGGACTTCCAGTAGCTACTAAGGTCTTTGCTCAGTTTCCCCAACATTTCCAACCTTATCTAACTTGAAAGGATGTTTCATGACTGAATGGGTAGGCACAAAGAAAGACCAGAGGTGGAGGGGAGCGAGGTGGTGCTGTCATTGTCAGAATATGGAGGAGGAAAACCTCTTCCCCAGCTGCTCGAGTACTTCCTGCCTCAGCCTGGGTTTTCTGGGGAAATCAGTGGCTTCAGCTGTGGGCAGCATTGATGCTGGCTGAGGCAGAGAAGATGATGGCTGAGGCAGAGAAGATGATGCCAAAACTAATTTGCACTGATCATTTCTCTAGAATTGGAACATTTCACTGATTAGAAAGGGAGAAATATCATACCCTTCCTTAATGAGAGGACTGTCCTCTGGTTAGTCAAAGAACGGTACACATGAAAAGGGGAAACGCATTAGTACAAAATAGTGATCTAAATTCAGAAAAGTCCTTGATGGTGGCACTGAAATTAAAGTAATAAATTAAAAATAAATAAATAAATAAAAAGAAAGAAAAATAAATAAATTCAGAAAAGATCACTAGTTTAGGTCTTGATCTCAATAACCACATCAACAGATTAAATTCAGCTACCCTATTTTTTTTTTTTTTTTCGATCCTTCTGTCTCAGTGAGATCAGCTACCCTATTAAAAGGGCCTTACACCTTAAGAATAAATGTCTCACCACATATCCAGGAGAATGGCTATAAGTCAAAAAGATAGACAATGGCAAGTATGGGTAAGGATGTGAAGAAAGAAATTGGAACCCTTATGCATTACTGGTGGGATGTAAAATGGTGCAGGCACTTTGGAAAACAGTCTGGCAATTCCTCAAAAGGCTAAACATAGATAGTCACCAGATGACCCAGGAATTCTACTCCTAGGCATATGCCCAAGAGAAACAAAAACATGTCCACACAAACACCTGTATATGAATCTTCACAGTGGCTTTATTTGTAATAACCAAAAAGTGGAAACAACTCAACTGTCTATCAACTGGTAAGTGGATAAATAAAATGTGGTATATCCATACAATCAAGTATATTTGACATTATGCTAAGTCAAAGAGGCCAGACAGTACAAGGACACATATTGTACCATTTCATTCACATGAAATGTCCAGGACAGGACATTTTATAGACAGAAAGTAGATTAGTGGTTGCCAGGGCTTGGGGGAAAGGGGAATGGCTGCTAATGGGTATGGAGTTTCTTTTAGGAGAACGAAATGTTCTAAAATTAGATTATAGTAATAGCTGTGCAACTCTGTGAATATGCCAAAAACTATTCACTTGTACACTTTAAGTGAGTAAATTGTATGATGTATGAATTATGTTTTGGCTTTGTTTTGTTTTTGTTTTATCTCTCTACACTGTAGCTCTCAGATCTCAATTGTGAATTATATTTTGACAAAGCTGTTTTTAAAAAAGGAATAAATGTCTTATGAGTGATTTTGGTTAACCAAACCAAGAAAGGGGCAATGGAACATTACCTACTTGCCAGTTTTGCCCAATTCCTTCCTGCTGTTTGTGGTATTTAGCCCTTGTGAAAAAGATGGCTCACCTCTTCGTTAGGTGGAAATTTTGTCTATTATTGGAGTTATGTATTCTAAGCTAAAAGTGTATTTTTCCTATAAAATAGTAAGTTTAAGAGAGCTCTCTATAGGGATACGTCGGAAGGTTTTCCTTGAGCACTGGGGGGACTGCACTAAGTAAGCCGAGCCATGAAGGGTCAGGTCAGTGCAAACGGGCAGCCCCTGGCCTTGTCTAATTCACAGAAGCTTCATTTTGACAATGTAGTGTATTTAAAAGGTGGGAATTTTCACATTAAAAAAAATACAGAGATTTGGCTTCTTTTGAAAAGTTAGAGATCTAATAAAGCTGGATCTGCATTTCCACAGGTTGAGGATTGGTGTAATGAATAGCGGCTGCCTCTCAAGTTTGCCACCATTCCCACCATTACCACCATTCCCTAAGTGGTCTTGTCTGATTTCTCACCCAATCATGTCACCTGCCTGGCCCCTGTACATATTTAAGTTTGCAACTCCTGTGTTGGCTCCTTAGTATTTCATTTGACTATGAACTGTGATTCTGGAATTTTCTTGATCAGAGATTCCTTTTATAGGAAACCCTTATTGTCATCCCTGTGGGACACTCTGAACTAGAAGGGTCCCTCAGGTGAGAGTCAGAACAATGTTTGGTGATATTATAGATAGCCGTGTTGCAGAGAGAGGATGCCTTATGGCCCAGACAAAAGACTAGAGCTTGATTTAGCGTATGTCTCCCCTGTGTTAAGCACTATACATAGATTATTTCACTTAATCCTCACAGCAATTCTACAAGGCAAGAATGTTTATCTCTCTTTTACAGACAATGCTAAGGAGGCTCAGAGAGATTCATTAAGTTGCCCAAGGTCACACAGCTAGTAAGAGCAACAATATTGCCCCAGTTCTAACTCCAAAGCTAATGTTTTCTTCACTAAGCCACATGACCTTGTACTTATTAGCCTAGCTAATAAAAATATATCACAATTCTCTACCTAAATAGGCATCATATCCCTGTGGGAATACTGACACGAGTTTGAAATGCACAGTTTACAGCCTGGCTTTCAAGGTTTTTGAATAGGGCCCATACAGTTTTACATAAAATTTGAAAAAAAATTTCCTGAAACAATACTATTTTGAGGTGTATGTGTGTTGGGGGAACAGAGTGTCGCTCTGTTGCCCAGGCTAGAGTGCTGGTGTGTCATCATAACTTATAGCAACCTCAAACTCCTGGGCTCAAGCGATCCTCTTGCCTCAGCCTCCCAAGTAGCTGGGACTACAGGCATGCACCACCACACCCAGCTAATTTTTTCTATTTTTTTTTTTTAGTAGAGATGGGGTCTTGCTCAGGCTGGTCTTGAACCCTTGAGCTCAAGCGATCCTCCTGCCTCTCAGCCTCCCAGAGTTCTCGGATTACAGACGTGAGCCACTGCACCCAGCCAACAATACCATTTTTGTAATGCACCCTAATTTTTTTCTTCTTTTTTTAAAATTCATTTTTTGTTTATATATATTCGTGAGGTACAAGTGCGATTTTGCTACGCTGATATATTGCCCTGTGGTGAAGTCAGAGCCTCCAGCATACCCATCACGTTGTACCCACATTGTGCCCACCACACAACCTCCCATCATCCCCTAAATCTCACCTGCCCCAGCCCTCTGATGATTTTTTTTCTTAACATTTTAAACTTACCTCCTAACCCATCAATGGGCTCTGCAGTTTGCAAAACACTGGATTACAGCAATAGTAAAGCAGCTCTGTTTCCCATCCAGGGTAACGAACATCAGCCCTAACTGACAAGGGCAGGTGCTGAGGCTATGTGAATGGGACAGAGAGGAGCAGGCCAGGAGGGACGGCGAGCACCCGGGGCCTGCAGCCAAGCTCCCCAGCAGACCGAATGAGCCTGGTGCCAACACCATGGGCCTCTCCCCATCCCAGAGAAAGACTCTGAAGACAGAAAAGGAGAGTGCCTTGCTCTGCCAGGGAGGCCCAAGATAAAACCAGGTATTCCAGGCCAGAGAATGCCAGGAAAGGTAAAGAAGATGCCTGCAAATCCCTGCAGCCTAGAAGAGGAATTTTAGCAGAACTGACAAATACTTTCCTCACCAGGATGAGGTTCCCCACCTTGGATTTGCCTCCAGAAGCACAAGAGTGCCTCTGCCAGGAAGGAGCTGGACCTGTTGGCACAGACTGCCTCAGCCTCACCATCCCAGGTACTGGCTTTTTTGTTTAAAAAACACCGAGTGCCCATAGTGGCTTATAGGGATAAATAGAAAATGACTACTGCCAACCTATACCTGCTGTTCATGAAGGTGTTAGTAAAAAAAACAAAAACAAAAATCAACAAAAAAAGTGCATGCTTTTTCTGAATGGTTGTCATTGATCTTTGTTCTAAGGTTTCTTTTTGACTTATAAGAACAGAATTAAGGAAATACAAAGGAGATAGCACGATTGAGTATACTCTAACATAAGTACCACCAGCAAATTGATAGTCATGTTCAGAAATGATCTCTGACTTAAAAACACTCATGGCATTTGACCAGTTTTTGCTTTTAGGAAATAATCAGAAAATAAAAAAAATAAGTAAAAAGTAGAAAGATATGGATAAGAATATTGATTGCAGTATTATTTATATGGTGGAAACAACCTAGCTGTCCAATGAGAGGGGCTTGGTTAAATGCATTTTGGTCCATCTTTATGATGGGTTACTGTTATGCCACTATCAAATTGTTAAGAATACTAAATTTAATGCCATGTAAGAATATACATAATAACTTATGAGAAAAACTATTTTCAGAAGGATTCCTGGTTTGAAAAAGAGTGTGTAGGCCGGGCGTGGTGGCTCACGCCTATAATCCTAGCACTCTGGGAGGCCGTGGCAGGCAGATCGCTCAAGGTCAGGAGTTTGAAACCAGCCTGAGCAAGAGTGAGACCCCGTCTCTACTATAAATAGAAAGAAAACTAATTGGCCAACTAATATGTATAGAAAAAATTAGCCAGGCATGGTGGCCCATGCTTGTAGTCCCAGCTACTCCAGAGGCTGAGGCAGAAGGAATGCTTGAGCCCAGGAGTTTGAGGTTGCTGTGAGCTAGGCTGACACCACAGCACTCACTCTAGCCCGGGCAACAAAGTGAGACTCTGTCTCAAGCAAAAAAGAATATACTAAAAAATGTTAATAGTACCTATTTTTGGTGGAAGGTAATCTTTGTTTCTTCCTTACACTCTTCAGTAATTCCCAAGTTTTCTATAATCAATTTATATTGCTGCTATAATTAGAAAAACTCCCAATTTTTAAGAGAAGAAATTTGCTACTAGAAGACTCAGAGATTCAGATCATTTTTAAAAATCCAGACTTCATTAAAGTAGAAACTCTTCCCTATAGGAAATATTCCCTGCAGGGATAAATATGCACATTTATCATATCTCTAAGGTAAAGGTATCTCCGTGTTATCAAAAGGTAACCATACAATACAATACAAACCATAATCAGGTAACTTGGAAGGAAAGGTACCAGTGTCTACTTGAAAAAAAGCTTTTATTTCTCATCACTACTGATGTGCCTTTTTTTTTTTTTTTTTTTGAGACAGAGTCTCACTCTGTTGCCCTGGCTAGAGTGCCGTGGTGTCAGCCTAGCTCACAGCAACCTCAATCTCCTGGGCTCAAGTGATCCCCTGCCTCAGCCTCCTGAGTAGCTGGGGCTATAGGTGCCCCCACCACACACGGCTAATTTTTCTGGTTTTTTGTAGAGATGGGGTCTCCCTCTTGCCCAGGCTGGTCTCAAACTCCTGCCCAAACTCCTGCCCTCAAGCAATCCCCTGCCTTGAACTCCCAGAGTGCTAGGATTACAACCCCGTGCCTGGCCCTCTGATATATATGTCTTCTTTAATGGCTACTCCTTCTTTCTCTATAATTTGGTCCTTAGTCCAAATCTTTGCTTCTCTTCTGTTCTCTTTAAGACCTCAGTGACCAATTCTACTTAGAGGGATTTTAAGCACCATCACTACGTAAATGACCCCAGTTTCCATTCCAATCCCAGCTCCATCCATCCTAGACTTCAGACTTCTATTCGCCATCGCTCACCAGTTTGCCTTCTAAACCACACCTCTTTTTGATTTCCCTACCTGCAGAATTCCCACATTGGCTCAAATTCTAGGAGTTGTTTTCTGACTCCTCCTTCTTTTTCCCTTGCACCAAATTCTATAACATCTATGTCACAACACTTTTAAAGATAATTTCCCTTTTTTTCATGTTTACTACCCCCGACTCTAGTTCTGACATATATTATTTTGTGGTTAAGCATGGAGGCTTTGGAACCAGACACCTCTATGTTAAAATCTTGGTCCTACCACTTACTAGCTGTGTCACCTTGGGCAAAATGAATTAACCTTTCTGAGCCTCAGCTGCTTTTATAAAATGAATTCTAATCCCCTTTTCAAGGGGAGCTACGAGTTTAAATTAGCTGAGTCCAGCACAGAAATTACTTAAAACACCATAAATGATCAACAGATGTTGGATGTTTATTTTAGATTAATTTAAAAATGGGTATTCTAATTTTCCTAATGCATGCAACTCCACTGCTTAAAAAACCTTCCATTTAATTACAACATTTTCTTCCAAATTAACTGCAAAAATCCTTCCCTGGGCTGGGCACGGTGGCTCACGCCTATAATACTGGCACTCTGGGAGGCCAAAGCGGGAAGATTGCTTGAGGCCAGGAATTTGAGATCAGCCTAAGAAAGAGCAAGACCTGTCTCTACTAAAAATACAAAAATTAGCCAGGTGTGGTGGCACACACCTGTAGTCCCAGCTACTCAGGAGGCTGAGGCAGGAGGATCACTTGAGCCCAGGAGTTTGAGGTTGCTGTGAGCTATGGTGACGACACTGCACTCCAGCCTGGGCAATAGAGCAAGACTCCATCTCAAAAAATAAAAATAAAAAATCCTCTCCTTGCCTTCAGGGCCCTCCCTAATATGGCAAAATTTCTCTCTTTCTTTCCCTCCTACCGTCCTCCTAATTTCCAATCAAACCAGACCTCATATGTTCTCACCTTGGAGAGTTCCACTGTTCCTCTGGCTTGCAGTGTCCTTCCCCTACCTCTACTGCTAAAGTCCAGTCCTTCCTTTTAAATTTTCCCAAACTGTTGTAATTCTCAGCTTGATGACCTTTCTCTTATTTTTGAATTCCCTGTCACTTTTGGTTGAACCTGTCTAAAGGCTTTTACAGTGTTATAAATGCAACAACAATATCTTATTATATATTTTATAAGCTGTATAAACATATTATGTATTATGTCGTCTTACTCATCTTTGTTTCTCTAGCACTTTTTGCCCGTCATCTATATGTTCATAGGATGTAAAGGTGATGTTCAATTTTCTGTGTCACACCCATCACATTTTTCCTACTCAGTTTTCATAAATGATGTCTAGAATTCCCTTTTCTTCATAGATTAAATTACATTCTGGCATGCTGGCTTTAGGTATATGGAGCAAAACATATTATCACATTGTCATTTTTATTGGTCAAAATCAGTTTGCTACTCGCTGGCAACTTCACATGGTATAATTCTATGTAGGTCTGTCCCTATCCTGATGATTCTGGGCCATGTTTTTATAAACTCCTGCTTTAACTGGTTTTCTTTTGGGCTTTTTATGGTGTGGGGTGCTTTTATAGTTCATAAGCTTGTAAATGTATTTATATTTTAATTCATGTATTTTACCAAAAACTTTTTTTTTTTTTTTTTTAGACAGAGTCTCACTCTCTTGCCCGGGCTAGAGTGCCATGGCATTAGCCTAGCTCACAGCAACCTCAAACTCCTGGGCTCAAGCAACCCTACTGCCTCAGCCTCCCGAGTAGCTGGGACTAGAGGCATGAGCCACAATGCCCGGCTAATTTTTTCTATATATTTTTAGTTGGCCAATTAATTTCTTTCTATTTTTAGTAGAGATGGGGGTCTCACTCTTGCTCAGGCTGGTTTCGAACTCCTGACCTTGAGCAATCCGCCTGCCTTGGCCTCCTAGAGTACTAGGATTACAGGCATGAGCCACTGCACCCGGCCCCCAAAACTTTTAAAATAAAAAGAAATCAGGTTTCTAGATGGTGGCCTTTGTGTGACAATAGAGATGTTTTTTGAGGTTAAAATATATGATTTTCTATATCCTGCCAGATATCATAAAAATTCATGAACTCATCCAAAATGTATTGCCCTTCTTGTGTAGCATATTCACTTTGACGCCAAAATGTGTGTTTGCTCAATTCACAAATTCAGTCTAGGTTTTGTTTTTATTCTTGATTAATGTACATATATCTATTTATGTGTGTTACAGATGGGGTCTCCAGCTACCTAGCCCAGGCTGGAGTGCAATGGCTATTCACAGGTGTAATCATAGAGCACTTGAACTCCGGGGCTCAAGCGATCCTCCTGCCTCAGCATCCTCCTGCCTCAGCATCCTGAGTAGTGGGTACTACAGGTCAGCACCTTGCATTTGGCTTTAGGGTTTAGATTTCCATAAAACCCGTTTACATTTGAATGACACTGCCCCAAATTTCTCAGGTGCAGTGTGGGATGTGGATTCTCTGGGTGAACATGGTAGAATGGTGGGGAGGGACAGCAAAGCCTTAGGAAGGACCCACTCCCCTGCATTTGGGTGGCTGCACTCCAGTGCTGTGGTTCCTTAGGGACCTAGGCCTGGCACTTACCTGCCTTCCCTCTCTCCTTTTCCTGTCCCCCCCATTCCCCAGCACTGTGCTTAGCAGCTCCTGCTCTCTCTCTCTCTCTCTCTCTCTTCTCTTTCTCTCTCCATCTCCAATGGCTTGTGGCTTCATGAACACAGTGCTTAAAGCAACTAGTTCCTGGGATTTACATGAGCAAAGTGGCTTTGGGGAGCAAGTTTTTCTCGAGTCCAAGCATCAAAGGACACTTATTTCAACACTTCACAGAAAAATAGTAACTAAGGAAATCAATAATCTAATCCCAAGCAGAAGAATGGGTTTTTGTGAGGTTATCTCTATGGTTTCCTGCCTCTCTTTTTAAAGAGGTATAATATTAGCCTCTTAAGTCTTTTCCCTCTTGTGTAAATTCTTTAAAAATTTTTAAACCTTAGTTTACTAAATCAATGTAAACTTCTTGTAGGTAAAAACTATGTCCTGAACTAAGCAATATATGGTAACAAGTTGTGTTCAAGAACTCTATGTTTATTAATGACAATTAGAAGACTAAGACAATGTTTTTATGTAGGTATACATTCTTCATGGCTAGAATTGAACTTCCTATCAAAGAGATTTTTTTTTTTTTTGAGACAGAGTCTCACTTTGTTGCCCAGGCTAGAGTAAGTGCCATGGCGTCAGCCTAGCTCACAGCAACCTCAAACTCCTGGGCTCAAGCAATCCTGCTGCCTCAGCCTCCCGAGTAGCTGGGACTACAGGCATGTGCCACCATGTCCGGCTAATTTTTTCTATATATATTAGCTGGCCAATTAATTTCTTTCTATTTATAGTAGAGACCGGGTCTCACTCTTGCTCAGGCTGGTTTCAAACTCCTGACCTAGAGCGATCTGCCCACCTCAGCCTCCCAGAGTGCTAGGATTACAGGCATGAGCCACCACGCCCAGCTCAAAGAGATTTTTTGACGGAGCAAAAGAACAATGAGATGGTCAGTGCTAGGCCTTAAAAAAAATTAAAAAAATTTTTAAAAAGAAAGAAGAGGATCTGTTAGAGTAAGAGAAGAATGCTAAGAAGGGAAAGAGGGAAGGCTGTGGAAGGGGAAGCCAGCACCAAAGGGCTTCCACTCCAAACTGTCCTGTGAATTTCTCCAGCATCTAAGAAAGGTGCCCTGAGGGAGTCTGCCCTAAATGAAGGGTTAGATCCTATCTCTATCCACAAGGAGTGAAAAGAAAGAATTTACATGCATAGCTCCAAAAGCTGAAAGATTTAGCAGAGGAGTGGCATTTTTCTAAAGCCAGATGCCAATCCCATCACAGTTTAGGACTAGAGGAGTCAAGGACAGAGACTGGCCTGGTGGAGCACAGTCAGTCCACAGGACACAAAACATCTGCCCCCTTGATGAAAACAGTGAACCTCTACTGAGAGTCCACTCTCCCAGTGCCCCTCTGCCAGACCTGTCATCCAAGCTTGGTGTTCTGGGAAAACGGGACTCAGTCTTGGAAGGTAAGGAAGCTACTGGTTTACTAGGTTAGTCTGATATGCCAGCTCCATGCAATTATTTTTAGTCCTAAATGAGCTACTGTAGACACGTATTAGTGTCCCACAGGTTAATGTTTGTCCTTGAGAAAGAACTGATGTTAGACACTTGCAGATACTCTTTCAAGCAAAACTTTCACTTACTTAAAAAAGTTCCTAAATTTCATTTGCATCTGTTCCCCTTCCTCTCTTCTCTCCCTTTCTCTTTTCCCTTCCCTTCTCTGGAACACAAAAACAAAAATAAACAGGCGGAGCCTGGTGGCTCATGCCTGTAATCCTAGCACTCTGGGAGGCCAAGGCTGGCAGATCGCTCAAGGTCAGGAGTTCAAAACCAGCCTGAGCAAGAGCGAGACCCTGTCTCTACTAAAAATAGAAAGAAAGTAATTGGCCAACTAATATATATAGAAAAAATCAGCAGGGCATGGTGGCGCATGCCTGTAGTCCCAGCTACTCGGGAGACTGAGGCAGAAGGGTTGCTTGAGCCCAGGAGTCTGAGGTTGCTGTGAGCTAGGCTGACACCATGGCACTCTAGCCCAGGCAACAGAGTGAGACTCTGTCTCAAAAAACAAACAACAGGTAAACAGCACGTGTTTTCTTGATTAGAGTGAGAGACATTGTTCAGGCTGCAGGTGTCCCTGGTGGAGGGAGGAGGGGACAGGAACTAGAATTTGTTGGACACTCACCATCTGTTAGGCATCATAAATGTTTCACCTCTTTATAATCCTGGTGACAAGTCTTTGGAGTGGGTGCTATTTTCCTTATTTTACAGATGAGGAAATTAAAGTTTCCTAAGCTTACCCAGCTAGTGATCTAAATCCACGTCTTCTGGCTCCAAAACCCAAGTCCCTTACCTGCCACCTTGCATGTGTGTCTCTTTACTATTGTAGGCTTGGGCACTAAAACCAACCATGTCAAAAAGATATGCTCCAAAGGTAGAAAAATGACAGTGGCAGCAAAAATTGTACAGTAGTGCCTCCTTCAAGGATCATTGTGGGGAATGAAAATAAAATGATGTTCTTTACCAATTATTAAGGAGAAAATTGCCACAATGAGAAGGTGATGAGTCAGAGAACATTGCAGAGTGGCAGCTGCCCAGCACTCCTCACCCAAAGGTGAGTGGGCCAGGTAAGCACAGGGCACCCACTCTGCCCTGAGGGGCCCCTCCCCACTCTAAGTCCACCAGGGCTTGGAAAACCTGCCTCCCCTTAAAATGCCTGTGAGAACCACCTTGTTGTTCATCACTAAAACCTACTCTGGGTTCCCTTTAGCTCAGCTGCGTTGCCTGCACCCGCAACCTGAGTGTCATCATTGATTCCTCCGTTTCCCTAACTCCCTACGGCCAGCACCCCCTCAAGTCCTGGGGATGCTGCCTCTTCTATGTGTCTCTGATCTGTGTCAGTTGCCTCCCTTTCCAAGGCCACCATCTCCTGCTCGCTCTACTCCAACCCAGGGCTTTATTTTTTTTTTTTTTGAGACAGAGTCTCACTTTGTTGTCCAGGCTAGAGTGAGTGCCGTGGCGTTAGCCTAGCTCACAGCAACCTCAAACTCCTGGGCTCCAGTGATCCTTCTGCCTCAGCCTCCCGAGTAGCTGGGACTACAGGCATGCGCCACTATGCCCGGCTAATTTTTTATATATATATATCAGTTGGCCAATTAATTTCTTTCTATTTATAGTAGAGACGGGGTCTCGCTCTTGCTCAGGCTGGTTTTGAACTCCTGACCTTGAGCAATCCGCTCGCCTCGGCCTCCCAAGAGCTAGGATTACAGGCGTGAGCCACAGCGCCCGGCCTAACCCAGGGCTTTAGCCTTAAGAAATTCCAAGCGACTTTTCTAAGATAAATTATGACATGATCATGATATTCCGCTACATTAAAAATCCCTCCATGGGCCAGGCGCGGTGACTCACACCTATAATCCTAGCACTCTGGGAGGCAGAGGCGGGACGATCGTTCAAGGTTAGGAGTTCGAAACCAGCCTGAGCAAGAGTGAGACGCCATCTCTACTAAAAATAGAAAAAATCAGCCAGGCATTGTGGCACATGCCTGTAGTCCCAGCTCCTTGGGGGGCTGAGGCAGGAGGATTGCTTGAGCCCAGGAGTTTGAGGTTGCTGTGAGCTAGGCTGACGCCATGGCACTCTAGTCCAGGCAACAGAGTGAGACTGTCCCAGAAGAAAAAAGAAGAGCCAGGGCACAAACAGCCGAAAGATCTCTCAAAGCTGCGTACATGTGCAAAAAATGCAAGATAAGTATTCATGTGGCAAAAAGTTAAGTATTTGGTAGAAAACATTTCCAACGTACTTATAAGACCAGGGACTCTGAACTCCCATTTATAACACAGGAAAGGCATCTGGGCATGTTGAGGGCAGCCCCTAAAGGTCACCAACGCAGTGTGCTGCAGCCATCACAAAGCCACCAAACTGTGAGCTGTCATCGGGAAATACAGAACACAGCGCTGTCCTGCTTTGAATATATACTACTTTCTACAGAGCTGGGACCTCTCTAGAGATGGCTAACAAAAATAATCAAGAGCAATTTGAGACTTTCTAAATGAAGGTAGATTTATAAAGAGAAAGACAGACAGTAGATCTGCAATCAGTAAAGTTGAAGGAAAATGGGGAAGTATGAGGAAGTGAATTCAGTCGTGAAAGGCACAGGTAGGGTGAGACTACAGGACCAGAAATAGTGGTATTCATTAAAGTCTAACCAAAGATTTAATAATTTAGGGACATTTGTGGGGAAAATACTATAGTAACTTTCAGTAGTATTTTAAATACTATTTGCTATCTAATATACTAGTAACTTGTAGTTTAAGGAGGATTTATGGAATTTTAGGGCATAATTATAATTAAAGCCAGCACCTAATGTTTTAGATGAAGGAAGTAGGGCCCAGCAAAGGTCAGTGCCTTGCTCAGGGTCATACATCCCCTTGTGACAGAGCTAAACCTTGAACCCATGATTTCTGACTGTCGGTGTTCTTTCCATCAGATTATTTAATATGGACACACTGCAACTGATGACAGAGGCTCCAAATGGAGAAGTTGGAGACAGGGCAGGTAAATGACATATTAAGGAAAGCTAAGCATGCTGTGCAGTAAAAGTTTGAGGCTGACATGGTAGAGCAACAGTGTTCTCTCACCGAATAGCCCTCCGTGCCACCGTGGGAGGCAGGAAACTGGGTGGATGGTCTGCTGATCTGAACTCGTCTGGATTCCTCACTCAGAGCCTCTACTCCAGGAGCACTCCCTTCAAGGCTGGCTATCCAAGCCAATTCCAGCCACTCTAGGAATGTTGAGGTCGATGGAATTCTCCCCACACTTGCCGGGTGGGAAGGGGAGACAGCTGCCAGTGGAAGTGGTATGAACGATGGCAGGGCCGTCCATCCCAGAAAATCCTGCTGCTGCCACCCCTGGGAGTCAGAATGCTTAGCACCAGGAAGGCAGGGAGTGGGAAACATCTCAAGTATTCTATTCCTTGCCTTTTGGCACTGCAGAAGCAAGAGAAAAATAAAGCAGGGAAACCTGTCGGACAGGACCGTCAAGGCCATGCTTGTTGCTGGAGGCCTCCCCCTGCTAGAAGAGCAGGGATGGTTCTTCCTTCCCAGCAGAGAAGAGGGCAGGACCACAGAGACCAGAGCGAACTGCATGCCTATTTGCCAAGACCTCCAGGGAAGTGCTGGGAACTGCTCTATCTCTGGGAGAGAGCAAACTTAAGCTTCGTTGCTCTGGGTTGGGGTGACGCTTACAAATGCCTAAACAACAAAATCATGGGAAGAAAAGGAGGTTGCTCAAACAGATACAGGCGGCTGCAGAGGCAGAGGGACCAGATTCCAAATGTTGGTTGCAGGAAGGGGAAAAATAAAAGCCACATTTCACCTTTTTCTTCATGCCGGTCTTTTTTCCTCTGGGTCATTTTATTTTAGTGAGAAGATGGTTCTAACGGGAGAAAAAAAGGACACAAGGGACACGATAGGGAGAGATCTGAGCCGGGGAGCTGATACATGCAGGTGAGTGTCGCTTTGGGGGGAGATCTTGGTGTCCTTCCCTCCAACATCTTGCAGGATGAAAAGAGTGGCTCTTTTCAACTACCTGCAACATCTACATACTAACAACCTGTCCTCGGAGGCCAGTGTCCCAGCTTGCTGGGCCTGGGCACTGCCCCCAGTGAGTTTTGCGTTCAGTACTTTGTCTTGGTGCCTTCATCTGCAAGTAGCACCATGAAAGGTCGGGCAAGGAGCAGACCACAAGAGGCAGGCTCCTTGGACATGTGTTTGTAAGTGGTGACAGAATGTGAAGCTGTTTCACACATCCTTTCCTCTGGAAGGGGCCAGGCTCATTTGTATTTATGAAGAGGGTTGCAGAAAAAATAAGTATCTCAACTGAATTCTGATTTGGTGATTTCTACCAGCCTATATATAAACTTTGTGTAACTCAATATCTAAGACATACGGTATTTATCTTTTCCTTGTAAGAAAGAAGCAAGCTAAATGACTTTTTCTCCCTTACCATTTCCCCTCTTTTTCTTTAAAAAATCTGCTCTATTTTATTTTATGGTCTAAAAAAGGTTGCATCACATTTGGGATTCCACAAAGGGGAAATGGAAAAAATTATTAAAAAGTGAAGAAAAACAGTATTGCTTGCTTAGAAAATAAGACGTATGAACCCTTAAGAATGGGAAAACACCAGCTACTATGGCAGAGAGAAGACATTTTGCCAAATTTAGAACCCACTTGAAAATCACGGGTTCTAAGTTTAGAACTGAACTAAAAAACTTGAGCTCACATTGCATTTGGCATTGGTTAAAAAAAATTTCTAAGCTACTAATTAAAGGAAAAAAATTATACTCTTAGTAGTTCTAGAAGCTGGGAATTATTTTCAAACAAATTCTTTATTGGCTCAATGGAGGGGCCTGCATTTAGAAAAGAAACATTTTTTTCTAATTAAATTTTCCTTACAAAACAATGATTTAAAATTGAGGGGAAAAATATTTTGCCAAAGTCTTTAAAGAGTTACAGAATTGTTGTGTAACCTTCTTTGGACCCAGTCAAATATACCAGGTGGTCGTACAGACTTTATATACTAAACAGTGGTGTGAAAAAATGGGCCCCATTAATTATATCCTACTGGTAATCTTCAAATAATAAAAATGCAATAAATTTTGAAACCATCACTCAAAACAAAAACAAACTCTTACGAGAATTATTTTTATTTTCTAATTTGGATGCTAAGATAGTTATTGCAACATCATTAAGAAATGGATCAGAATTGCTGCTATTCTGATCCGTTTGGCAATAACTACAAAAAATTTTAGACCCTAAAGATCCAAAGTAGTAAATCAAGAACCAGTAGTGAATAGACAGCGCTCAAAATGCATCCGTTGGCTTAATGTGATTCCAGACAGCTATCAACATATTTTTTTTTTAATTGAGACAGAGTCTCACTTTGTTGCCGGGGCTAGAGTGAGTGCCGTGGCGTCAGCCTGGCTCACAGCAACCTCAATCTTCTGGGCTCAAGCAATCCTGCTGCCACAGCCTCCCAAGTAGCTGGGACTACAGGCATGTGCCACCATGCCCGGCTAATTTTTTCTATATATATTAGTTGGCCAATTAATTTCTTTCTATTTATAGTAGAGATGGGGTCTCGCTCTTGCTCAGGCTGGTTTCAAACTCCTGATCTCGAACAATCCACCTACCTCGCCCTCCCAGAGTGCTAGGATTACAGGCGTGAGCCACCGTGCCCGGCCCAGACAGCTATCAACTTTTGCAACTAAGGAAAACTTAAAGATATCCATCCTCCACACTTTTGCAACTAAGGAAAACTTAAAGATATCCATCCTCCATATACCTAACATACATACACATGTACACACATGCGCACACACACATACACACACATATATGATAAAAACAGCCTAAGTAGAGCACCTAAATTGAAATCATTATACAACAGGTTAAACCTGAACATTTAGGCTAAATATTCACCACAACAAGCATTCAGAAACATAAATGTTGAGTAAAAAATAACTTTTCCTTTCTGTTTACTACCTCGGAATCTAAACACATTTTTGAGTGACTTTAGGGGGCAGGCTTGGCAACTGGTGGATTTGACACTCTTCCTTCAGAAAGATCATTAACTCAACAGTTCGAAACCCTATAACTTTAATTTCTAGGCACTTTCAGAAATTTTTGTTGAAGGATATAAAATTAATTCCTTACTTAACTGACTTTGTCTTAATAAGAAGATACAGTTTGTACTCATGGAAAGAGGATAGAAATTTAAAGTTGTAAAAGTGAAAAACACTGCCTGTGTAAGTGGAAAGGATTTGTCTAAAACATTTTTTTTTTAACTCACTCGTTTTAAATAAGCAAGTTAAAGGGTCACTGTGTATTTGTGCTAACAGCATGTGCGGCTCTCATTAAGATAGGGAACAGAGGTTAACATTTCCAAGATGTGTGTCAAAGTCAGGATACAAACAGATTCCCTGGTCCACTAGCTCACACAGTTCTGAATACATGTTCTTCAACATAGTCTCCTTTCCTTTTAAATGACCCGTTAAAATGAAGTTTCTTATATAGTCTCTTCTAGTGTATCTTAAAAATTGTTCTCATTTATTTCAAATTCATCCGTATTTATAATAAACTTAATCTTTTGGTCAAATTTCCATCTTTTCTTAGGCCATTATACCTGGGTAAGTGGAAGGGAAATGAGAGAGAGAAGCTTTATGGGAACAAAAGGATTTCTTGAACTGCTAGGAGGCGGGAAGGCCACTATTCTCAGACAGTGAGCCACTATTCTATAAAGGTTTGGCTTTTCTTGGACTCTAGAGATAGAAAGGCCCACACATCCACATCCATGCCAGGGAAATTGTGTCCAGTGGTCCTGCTGCCCTGGAAGATGCCTTTTGTGAACAGGAATCATAAAAAACTGGTAGTTTGCTGACATCCAGATTCCTGATTGTCTTTGACGTAAAAGTCCCCAGATCCTTAAGCTGTCTTCCAGGCATTTTCAATTCTTTGACCTATAAATTTTTCCACAGAAATAATAAATGAATAAATTTAGTGTTGCAAAGAATTAGGTCTCCCAAATATTTTTTGCCGTTATGTATTTTCCAAGTCTGAACCCAGCTTTTCATATTTTCCTGTGCCTTATAATTGTAGGTCATGGCTCTAATAAAAGACATAAGAGATATGTATTTTGATTAAGAATTTAGGGCTTGGTGTGGTGGCCCACGCCTGTAATCCTAGCAGTCTGTGAGGCCAAGGAGGATCACTTGAGGTCAGGAGTTCGAGACCAGCCTGAGCAAGAGTGAGACCCCATCTCTATTAAAAATAGAAAAAATTATCCAGGAATGGTGGTGTACACCTGTAGTCCCAGCTACTCAGGAGGCTGGGGCAGGAGGATCACTTGAGCCCAGGAGTTTGAGGTTGCAGTGCGCTGGGGTGCCACTACACTCTAGCCTGGGCAACAGAGTGAGACCCTGTCTCAAAAAACTAAAAACAAACAAATGAAGAAAACTATTCCATGGGATACCTCCACCTGGAACAGAATAGAGACTCAGGAAATAGTCCCACATGTATATGGCCAATTCATTTTCAACAAAAGTGGTAAGACAATCCAACAGAGAAAAGAAAGTCTTTTCAACAAATTGTGCTAAAACAACTGGATTGTCTTGTGGAAAATGAAATGGACATCGATCCTTACTTTACACTACACACAAAATCAACTGAAAATGAATGCTAGGCCCAAAATGTAAAACCTAAAATTAGAAAACTCCCAGAGTTAGACAGAAGAGAAATCTTAGGACACAGAAACCAAACTCTCATAAAAGAGAAAACTGATAAACTAAACTATCATAACTTCAAAATTTGCTCCTAGATAATGTTAAGAAAGATAAGGCATACAATGGGAAAATATTTGCAATATGTATATCTGATAAAGGACTGGTACCCAGAATACGTAGAGGATTACAACAACTCGATAATAAGAAGACAATGGAGTTTTACTAAACAGGCAGAAGATTTAAACAGGTGCTTCACAAAAGAAGTTACATGGATGGCTGATAAGCACATAGAAAGATGCTCAGCATCATTAGTTATCCAGAAAACACACATTAAAACCACAATGAGATACTGCTACATGCCGATGAGAGTGGCTGCAGTTAAAAAGATGACAATACCAAGTATTGGTGAAGATGTAAAACAACTGCTGGTATGGATGTAAAATGGTACAACTACTTTGGAAAGCTGCAAGTTTCTTTAAAAATTAAACACACACCTAAGATTCAACCAATCATTCCACTCCTAGGTATTTATCAAAGAAAAATGAAAATAGATGTTCATACGAAGACTTGTACAGGAATGTTCATAGTAGCTTTATGTGTTAATAGTTAAAACGAGACACAAACCAAATGCTCAACAACAGATGAAGGAATATACAAAGTGTGGCATATCCAAACAGTGGGATTATCAGTCAGTAATAAAAAGGAGTCAACTGCTGATGCTTACGACACAGATGGCTCACAGTATCTTTATGCTGGGTGAAATAAGTCAGACAAACCAAAAACTGCATATTGTATGTTTTCATTTAGATAAAATGCTAGAAAATGCAGACTAATCTATAAGTGGCAGAAAGCAGCTCAGTTGTCCGAGGCAGGGGTGGAGGAGGGTGACAACACTTTTTGGATGATAAAAACGTTCTGCACCCTTGTTGTGGTGGATTCATGGATATGTGCATTTTTCAAAACTCTGAATTATCCACTTTAAATAGATGCGATCCGTCATATACAACTCAATAAAGTTGTCGTTTTCAAGATCTTCAGTTGAATATTCTTCAGGCCACTCAAACTTCACAGTTCTCAGACTGAGCTCATAACTGTCCCTTGTTTGTCCTCTTGGTTATTGTTCTGTCTTGGCTAATGTCTTCACCATCCACCTCACTGGCTAAGCCAGATAGCTCGGCAGTCACCTGTACTCCTTTTTCGTTCATGTCTTTAAACTTTTCCTCAAATTCATCTCTCTTTGTTTTTTAATTCAGAACAGTATGTTTTTTATTGTGGTAAGGTACACATAATATAAAATTTTCATTTTAACCATTTTTAAGAGTATAGTTCAATTACACTAAGTAAATTCACAGAGTTGTGCAACCATCACTACCATCCATCTCTAGAACTTTTCCATCTTCCTCATTAAAACTCTGTACCCATTAAACACTAACTCCTCACTCCCCTCTTCCTCCCCATATCCCCTGGCAACCATTCTACTTTCTGTCTCTGTGAATTTGACTGCTTTAGGTAGCAGAGTATATGAAAGTATATATTCTACCTCATATAAGTGGAATCATTCAGTATGTGTCTCTTTGTGAGAGGCATATTTCACTTTGCATAATGTCCTTAAGGTTCCATTTGTGTTGTGGCGTATGTCAGAATTTCCTTCCTTTTTAGAGTTGAATAATATTCCATTGCATGTATATACCATGTTGTGTTTGCCCATTTATCCATCGATGGACATTTGGGTCATCTCTAATTCATGATGCCTGCAGCTACTACCCCAGCTAAGTTTCTAATCATCTCTTGCCTGGGTTATTTCAATGGGCTATTAACTGGCCATTCTTCCTCCTTCCCCCATGCACCTCTGGCTGGCATTTTCCTACAGTAACGATCCTGTCTGCCCACTGCCGAAAGACCCTTGTGTAAAATTTCAAACTGAAATGGGATTATATTTTAATGCTGTTCTCTAGTTTGCTTTTTTTCCATTCTACTTTTTAAAATTTTTTATTTATTTATTTATTTTGAGACTGAGTCTCACTTTGTTGCCCATGCTAGAGTGAGTGCCGTGGCATCAGCCTAGCTCACAGCAACCTCAAACTCCTGGGCTCAAGCAATCCTGCTGCCTCAGCCTCCCGAGTAGCTGGGCCACCATGCCCAGCGAGGTTTTTTCTATATATTTAAGTTGGCCAATTAATTTCTTTCTATTTATAGTAGAGACGGGGTCTCGCTCAGGCTGGTTTCGAACTCCTGACCTTGAGCAATCCACCCGCCTGGCCTCCCAGAGTGCTAGGATTACAGGCATGAGCCACCTTGCCCGGCTCCATTCTACTTTTGAACAATTCTAATTAGTAGAAATTTCTTTCTTATTTTAATCCAATATATATTTCCTGGTCACTTTCTCCCATTGGTCCCAGTTCTGCCCTCTAGAGTGACACTATTTCCCTCTTCTCTATGGCAGACAACCCTTCAAATATATCTTAAGGTAACCATCGGTCTCCTTTTTCCAGGCCTCGAATCACTCCTAAGATAAAGCGGTTCCCAGTCCCTGGCTGTTCTTTTCTGATTGTCGTCCACTTGGTCAGGGTCCTCAAAACCAGATGGCTAAAGCAGAATACCGTCCTCTAGATGTAAGGTAGAGTGGGGCCATCGTCTCCTTTGTTCTGTTGCTCTACTTCTGTAATGCAGCCTGGTGTGCCCTTAACCTTTTTAGCTTCAATATTGATGTATATTAACTTGGAAACAAATTTAAAAATTCAGGGATTTTTTTTTTTTCATGAATTTTTATGACACCACTGGGCTCCTGAAGAAGGAGTGGCCAAAGGAAGGAGAAGGGGAAAGTTGAAGTTAGAAGGAATTTGCCCTTAACAATGTTGCCTATTTATTCAGTGTTTCCTGCTCCGGATAGATGTAGATCACCTCACACCACCCCTCCCCTAAGGCCTCATATCAGTTGTGGGCCAAACACAAGGCCCTAATAAATAACTGCCTTTCCAACAGTCTGCCTAGACGCACGGCCTGGCACACGGGCCTCCCCCGGCACCCTCAGTTCTATCCCTGACAGCCATGGGGCACTTGTGGCAAGTGATTAGAAGCAGGAAATGTTGGTAATTGCCATAAAACACACGCGTCCAGGAAATGCATTTATGTAAAAGAATCCAACAGTTCAGACGCTGAGCACTGAATAAGAGCCTTAGCCAAAAATGTGTAGGGGAACAGACCAAGAAAGCAGTGTGCTGGCTTGCCTTTCTCTAGGCAGCCCAAAAGCTAAGCCATCAAGGGGAGATGGATTCTTTATAAAACAAGTGTTGCATTTTCTTTCTTGTTGGATTTTCCAAAGTAAAATACAGTATATTCAATGGGCAAGGAGGAGTACTGCTGTTCCAGGCAAGTTTTCTAGAAACTTGGGGTCACTTAAGAGGATAGACTCAATTGAACACATTTGGAGACTTCTTTTCTGTATGGTCAACTCTTCAGGCACATGGCTATTTTCTCCTCCATTCAGACATTCCTTCCGTCAGATCAGTACTACCCCTTCCCCTGAAACACACACACACCCCACCAACATTGTCATCATGCCCTGAGCCGCACACATAGTGCCTCTTTGATTCCTCTCTTCTTAGAAATTCAGTGCTCATATTCCTCTACACAGAAGAGCCAGCCCCTCCTCGGCCTTCAGCCTTTCTTCCCTTTAATCGTAAACAGAGACTTTGATCCTTGGTCAGCTCTTCCTTTCCCCAAATTATCCCCTATCTCTTTCTAGGGGCTCTTTCCTCTTTGCCTTTCACTGTAACCAAGTCGCTCCAATGTAGAAGACATGCTTGTCCACACCACTGCACCAACCCATCCCTCTGTCTTCACTCGCAGCTGGACACTCTGAATGATTACATTGATTCCATTTTTGGATCCACCACCAGCTCCATTTTCATTAACCTACAAAAATATATCCTCCTAAGGTCAATTAGGATTTTCTGTTGGAAAAATTTGATGATCTTCTTTTGTAGTTTACCTTCTCACGTACTTTTCCTTGTCCCTTCTGGGATCCAGCAGGAGTGTTGGGTGTTGGAGGGGAGTAAGAGCCGTGGGGTGTACTGGGAGAGATTGCCGAGTTTGCTTCCTCTGCAAGGTCTTCATCAGTCGCACTGTCCCCTTATGCTCCCTCCACCAAGTTTAGTTATACAGTAGGATACAGTTCCAATGATTCTTGCCCCAAATACCACAAATCCAGAAAAGGTACAAATTCTTTGCCCTGAAGATGGGGTCAGAAATCACCCAAATCCTCCTTTTTCCCATTAATGATAACGGAGTGATAGGTATGTGCAGGTCTGAAATGGGCCTGTTGGATCTCTGATCTCTAATTCAGGTGGCTCTTCACCAGAAAGTCTCTTGATCATCAGTTTTCAAAAAATGACAGCCCTCACCCATCCTTAATTTAGTGCTTTCCCCATTTCCCCTTTTTCTTCTTTCAAACTGAGTTTCTCTCTGTCTCCTTGTCTTCCAGACAGCCTCCCCAGTCTGACCCAACACTGATCTTTCCGTTATCATGAGAATTCCCCAAACCACATTTAAAAGCCACAGCGCCCTTTTCTCATTCTCCCAGAAGCACAAAGTGTGAGAAATGAAACTTTACTAATTGCAGACTACTTCTTCTTCAAAAACCATTAGTTGCTGGTCTTGGATGTCTTAGGATCGCAAGACAAAAAAGAAACCTTGAAAAGTCAATCTATTAGTTACATCACTTTTAAATAATTATGTAATGGTGGCCGGGTGTGGCGGCTCACGCCTGTAATCCTAGCACTCTGAGAGGCTGAAGCGGGTAGATGGTTTGAGCTCAGGAGTTCGAAACCAGCCTGAGCAAGAGCGAAACCCCATCTCTACTATAAATAGAAAGAAATTAATTGGCCAACTAAAAATATATAGAAAAAGTTAGCCAGGCATGGTGGCACATGCCTGAGGTCCCAGCTACTCAGGAGGCTGAGGCAGAAGGATTGCTTGAGCCCAGGAGTTTGAGGTTGCTGTGAGCTAGGCTGACACCGTGGCACTCTAGCCTGGGCAATAGAGTGAGACTCTGTCTCCAAAAATAATAATAATAATAATAATGTAATGGCATTGAAGAATTCAGAAAACTGCTGAATTCACTTAAACAAAACTAAACTCTGTTCCAAGCCACTGGGATTTGGTTAAGGTGAATCTGAAGCCCATCTGCTAATCATCCTAGAGTCACCTGAGTACCTCAGTCTTGGTGCTATGGTTTGAGCATGTCCCCCAAAATTTCCTGTGTTGGACATTTTTAATGTAACAGTATTAAGAGGTGGGATCTTTAAGAGGTGATTGGATCATGAGGGCTGAGCCCTCATGAATGGATTAATGGTGTTATCTTGACAGTGACTTTTGGAGGGAATGAATTAGCTCTCCCAGGAGTGAGTAAGTTCTTGAAAGAGCAGGTTGTTATAAAAGCAAGCTCAGCTTGCTCTTGGGTCTCTTTCACACACACTGCTTGCCATTGTGTTTTTATATCATGTTATGATACAGTACAAAAACCCTTGGCCTTTCCAGCCTCCAGAACCATGAACCAAATAAACTTCTTTAATTTATAAATTACTAAGTCTCAGATATTCTGTTATAGCAACAGAAAATGGACTAAGACACGTGGAGAAGCAAGCTCAATATGATGTTCTAATAATGGAATTGGATACCTTGAAGAGCCACAGGTTAAATGTGAAAGTCACCATCAATATAAAAAGCTAGGAGCCTTGGTCAAATTACATGCTTTTAAGTTAAATATATATATGTAAATTTCAATGTGGGGATATCTCCATGAATTTGAATGGTTTAGAACAAGAGTTATTAACCTGAGGGTTGGAACCAACCCCAAATGTGTTCGTTTTCTTAGTACAAATGTTCATTGCATTCAGATCCTTAAGGGGTTCATGGCCTCCAAAAGGTTCAAGAACCTCTGTTTTAGAAGAAAGGCAAGATTAAAATCAAGATATTATTTTACATATTTATAAATGCATTAAGTAAAAATATCAAATAACTTCCATTTCAGCAAACAGCAAGAAAAAATGTTGGCTATTGTAAATAATCATCACATGATTATCAACCACATTTAAACACTAATATAGACAATACCATTCCAGTATTTCAGATATGTATCAACAAGTATTTACTCTAATATACATACAACAAGTACATCAGGAATAGAAGAATTGTCAAATACAAATTTTAACCTAGATGGCAAACTACTGGTAGACTTATTTCCATTATTGTCTAAGAAAAACTTAAATCACGTAATGTAAAGGCAATACCAAATACAAATCAAATCTCTACTGAACATAGTACTTCAGTTATAACACCTCATTTTCTTAGATAAGAAAAATAAATTATTGTACATGCTTTATAGCAGACTGATTAAAAGATATACTGGGGAAACTCCTTTCATAGCCAGATTTTGCAGCCAAAATTCAGAGCTTGGATTTTTTAAGCCAGGACCCATTCAGAGTACTCCAAGAATAGTTCTCAAATTGCTGAAAAGCATCACTTCCATAAATCTATTTTGGAAATGGATTTTAAAAATTAGAAGATTTGAGTCAGCCATACACAAACCAACCAAGTTCTTACATTATGTACTCCGTTTGTTTTTTTACATTTAAGATATAACTCATTTATTTATTCATTTGACAAATATTTATTGAGCTTCTGCTATATGCAGGCACTGATCTCAGAGCTAGGATTACAGCAGTGAACAAAACATACCAAAAATATACAAGTAATACATATGCTCATTGGAAAACATTCAGATACAGAAGTGCACAGAATTAAAAAATCAAACTTGTTCTCCTTAAGTCCCACCCCTATCTCAGTTCCTTCCTTGTAATTAATGGCTACCAGTTATACGTATTTTCTTCTAGACCTTTTCTGTTCATTTAAAAAAAGAAACACCTTACATAGGGTTTTTAAAACAATTTTATTGAGATGTAATATACACACCGTATATATGTATATACATACTATAAAATTCACTTATATAAAGTATATAACGAATTTTTTTACAATGCAGGTGTCTAACACCATAATCCAGGCAAGTAAATGTTTAAATTAGAAATTGATATATTGGCCGGCACGGTGGCTCACGCCTGTAATCCTAGCACTCTGGGAGGCCGAGACGGGAGGATTGCTCGAGGTCAGGAGTTCGAAACCAGCCTGAGCAAGAGCGAGACCCAGTCTCTACTATAAATAGAAAGAAATTAATTGGCCAACTAATATATATAGAAAAAATTAGCCAGGCATGGTGGCACATGCCTGTAGTTTCAGCTACTTGGGAGGCTGAGGTAGCAGGATTGCTTGAGCCCAGGAGATTGAGGTTGCTGTGAGCTAGGTGGACGCCATGGCACTCACTCTAGCCTGGGCAACAAAGTGAGACTCTGTCTCAAAAAAAAAAAAAGGCGGAATTGGACTTCAGACCCAGGCAGGTTTTGGCCACTCTGTGTGGGCTTCAGAGCCCGTACTCTTAAATGATTTGATAGGACATAGGGGCGTGAAGGAGGGGGATACAAATAAATGGATAAAAGTTTATGACAAATGTAAATAGGGTAACATAGGTAATGTGTTTAGCACAGTGGCTGATTCCTAGTAAGCGTACAATAAAAGTATATGAATAAATAATAAATCATTATTATAATTTGTATTGTATTTTTCAGGGAGAATGTTTCTTTTCTATTAGGAAAATTAACATTTCTGTTGCCAGCCTAAGGGTTTAATGAGCTGTCTGCATTTGGGGCAGCTACGATTCACCACCTAGGTGCTAAGCACAGGTACTACAAAGGTAAAAGAGACTATGTCTGAGCTCAAAGAAGTTTGCAGCAGGGAAAACAATAATACCTTTATATAAAAAAAAAAATTAGCTGGGCATGGTGGCGCATGCCTATAGTCCCAGCTACTTGGAAGGCTGAGGCAAGAGAATCTCTTGAGCCCAGGAGTTTGAGGTTGCTCTGAGCTAGGCTGATGCCATGGCATTCTAGCCCGGGAAACAGAAGTGAGACTCTGTCTCAAAAATTAAAATTAAAAATAATAATAATACCTTTTTTTTTTGAGACAGAGTCTCACTTTATTGCCCAGGCTAGAGTGAGTGCCATGGTGTCAGCCTAGCTCACAGCAACCTCAAACTCTTGGGCTCAAGCGATCCTCCACCTCAGCCTCCCGAGTAGCTGGGACTACAGGCATGCGCCACCATGCCCGGCTAATTTTTTCTATATATATTAGTTGGCCAATTAATTTCTTTTTATTTATACTAGAGACGGGGTCTCGCTCTTACTCAGGCTGGTTTCCAACTCCTGACCTTAAGCAATCCGCCCGCCCATCTTGGCCTCCCAGAGTGCTAGGATTACAGGCGTGAGCCACCACGCCTGGCCAGATAATACCTTTATTATTACCTTTATTGTTGTTTTCCAGAGCCAGGCGCTGGAGGCCAGTTCAAGGCTGCAGTGCACTGTGACTGTGCCAGCGAAGAGCCACTGGGACTCCAGCCTGGGCCACATATTGAGACCCTGTCTCGAATGAGTGAATGAATGCATGAATGAATAAATGAATGTATTGTATATATTGATGCTTTGGGTGAACCAATGGAGAAATCAGCATTATTTAGGGGAGTCAAAGAAGGCTTCCAAGAAGAAGGAAACCTTGAGACAGCAGTTGGGAGATAGGTAGAGTCTAGCATGAGTAATCTTACATGCCTTAAGAAATTTGGGTTTTATCTGGAAGATAACGTGGACCCATTAGGAAGGAATGAAATAGGATGAGCCTGGAGGGAAGGACAGTTAGAAGGCTGGATGTGCATTACCCCATCCCAGCTGATGACAAAATCTCCACCCAAAACATAGGCTGTTCTTGCTAGTTGGTTTCTTATCTTTTGACTCATAAAGTTACTTTGTCTTCAAGTTTCTGAATCACAATGTGATGTTAAGCAAAGATAATCTTTTATGTCTGAAATTTGTTTTTCATGCTTAATATTAAGCATCCTTTCAGTGCTCTAGGAACTGCTTTTCAAAACATCAGAGACCTATGATAAAGCTAGACAAAAAAAGGATTCCTTGGCAGATTAATGCCCTAAAATGAAAACAAAACAAAACACCAAAAAAAGGATTCTTCAATTTAGAGATGCCCAAGGGGGTAATTTAAAAACAAGTTTGACAACCAGCAACTCCTCAACACATCAAAGTCATAGCTGTGGTGGAAAGAAAAGTTTAGAGGAGGGTAAGGTTTAGGTTAGGTTTAAAATGCAACTTCCTTGCACTAGGGGTTACCCTTAGGGATGAATAACAGATAAAATGCCCCTTTTGCAAAGCATGCACAAACAGAAGGAGTTGCAGGATAACCCTGATTAAAACCACGGAGAAGGCTGGGTGGTGCCTCACACCTGTAATCCCAGCACTTTGGAAGGCGGGAAGTGGGAGGATTGCTTGAGGGCCAGGAGTTTAAGATCAGCCTGGGCAACCTAGGGAAACTGTGTCTCTACCTAATAATAATAATAATAATAATGATAATGATATGAAACTAGGGAGGAGAAATACCAGAAATACCAGGCAAAGACGAGCTGGAAGTGAGAGAGGGAAGAAGAGAAGCAATGTGTCTATAAAACAGTTCTTTTTTCTTTCTTTTCCTTTTGTTTTTGAGACAGTTTCACTCTGTTGCCCAGGCTAGAGTGCCATGGCATCAGCCTAGCTCACAGCAACCTCAAACTCCTGGGCTCAAGTGATCCTCCTGCCTCAGCCTCACGAGTAGCTGGGACTACAGGTATGTGCCACCATGCCCGGCTAATTATATATATATTAGTTGTCCAGCTAATTTCTATTTTTTTAGTAGAGATGGGGTCTCGCTCTTGCTCAGGCTGGTCTCAAACTCCTGAGCTCAAATGATCTGCCCACCTTGGCCTCCCAGAGTGCTAGGATTATAGGTGTGAGCCACCATGCCTGGCCTGTAAAACAATTCTTGCTTTTTTTTTTCCCTTTGGTAAATAGTCTGTTTATCACACTAACTGGCAAAAATGAAGTATTATTGTGAATTCACATTTCCAAATACCAACTATTTTACTTTTTGCCCTTTTATTATGAAAAATTGGAAGCAAAGTCAAGAAAATATAATAAAAACCCATCATCCAACTTCAACGGTTCTCAACTCATGGCCAGGCCTGTTTTCATGGCACTACCGCCTCCTGCGTTACTCAGAGGCAGTCATTTCACCTGTAAGTGCCTCAGTGAGTACCAGCCTGGGTCCAGCATTTGTCTTCACTCACTCTCGTCCTCTCAGGCAGGGGTCCGAGGACAGTAAGGAGGCAGATTTGAGGACAGCAGAACAGTCTCCACAGAAAGCTCACGCCGGCTGACAAAAGGGAGAGCGAAACGCTTAGGCAGCGCCTTGGCTGGGTGGGGCAGGATTACAAACCTAGGGGACGAGAGGAGGGGCGTCTGGGCTGGAAGTATTTAGGATCTGCTGACGTCCTTTCTGGCTTCTGGACTGAAGGGCATATTCTTCTCAGCTGTGGAGAGGTTTAGAGCAAGAGGAAGCAGGAATTCGACTGGGGAAAGGTCACTTGTGTTCCCGCAGTCACCCAAGTGTGGTGCTGAGGATACACTCGTCATTGACCGACTGAGCAAATGTTTATCCCTCGTCTATCACCGACCTGTAAATCAATTTATAGCCACAACCATTGTCATTCTTTTCCTCCAATCTCACACAAAGACGTGTCCCTCTTGTTCTCAGCCAACACATCCACCTCCACCTCCCTCTGGTCTTTCTGCCTCTAGCGGGCACCTTCTTGGCGACACACCTAGGTGCTGTGCATCTGTAAACACACTCCAGCCACTCCTGTGCATTCCTGCCTTCCCTCCCCTCCAGCTCCCCGTTGCCTGGCTAGGACTGGGCATTCTTCAAAGCCTTACCTTCTTGGGAAACCTTCTGTGACTTGCCGCCTTCCCGCTGAGTCAGGTGTGCTCCTCCTGGCTCCTGGTATACCTGGAGCTTCTACCTGCTGGTGTGCCACCCTGGGGTGTGCATTGCCCACTCACGGCTGCCTAATTGCCTGGCTAGAGTGCCGTGGCATCAGCCTAGCCCACAGCAACCCCAAACTCCTGGGCTCAAGCAATCCTCCTGCCTCAGCCTCCCGAGTAGCTGGGACTACAGACACACGCCACCACGCCCGGCTAATTTTTTAGTTGCTCCGCTAATTTTTCTATTTTTAGTAGTATAGACGGGGCCTTGTTCTTGCTCAGGTTGGTGGAGACTGAGTCTTACTTCTCTTGTACCCCTAGCTCTCAGGGTGATTACTCAGAAGGTGCTCAGGGAATGTTGGTCAGAAAACGACAGGGCTACGAAGATGAATAAAACCAGCCCTACTCACAGTAGCGCAGTCTATGGAGAAGCGGGTCCCCCTAACGCAAAGAGATCAGGGTGCCTGCCTACTTACTGTTCACCATCACATTCAAGGTAAAACTCCAAGTTCTTTGCAATGGCGTACAAGGCCCCTCTAAGCCTACCTCCCTCTCCAGCGCAGTCTTCTGCCACTCACTAATGAGAGCACAATCCCTGACTACAAAGTGAATTTCTCCAAGTCCCCTCTGGGATTCTCTTCCTGTCACATGGAATTTCAATCCCTAATCTAATCGGCCTCCTAGTGGCTAACTGACCACTTCCTGCTCATCCTTTGAGACACAGCTGCAGTGTCTCTGCCTCTGTGAAGGGCGCCCTGCCCTAAACCTGGGTGGGGGCATGGCACCTCATACATGCACCCAGAGGTGGCACCTGGAACCCAGTGTTATCTTCTCCACTAGACAGGAAGATTCCTGGGAGCAAGAACTGCTTTTTTTCATCCTTGCAACCCTAGCAATCAGCACAATGTCTGGCACATATTAGTGCCGCAATAAATGTTTGATGAATGACTGAACGAGGACATAAAGTATCTGGTTCCTTTAGCTTCTGTCACTGCAAAGCATACACGGACACTTCACACTCATCCTGTGGTCTGAGGAAGACTGGCACTGCAGAATTAAAATGTCAAGAGACTAACCAACCTTGTTTTGCGGGTAGTAGAGTAAGCAAATCTCTAGTACCAGGAGACCCTTCTTCCTCTGGTTTAACTTCTGAGAGAGTGGCTACTTGCACAGGAGACATCCCTACGCGCCCAGTCATCAATTAACGAGAGCCAGAAAATGCAATGGAGCGGCTGGCTATGGCCTTAGCCATTGCTCCCACATCATACTGTACAGAAAATGAAATCTCAGTGTCCTGTGTTCCTTGTTATTCCCAGTCGGGTTCTAATTCATGGAGTTAGAGTCACATCACCCCCAAAATAAAGGTTAATCTGAGAAAGTTGTTTTTACACCATAGTCTTATGGAGCAGAAAACGACAAAAAAGTTGACCTCTAAAAACAGTCCTCTGTCATCTGTTTCATCCTTGAGCTCAGTTAAAACTGCTCCTAGTCGCCTCTAGTTTGTTTTGAATATTTTCCTAAAGGTATCCTGGCTAAATTTCCCCTCCCCATCACTTTTCACTACTCAGAATATGCGAAAATATTTTTTTTACATTAACCATTCACTAGTCGTGCTTTTGGAAATCAAGCTCTATAACAGCACCACCATGCTGACTTGCATAATCATCTTCCTGCTCCAGTTCCTGATAAGAGATGGTTTTTTTTTTTTTTTTTTAGAGACAAGATCTTGTTCTGTTGCCCAGGTTGGAATAATCATAGCTCACTGCAGCTTCAAACTTCTGGCCTCAAGCAATCTTCCCACCTCAGCCTCCTGAAGTCCTGTGAGCCACTAGGCCCAGCCCAGACACAACTTTCATATCTAAAATATATGTATGCATTAGTCCACTATTGTTAATTTCAATTCCAAAGCCAAGATATAAGGACCTATTCATGTTTAACTCTTGACCTTTGCCTGGGGCCTAATGACAACGAGATAATGGAAAAGTAGGAGTGCAAAATTTTAGTCTTTGAGGAATCTGCAAAACCAATGGGTAAGACAACATACAGATACTTTAGTGAAGAAATATCGGCAATAATATTTTCAACATACATAATGCTCTGCTGAAGCCACGCACATTCACTGGATCTAAAATCATCCTGAGATGTAGACACTATCTTCTTCATTTCCCACAGTAAGAAACTGAAACTCTGTACAAATGTTTAGGTTACGTAAAAAAAAAAAAAAAAAGAAAAAAAAGAAACTGAAACTCTGAATTGTTAAATGTCTTTTTTTTTTTTTTTGAGACAGAGTCTCACTTTGTTGCCCAGGCTAGAGTGAGTGCTGTGGTGTCAGCCTAGCTCACAGCAACATCAAACTCCTGGGCTCAAGCAATCCTTCTGCCTCAGCCTCCCGAGTAGCTGGGACTACAGGCATGTGCCACCATGCCCGGCTAATTTTTTCTATATATATTAGTTGGCCAATTAATTTCTTTCTGTTTATAGTAGAGATGGGGTCTTGCTCTTGCTCAGGCTGATTTCGAACTCTTGACCTGGAGCAATCTGCCTGCCTCGGCCTCCCAGAGTGCTAGGATTATAGGTGTGAGCCATCGCACCCGGCTGAATTGTTAAATGTCTTAACTGAGATCTCTGGAGGTTATCAAATCCACTCTCAGTTTTAACTATCACCCATTAGTCGTAATAGTGTATTTCTTATCCCAGACCTCTGTCTTGAGAAAGCCAGACTTTTCTGTAAAATTGCTTACTTGTCAATGTCACCTGGCTGTCCCATAGGCCTCGCTACTTCCCTGAAACCTGAACAACCACCAGGCTCTCTCTTCTTCCACCACTTTCTGCCTCACTGTAGCCCAGCTCTTGTAGCCCCAGCCAGGGATGCGGAAGCCTCGTTCCAGTGCACAGATAGGACACACGACAGATCCTGTATAAGGATTTGCCGTATGAGTGATTTAATGAGCAAATGAGTGCGTGGGGGTGGTCATCCCCGACTCTTCCCTCACCCTTAACCAGAAGATTAATTGATCATAAAATCCTGCTGTTTCGACATCATAAATCTCTCTCAAATCCTTTCCCCCTTTTTAATCCCCACCTTGCCTCCCTGGCTGGATTGTGTCAAGGCTAAAATGGGATTAATACACATAAAAGTGTTTTGCAAAGAATAAACCTCTGGGAAAAAAAGAAAGGATAAATCCCTCTGGAATCTGTTACTAAACTTACCAGCACCCGTTTGTCTATTCCTTTTAAGCTATGATTTCTTTTCTTTCTTTTTTTTTTTTTCGTGCTCCTGACCTTGTTGTTTTCTCTGCCATGGCTTCCAGAGGCTCATCGCTCAGCTTGTATGAAAATGCCGCTGGTCTCTGTGTGCCGGCTTAGCAGCACGGTTATGTCTCTTTTATGTGGCTCGCTTTCTCCTCACTTCTCAGAGGAAGATCTAGCTCCTGAGAAGGCTTTGAAGCTCCTCACGAAAAGCAGCTGTGACGAAGCTTTTGTAGCTTCCACAGCCCTTCGTACAACCTTAGGCATATAGTAAGTGCTTAACAAATGCTTATTGATTGAGAGATCAATTCTCCTCCATCCCTCCTTAATCAGGCCTCTCCCTCCCCACTATCCTGGCTTTCTCTAGGAATTCTATTCCTTATTCTTCAACATGTGTTGTTTATATCAGGAACATTTCTTCCTAAGATATTTGAGAACAGACGTGTAGATTAGCTGACTGATAGGAACTTTTTAAAAGTTGCTCATTTCTCTTTTTTTAAGGCAGAGTCTCACTCTGTTGTCCATGCTAGAGTGACATGGCATCATCATAGCTCACTGCAGCCTCGAGCTCCTGGGCTCAAGTGATCTTCCTGCCTCAGCCTCCCAAGTAGCTGGGACTACAGGGGTGCACCACCATGCTTGGCTAATTTTTTTTGTGTGTGTGTGTCCTTTTTTTAGAAACACTGCCTTGCTCTTGCTCAAGCTGGTGTTGAACTCCTGACCTCAAACAATCCTCTCTCCTCGGCCTCCCAAAGTGTTAGGATTATAGGCGTGAGCCACCGTGCCCAGCCATCATTCTTTTAAATGTACTAAGTGAACAGGGTGGAAGAGCCAGGCTCTGACAGATTATCTATCACACTGAAATAATAGTTTTACATATATAGTGCTTATATATGAAACCACCAGAAACCAAGAAACCAAGTATAATGGCAATGGAAACACCTGGAACACTGCCAGTAGCAATTTCAGAACTAAAGAAAAATAGGGCATCAATGTTTTCCTCTTTGTCACCCACTACAGCATATCAGTCACCAAGTCTTGCTTCTCTCTGTGAAATGTCTGTTGAACATAGCATTTCCTTTGGGGACTGTGTCACCATCTCAGGCCTGGCCTCACATGTCCCTTCCAACTCTATCGCCTCAGCTTTTTTTTTTTTTTTTTTTTTTTTTTGAGACAGAGTCTTGCTTTGTTGCCTAGGCTAGAGTGAGTGCCGTGGCGTCAGCCTAGCTCACAGCAACCTCAATCTCCTGGGCTCAAGCGATCCTTCTGTCTCAGCCTCCCAAGTAGCTGGGACTATAGGCATGAGCCACCATGCCCGGCTAATTTTTTCTATATATATTAGTTGGCCAATTAGTTTCTTTCTATTTATTGTAGAGACGGGGTCTCGCTCTTGCTCAGGCTGGTTTCGAACTCCCGACCTCGAGCGATCCGCCCGCCTCGGCCTCCCAGAGAGCTAGGATTACAGGCGTGAGCCACCGCGCCCGGCCCGCCTCAGCTTTTTACCTTGGCCTTTGGTCTCTCCTTACCCTAACACAGTTCACTTGAAGCCCCAGGCTATCTGCCCCAAACACTGATTTCATCAAGCTGTCCCACTGCCCAAACCCACACCTCCAGGGCTTCCCTAGTACTCAGAGGATGGTGCACAATCTCCTTAGCCAGATTTTCAAGGACTTTTCATTCTAAGCCTACCTTCTTGGTCTAACCTGACTCTTCTTTCCAGGGGTGTCTGTGAGCTGTCCTTTAAGATCTAAACTTGTCACCTGGGATTTACCTAGTTAAATCCACATGCAATGATGTAATCAGCAGGTGGAAATTAAGAGAATGCCTGCTCTGTAAAAGAGTGGCTGAAGAGCCTGTGAGAGCCCAAACTCCAATCAAAACCTGGGAGTAACATCCCAGAAGTATGATTCAAAAGTGATCGTAATTTAGTGAGTTGAAGCAAACATCATCGAACCCAGTGTGGAGGGCAGCGTTGCTAGAAATGGGAGCCTAAGGAGTGGGAAGTAGACAACGCCCATCTGTTAAGTCATCGAGAACGTCTATCCATGTCTCTCAAGGAATGAATGTGATGGTTCAGGCTCTGATGCCAGTAAACACTGAAATCGCCTAACAGTGCCCTTCCCTGGTTCGTGATGCCAGAGCAATCGTGCAGCAGTCTGGTTTCCCCTGGCCTGGGCCCTGCCCAGCCAGACAGGCTGCCAGTCATAGTTGCTCTTGCAGAACAAGTGCGTTGGCCTTGAGGTGTGTGTACATGTGTGCATAATTAGTTTTGGTGAGTTTGGCTAAAGTGTGGCCACTGCTGAGAAATGGAGTCACTTCCATCCAACAATAACAATGATATTAACAAATAAAATAAATCAAGTTTCTGAGCCTGAGGAACAGCTCCAGGACCACAGTGACCTGACCGAGCTAAGTGTGCCTTAAAGAGGCCTCTGGGTGGACACAGCTCGCTCACCTGTTGGGCCAGTCCCCCATACCCCTCTACACCAAGTGCGCCATTACAAAACCACATGACTAAATACACCACTGTCCCACTCTGGCTTCCATTTTCTCTGCAGACACTCCAATTTTGGGCTTTCTAGTTACTTTTCGCTGGCTTTGTAGAAGATCTCTTCCATTGCTCCTTTCTGGTTTTACTCCTGTGTCCCCGGGACCCCCTGCTTCAGAAGTCACCCTGCATGAATGCTCCCAGTGGATGCTGTGCGTGTGCTCATTGTAACACTGCAACACCTGCACAGGTGTATGAGCGCTTACGTCTTCTTGGGGGCAGGATAGGTATCTCCCTATCCACATTCCTAGGGCCTAGCACAAGGTCGTGGGAACTTGAATAAACAAGCATCTATTCATTCTAAAGCACCGAAGATTCCGAAATTCTGCCTCTCTAGGCCAGACTTGTCCCCTGAGTGCCAGGCCTGTGTGTCTAAGTTTCTACTAGTCGTCTCTACTTAGATGTAACCCAGGTAACTCAACCTGGATTTATCTACGACTGAATTTTTTTGTCTTTCCTAAATCTCCTTATCCCAGGTAATGGTATCGTCATCAAACAATAAACTGCATCGGACCCTAGGAGTCATCCTAAATCCTCTTTTTTGTTCATATCTGTCTTAGTCCATTTTCTGTGACTATAACAGACTATTACAGACGGGGTAATTTACAAAGAAAAGAAACTGATTTCTTTCTTTCCTTCCTTCCTTCCTTCCTTCCTTCCTTCCTTCCTTCCTTCCTTCCTTCCTTCCTTCCTTCCTTCCTTCCTTCCTTCCTTCCTTCCTTCCTTCCTTCTTTTCTTTCTTTTCTTTCTTTCTTTTTTTTTTTGGCAGAGTCTCACTCTGTTGCCCCAGCTAGAGTGCCGTGGGGTCAGCCTAGAAACTGATTTCTTATGATGCTGGGGGCTCAGCTTCTGGTGAGGGCCTCGTGCCGCATGGCAACATGGTGGAAGGCATCAGATGGGAAGAGGGGTACATGAGAGACGGCCAACTTGCTTTTCTAACAAACCCACTTCCGTGACAGTATTAATCCATCAATCTGTGAATAGACTAATCCATTCATGAGGCAGAGCCCTCAGGATCCAGTCACCTCCTAAAGGCCCCACCTCTCAATACTATCACACTGGTGATCAAATTGCGGCATGAGTTTTGGAGGGGACATTCAAACCACAGCAATACCCTACATCTAAGCAGTCACCACATTTCATCTATTCATTGTCCCTTCATATTTGTCCCCCTCTCACCTCAGGCCCTTGATGCTCTCACCTGGATGGGGGTGGTAGCCTTCTAACTGGCCTCCCTATTCTACTGTCTTTCTCCTCAAGTATGTCCTCCACACTACTGCTAAAATTGCCCTTTTTTAAAGATACAACTCTAACCATGTTATCCTCCTGCTTAAAACAACTCAATAGATCCCCTACCTATGGGATAAATCCAAAGTGGGCATCAAGCCATGCCAGACCCTTTATGACTGAACCTCTGGCTGTCTCTCCAGCTCTTATCTTTCCCCTTCCCCCCTTAGGTCCTACAGTCCTGCAGAACCGCCAGGACACACTAGCTTTTCCCTGAGTAGGCCACACTTGCCCTTGTCCCTATCTGAAGTTTCTCCCTGTGCATCCCAATCCTGCACCTTCCCCTGGGGAACTACTCCTTCCTCACATCTAGCTCAAGTGCCACCTCTTTTGAGAAGCCCCTGGTGACCGGCCCAAAACCATTCCTTGTTTTGTGCACATCACAGTATGTCATACATCCCCGCTATCTTACTTTTATGCTCCAGGGGGGTGATTTGTTTCCCTGACCCTCTCTCTTACTGTGAAGTCCTGAGGAGAGGAACTGCATCTTACTTTCGTGTCCCCCGCACCTAGAGAAGCGCCCAGCCCAGGTAAGGACCTAGCAAATGTCTGCTGCATTGAATGGTGGCAAGGAGCACACTGGCCTGGCACTGCTCCTGGTCCTGCCACTTGCCAGCGTTTCTACCTCTGTAAGTGTCTGTTTCCTTAGCTGTGAAATGGGAATAACTGCAGCAGGATTTGTGTAAGGATCGAGTCAGGATACTACATGTAGGCACCACAGTACCAGGGGCTTGCAACTCAATCGGTGTTAGCCGTTGCTGTTATTGCCCCTCAGGGTCCAGTACAATTTTTAAAAACTCTATGTGACCTTTCTAACCCATTGTTTCCATTGATGTTGCCTTTCTATAAACTATGGCAACACTGATTGTAATATTCATTTTAAATCTTACATTCTAATCGTATTTGTAGATCTAGCTCCTAATTTTCGTTTATTTATTTTTTAGAGATGGGGTCTCCTTGTCGCCCAGGCTGGAGTGCAGTGGTACACCATAGCTCACTGCAGCTTCGAACTCCTGGGCTCAGGCGATCCTCCTGCCCCAGCCTCTGAGTAGCTGGGACTACAGGCACATGCCACCATGCCTGGCTACCTGTCTCCTAATTTTTAAACTTGAGAAAACTGAGACATGTCTTATGCTTTACAGTCAGCAGAATTCTAAGATGACCCTAAGTAACACCCTCCACCCCGGTCCTTAGAGAATCCCCTCCCCTTGGAACTTAGGTGGAATCAGCGACTGAGATGTGACTCCCATGATTAGGTTCTGTAAGATGGCACAGCTGAAGCTGACACTATGGGAGATCACCCAGGTGGGCCTGACCTAATCATCACAGGAAATCATTGAAATCATTAAAAGTGGAGAGTTTTCTGCGGCCAGAGCCAGGAGGAGATTAGAAGCTCAAGAAGAATGGGACTGGGACTTGCCCTTGCCGGCTTGAGGGTGGAGGGGCCACAGGGAAAGGATCTGAAAGCAGCATGTTAGGACCAGAGAGCAATGTCCCGATGACAATCAGCAAGGAAGTGCGAGCTCAGTTACATAGCCTCAAGGAAGTGGATTCTGCCGGTGTAAACTGAATGACCTTGGAAGTGGATCTGAGCTCAGTGTGGCCAACATCTTGATTTTAGCTATGTGATTTTTTTTTTTTTTTTTTTTGAGACAGGGTCTCACTCTGTTGCTTGTGTAGAGTGCAGTGGCAGGATTCATAGCTCACTGCAGCCTCAAATTCCTGGGCTCAAGTCATGTGGGATCCTCCTGCCTCAGCCTCCCAAGAAGCTAGAACTACTGCATGAGCCACCACGCCTGGCTATAATTTTATTTTGGTATTTTTTTGTAGAGATGAGGTCTCACTATGTTGCCCAGGCTTCTTGCTGAACTTCTGACCTGCAGAACTGTGTGCTAATAACTGGCTGTTGTTTGAAGCCTCTGTTGGTGATCATTTTTGTCATGCAGCAACAGAAAACTAATATGTACTTCTTTTTAATGCCTTCATAATTGGGCAAAACATAATTTAACATTGCATTTGATAAATATTCACTGAGAAAACATTAATAATTGAAATAACTTTATCTTACCACCAGCAAAGTGATGTCAACTAGCTTTCTCTGCCTATTATCAACACTTAAAAATTTTTTTTAACAAGAATTTAAATTTGAACAATATCTGTCACACTCATTCTATAGTTATTAAATTGCTAAAAACACATTATTGTAGTAGGGATGTTTTTATAAAACATGAAAGGAATTATTTAAAGAAGAGAATCACCTAGGTCCCAGAAACATGTTTCATATCCCCAGGGGCTAAATTTTAGTTCCAAGGCACCAAAAACCAGTTAGTAGAATATTTTACAAACTAAGGCAATTACCAAAAGAATTTGCAGTAAAATTTCTTTGTGTAAATTACCATTACAAAGAAAGATTCTATACAACAAAGCTATTTCCGTGTCAACACAGAACGTCTATATAAAAATACTTTGTCGGTTTGTTTCCAAAAATTCTATTTAAAAAAATCTAGTAGGCTGGGCACAGCACTCATGCCTGGAATCTCAGCACTTTGGAAGGCTGAAGTGGGAGGACTACTTGAGGGCCAGGAGTTCAAGACCAGCCTGGGCAATATAGCAAGACGCCATTTCTACAAAAAAATTTTAAAAATTAGCTGGTAGTGGTGGTGCGTGCCTGGAGTCCCAGCTACTTGGGTGGCTGAGGCGGGAGGATTGCTTAAGCCCAGGAGTTTGAGGTTACAATGAGCTATTAATATGATCACACCACTGTACTCTCTAGTCTAGGCAACAGAGTGAGATCCTGTCTATTAAAAAACCAAGACAACACAAAAAACTGGCAAATGCTGTGTACAACATACCCCCATGGAGATTCACAGTGTATATTACTATATTAAAAACTCTACAAAGTCATTAAGTGAAGCTACCTATTCAATTCTTTTTAACAAAGCATCACCCAAATGTATTTTCTTTGACAAACAACTTTTGACGTCTTGCAGGAACACCATTTGGGAAATGCCAGCCTAAACAAATTCCTCTCTCCCCCAGACCAAGTATCAAATCAAAATATTAGTAGGGTAAGAAATATTTCAGAAATTGAATTGATTAAAGATATTTAAGAGCTGGGAAAGTGTTTTCTCTCTTTCCTTATTGGCTATAGCAACTTTTCACTAATTTTTTTACTAGAGTCAATAAATTTGAAAAGTGATTTTTTAAATAACTGTATTAATTTTAACAAAATAATTATTCAAAATAATTATTCAATAATAAATGTCCATGGAAATTTTTATAGTTGTTTCAGCCATACCCTGTATCTATTTGTGCATTACCAAAGTGGATATTTTTCAAAAATAAGAGGTTGTTTTGTCATCTTATACTTTATAATTTAATGCAGAAAACACTTAAGACTGACAAACTTTTAAAAAAAGATATTTTTAGTCAATATTAAGGAGGAGAATAGGAGAACAGGATTGGAATTTTAGGCTAGAATTTTTTTTTCTTTTGAGACAGAGTCTTGCTCTGTCACCCCAGCTAGAGTGCAGTGGCATCATCATAGCTCACTGAAACCTCAAATACCTGGGCTCAAGTGATGCTCCTACCTTAGCTTCTGAGTAGCTGGGATTATAGGCATGTGGCACTACGCCCAACTAATATTTCTATTTTTTGTAGAGCCAGGTTCTCACTCTTGCTCAGGCTGGTCCTGAACTCCTGTAGGCTAAGATTCTTGTGTTTTTAAATACAAAAATGCTAAAAGAAAGTCCATGTATATAAAATATGAAAATAAAATATTTTTAAATTGACTTTGAAATAGAAATTGTGATGTACTTCCAAAAAGGAAGAATAACCATGGGAGCCTATACAAATTCTTGCTCTTGTTCAGTGGTTCTCAAACTTTAGGTTTTGGAACCTACTGGAAAGCTTGATGAAACAGATTGCTGGGCCCTACCCTCAGATTTTCTGATCCAGGGGTCTGGGATGGGGCCCAAGAACTTGCATTTCTAACAAAGTCCCAGGTGATGTGAAGCTGCTGGTCCCAGAAGCCTATTTTGAGAAGCAGTGGGAATCCAGTTCTTGCACCGGTCCCCCTGAGATTCTCGCTCCACAGGCCTGGGGAAGTCTCACAGTTGGTTTCAGGGAGCACCAATCTCTGCGAGCCTTTTCAGCACTAATGTTTCATAATGCAGGACATTGTAGCTTATCTTTGCTCTGGTTCTGCATCTCACATCCTTTGGACTTCTCTGTACAGGTACTTCAACATACAAAAGAAAACCGGAATGCTGGGAGAATAAAATTGGACGACAGAGACTTAGTTGTACAGTTCATCCACAGAATTTACAGGAGAACGTTGGAACCTGTAACTACAGACTCTCACCGTGTTTGCTCCAACCGTGGTCTAGTAACACAGAAAAGCCAGAGTTGGCCAAGTTGACTGTTACCGTGATAGAGGAAGCTGCAACTCCCATGTAAGGTCTACATCCATCTTCCTTTCCTGCTTTCTCTTGCTATTTATTTAATTGTCTGTGATCTTAAGACTCAACTTAGATCAGCCATAAAGGTTCCGGCAGAGTAGTCAAAGACATGACCTTTTGGAGTCGGATGGATTCAAGTCCTAGCTCTCTGTCCTTTAGTCGCTGAAAAACTCTGGGAGAGTTATTTAACATTCCTTACCTTCAGTTTCCTCCTTTGAAAAATAGGAACCAGGACCTTCTATACAGCATTGTTTTTGGGTGCCCATGAGAAAATTCATGAAAAGCTCCTAGTACAGTGCCTGGCACATAGTGAGGGGTCAATAAATGGATAAATGGCGCACAGCTCTTCTACTAACATGGAAATTCTACGAAAGTCCTGTTAACTAATTTCAATGCCTGAGTAGTGAGAATTGTGCTGTAGTAATTTTCAATAAAGCAGCTAGAGATATCATATTCAACTAAGAAAACAGGTCCTGCTACCCTATCTTTAATAAGTCACAAATTTCACCAAATCTAAGACCATCGATGATGCAACATTGCATTATGCAGCACTAAGAAAGAAAAAAATGCTGCCAGTTAAACTATGAGATGATGTTTCCTTATCACTTACAATTTTTATCTTATGCTTTTTGAAATTGCTCTTTTAGATTTAGATTTTTGAAACATTTAACACTCTTCTAGCATACATAAAAAGGAAACTCTAGGCAAAGTAAATTGATTTAAAATATTCTTGGGTTGTCTTCACATTCAGAATCCCAGTCTTCTGAATCGCTTGTTTGACTCAGAGTCCATGTCACTGCTTATTCACTTTGTATCAGCCTTTGTGCCACCAAGGGCATTGGTGACGGAGCATTTTTTAAGAGAATACAACAGTACTAATGGCTCCCGGGCTGAGCTCTTTGCCTGCCTATTTTTGATTCCTGCTTCAAGATTATTGCCAAGCACATGATGATTTATCATTTTTCCACCCCGGGGATTAAAAGAGCGCTTCACTTTTCTTTCTGGGATTTTATTCCAAGCAACTGACACCCATTTTCCAAGTGTGGACACGGATGCTTTTGATGTATATGGGCATGTCGGCAGTGACAACTGTGGCCTGGCCAATAGATTGTTAGACATCTTCGATTATAAGATGCAACCCAAATTTCAAAGATGTTGGTAAGAAGTTAACTAAGCCCTGAATTGGTCCTTTCTAGAGTTTGGTTCCATTTGGTCATTTGCAGAAAACACAGTATTATTATTAATGGTCTTTGCACTACACTTGTTTTTTTTTTCCTGTAACAGTTTTATTGAGATATAATTCACATGCCATACAATTTACCTATTTAAAGTGCAAAATTCAATGCATTTTGTTATGTTCACAGAGTATACCAATAAATCAATTTTAGTACAACTTCATCACCCAAAATGAATGCTGGACCCATTAGCAGTTAGGACCCATTCCTCCCCCAACTCCTGGTCCCTGGCAATCATTAATCTACTTTTTTTCTCTATGGATTTGCCTATTCTGTATATTTCATATAAATGGAATCAAAATATGTGGCCTTTTGTGACTGGCTTCTTTCCCTTAGCATAATGTTTTAAAGGTTCATCCATGTTGTGGCATATATGGGTACTTCATACTCTTTTATTGTTGAATATTCAATTGCGCGGATATACTATATTTTATTGATTCACCCATCAGTTCATGGACACTTGGGTTGTTTCCACTTTTTGGCTATTATGAATAATGCTGCTAAAAGCATTCATGTACAAGTTTTTGTGTATATGCATGGTTTCACTTCTCTAGGGTATGTACTTAGAAGCAGAACTGCTGGATCATAGGGTAACTCTATATTTAACTACTTGCAGAACTGCCACACTGTAATCCAAATCAGTGGCACCATTTCACAATCCTACCAGCAATATATGAGCATTCCAATTTCTCCACATCCTTGTCCAACACTTGTTATTATCTGTCTTTTTGATCAGAGCCACCCCAGTGGATGTGAACTGATATCTCACTGTGGCATTGCACTTATTTTTATAGCACTTTCACCTGCATTTTCCTATTTGGTCCTCACAACATCTGTCAAGATTCCTTATCCGCAGTCAAGGAAGCAAACATTAAGACTAATTCACGGGCCGGGCGCGGTGGCTCACGCCTGTAATCCTAGCTCTCTGGGAGGCCGAGGTGGGCGGATTGCTCAAGGTCAGAAGTTCGAAACTAGCCTGAACAAGAGCAAGACCCCGTCTCTACTATAAACAGAAAGAAATTAATTGGCCAACTAGTATATATAGAAAAAAAATTAGCCGGGCATGGTGGCGCATGCCTGTAGTCCCAGCTACTCGGGAGGCTGAGGCAGAAGGATTGCTTGAGCCCAGGAGTTTGAGGTTGCTGTGAGCTAGGCTGATGCCACGGCACTCACTCTAGCCCAGGCAACAAAGCGAGACTCTGTCTAAAAAAAAAAAAAAAAAAAAAAAAAAAAAAAAGACTAATTCACGGACTTGCTGAGGATAGTTTAGTTAGTGACAGAATGTGAACTAAAACATAATCATGCTTCTAGATTCTGGGACCTTGCTCTTCTACCATACCAGGCTATCCCAACCCCCAGAGAGCTACCTGCCTGTGACAGAGTAAGAGTGATGACAGATCAGAGGTAACCTGGGGGGGAGGGCAGGTGCAGAAACACTGTCAGGACATGGTACTGCAGCACCACTTTAGATGATGTGACATTGCTACCGGCTTTCACAAGACAGCAATAGCTAGCGAAGCCGTACTGACTGCAACAGCTCAGTAAGATGGGTCTAATTCTGGAAAAAAGCCCCATTATAGCTTGGGAGTACAGAGGCAAAGAAGTCTGCAATTTGCAGCAACATCTCTGGCTTTGCCTTCACAGGCTGCAGGAAAAGGCTGTATGATCCAGGTTCGTCTCCTTTTGGCACAGTGGTTCTTAGAGTTATGACAAGGAAGAAGAATTTTCTAGCTCTGCCTGTCTCCCAGTAGGTATAGTAGATGTCAGCCTTCGTTTGTAAGCTGGATGCATTACTTTTTGTGTCTATGAACTGAGAGAAGAACTCAAGATTTTTTGCTTATGCCTACATTTTCTATTCATGAACTATCTCCTTTTCGTGCAAAAAAAAAAAATCAATATTTTATGAAATAATCTCCTCGGAGGTTAAGTGCTACAGCACCACTGTGCTCTAGTCAAAGAAACTCTGTACGTTGCTCAACCCCAGCCGAGCAAGGGCGAAAGCCTCTAAATGAAGCCTTCCTACCTCGCCAGCACAGTCCACTTGGAATCACTGGTCCATGAAACTCACTGGACTCACAGAGTGAAGCAGGTTAATCACCATGGGGTGTATTACTGGAGCCAATTTTTCTTTTCCAGGATCTGTCCCGATGTGTTACCACTCTTAGTACAACAACAAAACGATGTTACTGATGGGCCACTCTCTGCACATGCTGGTGTGGCTGAAAGAACCGTGTTCCTTTCACATTTAAGACACGCTAAGGATGTCTGTCCCCTCAACTTGCTGACAGCAGTTGTTACTTGGTGTTGCACTTTTTTTTTAAATTAGAAGGCAATATATAACATTAAATAACTCACATCTAACAAATTTTAATTTTTGTATAATATTTTGCTTCCAAACTCTTATCTATGCTTTGATTTATACAGTTGTAATCAATGTGCATAGGCTATTTTGTATTTTACTTTATTATTTTATTTTTTATTTTGTTTTGAGACAGAGTCTCACTTTGTTGCCCAGGCTAGAGTGAGTGCTGTGGCATCAGCCTAGCTCACAGCAACCTCAAACTCCTGGGCTCAAGCAATCCTCCTGCCTCAGCCTCCTGAGTAGCTGGGACTACAGGCATGTGCCACCATGCCCGGCTAATTTTATACATATATATATATATATTAGTTGGCCAATTAATTTCTTTCTATTTATAGTAGAGACGGGATCTGGCTCTTGCTCAGGCTGGTTTTGAACTCCTGACCTTGAGCAGTCCACCTGCCTTGACCTCCCAGAGTGCTAGGATTACAGGCGTGAGCCACCGTGCCCGGCCTGTATTTTGCTTTATTAACCTAATATTATAAACATTTTCCACTTTATATTGTTTTCACAAATATTTTAATGGCTAGATAATATTTCATCATAGTCTGTTAAACCTGTCCCTGTTGTTGGACGTGGCATTAGTCAGGGTTCTCCAGAGAAACGGAATCAACAGGGGACATGCACATACACACACACACACACACACACACACACACACACACACACGGATGGTGTCATTGTTGGACACAAAGGTGGCTTCCGGGTTACATCCTCATACAGAAGGCCTTTTGCTCTCTTTTATTATTTGGTTAGGGCCCATTCTCACGGGAGAAGAAAATTTACGTTTACGGATCACCTGTTTTATACCACAGACTTGCTATGAATTACTCATTACTTTTCCAACTCTATGAGATAGGATTTTTTCACTCCCATTTTGCAGATGAGAAACGAAGGCTGAGAGAAGTTAGGAAGAGAACAGTGATGGTGGCTCCACGACTTAACTTCTGATCTAAGGAGAGACCGTCACAGCACCTAGCTCACGGGGCCGTTGGGGGACAATGCCTGTACAGGGCCTGTACAGAGCCAGGCACACGTGAGACCTCAGCATGGTGGAGCAGCAAGACTGCCATCACCAGTCCCACCTCCACCATCACCACTCAGCGACTGTCCCAACACAAATGACCAGAACGGGGCCCGGTCTCCCTGACGCCAAAGTTCATGCCTTTCCCTATCCTACCACGATGCCTTCCTGCGGGAGAGACTAAACATCTTTCTTTCTCTTGCTGTTTTCCACAATGATTCCAATGACTTAAAAGCACCTGGTACTGTTTTGTCTCACCAGCTCCAATCACAAGCAGCCTGAAGTCTCTGCTGCCGTCAGCTGCTTGTTCCTAACCTCAACATCTTCAACACGTCCTGCTCTTTCCCCCTGGATCCTGCAGCCATGCAGGCTCCTTGGCTCCTGTAACAAGTAACCTGAGTTGTTCCACGTTGGGAGCTTGAGTTCTCCACCGTGCCTGTGCATGGTGCTGAGCCCGTTCCCTCTCCAGGGAGGCAGGGGGGACAGCGGGGAAGGAGAAAGGGAACAGGAACGGGACCCTGACTGCGGAGGCAGTCGCTGGGCACCAGGACTTACGTGCATTGGCTCCCGTTTGCAGAACGGAAGCTTCAGCTTCGAGAGAAACTTCAGGGAGAGGAAGGCACCGGCCAGAGGCAGGAGGATGGACGAGGCCTTTAATCTCCTCACACCTTGCCCTTCAGCTGATCAAGGAAGGAACTGCTGCAGGTCCGCTCTCAGGGGTGACCGCCTCCCCGCCACCCCCAGGATGGTAGCGTAGCTGGGCGGCAGCTCGGACCTCTGTGCCTCTTCCCACCTTCCCTGGATGTCTGTGGTCTGCAGTGGTTCGGGGACTTGCTTCTATGGGTAAGATATGCTTGTCCACCTTCTACCCACCCCTGTCCCATGGACAGTCACTTCCTCGGGGTCAGCATCACCATGGCATCCAGGGCTGCCTTTAACTGGGCAACAGAAGGCTCTGATACCACGTGACAGGAGGCGACGGGAGGGGCAGTGGGCAAGCTCACCTGTCCTGTGCCCACACCCAGCCCGCTGTGCTTCCCACAGTCACTAGCTAGCGTTCACGGCAAGACCGCAAGGCTGTCCTCTCGTTCCCACTCCCACATGAGGGAATCAAGGCCTAAAAGTAACTTTCCCAAGGTCCCGTAGCCAGATACTTGGTGAAGCCAGGCTTCAGCGTCAAACCTGCTGAACTCTGACCAACTTGTGTCCTTCCCCATATCCGATGCCTTCCCCAGCTCCTGACTCTGCTCCGTCCTCTTGCCCTGCTCACACACCAAAATCCTAAACAGCAAACCAGGTTTACTTACTTTAAAATTTTATGCAAAGTTGAGGACAAGTGTTTAAAGGAAGCTGTCAGTGGACTTATGTACTCTGCCAAACCCAAATTGGAAAGGCAGGCACTTCCCAGCAGCTCATCCTCACGGGGTCTGAACAACTTGACCCCAAGCAGGGAGCTTGGCGTGCTGTGCGTGGCGCCAGTGAGCCGGCAACCCGTGTTCTGGCCTGTTTTCTGCATTTAGCTCTTGACTCGGGGCTACCATCACCAGCAAAATGTGAATGTGAATTTTGGTTTTTTTTTTTTAGGCGGTGGGTAAGGTGGGTGATCTTAAAACATTTACTCTCTTTCACAGCCAACCACAAACTAACCAGGAACATCAGAGGGGCGGGATAAAGGAGATTTGTACCATTTAGAAGGAATAACTGAAGGGGTTCCCAGTCCAGGGGCCTTCCCTTCTTAGGAATGTAAAGACCACTTGGGTGGGGTAGAGTGAGATCATGTTTACTCACAGAAGGAAACACTATTACATACATGTAAGTGGTCAACTGAGCCTACATAAACTCGTGAGGTAACGCTGGTTGCCTTGGAGGCCGAGCGGTCTGTATGTGCAGTTTATATATCTTTGCTTGACTTAAGAGAAAAAGGAAAACAATGAACTAGTTGTGTGTGCTGTCAAATCTCGAGACACGAAATCCAAGGGGGAGAAGCCGGTAGGTAGCAGAAAAAGGAGAGAACCACTGGGCCTGGGAACCTTCAGAAGAATCAGGGAAACATCCTCAACTGAAATTTTCGTAAGAGTGAATTGTTTTCGAAGCCTTGGGTAGTCAGAAGAAATCATGACCTTGACAGTTTGGTATCTCTAGGTAAGGAAATGGAGAACCCAGTAGAGAGGTCCTAAATGATGTAGGCGACAGTGGTCTCTGTGCATCTCTTCACCACAAGTGTCCAGCCCAGCCTGACCCACCGCAGTCTCTCTGTGGGCCCCCTTTAGTGGCATTCCCTGCTCTTGTTTTCACATCTGCTAAGACTCTTAGTTCTGGGAGGGAGAAATAATGTGCATTGGAACAAACTTTATAGTTCACAGACGCTGGGTTATAGACGTCCTCTACACCAGTGACAACTAACGAGAAGTGACCCAGCTATCACTGAAAACCTGTTTGCAAAGATATTTGAACATTCTTCTTTTCTTTTTTCTTTTTTTTATAAAATTTAATTTGCTTTCTCTTTTTTTTTTCTTAACATACATGATAAAGGGCTTGTCTGAACATTCTTTCTACATTGAAGGCCCTGCCTACCTTTTGCTACATTTTTAAGAAGTTTCTTTATAGAGGTTTGAAACATGACCATTACAAGCGATGATTCTGAAATGCAGTTCCACGACATCCCTTAGGCAGACGAGGCACCGTCAGTGATCAATGCAGACTTGATAAATTCGTACTGGCTTCTTCAGATGCTGAATCAATATCATGCCAGATTTCAGTGGGGAAAAGTACATGGAGAATAATGGACAAAAAACAAAGTGGGGCCGGGCGCGGTGGTTCACGCCTGTAAACACTCTGTGAGGCCAAGGCGGGCGGATTGCTCAAGGTCAGGAGTTCAAACCCAGCCTGAACAAGAGCGAGACCCCGTCTCTACTATAAATAGAAAGAAATTAATTGGCCAACTAAAATATATAGAAAAACTTAGCCGGGCATGGTGGCCCAGCTACTCGGGAGGCTGAGGCAGAAGGACTGCTTGAGCCCAGGAGTTTGAGGTTGCTGTGAGCTAGGCTGACGCCATGACACTCATTCTAGCCTGGGCAACAAAGCGAGACTCTGTCTCAAAAAAACAAAACAAAACAAAAAAACAACAAAGTGAATAGATGACCCATTTCAGCCAGGTGAGGGATAGAGGAGGACAGAATCAGCAGTCATACAGTCACAGGTTTCTACTCATGTATATAAGCTACTGTCCCACCTGTCCCCCACCCCTGCCATGGATGTCCAAATATGAAACCATAAATGCACCAAAATGCAGCATCTTCTCTTTCTACTCTTCCTCAGTGCCCCACCCAGGCCCACATTTCCAAGCACATTAGTGTCCTCCCACCACCATTTAACCAAGACTAAATATTCTAGGCCAGCCTTCCTGTTAGATGTTCAAAGCATATGTAACGTCCTCAAATACGTGGTGGCAATGAAAGATGATTGTCTCCCTCATAGGATTAGATATTCAAATTAAACAATGGCATCCATTTTTTCACATATTGGATTGCCAGAGATTTACAAATAATAATAAAGAAAAACAATACAGGTTGCGCATTCCTCATCTGAAAATCCCAAATCTGAAATTTTCCAAAATCCGAAACTTTTTTGGAGCCAACATGCCCCCACAAGTGGAAAATTTCACACCTGACCTCATGTGATGGGTTGCAAAAAAAATACTAAAAATAGTGTATAAAAATGCCTTCGGGCTATGTATATAAAGTATATATAAAACATAAATGAATTTTGTGGTTAGACTTGAGTCCCATCCCCAAGATATCTCATTATATATATGTAAATATTCCCAAATCCTGAAAAATCCAAAATTTGAATTTTGGGACCACTTCTGGTCCCAAGTGTTTTGGATAAGGAACATTCAACCTCAACAGGTGAAAGTGTGTGTGTGGGAAAATGAACTCATACATTTATTGCTAGGAGGAATGTAAATTAGTGCAATGTGATAATACTTATTATCCATGTGGATACCCTTGGACCAACATTAATTCCACTTGTAGGAATGTATTCTACAGATCTGCTCACTGAAGTGGGAAAAGATATTTGTAAAAGAATGTTTTTGCAGCACTGGTAGCAATAGTAAAAATTATGTCAATAGGGAAATGGCGGCGGGGCGTGGTGGCTCACACCTGTAATCCTAGCACTCTGGGAGGCCGAGGCGGGCGGATTGCTCAAGGTCAGCAGTTCAAAACCAGTCTGAGCAAGAGTGAGACCCCGTCTCTACTAAAAGTAGAAAGAAATTAATTGGCCAATTAATATATGTGTATATATATATATATATATATATATATATATATTTTAAAAATTAGCCGAGCATGGTGGTGCATGCCTGTAGTCCCAGCTACTCGGGAGACTGAGGCAGAAGGATTGCTTGAGCCCAGGAGTTTGAGGTTGCTGTGAGCTAGGCTGACACCATGGCACTCTAGCCAGGGCAACAGAGTGAGACTCTGTTTATAAAAAAAAGAAAAAATTGGGGAATGGTAAATAAATTATGATACATCTATGAAGTGTAATATCATGCAGTTCTTAAAAAGGACATAGTAATCTAAATCTGTGGTGTGGAAGATTTTTTTGTGGTATACATGACATATGATCTTATTTATATAACAATAGTACAAGTGCACACACATTTGCATATGCATACAAGTTTTGAAGACCATACACCAAATGATGGCCATCTCTGGGTAGTGAGACTGAAAGGCAGGGTCAGAATGGGGACATTCAGCTTTTTTTTTAAGAGACAGGGTCTTGCTCTGTCACCCAGGCTGGAGTGCAGTGGCATCATCATGGCTCACTGTAAACTCAAATTCCCTGGCTCAAGCGATCCTCCCACCTCAGCCTCCCAAAGTGCTAGGGGATTACGGACATGAGCCACCACTCCTAGCCTTGCTACTATAATTTTAAAAATTAAAATGAATGATGGCATATCCTGTGACAGATGCCCTGAGCCTGCTGATTAAAGCTAATGATAAAAGAACAGACCTCAACCATAATAATGAGTCTGCCAAGAATGAAAACGGAGGGTAAGTGTTCACACAGAAACCCTAGGCACAGTCACTGCTACAGGAATATTTGACTTGAAGATATAGCACATCCATGCTGCCAGTGAATTCTCATGACAGCCACTAAACTTCTCAGAGGGTCTAGCCGTGTGCCTAGAACTACTATGCTAGATAATGCGCGTATGTCTGTGGGCATGTGTGTATGTGTGTGTGCCAGTGAATTTTTTTTCCTAAATATAAAAGTCACACATGCACATTGTAACAAACAAATTTCGCAAAATAGAAATCTAAAGTTTGGCCGGGTGCGGTGGCTCACACCTGTAATTCTAGCTCTCTGGGAGGCTGAGGCAGGTGGATTGCTCGAGGTCAGGAGTTCGAAACCAGCCTGAGCAAGAGCGAGACTCCGTCTCTACTATAAATAGAAAGAAATTAATTGGCCAACTAATATATATAGAAAAAAAAAGAAATCTAAAGTTCATCATAATTCTGCTTTGCAGAGATAACCACTATGGCCATCTTTATGCTACTACAGCATTTCTTTATGCATGTCCAAAAATCTATATATTTTTAAAAATGGAATAGTAGTTTTACAACTTGTTTTTTTCCACTAGGTAGTGCTGTAGATATCTTTTCATATCACTAGGTCTAAGTATACTTCATTCTTTTCAATAACTGCATAGTATTCCATTCTATTAATATATCATAACTTAAAATAAATCAATCCCCTAATTAGATATTTAAACTGTTTCAAAATTTTTAGTTTCATAAGTGAGGCTGTGATCAACCATCCATGTTTATGAATCTTTGTATGCATGAGTCCTTACACAGGTAAACTCCTAGGAGTAGAATATAGCTTGACTGAAGGCGACATAAATTCTTTTAAATTCCCATTACAGCCCTATGTGATAGGTATTATTTCCTCCTCCTTTCACAGAACAGGCAAACAAGGCTCAGAATGGCTTCACAGCTTTGCTAGTAAGTGAAGCTGAACTAAACTTCAGACCCAGGTCTAGCTGAGTGCAAAACATACTTTTCCTACCACAAGACACGGATTCACATGCAGGAGGGAGAAAGAGGATTCAACTGAACTGGGGTGCAGGGCCCTCAAGCCGGGGGACCTCCAGATGTCCCATGTGGGGAGGACCTGGGATTGGAGCATGGAGAACACCTGTGTGACCACAGCCAGAGATGTCACTGTGCTGTGCTATGCTCTGGGGTGGCTCCAGGTCAGGGCTTCCCAAGGTTTTTCATCTGTAACACAACCATAAACACTCTACACCAGTGTTTTTCAAACTTTTGATTACATAACTCAGCAAGACCAACATTCCGCCTTGTGACCAGGATGCATAGACCTGTATACAAGTGAAACAAACTGTCATAAGACAACACTTATATTTACATGTAATGCATTATAACATTTTCTCATACATAAAAAAAAAAATAATAATAAAGTCCCAATTTGAAAACTGCACTAAATTCTGGTAAAGACTGTCTTTGTCTCCCCAGGCAGGTGGGCAGGTAAAAAGATTAAGGTTCGAATTCCTCATTCCGGTGTTCAAGTTCCTCCACGAGCTGGTTTCCTTCCCCGGCTCACCTCGGCCAGTTCACACGCATTGGGTGCAAAGACACCTCACAGCCTGGCCAGGCTCAATCTCGCCTCCCACGTTAGCTTGCCACGGCTCCCCTCTTTGGGGAAAGCTCTGTTCTGACAAAATGTGAGCCAGCATGAAATCCAGTGCCCTTCAATCCATGTTTGACCTGTATAGCTTGATCATTAAAATGGTCATATTTTTTTCCCTAAATATTCAAGGAGGGGCTCATTCATTTTCCAAGAGCCTCCCTTAAATGTTAAAATATTCTTGCCATTCTTTTTCAAACCCATCTATCATGTTATCCTTCTAGAAGATTTGCATTTTCCCTCTGCTATCCATTTGCTGTGCTCCAATGTTTACAACACTGTTTCAGTGACTAACGTGAAGATGAGAGGGATGTTTGAATGAGGACTGATTTCGTAAGTCAGCGTTAGGTTACTTGTCAATCTTTTTTGCAGAGGCTTTAATAAAGAATACCAGGGTAGGCCAGGCGCTGTGGCTCACGCCTATAATCCTAGCACTCTGGGAGGCCGAGATGGGCGGATTGCTCGAGGTCAGGAGTTCAAAACCAGCCTGAGCAAGAGCGAGACCCCGTCTCTACTATAAATAGAAAGAAACTAATTGGCCAACTAATATATATAGAAAAAATTAGCCGGGCATGGTGGCACATGCTTGTAGTCCCAGCTACTCGGGAGGCTGAGGCAGGAGGATCGCCTGAGCCCAGGAGTTTGAGGTTGCTGTGAGCTAGGCTGAAGCCACGGCACTCACTCTAGCCTGGGCAACAAAGTGAGACTCTGTCTCAAAAAAAAAAAAAAAAAAAGAATACCAGGGTAGTGAGGGTCCTCTGCAACTTTCTCCATTTGGCCTTTCCCTTTCTGCCCCACCACAAAATACCGGCCCCTGTCTCGAACCCATCCGGCATATGCCATGGAGTTCACCTGAGGCTCTGCTTTGCCAGCACGGGGAGAAAATATGGGGGAACTGCATATTCACTTGATTCATTTGTAAGTTTCATAAGCGTCAAGATTTGGAAAAGACAAAAATGCATTGTCATGAGAACGACAGAGAGCTTCTGAAATCCAGTATTTTGGGAAAAGACTGTGTAAAGTGAACATCTTTTGCTCCACGCTTATCTTAACCATTTGGGATTTGGGGAAACAGTTTCCAGGATTAATTGCTTCAGTAGGAAAACTGCAAAGATGCTCTCACCTAGGTACCTTGTGTATTACATCTTATCATTCCACTTATTTGAATATGCACTTTTAAAAAACGATTTCCCCCTCAATTATGGCAGATATATATTAACACTTACAGGCAAAAGCTAAGCAACACACTCAAATGATCTACACCCATTTTTGTGATTATTACTGATAACATAATTCAGGAAGCAGAAGCATGTTTTAAATTTGATTTTCTTACCTTGTACTCTACAGAACTGGACAAAACACTAAAGTACACTTAAAGCTTCCTCCAAAAGGAATGGAAAATGTTTTTTCTCCAATTAGACAGAAGTTACTGCAGTAAATAATTCTCATTGTGCCTCAGATGGACCAATTATTTTTCTTCTCATAATTGGTGTTTAAAAATTATCAAAGTAATACATTCGTATAGTCTATAAAGTATAATATTGACTTCTTTTTCTTTTTCTTTTTTTGTGAGACAGAGTCTCACTCTCTTGCCTGGGCTAGAGTGCCGTGGTGTCAGCCTAGCTCACAGCAACCTCAAACTCCTGGGCTCAAGCAATCCTCCTGCCTCAGCTTCCCAAGTAGCTGGGACTACAGACATGTGCCACCATGCCTGGCTAATTTTTTCTATATATATTAGTTGGCCAATTAATTTGTTTCTATTTATAGTAGAGACAGGGCCTCATTCTTGCTCAGGCTGGTTTCGAACTCCTGACCTTGAGCAATGGCCTGCCTCGGCCTCCCAGAGTGCTAGGATTATAGGCGTGAGCCACCGCGCTGGCCATGGCTAATCTTTTCAAGTTGTCCAGCTAATTTCTTTCTATTTTTTTGATAGAGACGGGGTCTCGCTCTTGTTCAGGCTGGTCTCGAACTCCTGAGCTCAAATGATCCACCCACCTCAGCCTCCCAGAGAGGTAGGATTATCGGCATGAGCCACCGGACCCCGGCCCTACTATTGACTTCTTAACGGTAGGATATTAGGATTTTGACTTTCTTCCCAACTTCTTCCTCACAATACAATGCACTTTCCCCTGACTCCTAATTTCTCAATGGGTATTCTAAAACATTAAATCAATATTCAATATTTATATTATTCAATGACTGTGTAAATACTGTTCACTGTAGTATACTCTCATGGCATTTCCTTTCTTAGACATCTTTTTGTTTTCCTGTCGTTAGTAATTATCTTTTTTGTTTTCATTTACTAAGATTTCTAGGTACCTATCACTATCACCGTACTGTCCAAGAGAACTGTAAAACTGCTCTCACACAACTCGGCTCCCTGTTATTGTCCTCGGCAGAGTTCGTTCCTTGGTCCTGCTCCATAGCATGAGGCTTCATCGCCAAGCCTATGCAAGGCTGGGGTTCTGGGGCTGCTTTTAATAATACCATCATTTTGGAAATTCTCTCCCCCTCTTTTCTGTTTCCTGGGTCCTCTGTTCTCTTATTTTTGTGAAATATATCTTCTAGAAACTTTCTGAGAAAGGGTGCACAGTTGGTAAAATTTTTGAGACTATGTTTTATGAAATGTCTTTATCTTACCCTCTCACTTGATTGAGAGGTTGGACATAATTTCCCCTCAGAATGTTAGAAGGCATTTCTCCCTTGTTTTTTAGTTCCCCATATTAGCTTTAAGTTTCAAATTATTCTGTCTTGATCCTTTTGTCTTCTTGCCCCTTTTCCCTAGCCACACCCAAAGCTTTTAGAATCTCCTCTTTATCTCGGGTTTTCAGTTACACTATGTAAAGTTTTTATTGAAGAATAACATACTTACAGAAGAGAGCACAAATCATAAATACCAACCTGATGGATTTTACAAAATGCACAAACATCTTGCGTAACTAATATCCAGAGTAAGAAACAGAAAACTACCAAAAGCCCATTTTTAGGCACCACCTGCCCCTAGTGGGAACCACTATTATAATTCCCAGTGTCACAGATCAGTTAGCCTGTTTTTGAATTTTTATAGACATTAAATCATAAAAAAAATTGTATTCCTAAAAAAATGTACTCTTTTGCTCCTGGTTTCCTTTGTTCGCCATTGCTTTCGTCAGATTCACCCATGTCCTTGGGTGTAGTAGCAATTGATTCATTTTTATTCCATTGTATGAATATACTAATTTATCCAATTTTAATGTTGATGAACTTCATTGTTTCCAGTTTGGGGCTATTACAAAGATAGGGCTGTCACTGTTTTTGTACATGCCCTTTGCTGAACAGATGTATGCAGTTCTGTTGGGTAGTGTGAGACTTTTTTTTCATTTTTTTGGCTGGGGACTCTGAACCTTTTAAATCTGAATGTTTACTTTCTTCAGTTTGGTGAAAATTTCTGGAACTTACTTCTTTGATGATGATTTCTCCCTCCATCCCATTTTTACTTTTTTTTTTTTTTTTTTACAGCAGCCTGTATCTGTATCCATCCCATTTTTACATTTTATTTTTGACCCATCTCCTGTCCTTTTATCATCTACAATGCAGTCACACCCCAACGTTCTAAGACCAGACAGTCTCCTGCCCAGAGGCCGGGATTACAATGAGACCCTGAAGACACACGAGGGCGAATGCCGAACATCAGAGTTCCAGCGGGAGGTCACACACCCTCTACTCAAACCCGCGCCGATGCTCTTCATTTCAGTTTGTTAAAGAAAGTGTTGTGCAGGAAGTTCTTTGAAATAATTTCATCCCAGACACCAGGTGTCTTGGATGATACACAGCTCCATGGAATTTGCTCCCATCCAATTGATAGGAATAAAAAGTAATTTTAATTTTTGTCTTTTTTTTGGTGCATAGAGAAGTGAAACTATCGTTTATTAATGGATTCCTTTAGTAATAAATGTGGAAAAGGAGAGGAAGGAAAAGATCTGGAATTTGTAGGATGCTGATTTCTACCTACGTTTCTGAGGGTGTGACTTCAAAAGAGTTCAAGCGCACTTACACCACTGTAATAATTAGTACTAGCGATCTTTTTTTTTTTAGATGTTAAAAAGGAAAATACTCAATGGACATAATAATAGTCAAAAGGTTCTTTACTGCACATCTATTCCTCCCCCCCTCCCAACAAAAGACACAAAATGAACATATGATTGGGATGGCAACTCCGTCAGACAATCCAATTCACAGGGCCACTTGCCCCTCATACAGGTGAGGGGAACAGGTGTTAGGTTTTATTAGTCATGTTCTATCAGGAGGCAGATGTGTTGTTAATGGCAGCTTATTGGCGATCCATGTATTCTCTGAACACGTGTAGAAAAGCATGGCTGTCGTTCGCCAATGTCCCACATCTGAACACACTCAGCTACCATGGAAACTACAAAGGAAGGAAACATATATTTATCCTAAAATTCATTTACTGGGATTTTTAGGCACCCTTTCCCCTATAGAGTCCCAGAGTGTGGGAATGTGCTAGGGACTGCTGTGTTTTCCAGCACGAGCTTCATCCTCTGAGGGTCTTGGGAAGGATAGTGGATGGTCCTAGAGCCCTCGTGAAAGGAAGGGTGGGCCCACTGGGGGAAACACGTGTGGCCCCAAACCTGGGAGTAGCGGCAGGGCAAGATGGGGGTGGGGGCAGCAGGGCAATGTTCACCGCAGCCGAGGACCACCGTGGGGGCAGGCTGAAATTGTTGGCAGATGCATCATCTGCCGCTGGGAGGAGAAAGCTCCTGGTGGTGATGGAATAGGCTCTAGCTAGGTCCCCAGACCTGTGGTTCTGTCCTCCTCTTTTTCTTTTCTTCTGGCTGCTTGGCTCTTCCCCATTTCACGTCGAGTCTGTGGCCACTGACAATCAACTTTTAGAGGACTTCTCAGCAGCCACAGCCTGCCCTGGGCAAACTGGATGAAAGCGCACTGCCGTCCTGCACAGCAGTGATCGTTAGGATCTCCCCGAACTGGCAGCAATGATTTCTCAGATCCGTGTCAGGAATGGTATTCCCCGGACCACCAGCATCTAGTGTGGCGTTGGTCTTGTCCCCTGGTGGGTCCAGGTGAGGCATGGCTGAAGCCGGCTTGGAAGCTCATCTGCTGCAGGGTCACTTCTTCCATAGCACTGGTCTTAGCATTCTGTTAGCAAGGGCCACCCGGATCTGCAGGCTTCTTGTGTCTGCATAGATGCTCCTCTTTTCTCTGACATTCTCCTTTCACCCAGAAGGAGCCAATGTGGAGCCAGTTCCTTCTGTCGTCGGGTGTGGTCTGGGCCAGTATGAGCAGCATGTCACTGGTGGATGTGGCTTTTTTAGAAATCTCTCTCTGTATTCTATACGTAGTTCCCTCTGCCGACATCTGACGTTGGCACGCCATCTTTAAAAGACATTTCTGCGTCATGAACCTGGATGGGCAGGACACACTCTAAGACGGGGGTGTGACAGACATTCTTCAATTTTCTGCAGGTTTGGCACATTTCAGTCTTCTTGAAACGCATGCAGGCCCCAGGGCACCAGCAAAACACTGAATGGCCTGGCACAGATTTTGCATTTCTTCCTGTACTTTCTTTCTCTCTCTTTTTATTTTGGTGTCTGATTCTTTCATTTCTTAACATGCAGACATAAATGGATCAAAAACTATGTTCACCTAGAAAAACTGACTCCAACCAAAAAAATGCAAAATAGGTTTCAATGAGCTTGTATTTCCTGAGCTTATATTTCCTTAACCCCTAAGGGTTAGTAATGCATTATCCACTTACAGGCCCATGTTTCTGACACAAGCTAAGGGGCTGGGAAAAAAAACACAGAGCTGGGAAAAAAAAAAACACCTGCCTGTAGTCCCAGCTTCTCAGAAGGCTGTGGTGGGAGTATAACCTGAACCCAGGAGTTCGAATCCAGCATGGGCAACATGGTGAGACCCTGTCTCTTAAAAAAAAAAAAAAAAAAATTGAGGCTGGGCACGGTGGCTCATGCCTGTAATCCTAGCACTCTGGGAGGCCGAGGCGGGTGGATCATTTGAGCCCAGGAGTTCAAGACCAGCCCGAGCAAGAGTGAGACCCTATCTCTACTAAAAAAATAGAAAGAAATTAATTGGCCAACTAAAAATATATAGAAAAAATTAGCCGGGCATGGTGGCGCATGCCTGCAGTCCCAGCTACTTGGGAGGCTGAGGCAGCAGGATCGCTTGAGCCCAGGAGTTTGAGGTTGCTGTGAGCTAGGCTGATGCCATGGCACTCTAGCCCAGGCAACAGAGAGAGACTCTGTCTAAAAAAAAAAATCGGAACAGCCCCATGTAAATATGGGAAGCCATAGCATCAACGAAACCTACGATTTCTCAGAAATAAATAGGAAGCCTCTAATTCTACCTGGAGAGTGCTTTTCTGGGGATTTCTCAGCATGGGTCTAAATCTCACAAAGCACCTTCAAAAACTGGGCTACCCAGTATCACAAGTATGGCAGTCGGTCCAACAGGCTGGAAATAACGGCCATTTCCATGTAAATAGTGGGAGAAGCTAATCAAGGACCCGATGCTGAGACTGCCCGTGTCCCACGGTTGGAAGAGTAGTTGAACCCCACGTCATTCTCCGCTTCTTGGCAGATGGTGGCTCAGATACATCCGGTACCCCTGCTCCTTCTGTGTAAAGAACTCTGTATTCTGGGCACTCACTCTCTTGGCCCCATGCTGAGTGGAAGGAGGTGGTGACTTGATCCACAGAGTGGACGCATTTGGTACAACCAGAGTGTCCAAAGTTCTCGACCCGCACGACTTTGGGAAGAATGGTTTTGTTGAAGTGATCCTCCAGGGTGGGGGCACTGGGATCTCTCTGTATTCACCCTCATCCATAAAGAAGGCACCCAGGGATGACACTTTTGTAAGAACTTATATTTGTCCTTAAGAGCTTTGTTGGTAATGACTTCACCGTTTGTCTGAAGCTCAGCTCGCTTCTCTTACTGCTTTCTCCTTCTCAAGCACTTCTCCATCTTCTCTGTCCCTCCTGACTCTCAAAAGCTCTCCAACTTTCCATGCCTCGAGTTCGTCCTCGTCACTCCCGTCAGCAGTATGGAGGGCACCGTGCAGCCGGGGACCGCGTGTTCTCCTCCAGCCCGTCCTCGGGCTCCTGCAATCTCGAGCGTGCACTGGCGCCTCTCCCCGGCCAGGAGGTTTGCTTCCTGCTCCGGTGCCTTCTGTTCAATGCTTCAGCCCCACGTTCTGGAACCCTCCCTCGGCCCTTCTTCCCAAAGCAGCCCGGCTTGCTCATGGCGGGGCTCCAGCCCACCTTCTGTGCGCCCAGACTCCGACTCTGCGCGCCCCCAGGACTCCCTCGTCCTCCGCCCCGTGACTTCCCTCTTCACTTTCTCTCTCCTGTCTCCCTGACACACCCACCACCACATGGCTCCATCTTCTCACCCTCCATACCTCCCTCCTCTTCTTCACTGCTACCTCCTCATTCCACGCCCCAGACGTCTCCTACTTCCAAGCTGCTTTCTCCCGTCTCGTCAGCCTCCGGGCTGTTCTGACGTCCAGCCAATCTCTTGTCCCCGTCATCCCTGATCCTGACCTGTAAACGCCGCAGCTGGGCCGCCTACACTCCTGCTCCTCCCTCCTGTTCTTCAGCTCTGCCTCTTGTTCTTCAGCTCTGCCTCTTGTTCTTCGGCTTTTTTTTTTTTTTTTTTTTTTTTTTTGAGACAGAGTCTCGCTTTGTTGCCCAGGCTAGAGTGAGTGCCGTGGTGTCAGCCTAGCTCACAGCAACCTCAAACTCCTGGGCTCAAGCAATCCTCCTGCCTCAGCCTCCTGAGTAGCTGGGACTACAGGCATGAGCCACCATGGTCGGCTAATTTTTTCTATATGTATTAGTTGGCCAATTAATTTCTTTCTATTTATAGTAGAGACGGGGTCTCACTCTTGCTCAGGCTGGTTTCGAACTCCTGACCTCGAGCAATCCGCCTGCCTGGGCCTCCCAGAGTGTTCTTCGGCTTTTTTAATAAACATAAATTCCTCGTGCTCCTCATCTGAGAACTCCACAGGGGCACAGTCTGGCCTCTCTCCGTACACATAACGTTTGACCTTCACGCTCTCCGTGGACATCTCCCCCTTTTCACTGCACAGCGGGGTGGCCCAGCACAGCCTGAGTGGGCGGCTGCTTCATGAGCGTGTCTGGGACCAATGTGCTGATGGCGGTGGCAGCGGTTCCCCAAACCCACCGATTCCAAACAGTGAGCTCCGCTTGTTGTGAACACCTGTCAGTGGACACGAAAACTTTCCTTCTGGGCCCACGGACCGCAGCTGCACGTGCTTTTCTTTAGTCATCCAAATACGTGGGTGCAGAATGTGGAGTCCACACGCTCCCAGTCCTGCCTGTTTCAGGTATGGAGCCCAGAGAGGTCGCCGCCTTGAGACCACTCGGAGGCCACAGTTGCTTCCAGGGTGCTAGGAGGGACTCTCCCAGTCCTGGTATCTTCCCTGCAAAGGAGGAGAACTTACAGCTCAGCCACCTGATCAAATCAGACCCATCTAGGAAGTGCCCCTGGTGAATAATTTAAAGATTTGGGACTGACTGCATCAGCCAAGTCCCTGCAGGGTGGCTCCTAAGCTAGCTTCGATGGGGTACCAGGGCCAGGGTGTGCCTAACTTCAACTAGAGCAGGGATTCTAAAGGACTCTAGGCCCCATAGACCCAACTGCAAAATTAATCTGTCAAGTCTCTATAAAGGCACACCTACAATTTCTGAATTTTTTTTCCTACCTCACTGAGAGTTTCCAGTCAAACAGAGGTGTAAAACTCCAGCCTCTATAGAACTAACTGTGGAATTCACAGATATTTCTTCATTCTGGAATCAAAATAGTTTAGGCATGAGGGTCTTTCCCAGGGACAAGACGAATGGCAACCTTGAAGGCAACGCTGCTTGTACTGTCCTTGGTATTCAGACCAAACCTGCCTACAGAGGTTTACTAGCTGGAGGTTGTCTTGGGGAAATGGGCTTCTGAGCCTGGGATGGTGACACTCAATTCCCAGCCAGAGGTACCTGCACCCACGCCTGCAGGTGACTGACATGTAGGTGGATTCCCTGGCCCAGCAGATCCTGGCTGTGTCCCTCTGCCTGGGATTGAACACACCACGTCAGAGGTTCTGATCTGAACCAGCTCCCCACCTGAGTGTCCCTGTCTGCTCCAGAGGTGACACAATGGAAGCCCTCTAGTGACACGGTTGGCCTTCATCCCTGCTTCCTGGCCAGCTACTAAAACCCTAGGGATCTACAGATCGATCTATAAGGGTATCTTTTGTATACTAATGAAATAAATAGTGGCTGAGGACCCTTAGATAGCTTCAGGTTGAAAACTGGTCACCAGAAAGACCAAGGCATGAGTGGAGGGCTGGAACTTCAGACCCACACCCCCAACCTCCAAGTAGGGGAAGCGGGGGTGAAGGTTGAGTTGATCTCCAATAGCCAACAATTTAATCAACCATGCCCACAATAATGAGGCTTCCATAAAAACACAAAGAACTGGGTTCGGAGAGCTTCTGGATAGCTGAAGAAGTGGGGCCTCCTGGAGGGTGGTGCCCTGGGAAGGGCATGGAGGCTCTGCACCCCCTCCCCCATCTCGCCCTATGCACCTTTTCCATCTGGCTATTCCTCTGTATCCTTTGTAATAAGTGGGTCAACGGAAGTCAAGTGTTTCCCTGAGTTCTGTAGGCTGCTCTAGCAAATTAACTGAACCTGAGGAGGAGGTTGTGGGAACACTTGATTTGTAGGCAGTGGGTCAGGATAGAACATCACTTAATGATTCTCCTCCGTTTTTACTCCCGAGTTGTTTCTGCAGCCACCAGGCAAAATCCAGGGCAGGCTGAGAGCTGGCGCTTCCTGTGCTTTGTCGGAATTCAGGTGAGTCAGGAGGTGTCTGAGTGGAGAAATGTGTTTGCTTCTCTGCACTTTTGGCCCCCAGTCTTTTAAATAGCCTCCCAATCTTGTTGCAGCTTGCAATATCATTTCTCTTCTAAAAAATTAAAAAAAAAAATTTCCTTATGTTCCCTTTCCCATCTTGGTTTCAGTTCTTCTTCTGTTTGCATTGATTTCCGTTTCAGCTAGGCAGCTTTCCTCCAATGTATGAAGATCCTTGGCTGCCTAGTCACACTGAAGAGCAAGGTATTTATAAGTGCTGCCTGATGGGAGGCAGAAGTGGGAGGATCGCTTGAGCCCAGGAGTTCGAGACCAGCCTGGGCAACACAGCAAGACCCCATCTCAAAACGAAACATAAAACAACAAAACGCTGCTGAGAGCGCTGTGTGTGAGGTGTTCCGGAGGTGTGCTGTCAGGGTGATGAGGCAGAGTGCCAGCCGCTCTACTGGAATAACCAAGTGTCTGCATTTATACATCTTTTCTCCTTGGCAGGCAAGTTTCCTCAGAAAGGAATCCTCCAATCTGGGCCCCATAGAGGAGAAGAGGTTGAGAGATCTCACCTTTCACTTGAAGAATTCCACTCACTTTCCCTGTTTTTCCACAAGAGACTCCATCCCTGCTCTCAGCGGTGCCTGTGGTCCCTGAGTCCAGAGCAGCACTGCCCACGGTCTCCAGCCACTAGCCACGTGTGGCTGCTTGAATTTAAACTCAATTTACAATTTAGTTCCTTGGTCACACTGGCCACATTTTAAGTGGCTGTTGAGCCACTTGCCGATGGACAATGCAGATATAAAACATTCCCGTCATCACAGAAAGTTCTAGTGCTGGAGACCAAAACACAGGTTTTATGCTTGGGGAGAAACACTTTCCAAAATACACTGTGGGAGGAGGGAATCTGGAAGTTTGATTATTCCTTATACAATCTTCTCATTAATTCTTTAATTTTCGATCCTGCCCTGAACCCAGCTTCAGAGGTACCTGAAGGTCCCCTTTAATTTTTTAATTTTTTTTTTGAGACAGAGTCTCACTCTGTTGCCCAGGCTAGAGTGAGTGCCGTGGCGTCAGCCTAGCTCCCGGCAACCTCAAACTCCTGGGCTGAAGCAATCCTCCTGCCTCAGCCTCCCGAGTAGCTGGGACTACAGGCATGCGCCACTATGCCCGGCTAATTTTTTCTATATTTATTAGTTGGCCAATTAATTTCTTTCTATTTATAGTAGAGACGGGGTCTCGCTCTTGCTCAGGGTGGTTTCTAACTCCTGACCTTGAGCAATCCTCCCGCCTTGGCCTCCCAGAGGGCTAGGATTACAGGCATGAGCCACTGCGCCCGGCCTAGGTCCCCTTTATTGAAACTTGACTCTTAACCACCCGCCACCCTAACACACACATGCGCAGGCAGTAGGCCTCAGCTCTCTGCTGCTAATTACCCCATGTCCCTCTGTCTTCTATCTTCCCCATCCTACTCCCTCACTATCGCTCTACTGTGTTTTAGCCAGGGAGCAGAGACAATACGTGTGCTCCATCTGCCATGTTAAACCTGAAGCCCTCCTGAGAATGTTCTTCACATCATTGGTGACAAAGGGAATGAGTAAAAGGTGGTCTGTTGTTTAGATCTGTCAAGCTTTGTCCAAGGTTTGCTCCTGTTATAGTTTTCACAGAATTTTTTCATCTCTGATTTTTCATATTCCATTGTTTTATTTTTTTCCCAAGGATTATTTGAGAACTTTCTATAGGCAAGACACTGTTCTAGTTGTAAGTTTTCTTACTTTACCCTGTTTCATGAAAAATACTGTTGCTAAACAATTCAGTGAAAGTTTAATAATTACGTATGGTAGCAAAACCTCATGAAGGCAAGGTTATTTTCATTTTTCTTTATCCACTATTATTATTACTGTTGTTGTTATTTTTGGAGACAGGGTCTCACTCTGTTGTCCAGGCTGGAGTGCAGTGATGTCATTACAGCTCACTGCAACCTCAAACTCCGGGGCTCAAGCAATCCTCCTGCCTCAGCCTCCCGAGTATCTGGGACTACAGGCACGTGCCGTCACCCTGACTAATTTTTAATTTTTTGTAGAGACAACATCTTGCTATCTCAGTTAGGTTGATCTCTGGCTTCAAGCAATCCTCCCCCTCAGGCCCCTAAAGTGCTGGGATTACAGGTATGAGCCACCACCCTTGGCTAGGCAAGGTTAGTTTCAACTGATTAAATATTAGTGTCCTTTACCCACAGCCTGAAGAGTCACCCCGTTGAGCTCATCCTATACAAGCTGAACCTGAGTCAACTTTAAGACCAGTGAGTATAAGAATAGATGTATGTGGCTATAAAGCACTGAGTTTGCAGTGGTTTGCTACATAGCATTATGTTGCAATAGCTGTGTAACACCACTGGAAAAGGGTCTTTACAGACATGACTGTAGAATTTTTTTTTCTCCTATATTTAGGAGAAAAAAAAGTCTCTACAATAGAAAGCTCTGTCTCATCACTTTCTGCGTTTTATCTAACGGTGTTGTTCTCGCATAATCTGCAATAGCAACACCACTGTGTTTTAGGATTTTAAGGAGTCATAAGCACATGCTGTAGGACACTCTCTAACATCACCACTGTTTTTTCCTTTCATTTGAGAAGGACATTTCATTAATAAGCAGTGACTGTTATACAAGTTACATCAAGATCTGTGTGCCTCTTTCCCAAAAGATAAATTACAAGCATTGTTACAAAAATCAGAGAGTATGTATTGTTTGCAAAATTCTTATGAGAGGAGTCCTTCTTTGCCTAGAATTATGTTTGCTTGCCTCTCAATGTTTCCACTGAGTTATGATAAGATGTCACTCAGGACCAAAAGTTTCTGCCCTGGGGGGTGTATAAAAAAGTTATTAATAGACCATCTCTCCATGGAAGCAGGAACCCACAGAACTTTGCTGTGGATTGTGGACTCCAAGGACCAAATGAACCACACTCTCTTGGACGTTCTGGCCTTGGACAGCAAGGGCACTGTGCCGAGAGCGGGAAGCAGTCTCTATTGACATTGTCCCGGACAGTGAATAAAGGCACAAGGTGAGCTCCTTTTGGCTGCTTTATCTCTTGGTGTACTGAAATTTTAGCTTCACTGGAATTGAAAGAATCAGAGAAAGGTCCAACCAGATCGGGGCAGCATCCCAGTATTTGGCAGATCCTAAAACAACACCTTAGTAATAAACACTAATTCTTTTTTTTTTTTTTTTTTTTGAGACAGAGTCTCACTCTGTTGCCCGGGCTAGAGTGCTGTGGTGTCAGCCTAGCTCACAGCAACCTCAATCTCCTGGGCTCAAGGGATTCCCCCTGACTCAGTCTCCAAAGTAGCTGGGACTACAGGCATGTGCCACCATGCCCGGCTAATTTTTTCTATATATTTTCAGTTGGCCAATTAATTTTTCTATTTTTTTAGTAGAGATAGGGTCTCACTCTTGCTCGGGCTGGTCTTGAACTCCTGGGCTCAAATGATCCACCCGCCTCGGCCTCCCAGAGTGCTAGGATTACAGGCGTGAGCCACTGCACCCGACCAACACTAATTCTTAAAGCATATGAGCTTAGATTACTTTACAAATTAATATTCATATACATTAGAAAGACTGGAATATGCGTGTGTACTATATTTTTAAAAAACCCATGCTTTTTTTTTTTAAACACTACATTGAAACTCTTTATAAAGAAAAGGGCTAATACTAGTGCTGTTATGATTATCAGGGCTGTAATATCTCTTAAGGAAGCCATGTGTGTTCATCTGTCCGTTCGTTCACTCATATATGTAAAAACTGCGGAGGGCTGACCGTGTGCTGGGCACCAAGTTGAATGCTAGGAACACAGAGGTGGGCAGCCTTCAGAGGCGTTACCTGAAGTCGAGGGGGAGGCAGACAATTGGACGTTACCATCGGCATGGCCAGTGCTAACGGCTGAGAGGGATGACAGCGCCTGATCTCCCTAACACGGTGGTGGTGGTGGGGTGTCAAGGAAAGCTTTTAGACATAGAATTTAAATCAAGTCCGGATGTCTTTCAGTTCCTTGATGTACGCATTCTCTCTCTGTGACTACCATGGGCTTCGCAGCTCATCATCCACCAGGGGAACTGCTCCTGTGCTCAGGGACCCTCCGATGACACACACAGGCCACCTCTCTTTGGCCCGAGTGTCTGCACATCTAGGTGAGCCTGGCTTCCGTACTGTATTTGTTCCTTCATTCCTGCTCCTGAGCCTAACAATTACTGAAAGGAAATTTTTGCATTTGCAAATGCATGCTGTGTGAAATGTAAGTGCTTCCTTCCTACTCTGCAAGTTCTTTAAACTCACTTTTCATGTAGTAAACTTCCTCAGAAGTAGAAATACTTGTACTTCCTAAACTGAGACAATGAACTAGCTAGTGGAAGACAAAACGGATTCCAGATACATCTGATAGGTTTCAAAAAGTGAAGGTACTTTATTTAAGTGGCCCTAGCCTGGTGTGTGTTCGTTTCAGACTGCCAGGTAAAGCCGTCCAACAGGTGTTAGGAGGCAGATGTTGCCCAAAATGCTTAGCCCTCAGGAAGAAAACATACCAAAAATATATAGCCTGTTTCCCGGAGTATGGGCAACTGAGGGAAGTATTTTACCATCTACTACTATGATTTCTAAACACAATTTTAAAACTTTTACTGAATACCTACTACTGCAGACAGGGCTGGATATGGTGATAAAAGATAAATAAACCCTTGATGTATAAACCAATGCTCTTAATTTATTAGTTCAAGGCTAAAAAAGTCCTATAACTAATCTTATCCCCCCACAAGTCTTCCTTTTCTTTAGGGTTGAAGAGACTCATCACACCGAACTGAAGCAGGAACGTAGTGAGTGTAACTGGTGGCCAAACCCTGCTGATTCTTCTGCCCTGTGTAGTTTCAAAGTTGTCTTCACTTTATCTTTGGCACCAGTTTCCTTTAGGCCGACAGAATTTGTCATCTTAACTACTGTAATGACACAGGAACTCATCTTTCTGCCATAGTTTTGGCCCTTTCCAATCCAGCCTTGTTTAACTGCTGCTCATGTGATCACTCAAAACACAAAAGATGCATGAAATCCTTCAGTGTCACCCAAGCCTTCAGGATGCCGCCAAACACTCTTGCACAGCGCACTGTCTTGTCTTGTCTCACTGTTGTCGCTCCGCTACCAGGACCACTCTGTGTTCCAGCCACAGCTGCCCATGCCCTTTTTGGAAAGCCCCAAGCATCCTCATGCCTTGGTGTCCTCGTCACAAGCTCATCCCAGGCTGCGTCTCCTCAACTCCTGCCCATGGCCTTCAATTAATTTTCTCCAGCCTCCACTTTTTTTATTTTTATTTTAGCATATTATGGGGGTACAACTGTTAAGGTTATGCATATTGCCCATGCCCTCCCTCTCCCACTCCCCCCACTTTTTTATTTCACACAAGTTTGAAAAGTTGTAAGACTAGTACCATAAACACCTATATGCCCTTCACTTGCATTCACTGGTTGTTAATATTTGCCATATTGTGCTTACTTGCTCTTTCCTGTCACAAACACACACACACACACACCTTGGTGGTCTTGTGAGAGTAAGTTGCAGACGTTATACTTTACTCTTACACTCTTCAGCACGTACCTCCTAAAAATAGGACATTCTCTTACATAACCACAATACAACGATCATGCTCAGGAAACTGAATACTAAAATTTAATTTGAAGATGCAGTTGATATTCACATTTCTCCCCAACTGGCTTTTATTTATCTCTGAAGATTAAACTCTAGGAAAATGACATGACCTTTTCACACACACACAATGCATTGGTTGTCTGTCTTCTACAATTTTACTACCTTTTGTATACTTCTATTGAAGTGCTTATAACATACTATCACATTGTCTATTTTATTTTCTGTGGTATCTGAAACTCAACTAGACTCATTTTAATTCCTAATTTGTAGGATTATATATTACCTGGCTCGAGATGATGGCTGAATGGATAAACGAACGAATGAATGAACTGTGATATTCAAGATTCTCATTCCACTCTCATTATAATTGGCCAGTGTGTGTCTCAGAACATTCTGGGCGGAACCTCATGTGTTTTTAACTTCACCTCTTATTTCAAACACTGCCGTGGTGCCCAGTCCTGTGCAGGCTTCTACTACCCTTGCGCACACACACCCTGACGGCATCTTGCTTTGGCCATGTAACTCGTTTCTGGCCTCAAGGCTACGTCGGTGCTGTGACATAGGATTGCCCTGGGAACCACGGGGCACTCAGGTAGGTACAATCTGGAAACGGTGGGGCGTGGGGGAGGGGATAGTGAAGGCCTTGTAAGGTCACCCTTGACCACTGAGGGGCAGGAGCTCACAGAAAAACGCTTTCCTCATTTTGATCCCAGGGTGGCCAATTCTGAGGCGCATTTGATAAGGTAGTAAGTAGCAGAGGAGTAAGTAGCAGATATTCGTAATGGCTGCCAGTTTGAGAAAGATCCTTGGACTGGCTTTCCCTCCCTCCCGGGGCCATTCTTCTGTCCCTCACAGTCTGTTTCTGGGTGTCACATTCCCAAATAAACTCCTACTTCCAAGTCTTTGGTACAGGCTTTGCTTTCGGGACAGCCCAGACTAAGGCAGTGTGGTAATTAATGTAAAAAGACCATGGGCTTGGCCAGGCTCGGTGGCTCACGCCTGTAATCCTAGCACTCTGGGAGACCGAGGCGGGTGGATTGCTCAAGGTCAGGAGTTCGAAACCAGCCTGAGCAAGAGTGAGACCCCGTCTCTACTATAAATAGAAAGAAATTAATTGGCCAACTAATATATAGAGAAAAAATTAGCCGGGCATGGTGGTGCATGCCTGTAGTCCCAGCTACTCGGGAGGCTGAGGCAGCAGGATCCCTTGAACCCAGGAGTTTGAGGTTGCTGTGAGCTAGGCTGACTCTACGGCAGCATTCACTCTAGCCTGGGCAACAAAGCGAGACTCTGTCTCAAAAAAAAAAAAAAAAAGACCATGGGTTTGGGAGCCAGACGGACCTGAATTTGAATCCAAGTTTGCTCATTCACTATCCATGACCTTGGGCAGGTAATTTAATGTCCCTCAGCCTCACTTTCCTCATTTTATAACGAGGATAATACTTACTTTGTAGGATTATGGTAATTAGAAATTCTCTTTCTATATATATATTTATAATATATACACACACAGGATATATATATAAATTCCTAGAGTAATGACTATAATAAACCATGTTGAGTCTGTCCAGCGTAGGAGCCATCCTCACCCTTCCCATGTCTCTTAAAATTGACTGCCCCTCCCCTCAGATTCCTGGGGGTGGGTTCATGTGCTCACATCTTTACTAGGTTGTGTGATCTGCCCCCTCTCGCCATAGCTAATTGCACTATGAATAGATCCTTTCTCTGGAGAAGAATAGGCAGTTATCTCTCTTATGGCTTTAGCTATAAAATGTATATCCAAGATCTGTGGAGGGGCCATATTTTGGCACATGGATGAAGAAGCACAAAAATCTGGTCTCCAGAAAGCAACAAAATAGAAGTGTAAGAACTTCATGAACCAGCAGAGACAAGAGACAGAGGACACAAAGACAAAGAACTTCTTGGAGTTTTGATGGCTTCCAGTTCCAGTCTGTTCCCTGGTTGAGGCCTAGCTGCATTCTTCCACCTACATCCCTCTTTTGCATTGGCTGATTTTGGTTGCTCTTATTAGCAACCAGAGTTCTAACTAATGCATTGAATACTACATTAATACATAGACTAAAAAAATGCCCAGAATTATTTTTTAAAATAATCATCCTAAATTTAGGAAAAGATAAACCACATTTCTATAATACAGTCAATCCAAATTTCAGGAAGAAATTCTCAACCCATGAGTAAGAAGCTCGAGAAAACTAGTTTAGATATCAATAATTTATCAGAATACGTTGCTTTGTTTATACCTAAGATTTTCAAAGCTTTGCGACCTCAAAAGCAGTCTTTATTCAGAAACTTCTATTACTTACCACAATCCCTATAATCAAAAGGGAATGGATAAGGATTATTATGCTTGAAACCTTAATCTGTGTGCATCTTAACAAGATACACCAGGTTACTCATATAGTTAGTGGGAAACGAGAATTATTCAAAAGAAAAGTTCTACTTTCTCAATGGGAGAAGTGTCAAAAAACTGCAGACCTCTGAAAAAGCAGCTTTCGGAAGCTGGCGCCACAGTTGTCAATAAGCAGGAGACACCAGCATATCTTCAAAGAGAGAATTCACTAAAACAAGTTACTGAATCCTTGAGACACTGAAATTAACTTAATTTACTTACACAACAAATTAAAGAGCAATAATTGTATAATATGTTTTTCTAGTCTAATATAATTTGCACTGAATTCCACATTTTCTTACGGCTCCTTTCCCATGTTTTCATCTTTATTTTATGCAAAGTAGTGTTTTTATGGAAAAAAGTTGTCCCTAAATCCCATTAAAAGTTCCTTGGGTGTTGCACATCATACAAATAATGTAATTGATAAGAATTCAGCACTACACGTAATCGTAGTGATAATATGTACCAGTTCCAGGGCTAAAAAAACAATGCCTCACCTGTGTTCCTTTGCTTATTTGTTAATGTATTTATTTTTTTATTTATTTTTTGAGACAGAGTCTCGCTTTGTTGCCCAGGCTAGAGTGAGTGCCATGGCGTCAGCCTAGCTCACAGCAACCTTGAACTCCTGGGCTCAAGCGATCCTGCTGCCTCAGCCTCCCGAGTAGCTGGGACTACAGGCATGCGCCACCATGCCCGGCTGATTTTTTTCTTTTTTTCTTTTTTTTTTTTTTAGACTAGTCAAGTGCAGTAGTGAGGAGGGGGGAAAGTAGTAGAACAAGGAGTTCAATCTGTAACTGACTGTGAACAATCACGTGAGATAACTCACTACCTTCGGACCAGCCTGATTTTTTTCTATATATATTAGTTGGCCAATTAATTTGTTTCTATTTATAGTAGAGACGGGGTCTCGCTCTTGCTCAGGGTGGTTTCGAACTCCTGACCTTGAGCAATCCTCCCACCTTGGCCTCCCAGAGTGCTAGGATTATAGGCGTGAGCCACCGCGCCCGGCCTTAATGTATTTATTTTTGAGACAGAGTCTCTCTCTGTCACCCTGACTAGAGTGCCGTGGCATCATGGTAGCTCACTGCAACCTTAAACTCCTGGGCTCAAGCGATCCTCTTGCCTCAGCCTTCGGAGTAGCTGGGACTACAGGCACGCATCACTGTGCCCAGCTAATTTTTTCTATTTTTAGTAGAGACGAGGATCTTGCTCTTGCTCAGGCTAATCTCGAACTCCTAACCTCAAAGCATCCTCCCGCCCTGGCCTCCCAGAGTGCTAGGATTACAGGCAGGAGCCACTGCACGCAGCCTTTTATGTATGTATGTATGTATGCATGTCTGTCTCTGTTTGTGTGCCTGGTCTCAGGGAACAAGCCTCTGAAGGCCAAGATCATGCTCCTTGGCTCTTTGTGTGCCCACTGCCTAGCACTGTGCTCTGCCCATAGCTGGCTCCGATAAGGATCCTAGATTTATCGATTCACCTTGGAGATAAAAGGGCTTTGGCGGGGGGTCATCTAACTCAATCCTCTAAGCACCCATCCTACTTCACACCAGCAACCAGCTTTTGCAAAAACACCTCTCTAGGTCAAGACAAATGATTTCACTAACCATGACAAAGCTAATTATCACTTGATTCTTTCTTAAATCCAGTCCAACTTTGCCCCTTTTTAGTCTTGTACCTAATGGTTCTACTTCTAACCTACGGATTTATATAGAATAAAGTTAATGGAAAGAGCAGGGGATGTTGGGGAGAGGGTGAGACATGGAACAGGATGGATCTGAACCTCAGGTCTATCAATTCAGCATGTGTTACCGTGCTCTTTGATTCTAGAACAGCTATGCAGTGCCCCTGAGGTTCCTGCGCTCGGCTCCCTCCTTTTTTCACATGTCTGGCATATCTTGTGTACGCCTGAGAAGGATCCATGCTAAAATTGTAATGACATATATACCTAAATTAGCATCATACAACTTCCAAAAACCGAGCCTATGCAAGAGCTATTAAAAAAGGGATAATGAAGAGAACAGGATTTGAGTTGCTGCTTCTTGTGTTTCCCTTGGAGCCTTCCCAGGCAAATATGGAACAGAAAGCTTTTCTTGCAAATTCGGACTCGTGGTAGTCTGGAAATTTAACCCTTGCTATCTTGAGACTTGCTACCTTGATTCCCTGATTACATTTTTCAATGATAAGGTTAAAAAAAAACAAAAAAACAATATTCTAGACACTCTGTTCTCCATAATTTGATCCAATTCAGTTTATATTCACTTGGCAAAAGTGAACAGTGCTGAATTTTAAGAACTAGTGTCTATATCTTACATCTCTTTCTTAGCCAAAATCATAGAGTTTAAAACCATTTGCTCACCAAGACCTCAGCAGAAAATTTTTTAAAAAAATAATTGAAAACATAATTCATGTAAAAAGTAGATAAATTTTTTTAGAGATGACAAAATGTTCAGTTTTGCTGGCTTTAGAGAAATATGAATTAAAATGGCTAGGCTTTCAGCAATAATACTAGTTCTTAGTGAAATGCCAAATCTGCATCTAATAGCCATGGGCTGTGATATCTCTTTTTTCCCTCCTCCAAGATATTTTGACAGATACAATCAAATCTCACCAGTATCCCACAAATATTGCTAATGTTGCCTTCGAAACTAGCTTTCTTTTCTTTATTCCAGTAGAACAGTGGTTTTCAAGTGTGATCTGGGACCAGGTTCATTAGCACCACCTGGGAACTTGTTAGAAATGCAAATTCTTGTCCATCCCCCACCCCTACCACCAACTGAATTAGAAACTCTGAGGTTGGGGCCTAGCAATGGTTTTTTTTTTTTTAAACAAGCCTCCAAGTGACTCAGATGCATGGTAAAATTGGAGAACCACCAGTGCAGACTGGATTATAATCTCCTTGAGGGCAAGAATCAAACTTGAAGGTTAACCCTGGCATGTGGCACATGATAGGTGTTCAAAATGTGTTGAATGAACAAATGGCCTACATGCTGCTGAATGTACCTGGGTGGGGTGGAGGGCAAAACTGTCCCTAGTTGACATGCACAGCCTTAGATCATTCCTGACCAACCTGGATTAGGCACTTGCCTCACTCCAAGGCTTGCTGCTTCCTGTGCTTCTAGAATGGCCAGGGAAGCACACTGAGGGAGAATTGCTTCCTCACCATTAACAATTGCCATCTACAAGGCAATGGACTATTGCACAGGTTAAACTCCCAATCTGGGTCAGACTGCCCGTGCTTCAATGCTGGTTTACTAGTTTTGTTTCTTCGAGCACTGAATTTAGATAACTGTCAAAACTATGAAATGATGGAGGCCAGACTCAAACCAATTGTGCACTCTGTCCACATCTCTTCAACAATGTGGCACATCAGAAAGGAGTGTTCACAGACGTGCTTGCAGTAGGCTGCCTGCTCTAACGCATGAGACCTAAATTTAGACAGCCACATGGGGAAATCCAGTTTTCAAGAAAACCGGATGGAATTCAGTTTCGAAGACATGGGGCACCTGGAATTCTGTGGAGTTCTAGCTGCTGCTGCTCAACTAAGGCATAACTGAACTGAAGATTTACAAAAATGTATTTAAGCCCAAGTCTCTACATAACTACTAATAGGGGACTGACAAGGAGACTGTATATTAAAAAGCTAAAAATACCTCCACTTAGAAATAGCAGATCGTAAAAGGGAATGTGACTGATGATTATTAAATAATTAAGAGTATGACTAAGATGAATATGCATTCATTCACCAAAATCTCATATTCCAAAAAAGCAGGAAAGGTAGTACAGTATGTGGATCACTCCTGCGCATGCTTCACACGTCAAGTGTTCTTTACCATTAAGACTAGGTCAGGACCAGGTGTGGTGGCTCGTGCTTGTAATCCTAGCAGAGGATTTGGGAAGCAAAGGTGGAGGATTGCTTGAAACCAAGAGTTTGAGACAAGCCTTAATAAGAGTGAGATCCCCTCTCTACAAAAATAGGAAAATTAGCCGGGTGTCATGGTGAGTGCCTATAGTCCCAGCTATTTGGGAGGCTGAGGCAGGAGGATCGCTAGAGTCCAGGAGCTGGAGGTTGCAGCGAGCTATGATGATGCCACTATGCTCTAGCCTGGGTGACACAATGAGACTCTGTCTCAAAAAAAAAAAAAAGACTAGATCAGGCTGGGCATGGTGGCTCACGCATGTAATTCCAGCACTCTGGGAGGCCAAGCCAGGATGACTGCTTGAGGCTAGAAGTTTGAGACCGGCCTAGGCAACATAACAAGACCCTGTCTCTGCAAAAATAGCGAAAGTTAACCAGGCATGGTGGTGTGTGCCTGTAGTACTAGCTGCTCAGCAAATTGAGGTGGGAGGTGAACACCTGAGCCCAGGAGTTCAAAGCTAAGCTATGACTGCACCACTGTATTACAACCTGGGTGACAGAGGGAGACTGTGTCTCTTAAAAAAAAAAAAGAAAGAAAAGACTGGATCAGACCCCTAATGCACTTGCGCTCACAGCACTTACCAGAAGGTGTAAATATTTATAGTGATATGTGTAGCTGACTCTCTCTCTTTCCTTGTATTCTGTAAACTTCATGAGGGCAAGGATTATATCCTATTCACTCCAGGGTCGGGCTCAATAAATATATGTTGAATGAATAAATGAGAAAAGAGGGGTCCCCAAAGAGGGTACACAGGAAAAAGCTAGAAAGAGAGACGTTCCAGGAAAAAGTTGGGTCATATAAACTGAAGGAGGACAAAAGTTCCATGGTGGCCAGCAGTGTCTAATACCACAAAGGTATAAAAGTAAGATAAAGATAAAAAGAATTACCCTTTGCTTTTGGCAAACGTGAAGCTCATCGGTAACCTTAGCAAGAACTATTTCATGAAGGAACAGAAGCTATTTGCAGTGGGTTGAGTCATCACACGGGCGTAAGGAAGTGGGGATCGCCAATTATAGGCTCCTCTTCCAAGAAGCTTGAATCTGAAGGGAAGTAGAGTTAGGTCGGTAGCTAGAAGGAAATGTGGGGGTCAAGGGAATGCTTTTTTCCCCAAGGAGTATAAAGGTATAACATTGGCTGAGAACCGCTTGAGATAAAAGCCAACATCAACAGGGAAGTTAAAACACATTTCTGAAGAGTTGGGAAGAAACTGGATTGGGCTGAAAGAGGTAGAAGCACACTTCTTCCCCTGAAAAAGAGCATAAAGAAGAAAGTATAGGTTCCTACGGGGGTAAATTTCTAAGAGTTGAGGAAGAGGCTCAGGAAGTTCTAGCACGGTAGGCACATTTTTTTTTCCCTGTGAAGGAGGTGGCAAAGTCAACCTGCAGGAGAAAGAGTAGTGGCAGCAGCACTGCAAGATCTGAAGAGTGATGGATATTTGGAAGAACTTCTCAGACCAGCAGAGGTTGGAGTTCATACATCAGAATTAGCTTCAGGTCATACAGTTACATGTTTTCTTTTCTTTTTTTTTTTTTTTTTTTTGGTCCAGGAGCACAGGATGACAAGAAAGGGTGTTTGAATAAACGAAAGAAGAGTAAGATGAGAACGGTGGGCGCCAGGGAATCACTGGACTTATAATTCACACTGAATTCAAATAACTGAAGTCTTCTAAGGAGGACAGCGACAGATTTCAGAAGTCTGAGAAACATTTGCCAAGGAAAACAGGAGGAAAACCAAGACATTCTGGAATCAGGGAAGCCAACAAAAGAGTTATTTCACAGCGGAGAGGATGGTCAATAGTGACTTCCTGGTGTGGGACTCAGAGGAGGCGGCTCTACTTGGTGGCGTTACAATGACACAGGTGGCCGAGATCGCCTGGCCTGTGCGTGTCCAAGGAGAAGAGAAAAAGGGACTAGGAGACGCTCCTGAGGAGCACAGTCAGTGGGCTGTAGTGACAACACAAGCAGGCAGGCTTGCAAAGGAGCCAGTGTAGGCAGCTGTCACCAAACCGGTAGGCCGGTGGACTCACAGAAGCCGAGTCAGGTAACGTTTCCAAAGGAAGGACGAATGAGTACAGTGAGACTGCTGCCGAACAGTCAGCCGCAGTGACAAGGAGAGACCCCGCTGAGAGCAAAGGCAGAGGAGTGGCAGGAAGGATGGCAGAGGACGCTGGATTGAGGGCTGAGGAGAGAGAAGTGCAAGTGAGTGGAAACAGGGGACAGGCTACTCTGCTCTGACACTGAAAAAGCGGAGTTATGAAGAAGGGAAGGTGGAAGAGAAAGAGCGGATCATCAAGGAATGAAATTTCCCGATACAGGAGGGAAATCCCACCCACAGGAAACACAGATGTGAGCGAGGGGCAACAGGAAAGCGAAACACCAGCAACTGGGCCCGCAGCTTCAGAGAATGTGGAGACGTGATCCGAGGTGGGAAACCATAATCCCCTGGTTAGTGACGGAGACAGAGAAAATGCTGTCTTATATAGACTTTTTTTTTTTTTTTTTAAGAATAGGCTCCACATGTATAGACGTTTATATAGAATACTTATTATCCCTATGTCAACTTCTTTTTTTTTTTTTTTTTTTTTTGAGACAGAGTCTCACTCTGATGCCCAGGCTAGAGTGAGTGCCCTGGCGTCAGCCTAGCTCACAGCAACCTCAAACTCCTGGGCTCAGGCAATCCTCCTGCCTCAGCCTCCCGAGCAGCTGGGACTACAGGCATGTACCACCATGCCCGGCTAATTTTTTCTATATATATTAGTTGGCCAATTAATTTCTTTCTATTTATAGTAGAGACGGGGTCTCGCTCTTGCTCAGGCTGGTTTTGAACTCCTGACCTTGAGCAATCCGCCCGCCTCGGCCTCCCAGAGAGCTAGGATTACAGGCGTGAGCCACTGCGCCCGGCCCCTATGTCAACTTCTTTATAAGAAAACTCTCACATAGAAGTAAATTTATATGCAAAATTATTTGATATCTATGACCACTATCGAATACTCTCATATAGAAGTTTGTAACATTTATATATAAAATTATATCTAAACTACTATGAATACTCTTTCATGGAAGTTTATACATAAAGTTATAGAAAACTTCTATATTAGAGAGTATTTTCTAATATGTAAGTTTATGCAGTGACAATAAATATTTTTTAAGAATGACTTCACATAACGGACATGTTAATTATCCAGTTTTGATAGTGAAAAAGGAAAGCAACCCAACACCAGTGAGAGGGCTATGAACCTGGGAGGTACAAAGACCTCATTCTTGGGGATGCTAAAGTCAGGATATGGCCACACATTTAAAGACGATATAATTGCTCCCAGTTTGGTGGGAAGAGGTACAGTATTAGTACTGCCGTGGCAGAGGCTTGGCCTTGATTAACTCGCAAATCAGGGAGAAAGTTTCCGGTTTCCCCTGTTAGTATCTAAACTAGTGTGTTCCAAAAAGTTTGTGGTTAAGATGGTTTATGGAAAGCACAAGATGAGTAAACCACAGGGGAAGAGACCAAATGTTAATGATAATGCCACGTAGGAACTGGACCTGAGATGTTTGTTCTACACGGTTTGGGGGGTAAAAAAGGTGTCAGCCTCCAGAGCATGGTGCTTAAGCCTCCAGTACCGGCAATAGCAGGGAGTCTACGTAACTCTACAGCAGGGAATTACTAGCTGCTGGTCATTCTAATGGCACAACTCAGGTAACTTTTACTTCAGCAAGGAAGATCTGCTTCAAAGTCAAAATCGATTTCTGCATTTACACGGGCATCTAGAAGTTCTCTGTTTAAAGAATGAGAGAAAATCCCCACAAACTCAATTTTATTGATAAGGAGTCCCCCTATATTGATTGGCCAATAATAATAATAATATTGCCTGGCTATTAGTAAGAGTGATGTAATAAACATTTTTCTTTCCTTTAATACATTATAGCCATATGCTTACAACGCTAAAATTATTTTTCTGCAATTCCATATTTAAAATTCTACCTACAAAAAAAAAAATTCTACCTAAACCTAGGCTATTCATGTGAGAGGTATCTTTGACACAAGTGTTATGTGTGTGAATTGTATTGGATAATCAACTGAGGAGAAAGATGCCCCACTGCTAACAGAGATATAGGTTAACGAACTTAAGTATCTAGTTCATTTATTAACAACCTGTTTAAGCTTTATTAGCTTGTTTTCTACTTTATAACTGTGTTCTTTAATTTAAAAGGCAATAAAAATTAAAATGGTAACTGGAAAACCTATCTTGCTTTTCAATAAAGAATTTATTTTAATAACTTCAGGGGCATTGTGGTCAAAACATTTTAGCTGTGGAAATAATTTCAATTCACATTTTTTGGGGGATCAATTTTATAAGGTGAGATATTCTCAAAGGAAAAGTGGACAAATGATCAGGGCTAGCACTTGCTTAAGATACCACCGCTGCCCTGTGCTTAAAGAGATTTGTTTGTCTTTCCTACTTAAGATTGTTAGAAGTAAATTTTAGTTTTATGATAACTAAGAGTAATCATTTCTGTCATGTGAAAGGTTCTGCTGAGATTTTTCTATTGTGGTCAGTCAGCAGTGGCAATATTCTGGAAGTCACACTTAAAGAATATCCTTAGTGCAGTCAGCAGTTTCTCAAATATGTACTTTTTTCCCTCTAACATTCACGATTGCAATTTATCAAACTGACCTAATGGTATAAACAAGGTGCCCAAATACAGAAACTGGAAGCAGAAACAGAGGTTGAATGTCTAAGAATCTATAATTCTAAAACTCATCATAGATCATTCAGCATTAGTGGTTGTAACAATCCCACTACTGGCAATCTCTCTTAACCTATTCTGGTTCAGGAAGCTGTCAGAGTCATGGAAAAAAATTATTTAAAAACTCCCAAACCCCCAATCCTATTGCAAAATGAGTTGGTAAGGTAGACCACTTTGGTTAACTAAAGCGTAAACTACCATGGCCACCTAATGCAGCAAATTAAAACAAATGGTAGCTATAATAACAAACTGCATAGTTCTAGCTGAGCACTATGGTATGCCCTTTACATAGATTCTCTCTCGTACTCATATTATTAACCCCATTTTAGAGAGGACAGCATTTGGGCTCAGAAAGCTTATATTAAGTTATATAAAAATCACAGAATAAGGGACAGAGCTTGGATTTGAATCCAAGTGTGACTGGATTCACACTAAGCTTCCATTTTTGAATTTGTATCAGGTCGATAACTCAACTTTGGCCCTTTGAAATAATTTTTGGCCCTGTAACCTACACAGGCAAGCTGTTGTTTACAAACAACCCACACATCTACACGGCCACTGTTCCAACTATCCATTTTTACCGTCAGTGCTCCTAGCCACTGCCAGCGAAATGCTATAATTTTAGCGGTTTTAAATCTGAGGATTTAGAAAAGAAAGAAGCTGTAAAAGCAGGCATAGCCTAGAGGAACAGGTTCTCAGGCAGATCCGTCACGATTATGGATAACCTCCCAGGGCCAAAAATATATGTGCCCAAATTGCCTGACTATTTCCTTTTACTATAATATTGCCTGAAATCCTGCCGAATTGGACTTCCTTTGGATCTCCTCTCCATTTTTAATGCACAAGCAGATCACCTGGGGATCTTGTTAAAACCCAGATTCTGATTCAGTGGGTCTGCAGTCTGCATGTCTAACATGCTTGCAGATGACACTGATGCTGTTAGTCCACAGCCAACACACAGAGTAGCAAAAACGGAGATGTGGGCATTTGTTCTCTGGCTGCCCAGCACGCTTCCTCAGTCAGGGGGAGATCTCTTTGTGCATCGTAATGGGAGGGATGAGTCAAAAAAACCAGCAACTGAACGGGGAATGTCTATCTCACTCTCCTATTATCTGGCAACTAGGTATGGGCATGTGGCCTAGGTCTGGCCAACCAGAAGATTCTTTCCAGAGCCATGACCCTCAAAGTCACATTGCAAAGATGCAAGGATAACTTAGGAATAATCGCCAGCCCTGGTGGCATGCAGAGTCCATCCATGGTGCTGGTGGCAGTGTCTTGATCAGACTGTGGCTTGCCTGCCTGGCCCATTTGGTTATGGGTCATTTTCTGAGCACCATGAAGCATCTGCCCAGCTTACAAGAGCTTGTACGCTGCCCTCAGCATGTGGGCTGGGGGAAGCCTGGCAGCTCTGACACGATGCATCTCTTGTGTCAAACTAGAGCTTGAGGGGACACACTCAAGTTCCCAATATACAGTACTAAGGTTTAATAATCAGTAATTTTATCAAACATGGCTCTGTAGCAAGGGACACCTGACTTTTTCTGTCAAGGGCCAGAGAGTCAATGTTTAAGGCTTTTGTGTGGGCCACATATGGTTTCTCCCATAACTATTCAACTCTGCCTTTGTAGGGCAAGAGCAGCCAGAGACAATACATAAATGAATGAGCTGTGTTTCAATAAAACTTTATTTGTGGACCCTGAAATTTGAATTTCAGATACCTCAGATATCTCATGAGTCAGGAAATATTATTATTCTTTTGATTTTTTTCAAGCATTTATGAATGTAACAACCATTGGGCTGGGGCGTGGTGGCTCATGCCTGTAATCCTAGCACTCTGGGAGGCCGAGGCGGGAGGATTGCTCAAGGTCAGGAGTTTGAAACCAGCCTGAGCAAGAGTGAGATGCCGTCTCTACTAAAAATAGAAAGAAATTAACTTGCCAACTAAAAATATATAGAAAAAATTAGCCAGGCATGGTGGTGCATGCCTGTAGTCCCAGCTAGCTACTTGGGAGGCTGAGGCAGAAGGATTGCTTGAGCCCAGGAGTTTGAGCTAGGCTGATGTCATGGCACTGTAGCCTGGGCAACAGACTGAGACTCTGTCTCAAAAAAAAAAAAAAAAAAAAAGAATGTAACAACCATTGTTAGCTTGCAGGCCATAGAAAAACAGGCAGTGGTTTAAGTGTGTTGACCCCTGCTCTGAAGCAGTCCGATTTTTGTCCACAAATTTCTCTTCTTGAAACCATGCATTTAATTCTCATCGCTTCTTACCAATAAGAAGTATGCCGAATAATGAAGAGATTGTACCCACTCAAGCCAGCATTTAGATCATGTCATCTGCTTCCTCAATATTTTCATCTTTATGGAAATCAATTATAGTACCTTAAAAGGTGAGCAGTGGTGAAATATACTAAATAATTGGTATATTAACAATTAAACCACCTCAATAGGCACTGTGATAGGAACCACAGATGCAAAAAGTAATCATGTATTAATTGACTTGGAGGATATCTTGGTCTAGAGATTCAATAAACAATTGAGGTTTGTTGTTTTTTTTTTTGAGACAGAGTCTCACTTTGTTGCCCAGGCTAGAGTGAGTGCTGTGGCGTCAGCCTAGCTCACAGCAACCTCACACTCTTGGGCTCAAGTGATCCTCCTGCCTCAGCCTCCCGAGTAGCTGGGACTATAGGCATGCACCACCATGCCTGGCTAATTTTTTCTATATATTTTTAGTTGTCCAGCTAATTTCTTTCGATTTTTCAGTAGAGACAGGGTCTCGCTCTTGCTCAGGCTGGTCTCAAACTCCTGAGCTCAAACCCACCCGTCTCAGCCTCCCAGAGTGCTAGGATTACAGGCATGAGCCACCACACCTGGCCACCCTGGCTTTTCTTGAACTATCATTCCATTAGCACTGTCCTTTTTCCAGCCACAAGTCATACTACTGTGGTGAATAAAATTAAGTGATTTCTTTATCTTTCTTTATTCAGTCCTTGTAGTCAATTTCCAGTGCTCCACACAGAGCAAAACAAAAAAACATCAAGACTACAGTCCCCTCCATTTATTTTACTTATTAACAAAATTTCTAATTACATACACCTGAGACAGGGTAAATGCTTGCTGAAAAACAGATGGTGGTGGTGGGGTTACTAAGGGGCTAACAGGTGCTGGTAACTGTTGAAACCTTCCACAGCTGGTTCTTAGAACATTCCATCATGGCTCCCAGGCCCAAACCACATGAAGGTACTTCTAGCTCCCCTTTATGTTCTTTTTTTTCTTTGACACAGGGTCTCACTTAGTCACCTGGGCTAGAGTGCAGTGTCATCATAGCTCACGGCAACCTCAAGCTCCTAGGTTCAAACGTTCCTCCTGCCTCAGCCTCCCGATTAGCTGGGACTACAGACATGTGCTACCACCTGTGGCTAATTTTCCTGTTTTTTGTAGAGATGGGGTCTCGCTCTTATTCAGGCTGGTCTTGAACTCCTGACCTCAAGCGATCCTCCGGCTTTGGCCTCCAGAGTGCTAGGATTACAGGTGTGAGCCACCGAGACCAGCCCCTTGCTTCTTTACCCAAATATAGTGAGCAGGCTACAGGCACTAAACAGCATTGCCACACTTGAAAAAGATAATTGGGCAAATCCCAAAGGCTGTGCTTCTGCGGGGGAAGATAAAGACTTGCCCACTGGGCAGAGGCTTTTTGGTAAAAACGGTTCATTCTAGGACATAGACAAGTCTTCAGTAGCAAAAAGAGGTTGACAAAGGTCTGTAGCTCTGTATTCAGCAAAGCAGGTGTGTGCCTATGAGGTATCTGATTCCATGGGTGCTGGGACAGGCTTATTTAAAACACGGCCTCTTTCCACCAATTGTGTGGTATTTCTAATTCCATAATTAAAGATTATGTATTTATAGCCTGTTTAAAAAGTGAGTTTTTCTGGGAGAAATAAGACATGGTAAGTTAAAAGACGGATGAATATTACTGTAAACAAGTCTAGTTCGTTTTTCATTTGTAGCCATTTAGTATGCGTTTCTACATGGTAGGTAGTGTGCTAAGCACCTTATTATTATTATTTTTTAATTTTTTCTATTTTTTATTTTGAGACAGAGTCTCACTTTGTTGCCAAGGCTAGAGTGAGTGCCGTGGCATCAGCCTAGCTCACAGCAACCTCAAACTCCTGGGCTCAAGCGATCCTCCTGCCTCAGCCTCCCAAGTAGCTGGGACTACAGGCATGCGCCACCATGCCCAGCTAATTTTTTTTCTATATATATTAGTTGGCCAATTAATTTCTTTCTATTTTTAGTAGAGACGGGGGTCTCACTCTTGCTTAGGCTGGTTTCGAACTCCGACCTCGAGGAATCTGCCCACCTCGGCCTCCCAGAGTGCTAGGATTTCAGGCATGAGCCACCACGCCGGGCCTAAGCACGTTAAACACATTACATTTTTTAACCTCTACAGAATTCTGTGAGGTAGGCATTACCCCCGTTTTTGAAAAACACTGAGAAAGCGATGTCAGTAAACGCCTCACTTGTCGGAGATGACATATTTACTAAGTGGTAGAGCCAGGCCTGGAGCTGCTCTGAGTCTGATTCCCAAAGCCCAGCTCTTACCCTAAGTGTAGGGTAAGACTGCACTTTCAGAGAGTGCACTGTGACGGACAGAGGGCATCCGTTATCTGGCAGGGCAAGGCTATAGAGGGGGAAGGAAGATAAAAAATATCAACAGCAAGGCTTTAAGACACCAAAACCAAATTTAGACACTTTACAACTTGAATCGGGTTCTGGTGTCCATGAGGACAGAGGCCCTGCGTGTCAACTCTGCAGGTCTGGTTCTCCCTGCTTGCTCGAGTCTACAGCCATCAACAGTTCCCTCACTTGCCAACAAGCTTGTATCAAATAAATGCATGGGCCTGAGCAGAAGGAAGACGGGATAAAGCAGAACAGATGACTACAAGCCCAGCGCATTCCCCGGTGATGGGTCAACAGTGTTTTCTTTGTGTGTGAAGGACAGCACACTGGTTTCGATGACTCACAGGCAGAGGGAGTAGGAGGCATTGCCTAGAAGCAACCCTCTGCTCAAACAAGTACACCAATAAAGCAAGTAAGAGTGATTCGAATTATTCGCTAAAAAATTCACTTATGAATTTTCAGATGTTAGCGAAAACTTTTAGGTATTACAGAACCGCTTTAATGTATAATTGGGTTCTCATTTTACTTAATCTAAGGTAACTTTTTCACTTTAAACTTCTGCATCTTATTTTATGGTCTCTTAGCTTTCTGAAAGCAATTTCAGCAAGTGCTTAACGTCATCGGTTTGCATCCACACAGAGACATGTGGGGCTCCACTTACACGTCCTTCACGTACTTGGGCTTCTGTAAATCTTGATCTTTCCACATGGTATGTTTCTGATTTGGTGTGTAACTTTCTTTTTTTTGAGACAGAGTCTCACTTTGTTGCCCAGGCTAGAGTGAGTGCCATGGCGTCAGCCTAGCTCACAGCAACCTCACACTCCTGGGCTCAAGGGATCCTACTGCCTCAGCCTCCTGAGTAGCTGGGACTACAGGCATGTGCCACCATGCCTGGCTAATTTATATATATATATATATATATATATATATATATATATATATATATATATGTATATGTATGTATATATATTAGTTGGCCAATTAATTTCTTTCTGTTTTTATAGTAGAGACGGGGTCTCGCTCAGGCTGGTTTCGAACTCCTGACCTTGAGCAATCTCCCCCGCCTCAGCCACCCGGAGTGTTAGGATTACAGGCGTGAGCCACCGCGCCCGGCCTGGTGTGTAACTTTCTTGTTCAAGCACTGTATTAAATGAGTGTCTTCCTACACTTTTAGGAACAGTGAGAATAAAGTACAGCTTTGGTTACTTCATTATCAAAGGGAGCTCATCTCTTGATTATTAAAAGCTTTTATTAAATGCCCATCTTTTGGTACCACTGTGCTATGCGCTGTACTAAGACAACGTCAAATAGATAAGGGCCATACTCCATAGTGACGATGGTTATATATTCTGTATGTTCTAAGGGAGTTCTAATTTCAGGCAATTTCCTCTTCTTAAATAAAGGCAATTCTCTAAATATATTACCTAACGTGCTTTCCTTTTCATATTCTTGTAAGATTTTTCACATAAATTCTCAAAAAATAGTATCACAGGCCTTTTAAAAATAGTCATGTTCAAAAGTCAGGCTCATAAAAAAATGTGCACATGCATTATATATATTTTCATAAATTCAAATTTAAAAGAGTAAGAGTAGCTAGAAGGTAGAGGAAAAATCTTATTCTGATTAAAAATGCATAGTCATAAGGAAATTTTTGATGTACATAAGCATTTTATTCTGTATTGTTTTATTTTGTTTTTGCTAGGCAAAAAAAAATGATATAGGAAGTTTGACAACTTAAAGAAGTAATACGAGTGTAGGAAGGCCCTATTCGAGGATTAGCAAAAAAAGACAAAATTTTTTTTTATGGACAGTTAGGCTGCAGAATAAAACTGTATTTTTGAAGGGGACAGAGTAGGGGAAAACACTCTAGCTTTAATAGCTGGCGGTTCTGAAGCCACAAACAGGTTAATGAAAAACATTTAAATCTACTAGGATCGTCTAAGTAGAAATGAAAATAGTTCAAGGGTAAGATAGATTAACAAAGAGTATTTGTATTTTACAAGTATGACTTTATATTTTTTATAGTATCATAATAGTTAATATTTACATTCCAAGAATTTTAATAAGCTATCTATATATATTTTTAAAAATAATTTAATGGACTCCTAGGCTTATATTTGCTTTTAGCAAATTGAGTGTATGATAAGCCCAGTCAGGGGTGGGAAACCTGCAGCCTCAAGGCCACATGTGGCCTTCTGGATCCCTGAGTGTGGCCTTTTGACCGAATCCAAACTTGTATTACAGAACAAATTCTTTTAATAACCCACGTCTGCAGGTTCCCAGATGTATATGCCATGTGACCACACCTGCAGCTGTTTCTGTACTGATGATATATACCTGAAGAGCAGGTATTACCTGGGAGGAAATAAAATAGCTTCAGGCCTAGTTTTGCAAGCTTATGACAGGAGAGTCAGCATGACTTCAAAGAACTGACTTAGAGTTAAAACTTGAAGAATGAATGTGGTGTCACCAAGTATAAAACAATTGCAGGCAGAGGTGGAACAGTTCATAGGAATTAGGGAAAGTTGTATTGATAAACGCTCAAATTACGAAGTATCTTTCCTTGCAAACATCAGAAAATAACTGCAATAGAATGCAGTGACATCTCAGAGATAAAGTATTCATCTTGGCCTTTAGAAACCATTCAGTTACCAGTTACACTTTTTTTTGTTGAGACAGAGTCTCACTGTGTTACCTGGGCTAGAGTGCCGTGGAGTCAGCCTAGCTCACAGCAACCTCAAACTCCTGGGCTCAGGCGATGCTCCTGCCTCAGCCTCCTGAGTAGCTGGGACTACAGGCATGTGCCATGCCCAGCTCATTTTTTCTATATATTTTTAGCTGTCCAATTAATTTCTTTCTATTTTTAGTAGAGGCGGGGTCTTGCTCTTGCTTAGGCTGTGTTTCCAACTCCTGACCTTGAGCGATCTGCCCGCCTTGGCCTCCCAGAGTGGTAGGATTACAGGTGTGAGCCACCGTGCCTGGCTGCAGTTACACTTTTTTTTTTTTTTTTTTTTTTTTTTTTTTTTTTTTTGAGACAGAGTCTCGCTTTGTTGCCCGGGCTAGAGTGAGTGCCGTGGCGTCAGCCTAGCTCACAGCAACCTCAAACTCCTGGGCTCGAGTGATCCTTCTGCCTCAGCCTCCCGGGTAGCTGGGACTACAGGCATGCGCCACCATGCCCGGCTAATTTTTTTTATATATATATACCAGTTGGCCAATTAATTTGTTTCTATTTATAGTAGAGACGGGGTCTCGCTCAGGCTGGTTTTGAACTCCTGACCTTGAGCAATCCGCCCGCCTCGGCCTCCCAAGAGCTAGGATTACAGGCGTGAGCCACAGCGCCCGGCCTGCAGTTACACTTTTAATGGGACAAGAATTGACTGCATTTTGAAGGTGGTTTTAAAGCTAATTCTCCACTTTATTGACTGAATTTGGGCTGTTTATTATGAAAGCAAAAATCAAGTAAAATAACTAATTAGTGTTACACTAGCGAAGGCAAAATTAGAATTCAAGACCTCACAATGATGGTAAGATTATTTTAATGCAACTCTGCTAATTAACTGAAATGTCCTTTAACTCTCACATCTGCCTTTTACTTTTTAAAACATTTTTCTAGTATATTATCAGAGCAAGACATCAGAAGCATCAATCTCTTATCAATGAACTTTGCTAATTCTTAGTGACTCTGGTATAAGGATTAGGGAAAAGTAAATGAAATACATTTTCATATATTTCTGCTTTCCCTAACTCCCAAGACCACTCCAAAGAGTAAATATTTGTAGATATAATTTAAAATTTTGGATTAAAAGACAGCATGATTATGCTTCCTGGATTTTAGCGAAACTTAAACTATTTCATTAGAAAAGGGCAGAGGCCTCCTATACACTTGGACTATCTCACAATTACCTAGAAATCTATCAACAAAACTTGTCGTTAACTGCAGATGCCAAGGGTTGATAGTTTCACTTTCAGTTTTCAGACTACCTCTTGTTTCAGTGGTGTAAGAATATCGTCAGAAACTCTAAAAAAATCGTTATAATTGTAATTTCCATCAGATTTGGTACTTAAGGAAATCTAGAAGCCACAATTCATTAATTATGGGAATTTGACTAAGAATTCTTCTAGGGGTCTGAATTTCAAAGAAGGAATCTCTGCAAGTCACACTCAACTCATTACTCTGTGATGCAGGCTCCTCCAAATGGCAGCAGAAACGTATTACTGTCTAGAAATTCTATAGTAGTGCTAAAATTTCAGGGTTCTGTAGAGACAAGGACACATGAACAGAAATACATTCTTAGAATAGTATTATTTAAGATAAAAATACTGTCACGATTACATACAAGGATAATTTCTACATAAGCTCTTTATAATTTTCTGTATATTATTTAAAAACCAGAATTGTATTTTTTTAATGTGAAAAAATTTGAATTGTCTCAAAATAGGACATTTGTGTGTATAATTTAACAAAATTTAAAATAGGTGATTAGTAGGCTGATATACTCATATATGTTTGATAAGCTTTGGAATATGTACAAAATAGTAAAAATAGCATATTTTTAAAATCAATAGTAAAGAACTGCTAACTACTCGAAAATTCATGTAACTATAGTGACCACAAAATGAATATTGGAGAGGAAGGAGAGGGGGTTAAATGATTCTGGCATTTTCTAAAAGCAAGCACCCAAGGGTGAATGGTAACATCAGTAATCATGTTCAAGGCTATCAGACAGGCAGAGATGGACAGGTGGAAGGAGAAAATAATGCATATACCTACAGACAGAGTGGATTTGAGATGCCCAAGTTGCTACTGAGATACTCTTCAAAGTTCAACTCAAAAGCCACTTCCCCTGTGAAATTTTGCCAAGCACCCCCAGCTCCAACCGGAATTAATTTCTCTTCTGGGCTCCCACAGCACTTTGTATTTTTATAATAGCATAACTAAATTTTGCTTACTGATATTTCTGTGTAGCATTACCATTTTATAGTTATTTGTTTCCATATTTCTCTCACGGCTGTTTACAAGGTCTTTTGCCTCTTCTTCCCTGTACTCTTCCCCAATGCCACTGCTCAAAGGCTTGTCTAATTAATTTCTTTATTCCAAACACTGTGCCAACAGTGTCTACACATAGATGATGCTTAACAAGTGTTTGCTAAATGAATCCTCTTATGGTAGTAGCACGATGGTAACATCATCCTCTGTCAGAATTTCTTCTTAATGTTTACTTTTAACAGCATGCATTCATTTAATAAACATTCACTGAGAACTCACTAACTTCCATGAGCTTGCTAGGAATGGGCCCCTAAAGATGAGTATGACAAGGCTTTCTACTGACAACCTTGACTAGTGCAGAATTAGGGACCAAATTTTTCATGAAATACCTTCAGTGGTAAGATTTTGCATTTGGAATAACACATGTTAATGGGTTGTGCCAAGATACTGATACTCTTCTGAAGCCATAATTTTACAGGGACGATTTTTGCTGTCCCTGATGCAGAAACGTGTGCTACTATAGTTATATGTGAAAATTCTTTTTGTGACGCTAGTCTTTATTTAATGCTTGCACACACCTAGCTTGATTTATTTTCTATATAATATACTCTTTGTAATATGCATAGACCACATAAAAATTCTATTAATGGCCTAGTACTAAAGACGTGCCTACTGAATAGCTGGCAAATCAGCTATTCTGTATAATTCTATCTCAATTGATATGTTAAAATCTACCAAAAATATAAACTTAGAGCAAGAATATCTGCATGGTGTGCACATATTATTTTAAATGCTAGCTTATATGTTTTCAAACTATAGATTATAAAATGGGAAAAAGTAGTCTTTCTGTTGTGTTAAGTCAAATTCGGGCTTGTTTAGCTAGTAAAAAACAAGAAAGCAATTAACAGACAAGCCAAGATACTGGCTAAACTTGGCTTAGCTTTTGCTTTCTAAAATTTGAAAGTGATCAATATAACCCAAAGCCAGCTCACATATTTTCAGTAAGTACTGAAGGGGACGCACTGGCCCTCCTGACTACACAGACACTATTAAAATACTTGTGAGTCTAAAGGTTCATATGACATCGTGCCTACCCTACGGCCACAGGCTATGCATGTCTTACTTAGGGACTCTATTCCATTCATTAATACCACCTGAAGTGCTTAACATAGTGGTTCATTTACAGCAGATACTCGAAATATACTTCATTAACTGAATTATAAGATAAACTGTTATTGACAGAAATTTTCACTTAGGAGAGTCTATGTAGCTGACGGCAACTCTGAAATCCTATAGCAGAGAGAACCCCCTCCTCTCCTTAAGTAATGAAGTCTGTCAATTTCAGACTTATACAATACTGACTTAAAATCAATTTTCTAATAATGCAGTATTGTTATGTATCTATTAGTAATATGGGGTTATTCAGTGATAAAAGGGAGTCACATTAAAAAGTGCGCTGAGGAGCTACTAAGCAACCCTGGCAAAGTGCCACTTCCGCTCTAACTACAGTAAAGACAGAATCCCTGTCTCTGAGCTTTCTCCCACTAGTCCATTTTCTTATCACTATTCAAGGCCAACACTCTTATTCTCTCCTCCTAAACAAAGTTTTAGACATTTTATATACTACATCTTCCTGTCCTCAAATACATAAAAAATAAAATTCTGACACTTCTTTCTCCACTTTATTTAGTGTCATTTTTCACAACTGAGACCCAATTTTCAAACCCCACCATGGTGGATTTTATTTGATATGTTGTAAAAAGCACTGGGTTGAAGTCAAAAGGCTCGGGAGACCTAAATTCTAGTCCTGTTCCTATCATGAAAGACAAAAATCACAAGGGCTTTGCAGGGCTTCGGCTTCCTTTTCATAGAATGAGGACTTATAAAAATCGTCTCTCGTCCTACTGGGCAATAAAAGGCTATGGTTCTATGACTGTTCCTTTTCCTCACCTACGAATACAAATGTGATACACAAGAGGCCACGGACTAGGGAAGCAATGATTCCCTATGGCTTGGAATTCTCTCTTCCTTTGGATTCAGGGATGAAGGTCTCTTTTCTCTTAAGTCTCCTTTTACTGTTCTTCTGCTTGCCTCAAAAATATTTTCCCATCTTGGCGGCGCTACCTCTGTTTTCACTCTACCTATTGTCCCTAGGTGATCTAACAGCCTGTGGCTTCACCCAGTGTCTACACCCGCTGTCACCTCCCTTCACAGCAGCCCCGCCTGCTTTCTCCGGGAGGTCTTCCCAGTGCTTGCTTCCGAGTTTCTATAACCGGGACTGGACTACTGTTCCCCTACACTTGCAGAAAGAAACCTGTCAATCTTAACACCTCCTTTTCCCTCACTCTCCACATCAATCACTGACTTGTGCTGATTTTACCTCCACAAATATTTATTGTCAGTGTCATGGACTAAATATTTGTGTCCCCCAAAATTCCTATGTCCAAGCCCTACTCCCCACGGTGACTGTGCCTGGAGATGTGGCCCCAGGGAGTAATTAAGGTTAAATGAGGTCACAAGGGTGAGGCCCTGATCTGATAGGATGGGTGTCCTCATAAGAAGAGACTAGAGAGCTCTCTCCACACTCTCGCACCAAGGAAAGGCCACGTGAGCGCACAGCTAGAAGGTGGCCATACGCAAGCCAGGGAGACAGTGCTCACCAGGACCCGGTCCTGACAGCACCCTGATCTTGGACTTTGAGCCCCCAGAACTGTGAGAAAATCACTTTCTGTTGTTCGAGCCGCCCAATCTGTGGTTTTTGTTGCGGGAGGCCCGAGCAGACCAATCAGCCAGCTTCTCTCCATCTGCTGCGTTAGCCCGGGGTAGCGCATCATAATCTCTCCCTTCCGGTCTGGTCACTTCTCATCTAGCTCGAGGTATCCCTGTGGGTTAGAGCCAGATCGCTGGGGATTAAGTCCTTGCTCTGCCACACTGACAGTGTACATTTGAGCGAGTTACTCAATCTGTCTGCGTGTCAGTGACCTTCCTGTAAAATGAGGCTAACATTAAGCATCCAAAAAAGTCAGCCATTAGTATCTTTTACGTTATCAGAATAAGCCACCTAAACTACAAAGCTGCCCACGCCATTCTCGTGTTTCAGAACACTTCAGTGGGCTCCCCACACCAACGGCACAAAGTCCACGCTCCTGAGCATGACTTACAGGCTCCATATGATTCTGGAAGTTCCACTACGGGAACTCATGTGAACTCCCCACGCCCACTCTGGGCTCATTCACATCATTCCTCACCCACGCTGGGCTCGGCAACACTCAACGCCACGCTGTTCCCCGATGTCAGGCTTGCCTTCCTCTGCCCTCTGCCTGTAATGTCCCTGCCCTCTGCGTCACCTGGCCAGGTCCTATTCAATCTTCTGCATTCTGCTTGGAAGCCTTTATGAATCTCTTAGCCTGGGTTATGAACCCCTCATCTTTGCTCCTTTCATACTTTTTGCAAGCCTTTGTTATAACGCTTAACCATTATAATACTGAAGTGATCAGTTTGTGTGTCTTTGCTTCCCACTAGACAGAAAACCCAAGGTCAGAGACCAGTTCTTGTTCTTTTTTATATCAGTGTTCAGCAGCTTGACATACAGTAAAGGTCAGTAAATGTTTTACAAACTGAATGGCACCAAACCCTGGAATCTAGACCATCTTTTCCATACCCACCACTGCTGCCTTAGTTCAAGTCCCTATTTTCCATTTGAAGTAAGGCAAAGGATTTCCTGCCTCTAATCTCTCTTCATACCATTCTTTAAACAGCTGGCAGAATTGTCATCTGAAAGCCCAAATATCCTCTCTTATATATCCTAGGCTCAAAACCTCTGTGTGCTCCTCACTGCCTAAGAATTAAGTCTAATCTTCTTAACAAGGCACAAAGGTCATTCAATCTACTCTCCACCTTCTCTATCTGCGCCAAAATCTTGCTAAACTTCTTACTGTTGCTGGAACAAGTTCCACGCTTTCCAATCCCCCTGCCTTTGCACATGCAGTTCCTTCTGCCAAGAATGCCCTTCTCTCTCCCACCTGGAAAACTCTCGTTCATTCTATATGACCTATTCTACACATCACTCCTTTATCTAGCCTATCTTGGACACCCACTGGGAGAACTACTCGTTTGCTCCTCTCTGTTCCCATAGCACATTGTTCATACTGATGTCACAGTTCTTGCCAAAAATTGTTACTATTTTGTCTGTCTTAACCACTTGAATTCAAGGGCAAGGACTGAACCACACTCATCTTTGCATGTCCTGGGAGCTAGAACTACCTCTGAGATACACTAAGCACTCAATATGTTTGCAGTTTTTCAATAAATTAATGAATAGAATGGCTAGGAAAAAAATGAGAAGAACCTCTGGCTTACTGTGTGTCACGTCATGCCAAGAATACATACTGAGTAGAATCACATTAGATCGATACTTTTCACATTGTAAGTCACGATCCATTAAGAAAAAAAGAGAATAATAACAAAAATCAAAGGGCGCTATTTTTATTTCAGTCAATGCATGAGTATGTGTGTACTGGGCTGAAATGTAAAACGCATTTCCCACTGTGTAGTATGATTTTAACCGAGGCTTGGAAAACACTGCATATGGTCATTTCTTAGTTTAGTACCATTTATTATTTTTTGTAATGACCTCAATGATAATATTAACATAATGCCCACTATGTAGAATTTGGGGAAGATTAAATGAGATGTGAAAAGTATACATAAATGTATAGATCACATTTAACCTTACCCACAAATTTCAGTTTCCTCAATGAAATCATCCTTAGGACAATAATGAGATCTTCCTCGAGTACTATGAGGAATATGAGAGAATATACATTAAGCCTTTAGCCTAGTGCCTGGCACTTAGTATTTGCTCAATGAATCTTAGTGATGATAATAACATGGTGCCTGGCATATGACAGAGTTAAAAAACATTAGTTCCTTGGGTCAGATATCCTTGACTACTGATAATAAATTGGTGCAGAAGGTCATTGCTGGCATCTCAGAAAGCTAGATGACAGTAAAATAAAAGATGACTACTTTAAAAGGAATACTTATTTATAAAGTCATGTTCATCTGGAATAACAGTGGAATGCTTAACTGGGAGGAAAAGGAAAATAATACAAGTGAATATACAGCCTTATTTATGACAAAAGAAATAAGACATCAAACTATCAATCTCCCAAACCAGGACTTGTATTTCTGATACAAAGAGACAGTGATAAAACAGGGCTTCCCTCAAATAAATTACTTAATCTCTCTTAGATTCAGTTTTTCATCTGTTAAAAATAACTACAATTTTGTAGGCGGGCATGGTGGCGCATGCCTGCAGTCCCAGCCACTCAGGAGGCTGAGGCAGGAGGATTGCTTGAGCCCAGGAGTTTGAGGTTGCTGTGAGCTAGGCTGATGCCACGGCACTCACTCTAGCCTGGGCAACAAAGTGAGACTCTGTCTCAAAAACAAAAACAAACAAAAAATAACTACAATTTCACAGATTTTTCCATTAAAAATGTTCCAGTTCTAGGACAACATCAGAAACCAGAAACTTAGTAGGTGTTCAAAAAGAAATATAAGTTTTCTTTATTAGGCAGCAAATACCTGCCTGATTCTAACCCCTAAATTAGCTCTCCCTTCTTTTTCCCTAAATGAGTCTATTGTATTTACTTAATTTAAAGTGCTGGATGTGGCGGTATGAGAAAGGAAGAGATCCTTGAGTCATCTTGTTAAAATCGTTAGATGTCACAGGCTATTTGGAATCACCCTGGGTTCATGTATATCAGCTTTGGCTTGTTTTATTTGTCAATTCCTCCATTGACTCATGTTCATTGAATTCACAAGAGAGTCATTTAAAAGCAATGATATCAATGTATTGATTTGTAATGGAAGATATTAACAACCACAAATATTTATTGGTCTCCTACATGCCAGAGAATAGGCTACATATGGCAAAAAAATAGATTGCCTAAGCTTGAGTGATCCTCCTGTCTCAGCCTCCCAAGTAGCTGGGAGTACAGGCATGCGTCACCATGCCCAACTAATTTCTTATATTTTTTGTAGAGATGGGGTCTTGCTATGTTGCTCAGGCTGGTCTTGAACTCCTGACCTCAAGCAATCCTCCTGCCTCAGCTTCCAAAGTGCTAGGATTACAGGTGTGAGCCACCATGCCCAGCCTGGAGTTGAATCTTATAATTTAGATTACTTAGAGGAGTGGATATATGATCCACTATATATCTATTATGTAGTGAATCCTTCTAATCATATTCCATATATAGTACTTTTCTCAGCCCGGCTTTTGATAATAGCTAAACAGTAATAGTTTGCCTAACAAAGCCCTAGAGAAAGGTATAGCAAACAATGGCCCATGGGCTGAATCCTGCCTGCTGCTAGTTTTTGTAAATAAAGTTTTATTAGAACACAGCCATTCCCACTCATTTTATTATCAATGACTGCTTTTGCACTACAAAGGCAGAGTTGGGTAGTTGTGGCAAAAGTCATATGGTTCACAAAGACTAAAATATTTACCCTCTGACCCTTTACAGAAAGTGTGCTGATCTTTGGAGAGTACAAGCATTCTATAGTGCCGATTAAGAGCAGAACCACATGTATCAGAAGTTAGACTAGCAGATGATAGAGCTGATAATCTATAATGGAAATTGAGGTTCCTAATCAGGACCCTGGCTTTGATAGAAGGCTGTCTTAACTCAACCAGGAGGGAGACACCTGCAGGCAAAGTCAGAATTTTCTGCAGGAAGTTTTGAGTCCATTTTCACATATGAACAAGTGTTCAGTTATTCATTTTATCTCTGTTAACTATGCTGTTATAGATGGTTCTCCTTGGCAAAGATCACTTTCTTCAATACAACCCAAGACTTTCTGGGAAGGTAGGGGGAGATGGGGGCAAAAATGTCCCAAGACTTGCTGAATAGAGTGTTTTACATTTTTATTTTTTATTTTTTGAGACAGAGTCGCACTTTGTTGCCCAGGCTAGAGTGAGTGCCGTGGCGTCAGCCTAGCTCACAGCAACCTCAAGCAATCCTCCTGGGCTCAAGCAATCCTCCTGCCTCAGCCTCCCAAGTAGCTGGGACTACAGGCATGCGCCACCATGCCCGGCTAATTTTTTCTATATATATACATTAGTTGGCCAATTAATTTCTTTCTATTTTTATAGTAGAGATGGGGTCTCGCTCTTGCTCAGGCTGGTTTTGAACTCCTGACCTCAAGCAATCTGCCCGCTTTGGCCTCTGAGAGTGCTAGGATTACAGGCGTGAGCCACCTCGCCCAGCCAATAGAGTGTTTTATAAATTTGCAACAGAAACACTGTAGATGATCTGCAATGTGTCTTGCTGCCTCTATTCCACAAAGCATTCAGAATGATCTTTCAAAGCATAAAACTAATCATGTCCCTTCCCTGATTATACCTTTCAATGGATTCCTATTAGTAAAAAAAACCTAGGCTGGGTGTGGTAGTTCACACTTATAATCCCAGCACTTTGGGAAGCCAAGGGGCAGGACTGTTTGAGGCCAGAAGTTCAAGACCAGCCTGGTTGACACAGAGAGACCCCTGTCTCTATTAAAAAACTTAAAATTCAGCCAGGTATGGTGGCATGTGCCTGTAGTTCCAGCTACTCTGGAGGCTGAGGAGGAAGGATCACTTAAACCCAGGAGTTCAGGGTTGCAGTGAGATATGATCACACAACTGAACTCCAGCCTAGGTAACAGTGTGAGACCCTGTCTCTAAAAGAAGAAAAGAAAAAAAACCCCAAATCCAACTTCCTTACTGTAATTAAGGCTCAAAATAATCTCATTGCAACTAACTCTCTTAAGAGCTCCTTCCATTCTATTCCTAGATTATTCCACATTTCAGCTACAATAGCTTTTTCGGTTTTTTTGGAGACAGAATCTCACTCTGTTGCACCAACTAGAGTGCAGTGGTGTCATCGTAGCTGACTGCAGCCTCAAACTCCTGGGCTCAAGCGATCCCCCTGCCTCAGCCTCCTGAGTGGCAGGGACTACAGGCATGCACCACCACACCTGGCTAATGTTTCTATTTTTTTTTTTCTGGAAATCTGCTTATCTTCCAAGAATTTTTTTTTTTTTTTTTTTTGAGAGACAGAGAGAGGTCTTGCCCTGTCAACCAGGCTATAGTGCAGTGGCGTCAGCCTAGCTCACAGCAACCTCAAACTCCTGGGCTCAATCCATCCTCTTGCCTTAGTCTCCCGAGTAGCTGGCTAATTTTTCTATTTTTTTTTCTTCTAGGGCTATTACAATATCAATTCTTGTATCGCTCATCAATCAACAACAAGATGATAGATCTCCTTTTATCTTAAAAAGAAGAGTCTAGAGAAACAGAGAGATATTTCTGAGGAATAAACTGATAATGAGGGAGATATTAAGTACCCAGTACAGAACTTTCTCTAAAAGCTCAGTAATGACTCATCTCATGAAAAGAAGCAAGTGTGAGAATAGAAGGCTATTTTACAAACTATGTAAAATTAGTAGGTCACTGGTGAACAACATTTATGAGCAAAACAAAATTCCCATGAAAATTACCATCATATGCTGTCATGTCTGCCGTTCTATATGTCATTAATATTACTTAAGAAACAAATATTTATTAAAGATGAATCATGTACTCAGCACTAGCAAATAAAGAGGAAATAGAGAGTATAATATTTATTCTTGCAAAAATAGCATTAACATAAATTAGATAACAGAAAATAAGAGAACGTAATCTTAAAAATATTATGTAGCAACACAGAAAGACACATATAATTACATATATACATTCAAACAATGATAATATATAATTTATAAATTATGAGGTATGGAAAAGTTCAATTCTGAAAACCAACATAATCAGGAAAAGCTTAGTGAAGGACACGAGATCTGTGCTGGATCCTGAAGGACAGGCAGGTAGAGCATGTACAAGCAGGGGAAAGGACTTCCTGACCAGGGATATATCATATTTAAAAACTAGGAGGCAGGGCTGAGCATCATGTGTTAATGGGACAGTGAAGAGATCTTCCTCTGCAGATTAAAAAAAAATAATAATAATAATAATGGGAAGCTGCATGGTTAAAAGATTTGACACTTAAGGTAGAGCAGACAGTAAAGGTCTCAAAGTCGAGGCATGGGGGTACAATGAAAACACAGAAAATAGATAGTGAAAAACTATTACACAAGGGAATAATAAAGATTTGTAAGTTTGGCACAGAGGATGGATTAAAACAGGGAGGACTGCGTTGAGGGACGTTAGCAAGAAGGCTATGCAGTTGTGAGGGCTTGGACTAAGATGCTGCAGCAGATGGCCAAGAGCAAAAGTCATGTTCATAGTTGAATACATGGATGATCTTATCAACTATGAAGTACATGTTTTTTTTTTTTTTTAAGATAAAAGTGCAGTAGAGAAGAAAAAAGCATGTAATAATTTTAAGAGTAGTATGACCTGTTTTTTTCCTCCTTTCTGATTAATTTTTAAATCACTTTTCTTAAGTTAACAAACATCTCGACATCAAGACAGCCTCCTCAGTTCTTTTGAGTTTCATAAAAAGGGGGATTCTCCAATGAAGACATTTTAGAACTAGAGGGACTCCCATTTGCAATCTGAAGAAGATTCCAGAATATATTCTTTTACATGTACTTCACAGCAACAACAAAAATAAATAAATGGGACTTGGTTAAATTAAAAAACTTCTGCACAGCCATGTAAACAATCAACAGAGCAAATAGACAACCTACAGAATGGGAGAAAATACTCGAATGCTATACATCAGATAAAGGGCTAATAACTAGAATCTACAAAGAACTCAAGCAAATCAGCAAGAAAAAAAAAATCAAACCACCCCATTAAAAAGTAGGCAAAAGACATGAACAGAAGCTTCTCAAAAGAAGACAGACTAATGGCCAATAAATGTGAAAAAATGTTCAACGTCACTGATCATCAGAGAGATGCAAATCAAAGCCACAGTGAGGTATCACCTAAGCCCAGAGAGAATGGCTTTTATCAAAAAGTCCCAAAACAATAGATGCTGGCATGGACGGAGAGAGAAAGGAACACTTATATGCTGTTGGTGGGACTATAAACTAGTGCAACCTCTCTGGAAAGTAGTACAGAGATTCGTCAAAGAACTCAAAGTAGACCTACCATTTGATCTAGCAATCCCATTACTGGGTATTTACCTAAAGGAAAAAAAGTCATTTTATCAAAAAGACACTTGTACTAGAATGTTTACTGCAGCACCATTCACAATCACAAAGATGTAGAATCAACCCAAGTGCCCATCAATTCATGAGTGGATGAGTAAAATGTGGTATATATACACCATGGAATACTACTTAGCCATAAAAAATGAATGAATACCTTTTGCAACAATCTGGATAGGATTTAAGACCATCCTCCTAAGTGAAGTATTGCAAGAATAGAAAAACAAACACCACATGTACTCACTATTAAATTAGAACTAACTGACTAGCACTCATGTGTACAGATGTAAGTAAAACTTAATAGAAATCATGCAGGGGGGAGACGGACGGACGGGATGAATGAAATCATACCTAACAAGTACAATGTACACTATCTGGGTGATGGGTACATTTATAAATTTGACTTGAGCAGTAGAAAAGCAATCCATTTAACCAAAATATTTGTAGCCCCATAATATTTTAAAATTTAAAAAAATCTAAAAAAAAAAAGAAAATATACAGCAGAATTTAGAATAGATAACTATTACATTTTCTTTATTCTTATATTGAGCATGATATGAATTTTTTTTTTTTTTTTTTTTTTTTTTTTAGCCAAGGTCTTGCTCTGTTGCCCAGGCTATAGTGCAGTGGCCTGACATAGCTCACTGTAGCCTCAAACTCCCAGGCTCAAATGATTCTCTTGACTCAGCCTCCCAAGTAGGTGGGACTACAGGTGCACACCACAATGTTTGGCTGATTTTAAAAACTGTTTTAGAGACTGGGTCTCACTATGTTGCCCAGGCTAGTCTCAAACTCCTGGCCTCAAGTGATCCTCCAGCCTCAACCTCCCAATTCACTGGATTACAGCTATGAGCCACTGGTGCCTGGCTGAGAAAGACATGAGTCTTTATCAGTCTTTCCGGGTAATACAATTTAAGTTAAAGATCATCTACATCAGGGGTCCTCAAACTTTTTAAACAGGGGGCCAGTTCACTGTCTCTCAGACCGTTGGAGAGTGCAGCGCACATTCCACACATGCGCACTGTGTGCTCGGGACAAGTTGGCTGCTAAGCAGGACAGGCAGCGGCGGCAAAAACACCCAGCGGGCCGGATAAATGTCCTTGGCGGGCCGCAGTTTGAGGACGCCTGATCTACATGGTATTACCTTACTCATTTTCCTATGTTATATTTGGAAAAAACAGAACTTATCTTTAGTGGTACCCTTATTAGAAAGTATCCCAGCTTTAGCATATTAGTATTTTATTTCTAAGTTTAAGTTACAGTATTTTCAGCAGCCCATGTATAATGACTACAGAAACCAGACTCAAATACTTGAGCGGCTGAGAATGCATTAGTCTTCAGATGAAATGAATTGTCTAAGACCTTGCCACCTGGGAAAGCCAGGAACAAAGCCATAACTATCATTACAGCCTCAGAAGATGCAGTTGCTTTGTCTTCAGACTTAAAAAAACATTTTCCATCTTAAAATAATATTTATGCATTTACCCAGGATAGTGTTGGGAATGATGCATAAATAAACAGATACATAAACTAAAATTTAGGGCTCTTTTTTTTTTTCTTTTTAAAAAGTGAATCCCTGGGGCATTTCATATAGTACAAAACAACTGAAACAATTTAAGAATTCATGCATTAAAAGAAATAATGTCTTATATCCCAGTCTCCAAGAGGGACTGCCTGTACTAAACTATGAACTATAGCTTAGTCCTTTTTATTTTTTTTTACAGAAAGGCAAACTTACTCATTTTTAATGCATTAGAATAGGTAAAAATGCCAAGCACCAGCAAGAGAAGTTTTTCTTGCAGATGGATGTGATTCTTATAGGAGCAACAGGGATTTCCCTCCTTGGGCAGAAAGGAGCATTTTGGTTCCCCACCCCCAAACCCAGCACGGCTACAGACTATTCCAGAGTAAGCTCCTTCTGTCCTCTCTGGTTATCTTTTAATATACAGTGTGGCATGCTAAATCTGTGTTATACTCTCTTTTGTATTCCCACGGTCCGCCCCAGTGTCTGGATAATAAGAATTTAATAATGTTTGTTGAATAAATTTAGCAGAAGTTGAAAGCAAATCCTTTGTTTCCACAGCAAGATACCATTGGCTTTCTGGGGAGCAGAGTTCCTGATGAGGCTAAATAAAACCACCTCAGTTCATCTCAATGCCAAGGCATTTCTTGATTTTTTTTTTACAATGCAGTTGTTGAATCAACCATCTATAGTAACTTGAAAGACTGAAAACTATCCTACCCGAAACATTTTCTAGGAAGTTGATGCTAGAATATGTTTTGGTTTTCCATTTCAACTTCTAATAATTCTTTCAAACTTTATGTTTGACTTAAATTTTGTTTTAAATTGATCCTTTGGATGGAATACTACTTTCACATTTTAGAAGAAGGATATTTTGTACAATGTATAACCTGAATCTCGCTACTCACACGGAAACAACAGATAAATCCAAAAATATGGAACATTCTACTAAAAATATCAACACCATAAAAAACAAAGAAAGGCTATGGAGACGTTACCAATTAAAGGAGACTAAAGATACATGGCTAAATGCATGATCCTAGACTGCATCCTGTACTAGGAAGGTGAACAATGGCATAATGGACATTATTAATTGAACTGACAAAATTGGATTCCAACAGTAAAGTATCAATTTTAAACTTACTGGAGATGTTAACTTTAATTCTTAGGAATTATACTCTAAACAATTTAGGGGTACAGGGCTACAATCTATGTAGATTTCCTTAAATGACTTAGGAAAAAAACTATGTGTGTAGATACACACACACACACACACACACACATATATATATATCTACACACACATATGTATTTAGAGAGAGGGCAAGAGCACACATGAACATAAGTGGTTAAAGCAAATCAGACAAAATCTTAATGATAGGTGAATCTAGGTAAAAAGTATACAGGTATTTTTTTTTCAACTGATCTGTAAGTTTGAAATTATTTTCAAATAAAGAATAAAAGCAAACAAGCAAAAAATGACATTCTTTATCTAGTGAATTCTTCAAAGATTACCAGCTCCTTCGATCGTTTTTCCTGGTTCTACTGAGTCCTTCCCCCTATTTGTTCAGATCCTTGTTAAAATGTTAAGTCTCATAAAAATAATTATATTTTGGGTTCATTTACATATTCCAAACACTCTAAATTCTTTTCAAGAAAACCCATTTAAAATATTTTATTTGTTTCCAAATAAAATGGTAGAGGTAATTTATACCTTTGCAAACAGAAGCAATAGGAACAACCAAGGTGTTCCAGCCATGACACAAGTCAATTACATTCCATTTAAGAAATATTTAAAAAGCACTGCAATAACCTCTGTAAGGCCTACAAAAATGAGTTAAGACACAAATTCTGCCCTTCAGTTGATAAAAATCTAGTGGGAGATAAACACATAAACAATGGCCTGAAAAAAAGGGCCGACTCATAAAGGTTGTATTATCTATTGCTGTATAACATATTCCCCTAACATTTAGTAGCTTAAAGTAATAAACATTGATTATTTCATAAAGTTTCTGTGGTCAGGAATACAGGAGCAGCTTAACCACGGGGATCTGGCCCGGCTGCAGTCCTTAAAGGATTGACCAGGGCTGCAAGATCCACTGCCAAGGTGGCTCACTCACACGCCAGGCAATTACTGCTGGTTGTTGGGAGGAGGTCCTAGTTTCTTATCACATGGACCTCTCCACAGTGCTGCTCGAGTGCTCTCATGTCATGGCAGCTGACCTCCCCTATAGCGAGTGAACTAAGAAAGCAAAATGGAAACCCCAATGCCTTTTAGGACCTAGGCTCAGAAGTTATGCACAGCCATTTACACAATATTCTACTGGTTATATAGGTTAGTCCTATTTAGTCTAGGAGTGGGCACGAATAGCAAGCAGCAAAAATCATTGGGGGTCATCTTGGCAGCTGGCTTCCACAAAAGGCTATTCAAAAGAGAAAATACCCAGGGCATTGCCAGGAAGGTACAATTAAACTCAATTCCTTGGTACACCATGGTAAGAAACATTAGGTTATCTCTGGGGTGTAATATCCTTTTTAATTTAGTTCTTCTCTGAGTAATCTGGTCAGTAATTGTGAAGGAAATATGACAGGATGGCAATTTTCTTCTCTCTTGTAATCAACCATACACTTAGAATGTATCCAAAGAGAATTTACAAAGTCCCAAGTAATTGCTTGGTATCATTTTTTATAGTCAGGTACTGGGACCCCTCAATTAACATTCACACACACCACTACAGGTTGGCCAAATAAGTCTTAGTCTGAGGTTTACTATATACACTTCAGCATGAAGTTGTATGTATTGTCTTTAACCATCAGACGCCCCAACCCAAATGCAAGAAGGTCTCATCGTAGTCACAGAATCATAGATTACTAGAGTTGCATGGGATTTCTAAAAATCTCATGGGAACTCATGGGAATTAAGGATTAAGAATAGAGTTTGTCGGTCGGGCGCTGTGGCTCACGCCTATAATCCTAGCACTCTGGGAGGCCGAGGCGGGCGGATTGTTCGAGGTCAGGAGTTCGAAACCAGCCTGAGCAAGAGCGAGACCCCCGTCTCTACTATAAATAGAAAGAAATTAATTGGCCAACTAATTATATAGAAAAAATTAGCCGGGCATGGTGGCGCATGCCTGTAGTCCCAGCTACTCGGGAGGCTGAGGCAGCAAGATTGCTTGAGCCCAGGAGACTGAGGTTGCAATGAGCTAGGCTGACGCCATGGCACTCACTCTAGCCTGGGCAACAAAGCGAGACTAGTGAGACTTGAGTCTAGCACCTGTAGCAGAACTGTGGGTAGAACCTCTGGATGATCCACCAGTCAGTCACGCTGCTGAAATAGGCCATGTACGGATCAAGACCAAAGCATGGTCTCTACAACTTTACTATACATGTATGCTTAGCTACTTTCCAGCAAACAGCAGATCTTGGGTAAATTCTTTCTGAACTGAATATACAAAGATGGTTTTAACCTAACATTTAGTGCATGAATGTGCTTGAATGTGCTTATTTCTATAAGCACATGATTGCACATTGAATGTGCATGAATGTGCTTATTTCTATAATGGAAATGATGAATTGTGATCTACCTATAATTTATTAATCCTCTGATTAATGGAAGGCACATGAAAAGATGACTGGAGTATGTAACTAGTGCAAATAGTACACTTGATCTGAATCACATTACTCAATAATCAATTGCGTATTATGGCGTAAAGCATGTAAGTAACAAACACCAGATCAGTCAGTGGACGTACATTAATACTGGTTCTGCTCCTAGATAGTTGTAAGATCTGAATGACTTCTTTACACTTTTTTGACCTCTGTGTTCGTCTCTGTAAAATGAAAGCTTAGAAGATATTATGGGTTGAATTGTGTCCCCTCCAAAAAAAATGTTGAAGTCCTAACCTCTAATACCTGTGAATGTGGCCTTATTTGGAAACGGGGTCTTGCCAAGTGATAAAAGTTAAGATGAGGTCATAGGGTGACCTAATCTAATATGACTGATGTTCTTATAAAAATGGGACATTTGGACACAGACCTACACAGGGAGAACACCATGTGAACATGAAGGCAGAGATCCAGGTGATGCATCTACTAGCCAAGAACACCAAAGATTGCCAGCAAACCACCAGAAGTTAGGAAAAGGCAAAATACACATTCTTTTTCACAGTCCTCAGAAGGAACCAACCATGTTGATGTTATTTTGGACTTCTAACACCCAGAACTGTGAGATAATAAATTTTGTTCAAGCTACTCAGTTTGTGGTACTTTGTTACAGCAGCCCTAGCAAACCAATACAGAACAGATGCTCTCTTAATATTCTGTAAGGTATAGGACAAACTAGGATGGAAAGCAATGAAAAGAAAAAAATAAAGAAAAATATTAAAAAGTTAAAAATAAATGAATACAAATATTAAAAAAAATTCTGTAAGGTCTACAATTGGATAATTCTACGAAACACTACAAATGTTCAGGAAGATTACTCATATTCAGCTGTTTACAGCACACCACTAGTCTTTCCATTGAGAATACAAACAGATCCTTTATAATATATGCATGGAATGGCAAACTTTTCCTCAGTCCACATTTGACCCGCAGCCTGACCCCTGGTGTGTAGGGTTAACAAGCCCCCTTTCCCCTGGGCTCCTTTTTCTGATCCCTTTTTCTACTAGGTAGAACATATCTTACACCAGCTTAGGCATGCTTCTGGTATCATTAGAATGGCTGTCCCTTCCTCTGAATTATTGTCTAATTAGTTCAGAAGTTAGCAACTTTTCCCATTTTTCCTTCAGTCACTCTCCATTAAGACGGGGGCATGCACCTGCAAATCACTTATGGCTATCCATGGCCTATTCTCTGAAGTCCCAGTGCCCTTGTGCTGTTTCTAGGCTGTTCTAATAGACACATACCCAGAGGATATGTTGCTTTCACATCTCACAAAATGACTTACACCTAGAGATTTAAATAATTAAGGTACTTTCCCCTAATTGTTAGGTATGGTAGAACCGATATTGGTGGGGCCAAGTATAAAAACTGATATTGGTAGGGCAATGACTGGAGATTCAAAGCTATAAATTGGTGTCACAAGGCCATCACTGTTGCTTGTTTTCTTTTTCTAGATTGGGCCACTGCTGTTTTTTCACTAAAGGAGATGTTTTATGTAAAGTGAGTAACACAGTACCTAGCATAAAACAGGTTCTCAGTAAATGTTAAGGCCTCTCCTTCAACTGGCCTACTCTTGCTTTTCACAAAGTGGAGAAAAATAACATGGGAGATTTCCCTGTTGCTTAGGAAAAACAGCTAAAGCTTGTTAAAAAGAATATGCCTGAAAATACTGGGAGTGACAGTAAAAAAGCCAGCTATAGGTATGTGTGTATGCTGGAATGGGATGAAGAAGAGAGAGGAATGGAAGGAAAGGGTTTATGGCTTTGGTGGCAAAATAAAGAATAAGGAGACTCTTCTAACATGGTCTATTTCAAGTGCCAGGTCATGTAATTTGATTATTTCATGCAAAAAATCTTCTATAATCGATTCCTTCCTTTTTCTTAAAAAAATTTTTTTGGAGACAGTCTTGCTCTGTTGCCTGGGCTAGAGTGCCGTGGCGTCAGCCTCACTCACAGAAACCTCAAACTCCTGGGCTCAAGTGATCCTCCTGCCTCAGCCTCCTGAGTAACTGGGACTATAGGCGCTCGCCACCACATCTGGCTAATTTTTTGTTTCTATTTTTAGTTGCCCGGCTAATTTTTTCTATTTTCAGTAGAGATAGGGTCTCACTCTTGCTCAGGATGGTCTTGAACTCCTGACCTCAAGCGATCCTCCTGCCTCAACCTCCCCGGTGCGAGGATTACAGGTGTGAGCCACCCTGCCCGGCCTATTATCCATTCCTGATTTGTTTTCCTATGACAAAAATTTTTGGTTTTGAAAAAATAACAAATATTAAATCCCACATGCAAGAGTGGGAAATGGGCCCTATATGAGTTTGCTCAGGCTGCCTTAACAAAATATCACATACTGGGCTGTTGCAACAACAGAAATTTATTTTCTTATAGTTCTGCAGGCTAGGAGTCCAAGATCAAGGTGTTGGCTGGTTTGGTTTCTTTTGGGGCCTCTCTCCTTGACTTGTGGATGGCCACTTTCTTGAAACATCCTCACATGGTCATCCCTCTGTCCGCCTGTTTCTGGTGTCTCCTCATGTGTCCAAATTTCTTTTTGTAAGGATACCAGTCATATCTGATTAGGGCCCAACCTAAAGACTTCATTTTAACTTAATCACCTCTTTAAGGCCTTATGTCCAAATACTGTCACATTCTAAGATACTGGGAGTTAAGGCTTCAACATGTGAATTGGGGGGTGGGGGGGATGGTGGCATAATTCAGGCAATAATAAGTCCAAACTTTGTCAGCACTACAGTTTGGATTTATTAGTACAGTAACTGCATCTGTGCTAATCTAAATGTCACATATCCAAATGAAATAATACAGAATGATGATCTGAATTTATTAAAAGACATCTTTTTTTTCTGTAGAAACCCAAATCTATAAATTATATACCAAGTGTGGTGAGATACCTGATACCTTCCTGGTAGACAGACCACAAAGAGCACCACCGAAGGATCCCTTTCCTAATCATAGTTTCCTCACTGGCTTGCCACAAAACCTAAAATTCTTCTAGAATTCCATTCCTTCACTGGCATTTTATTTCCTCTGACAATGTAAATAACCTCTGCAAGAGTACCTATTAAGTGATCATCAGCGCTAACACCTTAGGGTAGAACAGCTCGGATTGTAGTCTTAAAATAACTAATTCCACCAGAATGGACTTTTCTTTATTACTTCTCTGCTACTGGAATATTAATCACTGTCTGTCCTTTAATAATAATTCTAGTCTCAGTCATTCAAGTTTTGTTTAAGATAATGAAAATATAGCAGGTATAAAAACATTTCTTCATCTAGTAAAGAAACCTGAGAAGGGTAAGAAGAAGGTGGTAAAATTAACATTTTTGAGTAACTGCTAGGTATCAGGTGTTCTGCTGGGTACCTTAGAAATCATCTCATTCAATCCTAAACTCTATTCTATATAGTGGTACAAGTTGAGTATCCCTAATCCGAAAATTTGAAATGCTTCCAAAATCTGAAACTTTCTGAGCACCAACAAGAGACTCAAAGGAAATGCTCACTGGTACATTTTAGATTTCAGACTAGGGATGTCCAACAGGTAGGTATAATGCAAATACTTCAAAATCTGAAATCCAAAACACTTCTGGCCCCAAAAAGGTAAGGGATATTCATCCTGTACTAACCCCACTTTACAGATGAGGATACAGGCTCAGATAAATTAACATCTCAGAGCTTATTGATAGGAAAGGAGAAACTGAAACTGTAGCTGGTTCTGTGGCTTACCTGTTATGGGACTGTGGTCAAATTATTAGTGCTGAGTTTTAGTATCCTTGTTTTAAAAGGGAGGATAATAAAATATTCACTTTTTATAGCACTGTTATGAGGTTTAAATTAGTTAATCTGGATATATAATAGTGTGGTAGAATGCAGCAGAATTGATGAAGTGTAACTTTTAATTTTTTTTTTTCCAGATGGAGGTCTCACTATGTTGTTCTGGCCGGCTTTGAACTCATGGCCTTAAGAAATCCACTTGCCTCAGCCTCTCAAGTAGTTGGGACTATAGGCATGTACCATCATGAGTTGATGACATGTGAGTTCTGAGACGAGGCCTTAAGAAGCCCTGTGGCTTTCCATTTTGCCCTCTTAGAACACTCCCGCTGCCACAACTGTTGGAGCAGGTTGCTCCTTGCACCTAGGGATGCTGCTAAACATCCTACAATGCACCAGGCACAGGTCAGCCCCTTCCCCCAACATTTCGGGCCCCAACTGTCAATAGTGCTGAGAAACTGCTATAATCTGTGATGGAATGTAGCTTGGATTAAAATAGTAGTGGTAAGAGTTGAAGAGGTGTTTAGCTTCTGGATATATTTTAAAAGTAGGGCTGACCATAGCTGCTGAGAGATTAAACATAAGGTATGAGGAAAAAATAGGAAGCAAAACTGATATCAGAGTTTCCTGCCTGAGCAATTAGAATAATGAAATTCCTCACAGTGAGATGAGGAAGAATGTAGGAGTAGTAGGTCAGTAGCAAGTCTTTTGTTTGGGGCTCCAAAGAAGAGACTGAAGTGTTCAGTTTGGAACATATTAAATTTGAAATGCCTAGTTGGCATCAAATGAATACATCAGGTAGGCAGATGGATATATGTGTTCGAAGTTCAGAGGAGAGGCTGGGGCTGGAGATACTAACTTTGGAGTCTTGGTATCTATATAGTATTTAAAGCTATAGGACAAGACAAGATGATTTAAGAAGCAAATGCAAATTGAGAAGAGAACTGAGCCCTGAGGCATTCCAATGTTTAAAAAAGAGGAGGAATCAGCAAAAGTTACTAAAAAGGAGAAGCCAAGAAGTAGGAGAACTGGGAATATGAGAGAATGATCAACTGTGTCAAATGCTGCTGAAAGGTCAAGGAAAATGAGCACTAGGAAATGACCACCAGGTTTGGCAACACGGAGCTAATGCTGATGTAGAAATGACAATTTATACATAGTGGGGAGGTAGGAATGGAAGCCTGACTGGCCTGAATTCAAAAGAGAGAACAGTAGGGGAAGGTAGAGACAGTAACTATAAATAATGACATACTCTCTTGAGGCCATTTCCTGTAAAGCTGAGTAAAGAAACAGGGTTCTGGAAAAGGGATTTCTTTTTCTCCCAAGTTCTTGCTTTACATATTCAAACATATAGAAAAGCTGAAAGAATAGTATGACAATCACCCTTATATTTACCTCATAGATTCAACATTGACCACAGTACCACTTTTACCTATATGTACTACGTATGTATCTTGAATATAACTCTTCCCCTCTAAATACACTTCAGATACACCTCCTAAAATAAGCCCATTCTACATAACCATAGTAACCATTAACACATCTAGAGACATGAAAAATATATTCCCAAATATATTCTATAGCTGGCCATATTCAGATTTCCCCAATATGTGTTTCACAAGCCAGGATCAAATCAAAGTCCATGTGCTTCACGTTTTTTGGTCTCTACTACATGATAATGACTTCTTGAAAAGATCTGTCTTAGAGAATGGATTTGACGGACTCTTTGTCACTTTCATTTTACTTGCTCTTCTATTCTATTAATAGAAGGGGAGTTTTTCAGGATAGTGAATATATTTATGACTGCTGGCACAATAGTCTAAAATTAACATTTCCTAACACCTTTCCTATATTTCCCTGCCCTTTCATTGAGAAAATCCTCAATTTATTCTAATTATTTTTTTCCATTTAATCACCACCTTTCAGCTCTGAAGATTCAACTAAGCAACTGCCAGGGTTTTATACACTCCATATTCAGAAAATATGTACTACCACCTCTTATTTACCATAAGAATTCATAGGAGATCCCATCTTAAAGCTAATCAGTACCCAAACCAAACATCATTTTATTGATTAATCATGACAAATTACACTCAGAAAGTAAAATGAATTTCCTAAAATTTCTTTCCTGATTAGCAAAATAGTGCCTCCAAACACTTGAGGACGAAAGCTGCTGTCAAATATATCTACATGACTGGAAATTATGACATCCAAATGAGTTCACTGGGTCTGGCGCTGGTATGCTCCACACTTCCTTCTATCTGTGTAGTGAACAGCTTACATCCAGATGAGAAAACAGATTATCCCAATATTTGGGCTTCTATAACGTGTCATTGGTATCTATAAGTTCTTCAAGCAACTTAAAAATGCAAACTGACCCAACAATACTTAAGTTAAAATTCCAAAGAACATTTAAGCATTGCCAATTTATCTTAAAACATCTTCTGCCATAATCTTCAAATTATTATCTTTTCCACTGTGTTCAAAAGCTACAACAATAGAGGACAAATGAACTGTATACTCCTTCATTCAATAAACATTTCAAGCTCCCTCTAACTTCCATTGCAATTTTTTTTGCTATTTTACATAACCTAAAATTATTTAGCATATTATATGAGATTAAATTATACTCTTAACCATTTCATTACACTTAACTTCTTTAAGGCTCTGGTATTAGAATTTTATTTTTATTTTTAGACAAAGCCTATCTCTGCAATTTGGCATTAGAGTTTTAATCAAACCACAGCCACATACAGGGCTTACAGTGCTCCTTTGGGCCTGTGGACTGACTATCTCAGTGAGGTAAATGACTTCACTAGCCATCCAATCCACCTCATTCTGATTACCGCTGCAAAAAAATTAAAAAAAAGAAACCTCACTTGAATAAATCAAGAAGATGGGAATCAGACTTCATGAAGCACCCACCAGGAGACGAGAAGCAAATTATTAATTCATACTAAAATCAAAATAGTAGCTATTATCACCTTATAATAAATCTGCCTATAGATCTCCTGAACTTTCACAGACTATCTGGAAGAACATGCACACTGAGAATAGGCCTTGATCATACTATGTAAATTACTGATTTAGAAAGAAAACTAAACAAGGTCAGTCTGATAGTAGAAAATCATCCTCTAGACATACTGTTTCAACCTGTTCTCCAGCTAGGAAATTTTATGATAATACATACAAAAATATAATTGTTTCATAAAACTATCATTAAATAATTTTACTGGGATATTAGACATTACTGAATTACTTACTCTGCAAGGTATAAAATGAAACTAATAAGTTATATAATTGTAGTAGCCAGCCTCCAAAATGTCCTCCAATGAATCCTACCCTCCTGGTATTTATATCTTTGTGTAAACACCTCCCAGGTTGTACCATGGTAGGTCTGAGCAGCCCATAGAATGTAGTATAGTGATGGTAGGTCAATTCTGAGGCTAGGTTGTAATAGATATTGTGGTTTCTGCCTCTCTCTTAGATCACTCGCTGAGGACACGCTGTGAGGACACTCAAGCGGCCTTCAGATGACTGCAACCACATGGAGGCTGACTTGGATCCACCCAGCTACACCACTCCAAGATTCTTGACCATCACAAACAGCATGAAATAACAACTGTTTGTTGTTGTAAGCTGTTTTGGGGTAGTTTGTTACATAGCAAAAGACAGCTGATATGATATTATATGCTGATTTAACTGAAGTTATAACATTATAACTTCTAATTTAGGTATTAAAAGTCATAGCTTCCTGATGCAAGGTATTTTAAATTTATTAACAAATACTGACTGAGTACTGTTGAGGACATGAAAGCTCTTTCATATTCCATATGAAACTTCCTTAGTGTAATATTCATGGCTGATCTCCATTCTCTCACTAACTCCTTCCTAGGATAGGAGGCGGTAACTGATCTGATAGCAAGTTTGGGAGAAGAAATTCTGAGACTCAGTCACTTCCTCTCTCCTTTCCATTTGGGGTCTGGGTGACTAAAGACATTGTTTTGGCCTTCTCTGTCACACAGTAAATGTAGTGGGGCCGCTCTATTCTTGTAGACAGAGAAACTTGAGGTTTAAATCTGTCTAATCTGGAGCACGATACTGGGAAGGTCATTGTTGCTGCAAACCTCAGCCACATTTTTCAAACAACTTTTTCGATAATTAAACTTACATTTCAATTTTCACTTATCTGATTTAATTGGATCCAAACATAGGCAGATACAAAAAGTTGGAGGAGGGAGCATTACTTATCAACTTCTAAACTAAGTATTTTGTGCCCTCGTAGAGTTTACAGTATATTTGGGGTATAAACTAAAACACCTGAAGGGTTTCAGATATAAACTACAAAAAGCACATGATTAATAAATAGGTGAGAAATTGTGATTGCTGGTGAACATTAGAAAATCTGAGGGGTAAAATATATGGATGCCCAGGCCCCATGCCAAACTCATGAAATCATGAACCAGACCCAAACAAGTATAGTTTCAACAAGTTTCCAAGGGCAGTTGGCCCTTGAACAACACAGGTCTGAGCTGCATTGGTCCGCTTATATGTTGAGTTTTTAAATAAAAGTTACACCAAGTGTGCCTGCCTCTCCTGTCTTCCTTTCCACCTCCTTCAGCTCTTTTGCCTCTGCTAGCCCTGGGACAGCAAGACCAACCCTTCCTCTTCCTCCTTCTCCTCAGCCTACTCAACATGAAGATGATAAGGAAGACCTTTATCCACTTCCACTTAATGAACAATAAACATATTTTCTCTTCCTTATGATTGTAATAAAATTTTCTCTTCTCTAGCTTTATTGTAGAATACATGTAACATACAAAATACACATTAATCAACTTTTTATGTCATCAGAAAGCCTCCCAGTCAGCAGTTGACTATTAGTATTATAGTTTTTGGGGGAATCTAAAATTATACATGGATTTTTGAGAGCATGGAGGGTTGGTAGCCCTAATCTCCCTGTTGTTCAAGAGTCAACTATAATGCTGACTCATACTCATTTAAGAACTTGTAATATATATATGAGTGCAACAACTCTGCAAAAGAGAAGACTTCTAGGAGCTAGCAAAGGAAAGGTTATAGCAAACAGAACTTACAGCAAACTTTAAAAGCTGCAATCCCCAACCCCCAGGGCCACAGACTGGTACTGGTCAGTGCCGTTAGCAACCAGGCCACAGAGCAGGAGGTAAGCAGTGCGAAGCTTCATCTGTATTTATTGCTGCTCCCCATCGTTCTCATCACTGCTTAAGCCCCGCCTCCTGTCAGATCAGCAGCAGCATTAGGTTCTCATAGGAGCTCAAACCCTACTGTAAACTGTGCATGTGAGGGATCTAGGCTGCACTCTCCTCACGAGAATTTAATGCCTGATGATCTGAGGTGCAGCTGAGACGGTGATGCTAGCGCTGGGGAGCAGCTGCAAATACAGATTATCAATGGGAGAGAGGTCTGACTGCACAATAAATGTGACATGCTTGAATCATCCCCAAACCACCACTCCCCTCCATCTGTGGAAAAACTGTCTTCCATGGACAGTTTTGGTGCCTGGTGCCAAAAAGTTTGGGGACAGTTGCTTTATAAGTCTTTTACAATAAATTGGTAAATATAAAATGATTGAGTTAATAGTTTTCTCAATAAGAAGATAAGCATATCAATTATGTATGCATCTGAACTAACAAATATGATAACATGGGGGAAATATGTTGTTGAAAACATCCCATTTTAAGAGTAGGTTTAGTTAGCCATGTAAATTGAAAATCTGGAGCCACCAAGATCATCACTCATCAACAAATATGCACTATGTACCAGGCACTGTATATGTGATAGTGAATAAAACAGAGGTAGTCCTTGACCTCAGGCAGCTCACAACCTGGTAGAGACAAATATATATGTAAATAATATAAACATATACATGCTATGAGGAAAACAAACAGCAGGTGGTAATAAAGAATTAGAGTGGGAGTAGACGATAGAGGGCTCCTCAGAGAGGGTGAACAGCTTAATAAAAGACATTTAAGCTAAGACTCCAAGGATGAGAAGAGCCAGTCACGTAAACAGAAGGGGAACAGCACCGCCAGCAGGGACATAAGACCCTAAAGGGCGGTCACGTGCTGGGATGCCAGCTTCAGGGCAATACAGTTACTACAGCACATCCTCCAACCTTTGAGTTTTCAACTTTTGCTATTGTTTCTATCATCACTTCTCCTTTTCTGGTGATACGTATTTTAAATGTCTTGGCTAAATTAAATGACGGCATGAGCTCTGGGGAATGTAAGGCTGCCCATTTCCAAATAATCCTAAATTCCTTTCAGTCCTTATGACTAATAAGTTCATCTTGAAGTGACAACTACATCCCAATTAGGAAAGAGTGTTTTTCTATATGTGCTTAATTTTTCGATTTAGAGGCCTCCTGATTGCTAATCAGCATGTTATGTGATTACCTCAACAAGTACTTATAGAATGTTATTTTGTCACTGGAAACATGCACTGCTGCTTTCTGAACTCTAGGCTGCTGCAGTGTCTAGGGAAAGTAAATGTACCTAAAGCAGTCCCTAACCAGTAGACATTCTCAGATCTACAGCTGGAGCTACACATTCTGAGAGTGGGTAACACTGGAAAAAGCCCTGGATCAGATAGTAGAGGATGTAGGCTTTAGCCCCAGGTCTGTCACTTTGTTATGCAAATTTGGATAAATTGTTTACTTTTTCTTTCCATATTGGTAAAGTGGGAATACCTAGAAGTTGCATCATACACAAATTCAACTATATTATGCTTGGCAAAAAACTTAAAAGAAAAATATCAGTATAAATAGTAGTCACTGAGCATATGTCTTGGGATGAGCATGATCTAGAAATCACAAACCTGTTGTTACATCAATCAGTCTCAATTCTCATATCCCTTTCACTGTGAATCTTGCTCTGCTATATGATTTTAATGCTTAAAGATTTATATTTGTTTAGGACAAAGTCCCTACACATAACCTACCTGCTTCATCTATATGCATACATACACACTCTTTATTTATTTATTTATTTCAGGACTCGAAGAAACAATCATTCAGGTGATGTGATTTATCTCATATTCTTAGAGTTAAATAGGGCTATGACACCACTCACTATATCATCCTGGCACAGAGAACACATATGTCAAAATAGATGAAACCCAGCTGTGCTACTGGCTAAGGTATACATATATTTACATATATGGAAAATGATGTATGAACAATCATTCATTACATACTGCCTTTTTTTTTTTTTTTTTTTTTTTGAGACAGAGTCTCACTCTGTTGCCCAGGCTAGAGTGCCATGGCATCAGCCTAGCTCACAGCAACCTCAAACTCCTGGGCTCAAGCGATCCTTCTAACCTCAGCCTCCAAAGTAGCTGGAACTACAGGCACATGCCATTGTGCCTGGCTAATTTTTTTCTGTTTTTAGTTGTTTGGCTAATTTCTTTCTATTTATGGTAGAGACGAGGTCTCGCTCTTGCTCAGGCTGGTCTTGAACTCCTGAGCTCAAGCAATCCTCCCGCCTCAGCCTCCCAGAGTGCTAGAATTACAGGTGTGAGCCACCACACCCAGCCCATAATACTTTTAATAAAGATCTGCAAAAAACCCAAAAAACCCTAAATGTCCAAAGGGAGAGAGCTGATCAAATGATATGTTATGCAACAGAATATTATGCAGCCATAAAAAGAATGAGGAAATACCTCACATAATAATTTAGAACTTCTAAGTGAACAAATAAGGTATATAAGTAGTATTCATAGTATGTACCATTTATTTTAAAAATGAAAAAAATAAAATATATACAGTACTTATTTGCTTGCATATGCATAAAACTATTTCTGGAAAAATATACAAGAAACTGTTAGCACTGGCTGCTTCCTAGGCAGGGAACCGGGTGGCTGAGGAACAGGTACGGAAGGCAGACTTTTTGCTGTGGATCCTTTTGTACCTTTTGAATTTTCAACTATGTGAATGTATTATCTACAAACAAAATGACAAATTTAGATCAGCAAGATAGAAGTCTTAGATGAAATGGGATCATGTCCTTACTGAGAAACATTTTAAACAGCAGGTGGTAGTTCTAAAAGTAAATATCTGGAAGTAGAATGTTGAAACTGTAAGAAATCTTCATTAAGAGATCCACCTATTTCAAAGTTCTCACTTTATAGATCTATAAAGCAAGGCCTTGAAAATTAAGTGACTTGTGTAAAGTCATGCAGCAGAAGAGATGGGATTAGATATCAGATATTCCAATATCTACTCTAGGACTTTTTTTTTTGAGACTAGGTCTTGCTCTGCCACCCAAGCTGGAGTGCAGTGGTGTGATCACAGTTCACTTGTAGCCCTTAATTTCTGGGCTCAGGTGATCCTCCTGCTTTAGCCACTTGAGTAGCTGGTCTACAGGGCTCATGCCACTGCACCTGGCTAATTTTCAAAAAATATTTTGTAGATCCGAGGTCTCGCTATGTTGCCTAAGCTGGTCTTGAACTCTTGACCTCAAGGGATCCTTCTGTCTCCTGGCTTCCCAAAGTGCTGGGATTACAGGTGTGATCCACTGCACCCAGCCTCTAGGACTCTTCATCATACCACCTTCTCATTTTGTGTGGGCAAAGCAAAACAGAGCCAAATAAGTTTGGGCTACATTATGAGTTTTTATTGTTCTACCTAAATTTTAGAGTCTAAAGTAAAAACCAACCTTAAGCCCTGGGACTATTAATTTCTTGTTTGGATCAACACTACATGGCTACACTTAAAAATAAGCTGTGCATATTTCTGTCATTGCACTTATACAGCATGACAGATCTATTTTTTTCCATCCTAACAACTGAATTTACTGAGGGGAAGAACTAAAATGTTTTAAGTTATTTTAATTTTTTAAATATACAAATGCCTAGCGTAAGTGTGCTGCCAAAAATATTAATATAGGTTCACAATTCCTTAACTAACACTCAAGGGTTGGATATGCTTTAGAAATAAGAATTTCTTAGAATTTAAAAATGTTACAAGGTACATATACCATTATATAACACCCCATATAACAGTGGCCAAGGGCAGCACCCCATAATCACACATTTTAATATAGTTTCAGCAAAACATATGGGATAAAGACTATATATAGCTTCTCCTAGTTCAGGTCGTATTTTGTTGCCAAGCTTAAGAAGTTTTTGGTTTCAGAGCTTTCTGAATGTTAAGATTTAGATAATAGTTACAGACTGTATTCACATGGGTGCTGCTGCTAGAAAGTATGGTTAGTCACTTCAACTCTGATCTTTTTGATAAGATCAGAACACAAAATTCTAGCAGGCAGCTTTTATATCCCAGGTTTGGATCCATCATTAGTAGAGAAAATGAGAAAAAAATGAAAATCCGAATTGTACAGTATTGAACTCCTATTGTACCTGTTCATTAGTTATAAATTAAAAAAAAAAAAGCTTCTCTTGATTAAATCATGTGTTTATAATTGGAAATGGGTAAACAAAACTTCTGTCCCATACTGCTGCCAAGGGGATGGAGGTAATCTTTTAATCGCACTAGAAGGTAACTATTGCACTCGCTTTGGGACCAGTGTACACAGAGGCATCCCAAATATATTAGTAAGGAATAAGCAGCAATTTTCTCAACTTGGGACCATTACTCTATGAAGGAGAGGGGAGTTTTCTAGTCAAACTTTCCTGATCTCCCGTATCAGAATTCTTTCCTTTTAAGACTTTTCCTACCTACAAGGAGTCAAAACACAACAAACCCTAAAATCTTTTCCTTTCTCTCTATAACCCAAATCCCACCTCCATTTTGTTTCTGTCACTAACATACTTTTTTTTACTGGCTAAAAATAAAATTTATACTAAAAGACTATAAATCAACTTTGCAAAAGATGATGTTTGGTTTTTTATGATATAATTTAGTTCAGTGATAATGTTCTGCAATCTTAAAAATTTAGATAAAATTTTTTAACTGAATCAATTGTTTTGTTCAATTTATGGGTTAATATTCATGAGGTGTTTATTACAAATAGCATATTCCATTCTAAAAATGGAAATAGTAATAGTGACCAAGAGAAAACCCTCTGAGTTTTCACTATTTGAGGAAATATTTTCTCAAACTTTCATCACAATTCATAAAAAAAGAACACCTAATTAGCTAGATCTTAAACAAATATACCAGTACATTAACAATCTAGTAAAACAAAAAAACATAAACAAAAACCAACCCGTCTATTTTTATATGGAGAAAAAACAACACTCTTGTATTTCTTGGCCACCTGCATTTATAAGTACCAAAAACTAAAATCCATTTTACTAAAGGAATTTCTTCCTACACGATACTTGATTCCTCCATACTACCTCATCAAAATCATCAGCACTACTCCAGAATATAATCATTTAGTTTGAGACCACAAAAAAACTCCACAGTCCAAAATGCCAAGCACGGTTATTACTCTGTGAATAAATGGTTAGGAACTACGAATTGTTATCCTTAGGATGCAGAACCAACCGAGCGAAAGGACTTCTGGAATATGCTGCCCCAAGATGCAGAATGCAGCTGCAAAAATAGCATTCGCGGTCACGATGTCCCTTAAACCACATGACCTTCCTACGAAAGCAGAGCCTTAAACTTATAAACTAAATGAGAACTCCCCCTTTTTCTGAAGTTAACACAAGGCAGGGCAGCTGAAATCAGCGCAGCAGGGGCAGATCCGCCGCTGACTCCTCAGGATGGACCATGGACAGCAAAGTCCCTGTGCTTTCGCTACACCCCTTACCGTTAGAAGATCTGGGAGGGAGGAAAGGAGGAGAAACACCCCAGAATCCTGGCAGAAAAGCCCCTGGCCCCGAAGGTGGGGTTTAGGGAGACTGGGAGGGGCAGCTCCGTGTGTGGTGACCCTTTGAGAACACGCACTCTGTGGCAGCATCGGCTCTACCGAGGGTTTGGAAATGCGGACTATGGGCGCCTGGCGCGGCCCGACCGTGGAGGCCACGCTGCCGGAGAGCCTCCATGGCACCCCCGCGGCGTCGGGAGCCCTTCCTTCTCCCACCCCCGGGTCACCGCGGGCCGCTCGGCTCCCGACCACGACTTGCGCGGGCCAGAGCGCAGCGACACGCACGCCGATCTCTTTCCTCAGCGTAATCCCTCCGCAGCCGGCCGCGCACTAGTTTTAATCACGCCCCACCCCCTGGCCGCCGGCGTCACCTCCGCCACTCGCACGCTTTCCAGCAGCTTCCAGAAACGTCGCCTCCCCAAACCCAGCCACTCATACATGGCGGGCTCTGCAGCCACCCGCCCCGCCCCTACTCGTCGCCGCAGTTGAAACTGCGGCTGCGGCTGCGGAGCGGACAGCCACGCCTCTGAGGAGCGCAGCCGGAAGTGCTCCGTCCTCGCCTTCCCCGCCACGCCTACGTCCCTTCAGGCCCTGCGTGCAGCAGGAAGGGGGACTCTTTTGCCAAGGGCTCAAGCCGGAAGCCGCTTTCCTAGCGGAGACACGTTGGGGGAGGAGCAGTCGGAGGGTAACGTGAGTTGAACGTTGCGACTTAGGTAGTGTGGCGCTCAAGCTGGACCAGGAGTTTGGACCGACCCGGTACGAAGAAGGGGAGTGCTCGCGGCAGGTAAGGGAGGAGTGGGGGTAGTTCCTTTTGGCTGTCGATATAGGGGAAAGGGACAGCTGGGTGACCCGTGGGGTAGTAGCCCCGCTGAAGGGATGGGCCGGGCTGGGACAAGGCTCGGGTGGGAAGGGTTGGTGATTAAGGTACAGAATTGGAATAACAGATCCATTTGGGCTCAGAGAGGTAAACACTGAAGAGAAACCAGAGTTTGTTTTGTCTCCTAAGGAGTGTGAGGATGGGCAGGGTTAACGGACCCTGCGCCTCCTTTGGCTTCCAAGATTGGGTTTTGAAACTCACCTCTCTTGGCCCTATGTCCATCTCTGATTCAGGACAGCTGAGTTTGGTACCAGACCGGGCTGGGCTGAAAATCGACCCTCTTCTTCGGCTTCCAGTCAGTTGTGGCCTTTTACAGTTCACGTGCTGAGCCCACCAGGTCTCGGAGGGCAAGATTAAACGGATATAAGGCCCTTCTTCCAACGGCTGTTTGTCTGGGTTTCCCCATTTTGCACAAAGGAGTGTGAATTAATTTGAATTGCAAACCTGTTGGGATTCCCTGGGCCACCTTGATACATTCATTGTTCTGTAAATTGGTCCGTAATGGGCTAGTAATTCACGTTAGGGCTCCTGGAGCGTTAGTGGCCACGGAGGTACGAAAAGGGGATATTAGAAGAAAGGTAAAGGTGCTGGAGGTGAAGTGGTGTTTAGGAAGATAAAACTGTAAGGCTAGGTTGGTCTCACAGTGCCGTGAGCTTTATTTAGGTCATAGTACTATCTTTAGGTCATATTGTGCTCCTTGGACGGACTTGCCTATAATCTGGCTGGAGTAAGTTGTTTTTAAGGTGAGCAGTGACAGGTTCAGACTTGTTTTATAAAGCATTATTTTAACGGTGATATGGAGTGGGCAAGGAATGGGGATTTGAGACATTTCCAAAGAACTGTCCATAGAATTTGGTGATTTTTATTGCGTGAAGAAGAGGGAAATGAAAGAGTAGAGAACGACTTAAATTTTCTAGACTTGTATGTTTGGAAGGATGGAGATGCCAAAATTCAGGTGAGATACAGAAAGTAGGAGCAGGTTGTTTTTGAAGGGTGGAATGGCAGTTACTTAGGGACAAATTAAGTTGTAAGAACCACTCCCGCATTTTGTGTTTAAGACAAAGTAAATTGGATTTAAAAGAAGACCTGGCAAGCCCACTTCTGGTATTTTTTTAAAAATGAGTTTTCGTTTGGGGAGGGGGGGTTCTGTGTGTTCAGGATTTCAACTACCCATCTACCTGCTTTTCCCATTGAAATGCTGGTGGTGGAATCATGATAGCAGATTTGAAGGCTCCTCATGTTTTACCTTTGCAATATAGAGAGACAGAAACAGAGAAACTATCTGAAAAAATTTTCTAGATTCTCTCAGGCAGATGGAAATTTTCATCAAGAACAATTTATTCAAGATACAAAGCCGACCGGTTTCTCTTTCAAGAATACTGCAGGAGGATACAAGGTACCCTGCATATTTTCTACATAGAGTGAAGTAAAAAAATTAGCACTACATAGTAGCTTTAATTTACTGTGTGTGAGGTGCTAAGTTTTTTACCTGCATTATCACATTTACTTCCTAGAAGAAATCAATTTTACAAATAAATTTCTGGACCCAGATCTGCAGGTGCAAAGCCCATACTTTTTTGTGTGTGACAGAGTGTCACTCTGTTGCCTGGGCTAGAGTGCCTTGATGTCAGCTTAGTGCACAGCAACCTCAAACTCCTGGGCTCAAGTGATTCTCCTGCCTCAGCCTCCAGAAGTAGCTGGGACTACAGGCATGCACCACTGTGCCTGGCTAATTTTTTCTATATATTTTTAGTTGGCCAATTAATTTCTTTCCATTTATAGTAGAGACAAGGTCTGGCTCTTGCTCAGGCTGGTTTCGAACTCCTGACCTTGAGTGATCCACTCGCCTCGGCCTCCTAGAGTGCTAGGATTACAGGCATGAGCCACCACTCGGGGCCCAAAACCCATAATTTTAATTGCTCTGGAACTGTAGAAGTTTGACTCTTTCCTACATAGTTCCCTTTTGTGAATATAAGTAAAACTAGCCAAGGGTAAATAAACTATTGTCTGGGGAGCCTAAAAAGCAAAGGTTGGTACCAGTAGGTCTCAGTGAGGTGATTTGACCTCCCAGGGAACATTTGGCAATGTCTGGAGACATTTTTGGCTGTCACATCATGTGAGTAAAGGTCAGTGATCCTGCTAAACATCCCACAATGCATAGGACAGCCTTTTCAAAGAGTTATTTGGTCCAAATGTCTAGTGCTGTAGTTGAGAAACCCTGCCTTTTGGTTATTTCTTCAAGAATAGGAAATTGAGAATCACTGATACTTTTTTAAAAAGCATTTTTGTTTTTGAGATTATTCTTTAGCTTGAAAGGTTTGTGAAGTTTACACAGCTGGAACAGAACAATATAACTAGTTTTTAAACTGAATTCCATGAGCCATGGATTCCCAGGAGATGGTTGACATAGAATCATGGATTCTTAAATTTGGGAAAGACTTATGCCTGGAATAACTTTACAACATTTCGGCTTAGTGATAATTCACGTTTGCCTAAAGGTCCCCTGTATCTGGTTCCCCTAAATTGTAAATCCATATTTATTTAAACTGCTCTTGGTTATTTCTTCCTTACGCTGAGGTCCAGTCTCTCATAATTTTAACCCTACTAAATGTGGTTCTTGGGACTACACTGAAAGCAAGCTTTTCACATGTGTAATTTATACAGCGACAGTGTTTATATCTTTATTCTGATATAGATCATTTGCAAATAATATAAAATAGTAGTTTGTTGGCAGCTTTTAAAAAGTAGCATTTTTCCCAGCTGGCGAAGTATTCTTGGTAGTTGGAAACAATAGGAAATATGGAATATATAGTTCATTGATTCTTTTGTCCCTGACAAATAATGGCACTATGAATCTGGGTTTTTTTAAAGTACTTTCTCAGTATAATGCTGGCATATTTGTTTCACATTGTGCATAGACTCTAAAAACTTAGGTTTTCGAACTCTGGTTAATATAGTTTGCTTTAAATAGTAACTACCTCTGCTCCAAGTTTTGTTTAATTTGCTTGCAAATGAGTCTGCTGTCTAAACTGGTTCTGTTGTCAACATCTGCCCTCTGTCCACAAATTTGCTAGATTTATAAATATTGGTATTGTTTTCACTTAAAAATCATAATTTTAGAATGTTTCTTCTAGGACATATAGCCCTGAAAATAAACTTAATAAATACAAAATAGCACAGTGCTTCTTTAGAGTAAATAGGATTTTTTATTTAATTGTCTATTGACTTTTTTTTTTCCAGGGTTCATTGAAAAATCCTTAGTGATATTGACATGTTTCAAGTGACATAAATTAGCCAATGACTCGGAATGATGGATTCCCCGAAGATTGGAAATGGTTTGCCAGTGATTGGACCAGGGACTGGTATAGGGATATCTTCACTCCACATGGTGGGGTATTTGGGAAAAGTTAGTGAACTTATTTTTTGCCTCGGTGCAAAGTTGTTGTTTTTTTTTCCTCCTATTTTTGAGACTTAAATTCAGTTTTAATGTTACCAGTTAACTTCTAAAAAACTGTGTCTTCCACGGAAATCTTATAGTAATGGCGAAAGATTGCTTTAATGTGTTTACCTCTCTATGTTTTATTGATATGTGAAAGTAGAAATAAAACATAGACCTTGTGGTTTACTATTCTTTGAAAGTATGATACATACATTTTTCCCTGGCAGTTGATGTTACTTTTTTCTTGCAAATAAAATTGATGCTCTTCTCAACATTTAATATTTAAAACTGTAACACATTCTTTTTGGAGTAATAGCTTATTTAAAGCCTTATATGCATTTCTTTTATTTGCCATGCTTAAAATATCTTACCAAGATTCTTCTAGCTGAAAATTATAATTTTTTCTGGTTACCTTTCCATTTAACTTTTTATACTTTTGTATATTCTAGGAATGTCTATATTTTAATTTGCTTTATTTCTCTTGTAGAATTATGATTCAGCTAAAGTTACGTCAGATGGGTATTGTCCTGCTTGTAGAGAGAAGGGAAAGTTAAACGCCTTAAAGACTTACCGAATTAGTTTTCAAGAATCTATCTTTTTGTGTGAGGATCTGCAGGTAAAGTATTACTCTTATATACGTTTTAGCCTTTTGTTTTTTTCTTTATTGTTTAAATTTTTACTAATTTTGTAATTTTTAGTCTGTAGATTTTTAATACATAATCTGGGTTCTAAGTCTGTCTGGTATAGAATTTTAAATAGTTTTTTATTTTTCCAACTAGTTTCTTGAGTCGTTGCATAATGATGTTTATTTTTATGGCCATTTGACTTGTGAGAGGTGAAAATACATGTCAAGATTGATTTTTTTTTAATTTTAATTTTTTAAAACCTGTGGAATCCTGGTTAGCTATTAGTGTATCATAGTTACTCATCTCTTCAGTTTAATTTTGAGACTTACTGTAATGTACCCAGCAAAGTATTTTGGAACGTGGTTAGTCCAAAAACAATATATATATTTTGAGCTAATATGTACTTAAAGTTTTAAAAGGCTCTAAATATCATTTAAAATTAATTATAGTAGTTTGTACCCACTGGTACAACTTTTATACAGGAGCTCATTAAATTCTGTAATACTCTTATGTTTTGTCTTTGAGAGTTGATGAGACTGTTTTATTCATATTTAGTTCTCAAAACTTTGCAAGGTATGTATTCCCATTTTATGAATAAGAAAATAGATTTAGGGAGTTTAGGAACACAAGATCTTTGTAGAGTGGCAGAGCTGTGATTCAAATGCAGTCTTCTAATTTCAGTTATGTTTATTGCAGCTAACTAGCAGTTTATAAAATCACCTGGAGTGCTTTTAATAAATTTCTGATGGGCCACTCCCCAGAAAGACCAAGTGATTAGAGAGTTAGAGTTAAAACTTTTAGCCTCACCCACCTGCCTCCAGGCAAGGGGCAGGGCTAGAGATCAAGCTCTATAAAAACAAGATTTGGATTTTTTGAGCTTTGAGGTTACTGGGAGGTGTTGTGCCCAGAGGACTTAAAAGCTCTGCACCCCTGCCCACCACCACCCTATACCTTATCCTATCAATCTCTTCATCTGTAACCTTTGTAATATCCTTTAGAATAAACCAAGTAAGTGTTTGAGTTCTGTGTGCCATCCATACAAATTAATTGTATCCGAGGAGGGGACGGTGGGAACCCCAGTTTGTAGCCAGTCGGGTCAGATGTGTACAGGTAGCCTGGACTTGGGATTGGCATCTGGAGTGGAGACAGTCTTGTAGGACTGAACCCTTAACCTGTAGGATATGACAGTATCTCTAGGTAGATAGCATCCAAATTGAATTGAATTATAGGATACCTAGTTGGCGTCCACTGGAGAATTGCTTGGTGTGGGAAAAACCCTCCACACATCTGATCACAGAAGTGTGCTGTGAAGGTAGAATATGTGAAAGTAGTCAGAATCAAAATGGAAAAAACCCTGACAAATAGAGGCACAGAAGGCTATGAAGAGAGGACTCTCACGCCTAAATGCCTGATAAAATTATCGCAAAAGATTATGTAAGAACCTAACTTTACACAAAGGCCATTACAGCCTTACACAAAAAATACTTATGGTAGGACATCTGCTTAGCAATTGCCTGTCCAACCTCCAGGACTGGCATCACCCTTGTTACTAATCCTTGTAGCCAAGGATAATTATCTCAGAACAAGTAATCCTCTTCATTTTTCCTTTAATACCCTTTGTCTTCCTTTACTTCCCTGAATATATACATAGTTTACCATGGTTCACCTTGCAATGCTTTACTCCTGAATAAATATTTTCTTTTAGAGAGCTTCTGTTTCTTACTTAGGTTAACAAACAAAAAGCAAAAAAGTTTTTTTCCCTTCAGACTAGTTGAATGCAATTGCAGCATTCCAGAGAGAGGGGGTAGGGGCAAGAAGGGATGAGGTGTCGTTGGATTCTATGTATTGTATTTCTTGAAGGTAAAGACAACAAGATTTGCTGAAAGATTGGGATAAGGGTTTGGAGAGAGGAAGCAAGGTTGATTCCAAGATTTTTGACCTGAACTCTTAGAGGAATGGAGTTGCCAGTTGATGAATTGAGAAGACTTGGAAGAACAAAATTTGGGGGAAAGACCAAGAGGTCAGGACCAGTTAAGCTTGAGACGTCTAACTAACATCTGTGAGTATGTGGAGTAAACAGATCTATGCATCTCGCATTAGTTAAAGTTTGAGGTTGGAGATATTTGGTTGTCATGAGCATGTAGGTAACTGAGCCCTAAGTATGGATGAAGAAGTCCACAGTCTAAGCCTTGGCACACTCCAGCATTAATAAGCTGGGGAGATGAAGCAGAACCACAGTAGAGTCTGAGAAGTGGACAGTGAGGTAGGAGTAAAACCAGGAAGGAGCATATATTGTCCTGGAAATCAAGGAAGGAAGGGAAGAAGTCATTAGTATTAAATGCTACTGAGAGCTTAGGGAAGTGAGGGCTCAACTCACCCTTGACTGGAGTGCTCTGGGGGTCCTTGGAGACGTTGATGAGAATAGTTGGGATGAAGTAATAGTGATAAAAGCCTGGTGGGAGTTAGAGGGAGGAGAATTGGGAAGTATTGATTGTGGGAGATTGTTTTTAAGTTGGGAAAAACTAAGAGCACATTGTATTCTGGTTGTATCCAGTAGAGAGGAAAAATTAGGGGAAAGTGGCTAGAGGGGCATCCCTGGAGCAGGGGATGGGCTCTGTTGCATAAGGGAAGGAATTAATTTTAGGAGCTTTGACAGTTTGTCCCTAACAGCAGACTATATACAAAGCGTTTTCTAATTAACTACCTCCAAATAAAGTTGTGGAACATTGGAAAGACAAAATAAATTTTACTGATTCTAGATAAAAATTACTTTTTTTCCTCTTTTGAGCAATATATAATATTTCAGAAGAGTTCTTTAGCTAAGGACTGTAAGAACAGAGAAGTTGTCCTCAGGAGATAGGTTTTGGCTATTAAGATTAGGTATATTATATGCATTTTTAGTTTTTGAAGCATTCTTTTTAAGTGATAAGGAAAAATAATCAAGAATTTTAGGTATATAGTTTGCAAATGTTAAAAAAACTGAGTAATTCATTGTTGATCTAATTTTTTAAAAAAATTTTATCAGCAATATGAGCTCATAAAGTGAATTGGTTTACACCAGCAGTCAGCAAACTCTTTTCTATGATGCACAAGCTAGGAATGATTTTTACATTTTTTAAGTGGTTGGAGAAAAAAGGAAGACGGCTCTTTTATAACACAGAAAAATTGTATGAAATTCAGATTTCACTGTTCATAAATGAACACATTAGAACATAGCCATACTCAATCATTTCTTTATTGTCTATGGCTGCTTTTGTACTTCAACAGCAGAATTGAGTAATTGTGACAGAGACTGTATAGCTCACAAATCTAAATATTATCTGGCCTTTTATCAGTAGAGTTACTAACAAAGCAAACTTGAATTAATTTCTAAAGAGCTCTGTTATACAATTTGGAGTCCACTGTGCTATTAAATTGTATACAGCCCTTTGGAAAAACCCTTTTAATCAGATATTTATATAAAATGTTTCTTGATTGATTTGTATACACCAATATTCAAGACTCTGGTTCAAAATTAGTACCAAATTGAAACTCAAGTGCGTTTTTGAACAGTAGGAAGTTTTAAATTATCCCCCCCCTTTTTTTTTTTTTAGGAGTAGTCCATTATTCACTGTTTATTTTGGAGCATTTTATTATTCAGTCTTTTTTTTTTTTTTTTAAACTGGCCGGGCGTGGTGGCTCACACCTGTAATCCTGGCACTCTGGGAGGCTAAGGTGGGCGGATTGCTATAAAAGTGATACATGAAAATAGAAGCCAAAATCAGGCATAAAGAGATAGAGATCTAAAAACATTAATTTATAAAAAGAAAATCAGGACAGGGTCAAATTATATTGTAGATTAGCCCTCTGATGGGAGCACAGATTATGTAAAGAAAAGTCAGTGAAGACATTTGCAAAATGTGAGTGGAAGCCATCCGGGCTACTAAGTTTTGCAGCCCCAGGGCCCCTTATGGTTTTTTATTGTTTTTAATTAAGTAGGGGTGCAGGTAGGGTGTGTACACCATGATCTTGACTGTTTGAGATTGGTGAAGGGTTTTTATTTCTGGATTTGGTGCTTTTTGGGAATCTTAAACAAAATTCTTATTTTAAATTTTTTCTCAGTAATATTTTCCTCCTCAAAATTTAATTTTTAATTTTTTTTTTCTGTGACAGAGTCTCACTCTGTTGCCCAGGTTAGAGTGCCATGGCGTCAGCCTAGCTCACAGCAACCTCAAATTCCTGTGCTCAAGTGATTCTCCTGGCTCAGCATCCCGAGTAGCTGGGACTATAGGCGTGGGCCACAATGCCTGGCTAATTTTTTATATATATATATTTTTTAGTTGTCCAGCTAATTTCTTTCTATTTTTTTAGTAGAGACAGGGTCTCACTCTTGCTCAGCTGGTCTCAAACTCTTGAGTTCAAAGTATCTGCCTGCCTCGGCCTCCCAGAGTGCTAGGATTACAGGCGTGAGCCACCACTCCTGGCCTATTTTTAATTTTTAAGTTGTAAAAAACACAAAATTTATAATCATAACCATTTTTAAGTGGAGAGTTCAGAAGTATTAGGTATATTCATATTGTTGCATAACAGATCTGTAGGACATTTTTTTATCTTAGCAAAACTGAAACTCTATACCCATTTAACAACTATTTTTCATTTTCCTCCTCCATATCCCCTGGCAGCCACCATTCTACTTCTGTTTCTCTGAATCTGACTACTCTAAGTATCTCATGTAAATGGAATCATACAGTATTTATCTTTTTTTGTGACTAGCTTGTTTCACTTAGCATAATGTCCTCAAGGTTCATCATGTTGTAGCATGTAACAGGATTTTCTTCATTTTTAAGGCTGAGTAATACTGAACTGTATTTATACACCACATTTTCTTTATCCATTCACCTGTCTGCAGGTATTTGAGTTGCTTCCAGTTTTGGGGTCTTTGAATAATGCTGTAATGAACATGGGTTTGCAGATATCTCTGTGAGATCCTACTTTCAGTTTTTTTTTAGATATGTTCCTTTTTGCGATACTTTGAATACACAGTTATTGCTATTGGTTTTAAAGTATTCTCAGTTTTCTGACATGATAGAATCTAGGATATAATCTCAAGGAATAAAGTTGATGGTCAGTCAGATTATTAGTTGATGACTATGTAGCTAGAAGAATATGTTATGTATGTTAATAGAAGAATCTAGAACTTTTCTGTTTACACTAAAAAATTTCATAAGTGCAGTATTATGAGTGTAGTGTTCAATTGTATAGAAGAAGCTACATGAGGGGATTTACTGCATTTCATTTATCTGTTGCTGTGAAAGGAATCACCTTGAAACTTAGTGGCTTACAGATGTTAATGGCTTCATTTATTCTCATGATTCTGAGGGTTGACAACACAATTCTTATACTTCACACGATATTGGCTGGGACAACTGAAATGTCCACATGCCTGGCAGTTGATATTAGCTGCTGGCTGGGATTTCTGCTCAAGAAGTCAGCCAGGGGTTTCAGTTCTTTTCCATGAGGGTATCTTTCTATGATGCTCATTGGGCTCTTCATAGCATAAGAGCTGAGACTGAGAAGGAGTGTTCCATAAGGCCTCCAAGAGGACAAGCCCAGTGAGCCAGTGCCCGTCAGGCTTCCATGGGCATAATGTGTGCTAATGTCCCATCAAAGCTAGTCACATGGCCAAGCTGAGTCTATGGGATGGCATGAATTACCAGGAGGTGTAGTTCTTTATTAGGTCACTAGGGACCATCAAGGTAGCAGTCTACCATACTTGTGTAAAAGAGGGCGTATTTTATTATTTCTTTTTTTTTTTTTTTTGAGACAGAGTCTCACTTTGTTGTCCAGGCTAGAGTGAGTGCCGTGGCGTCACCCTAGCTCACAGCAACCTCAAACTCCTGGGCTCAAGTGATCCTCCTGCCTCAGCCTCCCGAGTAGCTGGGACTACAGGCATGCGCCACCATGCCCGGCTAATTTTTTTATATATACCAGTTGGCCAATTAATTTCTTTCTATTTATAGTAGAGACGGGGTCTCGCTCTTGCTCAGGCTGGTTTTGAACTCCTGACCTTGAGCAATCCGCCCGCCTCGGCCTCCCAAGAGCTAGGATTACAGGCGTGAGCCACAGCGCCCGGCCTATTATTTCTTTATTTAATGATGAATTGCAATATGTTATTATTGAAGGGAAAAGATTCAAGCCAATATTCACACTGTAGTCAATGAACGAGTAAGAGGGCCAAAGCAGTGAGCAAGAAGGCATATTTTAAATGAAGGCATTTAGTACATAGATTTCTTGAATTTATCTTATAAAAATATTCTGGTAGTTTGTAAATTTAGGAAAGATTCACTGATTATTGATTTGTTTACATTTTTTATATTTGGCTGAAATTGTATTAATGCAGTAAGATTTGACAAGGTCATTAAAATTTGGCCAGTTTGACTCTAAACCCAATAAGGATGTGGAACTATAGCTGGGGCTGAGGCAGGAGGATCACTTGAGCCAGAAGTTTGCTACCAATCTGGGCAACATAGATCATGTCGCTTAAAAAAAAAAAAAATCAAAAGAGCAGTAGTGCTCTCAGATACATATTCAGTTTCAAAATATAGGATAGTTTTAAATTTGAAAATACTTTTCAAATTTTTAGTGTTATGCAGTGTGTCTGTCCCAACATTTCATTATAGAGTGTTTCTTTACATTGTTGAAAATTTTAAATTTACTTGACATTAGATTTTTTTTTTTTTTTTTTTTTGAGACAGAGTCTCGCTTTGTTGCCCAGGCTAGAGTGAGTGTCATGGCATCAGCCTAGCTCACAGCAACCTCAAACTCCTGGGCTTAAGCGATCCTACTGCCTCAGCCTCCCGAGTAGCTGGGATTACAGGCATGGGCCACCATGCCTGGCTAATTTTTTCCTCTCTCTATATATATATTAGTTGGCCAATTAATTTCTTTCTATTTATAGTAGAGACGGGGTCTCGCTCTTGCTCAGGCTGGTTTTGAACTCCTGACCTCGAGCAATCCACCCGCCTCGGCCTCCCAGAGTGCTAGGATTACAGGCATGAGCCACCGCGCCCGGCCAACATTAGATTTTTTATTGAAGCCATAATATGTGTTTTCTTTGTTAGCTTTCCTTGTGTAACTCAGGGTAAACCCTTGATTGTTCAAATTAACTAGGAAAAATTGTTCTTTTGGGGGCCAAATTTTTTATTTAAATAGTTGTGTTTGTCTCTAGTTCAGATTTAGGTGGGTAAAAACACGCCATGTCAAATTTTTTTTTTTGAGACAGTCTCGCTTTGTTGCCCAGGCTAGAGTGAGTGTCATGGCGTCAGCCTAGCTCACAGCAGCCTCAAACTCCTGGGCTCAAGCAATCCTGCTGCCTCAGCCTCCCAAGTAGCTGGGACTACAGGCATGCGCCACCATGCCCGGCTGATTTTTTCTATATATATTAGTTGGCCAATTAATTTCTTTCTATTTATAGTAGAGATGGGGTCTTGCTCTTGCTCAGGCTGGTTTCGAACTCCTGACCTCGAGCAATCCGCCCACCTCAGCCTCCCAGAGTGCTAGGATTACAGACGTGAGCCACTGCGCCTGGCCCGCCATGTCAAATTAATGCTAAAATCCTATACATATTTTCCATGATACAGAAACTGTAAAGTAAAACTTGAGCTTATTTGAATATTTGTAGTTTTTATTATTTTATTTTTTTCTTTTTAGTGCATCTATCCTTTGGGCTCTAAATCACTTAATAACCTAATTTCTCCTGATTCGGAAGAGTGTCACACTCCGAGTAAGCCTCAAAAAAGAAAGATCTTGGAAACCAGCTGTAAAGATTTACTTCTTTTAGCAAATTCCAAAAAGACTAGAAATCATATTGTTACTGATGGTGAACAAATTTCGAACAGCAAACATAATGGAGAAGTATATGGTGACAGCTCATCAAATCCAATTAGCACAGCTGATTGCTTGGAGCAGAATGAGATTTTGGAAGCTGATATTGTTGATGTGGCTACTGAAAAAGATCGTACTACAATTGATGTCTCTGGAACTGGGGGAATTTCCCCTCAAAACGAAGAATATACATCTGAACTGGAAATGCCATTGGAGAGCAAATTTACATCATTTCAGCAGACTTTGTGTGTCCAGTGGAAAAATGCTTATGCTCTCTGTTGGTTAGATTGTATCCTATCAGCTTTGGTGCACTCAGAAAGACTAAAGAACACTGTGACTGAACTGTGCTCTAAGGAGGAATCTGTATTCTGGCAGCTGTTCACAAAATATAATCAAGCAAACAAGCTTTTGTGTGAGAAGCAATTGGATGGAGTTAAAGGTCGGCACTAATATTTTATTTCTCTTTAATTCTTAAAGATGTTAATGTTGCAGTTTGTCTCACAGCATGTGGGAAAGATGCCATTGGTAGCTTCTGTTTTATGTAGAGATCTGGAAGCAGGGAGCCCAAGGACAGTATCATGAAGCTTGTGGTAACACCAGTTATATTATCACAACTTCCCAAAGGCAATCTTTTTCAAAAACTAAAGGAGAGGCTGTGGTTGTTTCTTGTTTTTTTTTTTTTTTGAGACAGAGTCTCGCTTTGTTGCCCAGGCTAGAGTGAGTGCCGTGGCGTCAGCCTAGCTGACAGCAACCTCAAACTCCTGGGCTCAAGCAATCCTCCTGCCTCAGCCTCCTGAGTAGCTGGGACTACAGGCATGCGCCACCATGCCCGGCTAATTTTTTCTATATATATTAGTTGGCCAATTAATTTGTTTATATTTATAGTAGAGACGGGGTCTTGCTCTTGCTCGGGCTGGTTTCGAACTCCTGACCTTGAGCAATCCGCCCGCCTCGGCCTCCCAGAGTGCTAGGATTACAGGCATGAGCCACCGCGCCCAGCCTGTGGTTGTTTCTTATAGCCTATCAGGATAATAGTGGTCATCATAGATTCCATCAAAGTAAAATTTTAAGTGTTTATATTGAAAATCGGAATGAAAAATAAGTCACCCATAATTCTCCAACCCCCCAAAATCTCTCATCACAATAGTTGTGCCTAATTTATAAATTAAACCCGATTATAGTTATGTATGTATAGGTAAAAATATAGTATGTAAAGGGTTCAGTACTACCTGAAGTTTCAAGCATTCACTGGCGATCTTGGAAGGTAATCCCCACAGATAAGGAGGGACAAATAGTACTGAACCTAATATATACTGTTTTCTCCTGTATATGCATACTTAACGATCAAGTTTAGTTAAGATTAATCTGGCTCAACTCCTTGCCATCAATTGGAACATGTTTCTGTTTATGTCTTCCAACCACAAATTTAATACCTTTTCTGTATTAACTAAGCACTTACCATGCATTGTGGCTGTAACTTTTGCAGTTGGAGATGCGACAGCAAAACTAGCATCAATTCTTTTTCCTTCTTCACAATTTTATAGAAAAGAGATTCGTTCTTACTGTAGACCTTAGTAACATCAGCATGTGATTTTTTTTCTTTCCTTATTAAGTCAAGAACTTTCACTTTTTCACTTAAAGGAAGCACTTTACGACTTCTCTTTGGCATATCTGAATTACCAGCATCACTACTATTGCACCTTGAGGCCATTATTAAGTCAAATAATGACTTGAACACAAGTACTGCAATACCTTCATGGTCAATCTGATAATCTAGAAGGCTGCTAAGTGACTCATGGGCGGGGAGTGTAGACAGCATGGATACTCTGGACAAAGGGAGGATTCACTTAATGGATGGAACAGAGCAGGAAGGTGTATGATTTTATTATAGTACTCAGAATGGCATGAAATTTAAAACTTAAGAATTGTTTATTTCTAGAATGTTCCATTTAATATTTTCAGACTGTGGTTGACTTGAGGGTAACTGAAACCACAGAAAGTAAAACCGCAGATGAAGGACTACTGTAGTGTGCCTCATTTAGTTTCTTTTGACCTTTATAAGAAGGATGTCATGCAGCATGTCTTCTGGGACCTTTGTTTTTATTTTTGTAAAGATTTATCTTTGAAGCTGCTCGTACTTCATTGATTTTTATTGCTCCATAATATTTCCATTTGGTAAATAATACCAGTTTGTTTATTCATCCACCTGTCAGTGGTCAATTGGGTTATTTTTTGCCATAATGAATCCTACTGCTATGACCATTCTTGGGCAGGGCTCCTCCTGGGTCATGGTACAAGCATTTCCCTTCAGTGTATACCATATGAATGGAATTGCCAAATCATGTCTGAGTCCACATTTAGAAGATGATGGCAGTTGTCTTCTAAAGTGGTTGTACCAGTTAATACTCCTGTTAACAGTGTGTAAGACATCTTCTGGATCTGTATATTGTTTCTTGATTATTTTCATACTTGTGAGATTTTTGCTTAAATTAAGTGGGGTAAAATGATCTGTGATCTTGATTTGCCTTTCCCAGATTTTAGAGAATTTGTTGGCTCTTCATGTTTATGTTGATCATATTTGTTCTCTCTTCTAGGAAGTGATTCTTTGTGTCTTATCCCTGTTTGTTCTGTTGATTGTCATGTTCTTATTGATTTATATGAGTTTTTGTACATCATTTTTGCTATTTTTATGTCAGATAAATGTTGCTGAATCTTCTCCCAATTTGTGGCTTATGTTTTTACTTTTTAAAAGTTGTCTTAATTTATAATGAAGTATTTAGCTTTCCTTTTGGAACTAGTAATGTTTGTGGCTTTTAAAAGAAATCTTTCCTGGCCGGGCGCGGTGGCTCACGCCTGTAATCCTAGCACTCTGGGAGGCCGAGGCGGGCGGATTGCTCAAGGTCAGGAGTTCGAAACCAGCCTGAGCAAGAGCGAGACCCCGTCTCTACTATAAATAGAAAGAAATTAATTGGCCAACTAATATATATATATATATGTATATATATATATATATATTAGCCGGGCATGGTGGCACATGCCTGTAGTCCCAGCTACTCGGGAGGCTGAGGCAGAAGGATTACTTGAGTCCAGGAGTTTGAGGTTGCTATGAGCTAGGCTGACGCCACGGCACTCACTATAGCCTGGGCAACAAGCGAGACTCTGTCTCAAAAAAAAAAAAAAAAAAATCTTTCCTTTTCCCAAGATCAAAAAGTCATTTATCTGTATTTTCACTGAAAAATGGATAAAGTTTTGCTTTGACTTTGAAATTTTTAATTCAGCTGGAGTTAATATTTATGTATGGTGTGAGGTAAGGATCCTTTTTTTCCCCATTTGCATAGCCAGTCTATTAAACAGCTCTACTTTTTTTTCCTCAATTGATCTGTCATGCCACCTTTGTCACATTAACATTCCATATGTGTGTGCCACTATTCCTTAACTCTCAATTTTGTTCTCTTGGACACTTTTTCTATCCCTGCATCTACACTATTTTAATTATGGCAACTTTTTAAGTCTTGCTAACTTGTTAAGAATCCTTACCTTTATTCAACATATTTGGTGGAAGTATCTTGGTATATTTTCTTTTCTGATCTTGTGCATATATTTTTTTGACAGACATGACATCATCATACCAAGCTTTCTTTAATGTACTAGAAAGCATGACTTTGGTCATGCAGTCTTTTATATGGATCCTGCACGTTGCTCCCCCATTGTTGACCATTCAGGCTGCTGACCAAGTTTGCTATTATGAATTAACACCAGGCAAATATCCATATATCTTTTAAATCCATTGTTGATTAATATCCTAGGAGGGATATTAAAATATGAATATTTAGGGTCTTGCTGAAGGGCTTTTCAAAAGGGTTTTACCAACATATAATTCTGTTTTCATTATGTAGAAGAAAATTTCCAGGCATTCTAACCAGTTACCTTACGGCATAAATGTTTAAAATAATTTTGTTAGGTAAGAAATATTTTGTTTCAATTGAGTTCTGTTGAAACTGAATTTTTTTAAATGTGTTACTCATTTGCAACTTGTGCAATTTTAAAAATTGATTTCTCAGACATTTTCGCCTTTGAGTTTTCTCTCTGTTTTCTATAATTACAGGAACCCCAATGTTGAGTAGGTGATAGTTGTTCAGTTTATTGTTGCAGAACAACAACAATTCAATGTTGAAATTAATTTTAATTTTATATTTTTATCTTTTTACACAATAATTGTAGTTTTTTTTTTTGGAAACAGTCTCACTCTGTTACCCTGGCTAGAGTGCCGTGATATAAGCCTAGCTCACAGCAACCTCAAACTCCTGGGCTCAAGGCAATCCTCCTGCCTCAGCCTTCCAGGTAGCTGGGACTACAGGCGTGCACCACCATGCCTAGCTAATTTTTTTCTATATATTTTTAGTTGTCCTGCTAATTTATTTCTTTCTATTTTTTTAGTAGAGACAGGGTCTCACTGTTGCTCAGGCTGGTCTCGAGCTCAATGATCCTCCTACCTCTGCCTCCCAGAGTGCTAGGGTTACAGGTGTGACCTGTAAAAACTAGTTATAGTTTTTATAAGCTGGTTGTTAATTATATTTGAGCTGCACTCCTTTGCACTGTAAATTTTCTTTTTTGCCATGGTTAACAAAATTCTGGTTAATGCCTATTTCATATTACAGGAGGATACACATATTTTCATTAGTGAAATATATAAGCAGCATGTGATCAGGCTGTATGAATTATTTATTTATAAGAGATTTGAGTGAAAAGATCCATTTATGGCTTAAGAGTGACTAGAGTCAGATGATACGGAGGCTTTTATTCAAAATAATTTTCTTATTAATGTTGGATAGTTTCTTGTCATGATAATTCCATTTTGAGGACTTCTACTCTAAAGTGATCAAAAGCATGGGCAGATATTTGCCCAAAGATGTTTATAACAGTGGTATTTATAATAGTGAAAAAAAGAAACAAATGTCTAGCAATGGGGGAGTGATTAATAATGCTGTTTCAGACACAGTGTAATAGCCTGCAGAGTTTTTAATGAAGCAAATATATGTGGACAAAGCAGGATATGGAATGACATAAACACTATGATGCCACTGAAGACCACCCATATCCGTCAGAAAAGACATAGGAGGGAAAAATACCAAATAGTTTGGGAAAGAATCATAATTTCATTAAGATTCCTTATAAATTTATCTGTTCTTATAGCCTAGCTAAGTTCAGTAGAAGTTACACAAAGTAGAATAAACGATGCTGTTTCTAGCATAAGTAATCATAGCACATAAAGAGATAGCTTCGGCTGTTCCAGAGATGTACAATATCTGAAAGGTTAGCTATTTTATTAATACTAGGGCCTGTGATTATTGGATGAAAAAGGCTTTCACTGAGATTTTACCCAGGCAGTAGGTACTAATGCTTTTGTGCTGATAATAAATATTAAGATACAAGATACCACAGAGGAGGAATAATTAAGGAAGTTCTGTGTTTTGCTTTTTGCCTCTTTGTAAAACGTTTTGACTCTGATAAACTTTTGGTCTTATTAATGTCTCAGTTTTCTATGGAAAGATGTGCATTGATGAGGAATTTATAATGTATATATTTTTTAGATGGAGATGGTCAAAAACTTGCTTCAGAAATATATGCGGAGATAGACACCTCTCTGAATGAAGTCAGAGATAAAATTTTTGTTAGACTTCAGCCTCAGCTTAGGTGCGCATTAGGTAAGTAATTGGTGTAACTTAACTGTATTGCTCATCTACCATATAGAAATATGTACATCATAAGGATAGGTATTGTTTGGATGATTATATTCTTGGGAGAGAGAATCTGGGTAGTTTGATGTGGAACCAGTGACTAAATCATCATTGGGCAGAGATACTCCATATAAATATGCAGGCTGGTGTTCTGCCTCTTGAGAGTGGGTGCAGTTCTCAGAACCAGAATACATAGGAAGTACATCATTGGTTCCTTCTCCAGTACTTTCCACATTTTCATCCTTTGCTATGCATTAAAAAGCACCTCGGGAATTTAAAAGTAAATGCCAGTGCTAAGGGCTGATACCAGGTCAATTAAATCAGAATCTCAGGGAGAGGGCTCAGGTAATCAATAAGTTTTAGAAACCGCTACATGATTCTTGTATGTTGCAGGTTTGAGAATCTGTGACCTAAACCAGTCATAGTAATTTTACTTCTAGTAGTGATTGGTTTAGGAATGAACATGTGGTATAGTTTTGGCCAGTGGGATATTAGGAGAAATATACTGATGACTTTTTGGAAGGCTTTCTTACCTTTAAAAGAGGCATAAGGGTGAGACCTGCTTTGTCCTCTGCATTGGTATTTGGCCTGTGGGAGCAGAGTGGAGCAAGGAAGCTAGAAACTCTATCCAGCTCTTTCTAAATTTTTTTAATATTACATAAAGGGGCTACTGGTGATTTGTTTTTTTTGAGAGGGTTGTCTTTTTGTTTTATTTCCTTTTTATCCTTGTAACTCTTCTATTAATATTATAGTAGCAGAATATATACACTCCCTAGTAGTAATTACGCATATTAAGTATCAGTGTCTTCTAGTTTTTCTTTCAACAGATGGCATTTATGTCATTAGACCCAGATACCATATCTGGAAGCAGTGTCTTTGGTACATGTTAGATGGCTTTTGACCTACTTCTTTGTAGACCCCTTAGTTTTTTACTTTTTTTCCCCACATTTTTTTATTGATATGTAATGTACGTTTACTTCAGCTTTCAATGTACATTTACTTCATTTTTCATGGAGTCTTGCATATATAATTTACTCTGTTCTTATAATCTGATTTTCCATATTCCAAATCCTCTGGCATTGCCTCCTTTAGGTCTAAAGAGCTATTCTAATTTGTCATCAGGTAGCATCTCAGCTGGAATGAATTTTCTTTTTATCAGAGTATAATTTACATGCAGTAAAACCCTTCTTTAAATGTATATAGTTGTGTAACCACCACTGTAATCAAGGTATGGGAAAGCTGTATCATCCTAAATATCTTCACCATGCTCCTTTGTAGTCAACCCTTTCCTCAACTCCAACCACTGATATGTTGGGTGCATAATCATTTCAGAGGAGCCTGTTCCATAAGATCCCTAGAGTACAGCGTGAGGGGCTTCCATGTTGCATTGACAGGTATCATTTCCCTCCCAGAGTAACCTAAGATGTTTTGCTCAGGGTCCCTGCTGCAGTTCCCAGTTGAATTAAAAAATGGTTTCTTCTCCAGTCTGAATCAGCACCGTTCTTATCCCTGAGAATTATATTTGGAACAAAGTTTCGTATTTTGCTCCACCCCCTCCTTGGGTCTGGTTTTCTATGTAACAAAGAAGGAATTTTTAAATTATTATTTTGTGTAATCGTAACAATTAAGCAAGCATACAACTCTTTGCGTACAGTAGGGTTCTTGTTTGTGCTACCCATTAAACAGTGATAGGTGCTGTGTTAGAGCCGAAGTTCTTACTAATCTAATCTTTGCCTCAGAGAGCACTTTAAAATTTTACCATCTGTGTGTTGTCATTCTGAATATTAACATGTATTTTAAAGTACTAAAGACAAATGTAGAATCTGTACTGACCCAGAATGTTGATTAAACTGTTAAGTTCAGCTTCTTTATCATTTGATTATTTTTAAAAAACACATTGTAAACTATCCCCTTTGCTCTCCCTCCCTGCAGTTTAAGACATAAAACATTATGAATACAACAGAAGCCCCTTTCTTCCCCAATTCTTCCTTATCTCCCCACAAAGATAACTACTATCTTCAGTTTGGTATTTTCTTTTCCTTGAAGTTTCTACTTATTTATGTAAGTCTGAAGACGGTTTACTCTTTGAGAATTGTGTGCTGGTGTGAGGATGGACAGATAGAGTCTGTCTGGTCTCTATCTAGTCTCCATCTGGAAGCCTCCCCTTGGTTACTTCATAGTTTAACGGAGGTAGTTGTGCAGAAAAGAGGGGAAAGAGGGCTGTCAGTAAGTGGTGCTGGGACAGTGGGTTCCTGATACAGGAGGAATATTGCATCCTTACTTCATACCATGTTCAGAAGGAAACTTAAGCATGTTTAAGACCTAACTGTGAAAAGCAGAGTTGTAAAACACTGGCAGAAAATATAGGTAAATATTTTTATCACTTTAGAATGGGGGAAATTTTCTTAAAGAAAAGATTGATAGATACGATTACACTAAAGTGTAAAACCTTTGGGCAAAGATAGAACAAAGTAATAATATCCAGTATACCTATAAAGAACTCTTCTTATACATCAGTCAAAAAAAGACAACCTAATAAAAAAAAAATGGGAACTTGAATATCTAGATAGCAAAACATCACTGAAAGGTTTGCATCATGGCAAGTGAAGGTATTTTAGGGAAGTATGCAAATCAGATTGGTAGTGGGGAGTTGGGGTTGAGATTCTAGAGGCTAAGAGACCATGTAAATAATCTAGACAGGAAGTTATCAAAATTGAAATTAGGGATTGGTATTATATGTTCTTTAGTAAAATGCTTTATACTTTGTATTCATAGAATTTGTAATCAAAGGAAAAGACCAGACCAATTTATATAAAATTACCTGTAATGGTCTGTAATCATTTAATGTATTTAACAGTGTGTTTTAGCTTTTTCATGATATTGATTGACTGAGAACCTTAATGTATTTTAGACTTGAAGATTTTATGTTGTCATGATGAGATGTAAATTGTTTGCTGTTTTTTCAATTAACATTTAGTTACAATAGAGTGAGCATTTAAAGGCTAATTACAAACTTGTGCTATTACTAGATTTTATGTGTACAGTGTTTGTGTTTTTATTTCTAGATTAGTATTTCTATTTCTAAAAAACATTTGATTTAATGTTTTTGAACAAAAATAGCAGCGGGACTATACCACAAAGGTGACTATTAAAATAGCCTTAATTATTTTAATAGTCTATTAAAATACAATATGCTTGGCCAGTAATACCTGTTGTCTGCCTTGTGGTCCTGCCAAGGTGACCGTTGCTGGCCATGTTCCAGGCAATTGTAGTTCCAGGCTAGTGGGAGAACTGAACCATGAAAGTGAAGCTCTGACCAGGGGAATGAGGGGATAGGACTCATTCTCTCTGGGACCAAATCAGTCAGCATCTAAGCTTGTCTGAGGATTGGAAGGAGAGAAGCCAATTAGAGAATGATTGTAAGAAGAATTTAAATCCTATTTAACTTACTTGCTGATCTCAAAGCTGGAAGCCAGTATTGACCGTTCAGTTTTTGTTTTAATGGCAACAAAATTCAGGTCTTCTCTAGTCTTAAAGTTGTTGAATTGCTAAAAGAAAGGATTAGCTGAAAGGTTGAGAAGAGTGGTAGATGAAGAATGCATAGATTTGAGGCCTGTCGTTTAACCCGTGTGTCATTGTTAGGTCTATCTCAGTGTTCCCTGGTCCTCGGTTCCCAGTGTCAAAAGTGAGTACTGGTACCCAATTGAGCCGATGATGCAATGATCACAAATACAAAGCAATCCCACACAAACAGTTAATTACAGAAAAGAAAGAAACTATACAAAGTGAAAGTAAAGAAGGAAGCTACTACCTAAAGTGAAAACATGTTTCTCACAGAGGAACGGGTCAGAAAGACACTGAGGACTCCCAGGTGGTTTCCTTTTACTGGCCTGGTCTGGGGGCGGGCTTATAGCAGGTATGGCATAGTACCAAATGATTGCTAGGTGTTCTGTGTTTTCCTACAGTCCTTTCCCCTGATTGGTTCCCTCCTTATCCGCCCCTACAAACCACCCTCCTGGCCTATACCCACCACCTACAGATTTGATCCCTACCTAACATTATGTCCTCTCCAAAGGCAGAACAAGAGGATTGGAATAGGAGTGGTGTTTTAATGATTCTGTCCAATTCTGATATTGTTCTACAGTATTTTTTTTAGTATCTATAGCAAACCATTTACAAAATTTTTGTTTTAATGTACTCTAAGGCTATTTATTATAGTTTTAAGGTTTTTTTCTTCCTGAGAAAAGCTAGAAAGATCTGAGAAACCAGTTTGGGTCTTTTTTGGTTTTCGTCTTAAGAGGTTTTCATAAATGTCTTCCAAGAAAAATGAAAGAAACTGAGGTGATAATTAAATTTTTGTGCTGGACATTTTTAGAAAAATGTTTTAACCCCCTGCCATCCAACTGTGAATGACTTACTCTGAAATACTGTCTTCATATATATTCATACTGTAAATATAGTGAGAAAAGACAATAGCTAATTTTGGTTTACTTTTTGCAGCTATTAATTATGAACAATAATTTTTCCTTTTCTTTTTGAAGGTGATATGGAAAGCCCTGTGTTTGCATTTCCCCTGCTCTTAAAGATAGAACCTCACATTGAAAAGCTCTTCCTATATTCTTTTTCTTGGGACTTTGAATGTTCACAGTGTGGACACCAGTATCAAACCAGGTTAGTTTTTTTGTTTTTTAAAATTAATTCATTCTATTGAAAATGACTGTAAGTAATGTAATTTGAGTAAAACTTGCTTCACCTGTAGCACTGCTCTCTCCCAGGTTTCTTCTTCCTTTGACCAAATTTCCTACACATCCTGAAGTTTCTTCACCACTGAGGTTAAAAGAACAAATTTGAGCACAAGAAACTATAATAGCTTGCTTTCTTAAACTGGAAGGGTCAAAACCTCATGGTTTGAGACATTGCTTGTAGGAGTTTTCTTTAAAATTTCTTTAGCGGAAAGTGGAGACAAATGAGAATAGCACCCTCCTCCCCCTCTGGATTTGCTGCTGAGTAAGAGTACCTCTCAGAATTCCCTGCAACTGTGTGTTTTGTTTACTCCTCTATTAGAAACTAGGGTTTTTATTTGTATATTTTAGGTTTTTAGCATCATAGGAACTGTTTTTAGGCACCTAGAGTCTGGCAGCCGTTCTCAGAGGTAATGTAAACTTCCATGTTCTCTTCCTTAGTTCCATGAAGACCAGCCACCACCAGAATCCTCCTGCGTGTCAGTTGTCTCAGCCATCCTTTCTCCTTTTCTCATGTCACTTGGTGAGGATTAGGGAGGCTGTGATTGATGTACATGTTACTTTCAGGCTGTGTGTATAAGGTGTATATGAAACAAATGAATTCTGTGTTTAGACTTGGTTCCCATCTCTAGGATATCTCATACATGCAGGTATTCAAAAACCTGAAAAAAATTGAAATACTTCTGGTCTCAAGCATTTCGGATAAGAGATATTTAACCTGTACCCACCATGTAAGGAGAGGAATTGGGTTTTAGAAGAAGAGTCAGGGAGGGGAAGTTTTCATCAGACATGATATCCTCACTTTGTCCGTACCTGAGGAAGTTGTTGGCTGGCAGTTAAAAAGGTTACCAACTGGCTCTGTTGGTCATTTATTTAAATTATTACAATAGACATAAATCTTTTCCTCTTTTCTTTAACTCACTAGTAAGTTAGAAAGCTTGGAGTCCAAAGTTATTAAATAAAAACGTGAGAGGAAAATATCACTTAGCTATTCATTGTCTAAATCTGAGATTCTTTTTAGATATTTAGGGAACAATCAGAGAGAGTTCAGTCTGGGAGAATGCTCCAGGGAATGTAGGCAACAAAGTATTTATTTTTTTATCAGTTAAAACTCTTAGAACAGGATGAGAATTAACATTTTACTTAAACCTAAAACTTGCAAGTGAGTATGAGAACAAATATCTGTTTCCAGGTCTTCTGTCGTTGATTTTTATAAATTATCTGATTTTCTTCTCACTCATTGGGGAAGATCTTGGCATCCTCATTTGACACATGTGAACACTGAAGCTTGAAAGAGTTGGATACCCAAGGTGACACACTAGTGAGTGGCAGTCAGGAGTTACACTTTCCTGGTCTCTAAGACTTTTGCTAACTGTGCTATACTCCCTAATCATTACCTGGGATTTTAAATAATATAAATAAGCTTGATGGTTAAAATCAGCTTAATTATAGCTTTTCTAGAATCCACATACATCTTAGTAGTTTGGCAGTTTTTCATTGAGGTGTTATATGTGCCAGAAACTCATTTAGGCATTGGAAATAGTCTTTTTCCTGGCCAAATTCAAACTAGTTAGAGAATACATGAACATAGGCCAGTGACTTAGAAATTAATTTGATCTTTTGGCTGCTTTACGTTATCTTTGAATACAAGAGGATAAGTGCATTTTAGAGGAGTATAGAAAAAGCTGTGAGAGCTTGAGGGAAAGAAGCCACTTTGGTTTGCTTTTATGTTTTTGTTTTTATTTTTTTAAAATCTTCCTTTGTTCTAAAAATGAATGTAGTTATAGAGGAAAAGCTAAAATGAAATGGCATTTCATTAAATATGTTTTAATATGTTATAACTTAAAACTTATTTCAACTTAACCTAAAAGAAGATTATTCCACAAATTCATTTGTTTTTGTGCTAGTGCCTGTTTACGGGCTTCTGCTTGATTTAGGAAGTATATCCTAGAGGCAGTTAAAAAAAACACGGTCTTTGGAGGCAGCCTCCCTGGATTCGCATCTCAAGTCTGTCGTTTATCATCTGATGTATGCCCCGCTCTGTATTTCGGTTTCCTCATCTGTCAAATGGGGTTAAGAATAGCACCTACCTCTTAGAGTTGTTTGGGAAATGAGTGCCTAGCACCATGTCTTGCTGTGCACAAAGTGAGTGCTCAGAAGAAATGTTAGATGTCATGTGGAGCATTAACGCTTATTTGCTGAGATAAACTCCCTTTTATAAACTAGAATATAGAAGCCTTTACTAAACAGTTATCTTTGAGAATTTAGCAGAAATGTAGTTAATGCATTTGTTGATACTTTTATGTTGCTTTGCTTTTAAAATGTTAACTTCACTGAGAACTGATCCATTTTTAACAGCCAGTGATTATCTCACGTAGGATTTGTTAATATGGTTATTGTTTAGAAATGAAGCTTTGTCTCTGGTAATATGTGACTGCTCTTCTAATTAAAAAATGTTTCTATTAAAGTGGATGTAGTTGAGGTTCAGTGTACATCTTTAAAGATCATCTTTTTAGATGGCTATTCATATCAAATAGACTACTGGACAAATTTAGAACTTGCTTTACCTGTGAAAACATAATTCTTTCACAACTGATGCTGTAATTATTTTAAGTATCAAGGAAATTAAGTTGTATTAATATATGTTCTTCATTATATATTTGAAAACACCCCATTTCATTTTTGGTTGTCAATAATGGCTCACCAGATTGAGTTATTTGAGTAAGGGGGGAGCTCTTAATAAATTTGGTAACTGTAGAGCATTAGTTCTTAACTAGGGGCTATTTCGGCCCTGACAGGACATTTGGCAATGTCTAGAGACATTGGTTGCTGCAACTGGGGGCTGTTACTGGCATCTGGTGAGTAAAGGCCAGGGATGATGCTAAACATCCTACAGTGCACAAGACAGTGCCTTGCGACAAAGAATTATCTAGTGCAGAATTGTTGAGAAACCCCGCCTTCAACAGTTTCTTGCTGCATCTCATAGCTGAAAAACTATTGGTTATTAATGTGGGGAGTCTTCACAGAAAGCTTCTTTACTAGAGTTGGAGGAACATTTTTATATTAATATATGATTTGGGGAAATAAGAATGTATGAGTAAACAGTTGAAGGGGGAATACCTTTTATTTTAGACATTGGTTTAAATTAATGTGAATACATTTAACATAAATGATTTTGTTGTGTCTTTGGTTTTTTTTTTATAGGTGTACGAAGAGTCTGGTCACCTTTACAAATGTCATCCCTGAGTGGCACCCACTTAATGCTGCCCATTTTGGTCCATGTAACAGTTGCAACAATAAATCACAAATAAGAAAAATGGTATTAGAAAAGTGAGTTCAGTTTGCCTTATAATTTTTAGAACAAAATGAAGGTGAATTTACATTTTTTTAATGTGTAGAATTGAAAATGATGACTATAGCCTAGCTTTGAGAAATTTGAATTAACATCTATTTGTGAATGGCCTGCTGTCTCTCTGTTTCAGGGACTCTGGCTGATAAGCCCACTGTCCTGGGTGAAATACCACGAAAGCGCTGACTTAGGCTGCTTGTCTAGCTCCACTTTCCTGGTGTTTTCCCTTCTTTTTGCCTTTTTTTCTCCCTTTAAGAGTAAAATTTTTCTGTCCTCTGCCAAGTCACTAGAATTCTGGGATTTTCTTAATCTAAATTTCAAGAACTAAGATAATACAAAAATGAGCAATAGGCTTGTCTGTCTGAATTTCCATCCTCTCTCTGATCTCGGCCTGCTAATTCTTCATGTAAACTTTCTGCTGCCCTTGAGCAGATGTGTTTTCATTATATTTTGCCAGCTTTTCTGTTTGTCCTTAGTGGGGAAGTTGGTCAGAATTACTTTCTCAAGTGTTACCAGAAGCCGCATCTCTTTAAACCCACGGGTCAGCTGTATCTTGGGCAGTTTGTCTCTTGTTAATGCACTCACATGTATACACATCCTCTTTAACGTTTGCTTTCAGTCTAACTCTACTGAAATGTTTTGAGGTTTAATTTGATGTGATAAAGAACCAGTGACATTAACCTCTGGTGCCTATGAATGTGCCAGAAACCTCTCAGAATCTTTCCTAAAGGTATAATCTCATTGAAGTAATAAATTCTCAGTTAATGTTACAGTGCCAAAAGGCTTAAAAGGGGGGAAGAAAAAAGGCCTCCTCAAGCCCCAGGCATCTACTTTAAACTTTAAAATTAAGGTAGTATTTACTTTGACATTTGAAAATGCAGTACTTATTTTGCCATTATGCAGCCTGTTGTCCTTTCATGGTGGTTGAGCGCTAGGGTTCTTACACCAACACCCAGGCCCCATCCCTGTTAGCCTGTCTCCATTTTTCCAATGTGATTGCATATTTGGTTAAGTCAGTACTCAGTGTTTGCATTGTTATTAATATACATATATTATTCCCTCTCCAGCCAAGTAGCATATGTGGTTATGTTTCATTTCTTTTATAATTCTTTATTTTTCCTGGAATTATTATTTGCCTTGGGTTTTCACTTTATTATTATTATTTGCCTGTGAGTTTTTTCCAAATGCTTTAAACACTTATTAATAAATATTCAATACTCAAGTGCTTCACAGTTTTCAAATCTTTTCCCTCTCCCCTTTTTTTTTCTAGAAACCTCCTTCCGTTACCTTTTATTCCTTTGCTCCAGGCTTCTAGTCTATGCTGGTACCTGTCTGGGCCTGCTGCGTAAAGGTGTTCTTTATTATATATATGCTTTAGTCACTGTCCCAGTTTTTAGCCCAGGGCCTCACCCCCACATCCCACAGCATCTATTGCTCATAAATATCAAGTCTTTCAGGGGTTCCATGGGATAGATGAGCTCTTCCTGCTCACAGCACGCCCAGTCTGCAGCACTGTGCCTTCACCTCAGCCATCCTGCTGTGGAGGTGCCCCTTCTCTTGGCTTTCCGTCTTCTGAATAATTATTGACTTCTAGTTGCTCAGGTCTCATTTCTCTTTCTTTGTCCTTTTGGACTAGAACCTTCTTTTCCTTCACTCTTCATTTGATAGCATTTGAGCAGAAGGGCAAAGCATGAAGGAAGAGGAGGATCTTGAACCAGAAGTCTGTAATCTGTCTGGGCTGCCCAGTTTTGAGATCAGAGTGTTGAGGGTACTCTTCACGCCCTGGCCTTGATGATTTCAGGAGGAGGGACAGCAGGGCATGGGGATCTGCCATCCTGTCCTGGACCATGCACCTGCCTGTGGCTTCTTGGTGTATATGATTTCATCCAGCTGTTTATACTCACTTTTCCCCAAGCCCCAGTACTGAAGATAGACTCAAATGTTATTTTGTTTTGTCTGTTAATTGGTTGTATTGCAACATATACTTTTTAATTATACAAGTATATTGCTTTACTTAAATTAAAGATTCATGCTCTAATCTGGAAATGTATCCATTAGGTAAAACAGTTTTTCGGTGGAAGATGTGTTTTGAGTTCCAGTGGGCCAATTTATAAGTGGAATTTATAATTTGGACATTTCATGTATTCTTCAAAAGTAAATTAAACTGGTGTGTGAAATTTCACTTAAATTTTAAATGACAAGATCTTTATATAAGTCCTTTGTGGCTTTTTACTTTGAAATGTTTATAACTTGATTCATTGGTGTCTAATGGAATTTAAGAACAAATTTAACACAGTTTTCAGGGATAAGTTAAAAGTAATTAGGTCCATCATGATATCATGTGTAATTAAATCATACAACATTCCAAAAACTAATAAAGTTTCCTAGACACCTTGTCTCAGATAATCCACATCTCTTAATGTCTCCTCATTAGAAAAAGAGTTCATTGATAATTCAGGTAAATGATACCTTGCTGCCTTTCTTTAAGTTGTTTAGGAATTATATTTGGAGCCTGGTAACATGGAGCACCAAGAACTGAGAATCATATTTAATTGTACTTCACAAACTCTTGAAAGATTGCTGTCACAGTCTCCTTTAGGAGTCTGGTTGTATATTATCCTGGGCTGGCATATGAAAAGCTTATTTATTTAAACCTCTAACAATGACTTTTTTTTAAAATAGACAGGCTCTCACTCTGTGGCACAGGCTGGAGTGCAGTGACGTAATCATAGCTCACTGCAGCCTCAAACTCCTAGGCTTCAAGCCATCCTCTTGCTTCAGCTTTTCAAGTAGCTCAGACAACAGGTGTGCACCACCACACCTGGCTAATTTTTTTTTTTTTTTGTAGAGACGGGGGTCTCACTATGTTGCATGGGATCTCGAATCCTGGCCTCAAGTGATCCTCCCACCTCCATGTCCCAAAGTGCTGGGATTATAGGTGTGAGCCACTGTGTTTGGCCAGCAATAATTTATTAAATAACTATTTGTAAAGGATGGGGGAGTGGTAGGAAGGTAAATACATTTCTGTTTTGTGCTTATAGAGCTTATTAAAGTGTCTAATACAGTGATTTTGAGGCCTTTTTTTAAAAACGTGAAATTGCCTATGAAATTTTGGATTAAATACTGATATATAAAATAGTTAGAATTTTGTTTCTTGATTTAAATCTTCATTGTTTGACAAAAAATGCTTTATTATGTATTTATAAGATCCTTGAACTACCTCCAAAGAACGGTTTGTAGATCTTATCGTTGAATTTTTCTAGAGATGCATTTTCTTGTTATATATAATGTGAACTAATGCTAATGATTTGAATTATAGCTAATTTTGTTCATATTTTTCATTTTTCATCATAGTCTGAAATAATTCAATGATACGATCTAAAATGTAATATGATTTTAAAATTACATTTGTGGAACTTTTTCTGCCTAAAGCATACATTATTACAGTTCAGACGTACATATATATGCATGTTGTTAAATTTGCATTTTCTAAAATAAGATTTATTACATTAGATGGGATGAAAATCAAAAACTTGTACTCCAGATTATTAGCACAAGACTGTGGCTGCCCTTTGTGGGACAGGGACTGTTCTCTGCAGTATCAGGAGTTAGCACAATACCTGGTGCTTGCTTTCTCTCTTTTCTATTTTCTTTTCTTTTCTTTTTCTGAGGGTAGATCTTTATAATAGGAGTTTAACCCCAAGTTAGGTGAGTGCAAATGGGTCTTAGCTGGAAATCTCTTGTTCACTCTTGGTTTCAGTTCTGTTAATTTGTTCCATCCCATTTTCTTATGGTTGAAACAGACACTAATTTGCTCTCCTCCCCTCTGAGCATCATCTTTGACTGACACTCCAAGCATTATGGGTAGGAAGAGGCCTGAGAATAAAACCTAGGGGTAAAGTTCTACCCTCACCTAAGAGGCTGGAAATGAGATGAGCTGGAATTGTGGGGAGCAGAGTACTGTGACTTCTAGGGGACACCAGAGTCTAGGGGAACCAAAAAGGAAAATGAGGCCGGGCTCGGTGGCTAATGCCTGTAATCCTAGCACTCTGGGAGGCTGAGGCGGGCGGATTGCTCGAGCTCAGGAGTTCGAAACCAGCCTGAGCAAGAGCAAGACCCCGTCTCTACCATTAATAGGAAGAAATTAATTGGCCAACTGATATATATAGAAAAAATTAGCCGGGCATGGTGGCGCATGCCTGTAGTCCCAGCTACTTGGAAGGCTGAGGCAGTAGGATTGCTTGAGCCCAGGAATTTGAGGATGCTGTGAGCTAGGCTGATGCCACAGCACTCACTCTAGCCTGGGCAACAAAGTGAGACTCTGTCTCAGAAAAAAAAAGAAAATGAACAAGAAAAGGGGGGAAGCATATTATTTGATTGACTCCAAGATGCCATTGTTTATAAGTTGTATCTTTTTCTTTCTCTCCTGACCTGCTTTCCTGCTGGGAGACTCTGCCCCACTCCACCCTCCCTGTGCCTCCCATGATTTCCTGAATGCCATAAGCTTATTTTTTAACCTTTTCTTCCTTGAAAAGCACCACCCTACTGACCCAGAATGTGGACTCCTCCTTCTGTTCACTCTGACCATCCTACTTTCCTGAGTTAACCACCCTCATTTCCCTCTAAAAACTCTAAAAATCAGCAGTAATAGGGGGCCTTCCAGCTCCCTTAACGCCCCTTTTCTACCTTGAACTCTCCAAAATAACTAGCAAGGCTGAGAAAAGAGTGGAAATGTCTTACTTCTGAGCAAGTGATGTCTGGCAAGTGGGTCTGGCACTGTCTTATTAAATTCAACTGCCCCTGGGTTCTGAGGGCCACTTCTGGTAACTTAGGCTCTGGGTTAGGGATGGCTTATGGTGTAAGGAGGTAATTACTATCTTGGCCCCCACCCAGCACACACACCCAGGTTCTAGGAATCCCAGTCTTAACCTGGGGATAAACTCCAAACGCACATAAACAATAAACAGCCTCCTCACAGGTGTGCCGAGAGCCCACCCAGCTTTATCACTCTTTCCCCTTGCCCCCGTTGCCAGTAGCCCCACAGGGGAGTGGGGGGTGGAAGAGCAGGCAGGTGCTCACTCCACTCCTTGCACCCAGGCCCAGCCTGGTACTGTTTTTTAAATGTACCATTAAGAAAGAAATGCTCCTATTTAACTGCCATCAACAATAAGGTGCACCCTAACCTCAGAAATGTTAAAATAGCAGGGGAAAAATTGAAATATATTGGCATTTGCAACTTATAAAGTTTCATAGTTATAGAGAGTAGTATGGAGGACTTTCCGAGAGTTTTGCCTCCATGTGGGGGTGAAATGATAGTAAAACTCTAAATAGTGATTCTGTTCTGCATCATTTCACTATCAAGTTCTGGGTAATAGAAGCTAGTGTAATATTAAGAGGATGTTTATAAATTTAAATAATTGCTTTGATTGTTGTTGGCCCTTTTTTTGCTGGATAAGAATCAAATTTCTACCCTACGTAGATCGCAAAGTAGGCTTTGGAGGTTTCTGACAAGTCATTTCTTGTTATCTAAGGGACTTCACTTGTATTCAACTAGCAGGGGTCCTCAAACTACAGGCCCCGCGGGCCACATGCGGCCCGCCAAGGACATTTATCTGGCCTGCCGGGTGTTTTTGCTGCTGCTGTCTGGCCTGCTTAGCAGCCAACTGGTCCGGGGCCCACAGTGCGCATGTGTGGAATGTGCGCCGCACTCTCCAATGGTCTGAGAGACAGTGACCTGGCCCCCTGTTTAAAAAGTTTGAGGACCCTGAACCTAGAGTTTGAGTATACTACATCCAAGGAAGTACGCCAAGTGTGTGTGGGTTTTGGTTTTGGTGGTTTTTAGTTTTATTAACTTGCAAAAGAATAGAAGGTTTGGGACATACACAAAGCATAAAAATGTTTTATGTGCATTATTTTATCATTAATGTATATCTTAAAACATTGTAACTAGTGAAATTTGGTAGTCTAGGGATCAAAAAGAGATTGTTGTCGTAACTAGCTTCAGAAGATACCTTGAAAGGTATTATATGAGACCAATGGAACTAAATATTAGTAATTAAAGAGTCAGGCAGGAACCAAAACCTGCAAATTCAGCTGTGAGAATACATCTCAAGTTTTACTGTGGATCACTGATTCAAAGATGTACACTTCACATTTTAACATATCTGAAATGGGAATATATCTAGGAATTGATGGCATGGTATAGTTTTTAATTGGCAGTATATTTCCATGGTGGCTTATTTTACAATCAGTGACATCTTAGATTCCTTGGTATAGGTATGATTTTTTTTTTTTAATGGGAGAGTTTAGTGTTATAGACAGTTTGTAGGACCTTCTGTTTATAGATACTTATATTTTGAGGACTTGATTATTCTGTAACAAAATGATTGACAAGGAGTAATTTATAGATTATCCCTTGTCGGTCTGAATGCATTTTGGACATTGATTCAAGTTCATTTCAGCTGAATAAATTTTGATAAAGTAAGTTTTGACAGCTGTTTAAATATTGGGAAAAGGGGTATTCAACATTTTTCTTAAATCCTGAGAGCATTGTTCAATTTAGCTATTTAAGACTGTGTTGCTGTAATGATTAGATGTATTTTTGATATTATGGATGTCTTCAAGTTTCTAGTAAATTTTTTTTTTATTTTAGCGTATTATGGGGGTACAAGTGTTAAGGTTACTTATATTGCCCATGCCCCCCTAATTTCTAGTAAATTGACCAGCATGTTGTATTTTTTTCTCTACTTAAGTACAAATTAAACATTTTCTAAGTAGCAATTTTAATTTGATAGACCTCTCAACTTCCTGATATAATTGAGAAATAGGCCAAATTAATATTTATTTGAATATCTTAGGTTTGTTGCTTTATTTTACATGTTACCTACTCCACCTAACACAAGCAATTAATTTGAGCGCTTGGTGCCAAAGAAAATTCTAAAAGGTCTGGATTTTTTTCCTTGGATTCTACAAAGTAGCTACCATGAGATCGTCTTTAAGCCAAAGCAACATTGCCGCTTCCAAAGCGATTTTTGTTTAATGGTCTGTGTTAGAGCCTTATTACTTGATGGCTTCCAACTGGCAGGGATACCATTCTGAAAAGGGTTTGGTGTTACATGCGTCTTAGAGTGAGTTCCCCATTTCTAATTAAGGCACGCATCTGGAGTTGCCCAAGAAAAATTAGTGCAGTTAGTCTTGAAAGTGTTATATGTGACTTTTTTGCTTCAGACCATCTTTTAAATCACAAGACACATGGTGTCGAATCTGTTTGACTTCTCTTGCCTTCCTCCCCACAGAGTGTCTCCCTTATTCATGTTGCACTTCGTAGAAGGCTTACCGCAGAATGACCTGCAGCGCTACGCATTTCATTTTGAAGGCTGTCTTTATCAAATAACTTCTGTAATTCAGTACCAAGCAAATAATCATTTTATAACATGGAGTTTAGATGCTGATGGTAAGTGTTTAAAAGTTTTCTTCTATGATAATAGGCATGGAAACTAAAGTGGTTTTTTTTTTTTTTCTTTTTTAATGACAAACTGCCTTGGCTCTTTTTCTATCTTTGCCTTTGCCTTTAGTTTTCCTCCTCTTAAAACTTTGGCGGTTCTAGTATGCTTCATTTTTCCTTTTCCTTATATCATTTATTATGGGTATGTATGTGTGCATGTGCAAATTTCTTTTTTAGAGATAGGATGAGATTATATACTATTTATTTACAGTTTGCTTTTTCCCCGCTTAGCATTTTTGCTTTTAGTTTTTAAACATCTGTTTCTAAGACTATTAAACATTAGACTATGTAGCCCTTCTGTTATTGTGAAACAGAATATCTGAAATTGAGTTTGTTTTCCTCACAATGTTCATTTTGTCTTAGATAAGGTAACTGAATCCCCTTAAGATGTTATGTCAGGTCATCGGTAAGGCTCACTTGATATAACCATTTTCTATTGTTAGGACACTTTATATATCTGATATTTTCCTCCTGGAGGTGGTTTGGATGCGTGACACAAACTGTATTATAAAAGTGCTTTGTAAACTAAAACTTGATTAGAAATGTAATTATTACCTTAAAGCTTTACCTTGTTTCAGAATTTAAGCGGAAGTAGTTCTCAATAACATAAGCCAACTTACTTTAATTTCTGTTGCAGATTCATTTCAAGTGCAACATGGTTTCCAACCCTGACAGCATATAAGAATCATTTGGTTAGCTTATTAAAAAAATCTTGGGGATTGGCCCAAATATCAGTATTATTTTAAAAGCTCTTCACATGATTGTGATGTGATTCTAATATGCTCACATGGTAGGGAAACCACATAGGCAAACAATATTCTCAAAGTGTTAATAAGTGTAGAATGAAGGTAGATTGAGATAGTTGAAAAGGGTGTGCCACATAAACCCCATACTTAGTGGTTTTGTTTTGTTCGTATGTATGTGGGGAGGATTAGCAGATTTCTGAGTACATTGTTTTCTTTTTTGGAACTTAACAGAATTCATGCTTCTGTTATGTGACTTGTGCTCTAATTTGTTTCTATCAGCTATTTTAATAAATATTTTAATCTCGTTTTTAGTTTTTCCCCTTGGGGAATTTTTTAAAAATGTTTGATCTTAGACCTTTGCTGTTAGTTATCAGTCACTAATGAAACCTTAAAGTTGGCCAGTCTGTTTAGCAAGTAAATTGGCTTGAAGCAGCAGCTGAGGAAAAGCATTTCTTCTTTTTTGACCTTCCCTATTCCTCAAGATTAGTTCCTTATAGGAAACCGTTGAAATCTGTGGCACAATCCTCTTTTTTCCTCATAATATTAAGATGATGTCTTTCTCCGCATTAAAAAATGAATATGATAGCTATGTCACATTTATGTGAATTAAGGATTTTTTGTGTGTACTTTTAGAAATCTTTTTTCAAAAAGGATAGATGTATATGTATAAGGAAAAGGGAAACTTAGTACATTTTTAATATTTAAAATTGTTTCTCAACATAATTTTATAACATTAAAGAACACTATGTTGGCCGGACGCGGTAGCTCACGCCTGTAATCGTAGCACTCTGGGAGGCCGAGGCGGGTGGATCACTCAAAGTCAGTAGTTCGAGACCAGCCTGAGCAAGAGCGAGACCCAGTCTCTACTAAAAATAGAAAGAAATTAATTGGCTAACTAAAAATATATAGAAAAACTTAGCCAGGCATGGTGGTACATGCCTGTAATTCCAGCTACTCAGGAGGCTGAGGCAGGAGGATCACTTGAGCCCAGGAGTTTGAGATTGCTGTGAGCTAGGCTGACGCCACAGCACTCTAGCCAGGGCAACAGGGTAAGAGTCTGTCTCAAAAAAAAAAAAAATCTATTTCTGTTCCAGAGATATACAGATATAGTAGAAGTATGGATTTTTTTGAAAAGTCAGTAATAAAAGCACAGATAATTGTTGATTCTTTAAAAAGCTATTACTCATATAGAGGCCTGTGGTTAGATTTTCCCAAATTATCACATGGTGATAAGTAAAATATAAACAAATATATCTTCCCTTAGCCCCATACCATCTATCAGCACCTAGCCACCTTCCTTTACTTCTCAGCCATTTGTATTTTTTATTGTGGTAAAATATATAAAATTTACCATTTTAACATTTTTAAGTGTTGGCCTTGTTAGTAACATTGGCCTTGAATACATTCACAATGTTCTGCAAAACCACCACCGTCCAATTCTAGAACTTTTTCATCATCCCAACAGAAACTCTACTCATTAAACAATAACTTTCCACTCTCCCCCACAAACCCTGGTAACACTATTCTACTTTCTGTCTTTATGAGTCTGCCTATTCTAGATCCCTCATATAAGTGATCATACACTATTTGTCCTATTGTGTCTGGCATATTTCACTTAGCATATTTTCAGAGTTCACCCATGGTATAGCATGTAGCAGAATTTCATTCCTTTTTAGGACTGAATAATATTTCATTGTATGTATTATCCATTCATCTGTTAATGGACATTTGGGCTGCTCTTTTAGCTATTGTGAATAATGCTGTTACGAACATTGGTGGACAAATATGTGTTTGAGTCCCTGTTTTCAGTTCTTTTTGGAATACACCTACAAGTGGAATTGCTGGGTCTTATATAGAATTCTGTGTTTAACTTTTGGAGGAACTGCCAGACTGTTTCCATAGTAGCTGTGCCATTTTACATTTCTACCAGCAATGCACAAGGGTTCCAGTTTCTCCACATCCTCGCCAACGTAGTGTTTTCTGGTTCTTTTGAGAATAGCCATCCTAATGGCTGTCTTTTTTTAAAAAAGGAATGATTTAAACAAGATACCTTCTTACTCTTAATTCACAACTTAGTCCACTGCATAGTGACTCCCATTCCTACTACAGCACTGAAATTATGTGGGCAAAAATAACTACCAGTGACCACACTGCTGTAAATAATGGACTCTTCACAGTTCATGTTTTAATACTTAAGTATTTGATACCATAGATTACTCTTAGTCCATAAATTTTTCCTTTGACAACCATTACCTCACTCCCACTTGAAAAATACAAAAACAGAAGCTGAGAGATAAAACAAGAATTAAAACAAATGTTGGTCCTTGAGGTATCAAGCTTCATTTATCTTGATATATGGAGCAGCTTACTCTGTTTTCTGATGTTGTTGGATCAATCAGGTGATACTATATTCTAAATCCCAAAAGTTAAATATACTGCCTTGATTTCTGTGGGTATTATAGGAAAGAGTATGAACTATCCAGAAAACTGCCTTGGTTTTTCAAATTTCTGAATATATTCTAGTTCATAACTTTTGTTATCCAAATAAGGACTTCAGCATTTGGGAGAGAAGGATGGTGACAGGACAAGGCTATGTTTTTTTTGTTTGTTTGTTTTTTTTTTTTTTTTTTTTTTTTTTTGGAGACAGAGTCTCACTCTGTTGCCTGGGCTAGAGTGCCATGGCGTCAGCCTAGCTCACAGCAACCTCAAACTCCTGGGCTGAAGCAATCCTTCTGCCTCAGCCTCCGAGTAGTTGGGACTACAGGCATGGACCACCATGCCCGGCTAATTTTTTCTATTTTTAGTTGTTTGGCTAATTTCTTTCTATTTATAGATAGTAGAGACGGGGTATCACTCTTGCTCAGTCAGGTCTCGAACTCCTGAGCTCAAGCAATCCTCCTGCCTTGGCCTCCCAAAGTGCTAGGATTACAGGCGTGAACCACCGCGCCCGGCCAGGACAAGGCCATGTATTAGTGTTCTCCTTTGGTGGATTCAGTGATGTAGTAGTTAAAGAGGCCAGAAGAACCTAGGATGGTGGTTTTTGAATGTCTAACCTCTTTCACTTTCTTTCCCATCCCTAGGAAGTTGGCTGGAATGTGATGACTTAAAAGGCCCATGTTCTGAAAGGTATGAGAACTTTGAAGTTCCTGCTTCAGAGATACATATTGTTATTTGGGAAAGAAAAACGTCTCAAGAGACGGATAAAGAAGGTGCTTGCCTCTCGCTTGAAGAGACTAGTGATCAACATTCTTTTGATAATGAGAAACCAGTATCTCCAGCTTCGTGTTCTGTGGCTGATGCTGCCTCAGCTGAAACAGCCCCGGTGGCTCACCCTGCAAATACGCCAGTCGCTCCTCATGTTCCTCCACAGGACAAAGCTGTAGCTCTTGGAGATCATTCACTTTCAAGTCCAAAAGATTTGGTTGACAATACTATTTTACCCTTGACACTTGAAGACACTATCCAGCAAACTGCCCCGGTTTTTCAGCTTAACTCTGAAGCTTTCCTGTTAGCAAGTAAACCTGTGGCAGAAAATACAGGAATTGTTAAAACAAATACTTCTCAGTCACAAGAATCATTAATGCCTTCTTCAGTATCAGCCCCATGTAAAGAGAATCTTACCCAAGACCCATTAGTGGATCTGAACTTTCCATCTCAAGTTGTAAATACCAACGTGCAATCCTTACAGCTGAATGTAGAAGATACTGAAAGTACTAAACCTGTGAATAATGCTGACGCCGCTGGCCTTATACAGGGAGTGAAGTCTGTAGAAATGGAGAAGGACGCTCAGTTAAAACAATTCCTTACACCAAAAACTGAGAAATTAAAACCAGAACAAGTTATATCTCAGGTACCTAATTTGAAGAAAAAAGAAACTGTAGCAGACTCTCAAAACATGACAGCTAAGTCCTTACAGAAGCAGTCTGTGAAAGAAAATGAGAAGAAACCATTTGTGGGAAGTTGGGTTAAAGGCTTATTAAGCAGGGGTGCTTCTTTCATGCCGCCTTGTGTTTCAGCTCATAGTAGAAACACTATAACTGATTTGCAACCTTCAGTTAAAGGGGCGAATAATTTTGGTGGCTTTAAAACCAAAGGAATAAAGCAGAAGTCTAGCCGGGTATCCAGGAAAGCTCATAGGGGTTCAAGTAAGCCACCTCCAGCGAGTGAGCCTCCACCAAGTCCTCCGTCGTCGGGTGGCACGGCGGCCGCTCACCCACGCGTGAGTGCCAGCACTGCTTCCGAAGATGTGAAGAAGGGTGACAGTGCCTCACACGGAGCTCAACTCGACCACAGTTCTCATGGAAATGAAAATGATGTTTCTTCAGCAAACCATGGAGACTCAGTTGAAAGTCAGATTCATAAACTTCGCCTAAAACTTCTTAAAAAACTAAAGGCAAAAAAGAGGAAATTAGCTGCTCTCACGTCTTCCTCCCAAAGTGGAAAACTTCCAAGTGAAAATTTAGAACATGTACCCCAAGGTGGGTCTCCAAATGATTGTGAGTCGATAGAAGACTTGTTAAATGAGCTGCAGTATCAAATTGACCTTGCAGATAAGAAGTCTGGATGCACCACTGTTTCTGGCGTTTCCCCGTACAATAGTCAAACTCATGAAGAAATTTTAGCAGAATTATTGTCTCCTACATCTGTTGTTTCAACAGAGCTCTCAGAAAATGGGGAAGCTGACTTTAGGTATTTGGAAATGGGAGATAACCATATACCAGCTCCAGTACCTGGTGAACTAAATATTTCACAGAACACATATCTGGGACAGGACCGTAATTACTGTAGCCCGAGTAAGAAAACTGCATGTGAAGTTCAGCCAGACTCCCTAACAAACAATGCCTGTGTTAGAACATTAAACTTGGAGAGTCCCATGAAGACTGATATTTTTGATGAGTTTTTTTCCACCTCAGGATTAAATTCTTTAGCAAATGACACGTTAGACTTACCTCATTTTGATGAATATCTGTTTGAGAATTGTTGAATGCTTATTAAATAACTCTTTAATATTTATTATTACTCTTAGAAAAACTGTTTTCAGGTAATGTTTATACACTGGCCTAGTGTTAATAGCCGTGAACAAAATGTAAGCAACTGAAGGTTTTGCCTTTGGTTGTGCCCATGAAGCATGTAATTTGTTTTACAAATTAAAATAATCAGGAATGTGTTCTCCTGTGGGTTTCATTTTGTATTTGTAAGAGAATGGGGATTTCAAAATGTTTTTAAAAGATGAAAAGTGTTATCTCGTTTCTGGCAGTTGTACAGTTGGGTTCATTAAATTGCTAGATTTGAAATTTTGGTTATGTTCAAGAGTTTATATTAAGTTGTTGCATATGGTATATGAATGCCTGAGGGTTTCCTTAGGGTTGTGTGGTCTTACGTGAGGTCCCAAGCCTGTTTCTTACATAAAGTGCTGTGGAATGTGAACTTCCCCGTACCACTTGTGTCCTTTGTCTCTCCTTACAAAGGATGGCAGGAAACCTTATTAATAGAACTTAGTTTGAGTAATGTTAAGTGATCAATAAATGATCTTTAATAGGAAAAAGTAATCTATTTTCACAATGATGTGCAAAATGTTTACATGTTATCACTATCATGAATAGCATACTTCTCCCCAAGACATTTCTATAACCAAAGTGACATCATTTAACAGTCCTGTATTGGGAGAGTATAATAACCAGTGCTTATAAGGCTTGCTGCATGTTGGGTTCTGTTATATATATGAGACATGTGTTCATTCATGTAAACCTCAACATTCCTATGAGTGAGATACTTTTTACCACATTTTACAGATAAGAAGGAATGCACAGCTCGTAAGTTGTAGAGCTGAGATTGAGTAGAGTGGTTACTATAGCAATTAGAAGTGCTGAGCTTATCAATATATGTTCTTCCTCTCAGGCTTTATTTAAAGTTTGAATACCCAAACAGCACTACTGCTGTAGTGATTTGAGGTAACAGTAGTTACTGAGGTCTAATGGTGGCAGTCAGTGGTCTTGGGGTAAAATACTTTACCAGGGTCTCAGTACTTTGTAATTTATTTGCCAAATTTACTCCTAAACCTTGTTTTTTTTCCTGTTTGCAAAAGTAGTACAATTTATTGTAAAGAGAAGCTGAGAAAAGGTAGGAAAACACCAAGACTTTTGATCATCCATTTTAATCTTAGTGGTAACTATTGCAAACATTTTCATATTTATGCATATAGACTTTAAATAAAAGTGAGATCCTCTTGTACCTATTTCTATGATCTGTTTTTGTTTAATGAGAATTTTTCTATCATAGTTTTTGACAACTCTGAATAATTTTACTACATGGTATGGATAACAATTGTACTAATCTTTTTAGATTCTGAGATGATTTATATTATTTGGCTATTGTTAATTGCACAGCAGCAGTTATCCTGTTTATGAAATTTTGCACAGATCCAAGTTTTATTTTCTAGGTTGGAATTGGTTGGTCAAAGGATGTGAATATTTGATGTTTTAAATGATTGTATGATTGGCTTCCCTGGAGCCTCAACAACACTAGGTTTTTGTTTTGTTTTGAGACAGAGTCTCACTCTGTTGCCCTGGCACTGTGGCGTCAGCCTAGCTCACAGCAACCTCAAATTCCTGGGGTCAAGCGATCCTCCTGCCTCAGCCTCCCCGGTAGCTGGGACTACAGGCATGTGCCACCACGCCCAGCTAATTTTTGCTATGTATTTTTAGTTGGCCAATTAATTTCTTTCTATTTTTATTAGAGACTGGATCTCGCTCTTGCTCAGGCTGACCTTGAGCGATCCACCCTCCTCGGCCTCCCAGAGTACTAGGATTTCAGGTGTGAGCCACTGTGCCTGGCCAGCACTAGTATTAATAGTAACCTTGGTGGGCGGGGACCCTCCTTTGCTGTGTTTATGTTTCCATGATTACTAGTGAGGCTGAACATTTTCTATAACTATCGCTCAGTTGAGTTTCTTTGAAGAATTGCTTGTCCGTCTTTGTTTGTTACTAACCCATTCAGCAAGTATTTCTACATTATTACTAAGGGCTAAGCCTTAGAATGGAAGGAAATTCTTGCCCTTTAGAGTTTGCCTTCTAAACAAGGAGATAAATATTTAGTGGTAGGTGATAATAGGAGATACATACAGTTAATTCTTGTAATTTATGGACTATAAAGTTGTCATGAACACTGGATTAGCAAATACTGAAATAATGCTTTTAGGGGATATACAGGATTAGGTTCCTACTAGCCTATGGTCACAACAGTTTTGTCAACCAATCAATATATGACCTTGTATTTTGTTTCTATCTAAAGATGCCTTAATCTATTGATTGATTATATCAACATGGCCAGCTGGCCTAAACGGAGCTTACCTAACACAGTTTTCTCCCTAAGGCACATTCCAGCCTCCTGTGCTTAGGAACACTAGACAGCACTTCAGCACTGCACTTTCACACAGTGAAATAAAAAAGCAAAAATACGAGAAATAAAAAGTTTTCAGTAGGAGAGCTGAAAGAAGGTGAACATGTTCGACCTCAGCTGGGAAGGTGCCCATCAGGTGACTCAAAATTTTCAGTGCGTGTCTACAAATGACCACAACAGTACAAGTATTGATTTTGGGGGGTTGTAAATGTTAGCAAGTAGGTGAATAAACAAATGTGAAATTTGAATAATGAGGATTAACTGAATCACGTCAGATGGTACTAAACACTGGAGAAAAAATGTATGAGTGGGAAGAACCATCATAGACTGGGTGGACTTGGAAGCTTTCTTGGAGGTGAGTGACATTTTGAGGGGGCTTTAATGAAGTTAGGGTGTTAGCCATATGACTGGAGGAGGAGCATTCCAGGAAGAGCAAAAGTCATGAGGAACAAGTGTGCTTGGCATATGTCTTAGTCTGTTTCAGCTGCTATAACAAAACAACTTAGACTGGATAAGTAAAATTTAGTTTTCACAGTTCTGGAGACCAAGAAGTCAAGATCAAGACACCGCAGATTGGGTGTCTCGTGAAGGCTCACTCTGCTTCATAGGTGGCACCTCTCGCTGTGTCCTCACATGGTGGAATGGATGGGGGCGCTCCCTTCAACCTCTTAGGGCGCTAATCTCATCCATGAGGGCAGAGTTGTCATGACCTAATCAACACCCCCCAAGGGCCCCACCTGAACACTATTGCAGTGGGGATTTAGGTTTCAGCATAGGAATTGCGGGTGGGACACACATTCAGACCATAGCATGAGAGAATGGAGAGACTAGTGTGGCTGAGCAGGGCAAGGAGAGTTGAAACATGAGTAAACGGATTGGCAGGAACGAGATCTAGTATGGCTTCCTGGGCCATGTTGAAGACATCTGTGCTGAGAACAGGAAGGCATGGGAAGGATTCAGGCAAGAGGATAACATCTGGTCTGGGTTTTAAAAGGATCACTGAAGTGTAGAGAATGACTAGAATAGGAGTCTATTACACTCTCCTTAGAGTTTAGGTGAGGACCATGAAGGTGTTCAAAAGTAGATTACTGTTGGATTTCAAAGGGAGCTTCAACAGGATGTGTTGATAGGTTGAATGGGTAGAGGACAAGTTAGAGATGACCCCCAGGGTTTTTTGCCTGAGCAAATGGATTGTGCTATTTACTGAGATGGGACAGGCTTGGGAAGGAAAGAATTTAAAGGGGGTAAGCGAGTTCAGTTTGGGATGTAAGATTCCTACTAAACGTCCAAGTGGAGATAATTTACTAGAAAATGGATTTGCAACGTTGAAGCCCAGGAGAGGCAGACACTAGAGATACTAGTTTGGGAATTATGAATACATGGATCATATTTAACACCATGATAAAGGGTGGGGTCATTTAGGGAGTTACAATAGCTCTTGGAAACAAAAGGGGCAGTAGGAGGAAAAGCAGATGAGTGTGGTGCTCTGAAAATCAAAGAATGCTTTTTTCTTTTTCCTTTAAGAAGGGATGAGTATTTTCCAGACAACTAATATGGGAATCGACCATTGGCTTTGGCAATAGGGAAGTCCTCGGTAACTCAATGGACAGGTCAGTAGAGCTGGGAGAACAAGTGTGAGCTGCAGAGGGGATGGCGAGGAAGCGGAGCTGTGGACCCGCTCCTTGGAAACGCTTTCTGGTGCCTGGCGAGGGAATGAGAGGCCAAGGTTTTCGTAACTGTTTAAGATGAGAGAGGCCACAGTGTGTTCACGTGTGGACCTGAATGTGCCATGCAGAGAGATGAATGGATGTTGTAGATGAGAGAAGGGGCAGCTGTAGGAGCAAATTTCTCCAGGGACAGGATCCAGTGTGTAAGAGGAGGAGCGTGTGACCTTAAGAGCTAGAAGAATTCATCATTTTAATATAAGGGAAGACAGAGTGCGTAGATACAGATGTTAGATTTGGTGATAGAATGAGAAAAGTTTCTTCTGATTATTTTCTCAGGAAAATAAATAGTAAGAGCATCGGCGGAGGATGGGAGGGGGGAGGAGTTGAAGACTGAGCAAGAGAGGTGTGAGATATGATGGAACAGGGACATGCGGTGGGCTTGCTAGGCTGTGCTGAGAGCCTGCCGGAGGCTTATGGTCAAAACTGTGACTGAGATCAGCTAAGACGGTGGTTTATTTTCTCCAATCATGTTTAGTTGCTCAGTGAGTGGGAAGTTGGATTAAACCAAAGTAGAGGAATTATCAGGCAAACAGGACAGAGATAAGAGGAGAAAAGGAGTTAGGGTTTTCTGCAAGGGTAATGATTATAGGGATGGGTAAGGAGGGAGGGAAGTAGGGATGTGAGACAAGTGGTGGGTAGTCTGTTAAAAAGTGGTGGAGGTGTTTGTTTTTGTGTGTGGCCTTTCCTCCCTCCCCCACCAGCCTTGCCTCTTGAGGAGCATCTGGGATGGGGTCCCTGGGCCTTCCCCCCTCCCCTCTGTCTTTCTGTTGGTTGTCACCCCAGTTGGCTATATTGCTTTTTAGTGTTGCACTGAAGGTTTTTAAATAAAATTTAAAAAAAAGGGGGGGGGAGTGGTGGCAGGCAGGGCATGGCAACTCACACCTGTAATCCCAGCACTTTGAGAGGCTGAGATGGGAAGATTGTTAGAGTGGGAGGCTGCAGTGAGCTGTGATCATGCCACTGCACTCCAGCCTCGGCCAGACCCCATCTCCAAAAAAAAAAAAGTGTGTAGGGGGGGCAGATCTCAAGGGATCAGAGGAGGGCTCAAACAATGCCAGAGTGGACTTGCAGTGGAAGTAAGCTGGTTGAAAAGTACTGTGCTTGAAAACGAAGCTTCTGGAGATAGCACAGTTACTGGTGATGACAAAGTCTGAAGCATGAAAGTGCACAGCCAAAGTTAGGTAAGTTCATGAAAAGTGAGGCGACAGAGGAACCGAGGGGCTGGGGTGGTAAACGGATTGTCCCTGTGAAAGGCAAGCTAGGAAGAGGATGCTATGGGAGTTCATGGCAGGAGAGGTCGAACCAATCTGTGGATTAGAGAAAGCATCCCAAAGTAACATGAAACTAATGACTTCCTTCTGAGGAGGCTGCAGAGCCAATCCCTTGTGTGGGCTCCCCTGCCATGCGTAAAGTGTCCCCCCAGTTTGTGGGCTCTGAACGGGCCTGCTCAATGAATGTATCTAGAACTGTCTCTCTGGCCCTCTTAGCTCTGTTAGGTAAAATTTACAGAGGCCATTGGACTAAGGAGCTTAGTCCAAACAGACCAGACCAGAATGGAGTCACTCCTGCAAGGTGCCACATAATCAAACTGAACTTTAAAACAAGCCAGTTTTTCAAAGAAAACCCAAAGAGTCACAGCAGCCAATTAGAAGGGGCCCAGTCCACCCGAGCTGGCATGGTAAGGCCCCTCTGCTTGAATTCTGTAAGGAAAGGAACTTTGGAATGACTGGTCTGCTTTCATCCCTTGTTTCTGCTTTCTTCAGCCTTTTTCTGCCTATAAAGCTTTTCTGCTCAGCTCATTGGAGCTCTCTTTTACTCATAGATGATGGGATACTGCCCGATTCACATATCACTGATAAAAGCCAATTAAATCATTAAAGCTCAATTTGTTGAAATTTTGTTTTTTGACAGCTTTTCAACGCCAAGACTTCCACACCCACCCTTCCTCAGTGGTGCACCCTCAGGGAGCCTCTGAAGCAGCAGGGGGGGGCTGAAAGTCACATTAGGACACTTTCAAGTCAGCTGTCTATGAAAGACACCGATGACCTTTTGCAAGATAGCAGAGTACTGACGTGACAATAAATCTGGTATCGGAGAAGTTTAAAATAAGCACCTAGGCCGGGCGTGGTGGCTCACGCCTGTAATCCTAGCACTCTGGGAGGCCGAGGCGGGCAGATTGCTCGAGGTCAGGAGTTCGAAACCAGCCTGAGCAAGAGCGAGACCCCATCTCTACTATAAATAGAAAGAAATTAATTGGCCAACTAATATATATAGAAAAAAAATTAGCCGGGTATGGTGGCGCATGCCTGTAGTCCCAGCTACTTGGGAGGCTGAGGCAGGAGGATTGCTTGAGCCCAGGAGTTTGAGGTTGCTGTGAGCTAGGCTGACGCCACGGCACTCACTCTAGCCTGGGCAACAAAGCGAGACTCTGTCTCAAAAAAAAAATAAGCAGCTGATTAAATGTAGCCCAGAAGCAAGAGGCCATAAGAAAAAGAACCCTGTGAAATACTTTAAATACCCTATGAAATACTTTAAATCTTAAAATGAGAATGCATTTCCTGCTTAGTTGTTGCAGGCACTTAATAGCTTGGTAAAGTAACCTTCTCGCCAGCTTTCTCTTTATTACAGCCTTCCCACTGGGCTGGGAGGCAGATATTATCTAAATATAAGAGTAGGTTCAAGTGTCTCTACAACTCACCTGATACTTAATGCTCCCCTCAGCCCTAAGGCCATGTAAACTAGGCCTACTCAGCAGGATGACAAAATGTTTGCAGTTGTAAACTAATGTCCCACTGGCTATGGAACTTGTGGTATAAAGAATCCCTGCTTGGGGCCAGGCTGCAGTGTGTCATGCCTGAAATCCCAGTAATTTGGGAGCCTGAGGCGGAAGGATCACTTGAGGCCAAGGGTTCAAGACCAGCCTGAGCAAGATCAAGATCCCAGCTCTACAAAGAACAGAAAAATTAGCCGGGCATAGTGGCGCATGCCTGTAGTCCCAGATACTTAGGAAGCTAAGGAAGGAGGGATCTCTTGAGCCCAGGAGTTTGAGGTTGCTGTGAGCTAGGCTGTGACAGCCACTGTACTCTAGCCTGGACATCAGAGTGAGACTGTCTCAAAAAAAAAAAAAAAAAAAAAAAGATTCCCTGTGCTTGGTAATTAATGGAGTAATTCTATATTTAAAACCCTAGTTTTATATGGGGTCTTATCCATGGCAGAGTTTCACCTACGTAGTCTTTATTATGGTGAATTCCAACGATCAGACCTGTACTCAAGTGTGAGTGAATATCCTGTTCAATTAAGTATAAATCACCATTATGCTCACACACATATGATAATCTCAGTTTATTACTAAGGTAATTGAAGATCTTATTTTGAAATGTGTATTGATTTACTTATTTGGGAATAACTAGTTTGTCATCTTTCACAGACAATTTTTGTTTTATTTTTATTAAATAGCAATGAAAATGGCTCAATTTCTATGAGGGATAACTAAAATATGGCAATTTGCTGGGTGTCATTAACGCACAAGGAAAAAAATACAAATTGGTATCTGCCAATGGTGTCAATCCCTATAGAAGTGACCCTGAAAGGCTGAATGTGTTAAAGTCATTGCATCCAGTCATTTCGGATTGTCACAATAACGCATTAGGTGTTAAAACCTCAAGACAGCTTTTTCAGTCTCAAGTCCTCTATTATTTTATTCTGAGTTTTTGTTACCTTAAAATCTTCTGTATAGAAATTTTCCAATACTAGAACACTTTGGATTTGACATGGTTTGTGACACTTACCAGTATTAAATAATTAATACAAATGCAATAAATAAAAGCTGGGACTTCAAAATCTGGGACCAAGAACTTTGTTTCAGAGCCCTTGGACATTATAAACAAAATTTTATCTGTGACTATACATATTTTAGGTCTTTAGCTTCTCATTTGGATTTTCACAGGGCTCCATGGACCCCTAAAGTAGTCTCATGGGAAGTTTGATTTAAATAAATGAAGTTTAACTTAAAAAACAAAAGACTTTCTGCAATTAGGTTCTAGGTTGAAGAAAAACTCATAGTAGAGACACAAGTAAGTTAAGAGCATAGATAATTTATAATTTTTCTTATTTCCAGTTTTCTTTAAGACCCCTGCAGATTTTGAATGTCTATTAACAGGATTACCCAGCGTCTAAACATAGACATCACCTTGGACACTTCCTTCCTTTTTCAGTCCCCGAGTCTTGTCCAACCTTCCCTTCAATGGCACCCACGCTGCCTCCTCTATACCCACCTTAGCCTGAGCCTCATGGCCTCTCCTTTGGAATAGAATTGCCGCTTAACTATTCTCTGATCTTTTATTTCCCCTACACAGTCACTAGACCAACCACCTAAATAGATTTCATTCTGTCCTGAAACAGAAACCTCTAATAGTTACCTCTTTTCTTTAAGGGTGAAGTCAGGTCTTCAAGGCCCTTCCACAAGCTAAGAACATTTTCATTTTTGTCTCAAATTTTCCCAGCCTTCAATGCCCCTCCCCTGCCTCTCCCCTATCCAGATCTTTCAGGGTTGTTTCAAACACTCCACGAAGAGAGTTTTAACTCCAGGCTATGTTGACTCCTCCTCCACTGCCTGGGGACGTTTCTCTGTGGGTGACTTGTTGAGATTTCATCAAAGTGCGTTTTTACCTGACTGCCTTTCTCTGCAAAGCATGGCCTGAGAAGGGGCTCTCTTCTACAGGGAGCGTGTGCCACGTGGAAGGCCTGTGCACACTGGCAAACAACGCGAATGAAAACCTGGTCCCTACTCTCAACAAGGTCGTATTCCAGTGTAGGCAACAAGCAACCCACTGCTTCAGGGGGTGTGGTGATTGCACGGAGGAGGGGCGTCTACATCAGACTGAGGCGGCATCCAAGGAGCCTTCCCTGAAAGGGCGACTCCTCAGCTGGTGTTACCCAGGCACGTGGGGTAGAGGGGGGGAGGGCACATCAGGGACAGGCGTTTGGGAGAGGGGGTGTACAGCAGCCGGGCCATTCAAGGAACCCTTGGGAACTGCCTATAACCGCGTGAAGTCTTCATGAAGGAACACCGTGGGGGGGGCGAGGCTATGGGTCATGCAAGCTCAAGGATTGAAAATGCACCCTGAAGGAGATACCCTGGAGCCTAAAATGATCATTAATAGTAATAACAGAAAATGGTCTCTGCCCCTAAGGAGCTGGTATCCTATGGTAAATATATTCAGCTTCAAAGTGGAAGGGCATGCTTTCTAAGTCCTCATAATTTTAGGGAAAACCAATATGCCCTTCATTTTGAAATTTTAGACTAGATCTGAACAATCTATAAAATGATCTTATGACCTAATTTCCCCTTGTTTTGTTGTTTCCACTGTAAACTACTGTTAAGTGTAGATGGGAAGTTTGGAACTTTTTTTTTTTTTTTTTTTGAGACAGAGTCTCACTCTGTTGTGGGGGCATCTGCCTAGCTGACAGCAACCTCAAACTCCTGGGCTCAAGCGATCCTCCTGCCTCAGCCTTCCTGGTAGCTGGGACTACAGGCATGTGCTACCATTCCCAGCTTAATTTTCTATATATTTTTAGTTGTCCAGCAAATTTCTTTCTATTTTTTTAGTAGCGATGGGGGTCTCGCTGTTGCTCAGGCTGGTCTTGAACTCCTGACCTTGAGGGATCCTCCACCTCGGCCTCCTAGAGTGCTAGGATTATAGGCGTGAGCCACCCCACTGGCCTGGGAAGTTTGGAATTTTAATGGGCATCAGAAAGGACTAAATATTTTTGGGAGCTACTTGTTACACTGCCTGGAATTCCACCATAAGTGCAATGTTGTGTCCCCTTTTTTAAGGCTACTAACTAAACAATAGAGGATATTTTATTATCAATTATTTGATTAATAATTATCAACCAGTATTTGCTAAGGCATTCCCTTAACGACAGTCTTGGTGACTCGGTTAACTATTCCTTCTTCTAGGTCTCTAAATCGTATCCAACATTAGATCCCAGAGACAAAGCACCTATAATATGACTTCAATCTTGGCAAAAATGAATTATACTATCATGTTATTATCATGTAATTCTTTCTTTTTATTGAAGGTCTTATGTGAATCCTCTGCTTGAAAAATATTTGTGTCCTCTGTTAGCCAGAGTTGCAAATATATCATTCAAAACCTTCCAACAGTAACCCATACAAACGATTTCTGCTTGAGTTTAATTTCAGGGCTAATGCTGTCAGCAATCCAAGGTGACCATTAATGTCTTTCCCTGCATTCACGTCCATTGTCCAAAAGCTGTAACCGAACTTAATTGGATAGTTTCTTAAGCTTCCACATACTTTTGAATGACTCCTCTCTGTACGCTTTCATCTGGGAGGCTGCTCATCCTTTGGGAAGTAGATAAGGCAATGTTAAATAACTACACTTGCTTTTCGGTGGTGTCAGATTTTTCTGAGAGAAACCAATAGTATTTATTCATTCACTTGTCAATGCACAACTGGCTTGCACTTTCCCCACTACAGAGGCCACACTGCCTGCGCGCCTTCTTGGTGGGGTCGCCTTAAGTTCACGTGCAAGTTCACCTTGGATAAATGGTACGGATAGAACTGCCAAGCTGGGAGCTGCCCGTCCAGACGCAGCGTCGCCCTTCGTCCTAGAAACGTGGTAGCGTAGTACTGCTCCCTCCAGTCGATTAAAAATCTCGCAGTTGCAGTTTTAAAATGAGCTCGGTTCGTGGAGATTGTCCCGGGAAAAGAAGCGCTGCCGTCCCTGGGTGGGCTCGAACCACCAACCTTTCGGTTAACAGCCGAACGCGCTAACCGATTGCGCCACAGAGACCCAGCTACTCGGGCCGCGCCGCGGTGTGTACAGATTTCCGCGGCGGCGGCGGCTCTCGCCACACCAGGCGCTGCCACCCTGAGCCCGGGCTCGGGGACCGCGCGGCGCGCGGAGGAGGCCACGGCGGCCCTCGAGCGGGAGGAGAGACTCCGAGTCCCCGGCCGCGCGGGGGGCGGCAGTGGTGGTGGAATGGGCGGAGCCCGGGAAACTCCGGGCCTCTCTGGGGACAAAGCGCGGCCCTGCCGCCTCCGCGGCCGGCAGTCCGCAGGCCCCGGTCTCGGGCGACGGCTGCGGGCGGTGCGCGCGCTGCGGAAGGGGCGAGACCACCCGGCGGCCGCGCTCCCCTGAGGAGAGCGTAGCGAGGGGCGGAGGCCGCGCGCGACATACCGCCGCCCTGGGGAGGAAGAACCGAGCGCTGTGCGGGCTTGGAGGATGGAGGGTCGCGTCAGCTCAGACCCCAAACTGCAGGGCAGTGTTCTCAAGCTTTTTTCTGGGTAGTGGTTGTGGTCCCTTAGCCATTTTTCCCCCCAAGTCACCTCGCAGCCCATAAAATTTTAACAGCACACACTGTGTTGTCTGTGTAGGTGCCGTATGGGCGTCTGTGCTCTGTACGTAAAAAGAGTTAACATTTTTGCCACCTCCTAAGAACCAGTCTGCATCCCCTTCGCGGGGTCGTGGCCCCCCTCGGGACGCAGGGCTCGGGGCGGTGCGGAGGAAGTGGCAATTAGGGCAGGCCTTCAAGTTGGAAATGGCCTCCGAAGGCTTCTCCTTCCCTGACCTCCGGATTGGATCCTCTGGAGACCAGGCCGAGGGTGCGGGCTTCAGCATCTGTGTCCCCGCCTTCACGAGGGTGAGAAAACACCTCCTCGTCTGGGGTGTCTCTCCTCTCCTCCTTACCCCACAGAATGGGGAATTCGCTCTGGTTTTCCGAGTAGTAAATCCAGTCCTGTGCGGTCCACGTTCCCCTGCTGTTTCCGTGAGGGGCCATTCTTTTTCTTCTTCTCCTCCGCTTCCCTCTCCTCTTTCCTCCTCCTCCTTTTCTCTCTCGTTCCCTCTCCCTCTCATTCTTCTTTTCTCACCATTTTTAAGTGCACAGGTCAGTGGCATTAAGTACACTCATATTGCTGTGCAACTATCTATCCCTGCCTTCCGTTTCCAGAATCTCTTCATCTTTCCCCAACTGAAACTTCCTACCCATTAAAAAACAACTTCCTATTCCCCCTTCCCCTACCCCCCCCAACAGCCACCATTCTGTTTTCTGTCTCTAGGAACCTCATATTCGTGGGATCATACAATGTTTGTCTGTTTGTGACTGGTTTACTTCACTTAGCATAATGTTTTCGAGGTTCACCCGTGTTGTAGCATGTTAGGATCTTCCTTTTCAAGGCTGAATAATATTCCATCGCGAATATGTACCACATTTTGTTTATCCACTCATCCCTTGATGAACACTTGGGTTGCATCTACTTTTTGTCTAGTGTGAATAATGCTGCTGTGAACATGAGTGTACAGATATCTGTTTGAGTCCCTGCTCTCAACTCTTTGCAGAATATACCCAGAAGTGGAATTGCTCCATCACATGGTTTTCCACTGTTGGCTGCATCATTTTACATTCACACCAAAAATGCACAGGGGTTCCAATTTCTCCTCATCTTTTTTTTTTTCTAAATAGTAGCCATCTTAATGGGTATGAAGTGTCATCTCATTGTGGTTTTGCTTTGCATTTCCCTAATGATTAGTGATGTTGAGCATTTTTTCCAGACTTTTCTTTTGGATCTGGGTTCTATGGTCCTTCCTCTGGTTGCTTCCTCCCATAAGAGACAGCTCTGCTTCAGTGAGAGGAGGCTGGGACTGATGGAGATCACCCTCAGGTCAAGGGCAGCGGGAAAGGTCTAAGAGGGGCTTGCACAGTTGGGCTTGTGCCAGGCAAGGAGAGGAGAAGGAGGAATCTTTGAGTAGGACCATCTAGAGGTCTTGTTGCCTTGAGGTCCTTGCTCACGTGTGCTAGGCAACTTTTGGAACTGGTTATCTTCATTCTAGCTCTTTAGGGATATTTACACATGTGGTGCTTGTGAGTGGTCAATTGGTGAAGAAGAGATTGATGGCCTCCACTTTGGAAAATTGGAACAGATAATGTCTTCCACGTTGGACATTTAGAAGTTAACTTAATTATGCTGATTTAATGGAATTTTGGATGCATTTTCAGTTTGTTCTTATGGGAATTTCTCAGGTAAATGTTTAAGTGATGATCTCCTTTTTAGTGACTCCTTTTTAAAAAACACAGTGAAATCTTTCAAATGTATAAGATATAAAACTTTATTTTTCTATGATTCCATTAAATCTCTATTTTGATTCTCCATTCTTTTGCTACAGAAAACACAATGTTAGCCCATTCAAGATCCTCTTTGTGCTCCTCCCTGGAGTCGTTTCCAAGGCTTTGGAGGGAGGTCATACCCATCCTGTCCTTGAGCCACATGTGCACACTGGTTGCTGTGGAGGGAGTTTTTCTCCCATTGAAGGTCCTGGTGGCTCTTCCAGGCCTCCATTGAGGGAAAGGAATCTCTTGGGAAGATGCCATTGTTGCATTCGATATTGCCTAGAGCCATTCCTGGAGCTAGTCACCTCTGCTTATGGAACTTCATACTTCTCTGTCTTCATCGAGCGCTCCTTCCTTTCCCCATTTGCCCAGCTTTAGACTGTGAGAGTACAAGTGGTTATAGTGTTTTAGAGGCACCTGTTAGTACAGGTGGAAGGAAAAAAAGGAAATAACTGTTACGCATGTTCCTGATGCCTCCAAGCCCATCTGAAAGTCTAGGAATGTCCTTTCAGTTATACTTATTTGGAAATATTATCTAATTTTCCCTACTTTTCCATGTTCATGTGGGTGCAATGGTTTTCTGAAAGGAGGATGGCATTACTAGGCCAATGATGCTTAAGTAATTATAGGTACTTATCAAACTATAAAACAGGCATTCCATAAACCAGAAAAAATAAATGTGATAGAAAAATTAAATTACTAATACATAATGAGAACTTATCAATTAACATTTAAAAGTCTTTTTACAATTCAACTAAAAACAAAACAAATAAAAACGAGGACATGAACAGAAAGTTCCCAAAGAGACAAATACATATGGAACAGTCATTATGGAAAACAGTATGGTGGTTCCTAAAAATATTAAAAATAGAACTACCATACGATCCAACAATCTCACTACTGGGCATATCTAAAGGAAGTGAAATCAGCGTGTGGAAGAGATACCTGCACTCCTGTGTTCACTGCAGCACTATTCACAATAGCCAAGTTATGGAGTCAACCTAAGCATCCATCAACAGATGAGTGGATAAAGAAAATGCGGTTATATAGACCCAGTGAAATACTATTCAGTTTTAAAAAATGAGGAAATCCTGTCACTCGCAACAACATGGGTGAAGCTGGAGAACATACTAAGTAAAATAAACCTTGCACAGAAAGACAAATGCTGCATGTTTTCACTTATGTGTGGAATCTAAAAAAGTCAAATTAAATAAAAAAGAAGTCAAGCAGAGAATAGAATGGTGGTTACCAGGGGCTGTGGGTAGTGGCAGGTGTAGCAGGTGGGGAGGGGAGATGTTGGTCAAAAGGTACAAAGTTTCAGTTAGATAGGAGGGAGAAGTTCTGGAGAGCCAAGGTACAGTGTGCTGTCTGTAGTTAATAATACTCTATTGTATACTTAAAAATTGCTGAGAGAGTAGGTCTTAAATGTTCTTATAAAAAAAAATGTTAAGTTTGTGAGTTGATGGATATGTTAAATGGCTTGATTTAATCATTTTGAAATATATACCTATATCAAAACATCACATTATACACCATTAACATATGCAATTTTTGTCAATTAAAAATGCCCGTGAGAGCGGGGCGTGGTGGCTCATGCCTGTAATCCCAGTGACTCAGGAGGCTGAGACAGGAGGGCTGCTTCAGCCCAGGTGTTCTAAGTTACAGTGACCTACGATCAGGCCACTGCACTCCAGCCTGGATGACAGAGCAAGACCCTGTCTCTGGAAAAAGAGAAAATGCAGCTGACTAAAATAGTCATAAAAGTTTAGCCTCACGAGTAATCAAAATCAAAGTTGAATGAAATAAAAATTTTCCTTTCCCCAAACGGCAAAGAAGAAAAAGAGATGACACTAAAATGCTATCAAGGGGGTGTAATGAGAGGGCCACTCACACAGGACTGACGAGAATAAAATTGGTATATTGTCTCTTCATAGCAGCCTGGTAATAAAAACATTAAACAATGTGTATGCCCTCTCATTTTAGAAATTCTATGTCAGAAGTCCATCCTAAGAAAATAACCAGGGATGTGACCAAAGTTAGAAGTATATCGCCGCAGTATTATTTATAATAGTAATAAATAGGAAACAACCTAAATGTCCAGCAACAGAAGACAATGATAAACAAATTGTGGTGTATTTAGGAAACAGAATATATTAATTATGCAGACATAAAAAATAATATTTTCAAAGAGTGTTTAAAAACACGTGGTCATGATAAAATGTTAAGTAAAAGAAGGTAGGATACAGGACCGTATAATCATAAAAACAATATATTGTAAAGAATATTTAACAACATGGTTGTGATAAAATGTTAAGGTCAAAGGTAAGATGGAGAGTGGACAACTGTGTAATCATGGCAGTTCGTAGTTGCGTAGTTCTTTCTACATGCTGGCGCTGTTAGAACGCTTTGCACCTCGTGTAAGCTCCCAGCAACCCTCTGCGGCAGATACTGTGATTCCAGTGTCACAGGGGAGGGAACGTGTGCAGAGGGCAGTTTGTTCAAGGGCAGGGAGCTGGTGCGCGCTAGGGTCAGGTGCAGACCTGGGGGCTGGGGGTGGAGTCAGGCTCCAGAGACCTTGCTTGTAAGGGGACCCACACAGCCTCTCCCCTGTACCTAGGAGTGGGCCCCCGCTGGGGGAGGGGCGGTGCTGCACACATATGTGACATTTGGAACGTTTTCTGAAATGTGACGAGTGGTTATCTCTGGGTGGTGATTTTTATTTTCGTCTTTACCCCTTTCCAGTGTTTTCTCAAGTGTTTGTAGAGAGCAGCGCTTTGCTGCGGCCGGGGTTGAGAGGCAGCGGCAGTTTCCCTAAATTACAGACAGAGGGTGGTAGGTGGTTATGCTGGCCGCAGCGTCTCTGTCTGGGGCAGAGGAATGCCCATGTGTGACAGGGTGACCTCGCTGGTCCAGCGTGTGCACACGGGGCGCTTTGCCAACCACAGGGGGACTGTCGCGCCGGTCTCTCTTCTCCAGCCCTTCACCCACCCGAGAAAAGGGCGTCTGCAGACCCTGCGCCCACTCCTGGGGGGAACGGTACAACGTGCGAATCTTCAGCGATGAAGATACTTACACTTGAAAAGAATTGGGTACCTGAGGTTGGAGGTGACCTCTGCTCTCTACTCTCTTTAAAAATTTTAAAAATGCCTCTGTACTAATTTTTTTTCTTTTTTACAACAAATTATTTTCACTTGGGTAGGATAATGCAACCTACAGGAGAATATTAAGACTTAAAAAGAAAAAAACTCTTGTAAATATACTATCAAATATTTGTTTATTCATTTTTTTTTTTTTTTTTTTGGAGATGGGGTCTTGCTCTGTCACATCGAAGCTGGAGTATAGTGGCATGATCATAGCTCACTGCAACCTCAAACTCCTGGGCTCAAGCAATCCTCCTGCCTCAGCTTCCCTAGTAGTTGGGACTACAGGCATGTGCCACCACCCCCAGCTAATTAAAAATTTTTTTTTTGTAATGATGGGGATCTCACTATGTTGCCCAGGCTAGTCTCAAACTTCTGGCTTCAAAAGTGATCCTCCCACCTTGGAGACCCAAAATGCAAGGATTACAGGTGTGAGCCACCGTGACCAGCACTATCAAATATTGAATAGATTTTGTGTTCAACGACAGTCCGCAGCTGTTGATTGAATTTAACAGAGGAGCTGGGCTAGATGCTTTAGGGATCTCCGTTCTGTTCAAGACTCTCTGAGACACTGTTCCTGCCTGCGGGTCACTTTATTAATCTACCTGGGGAAATAGGACATATGAAAAAAAGTTTCACGGCAGCAAGTGCCACCTGAGTGGCACCGATGGCGAATGTTTTAGGAGTCTGAGGTGGGAGCAGTCATGAAGCAGCAATCAATCCAGCATCCACAGAGGAAGTGGGTCCCCGGCTGCCCCTTGAGAGGCCCCTGTAGTGGTGCAGAGGAGAAGGAACGGAGACGTGGTGGGTGGGCATGAGTACCGTGTTTCCCTGAAAATAAGACCTACCCATAAAATAAGCCCTAGCAGGATTTCTAAGCATTTGCGCAATATAAGCCCTACCCCGAAAATAAGACCTAGTGACGAGCGTGGCTATGCAGCGTATCTGCACAACCCATGCATTTCATCCCAGAGCCAATAAAGAAGACGAGCAGTCCTTCTCTTCTGCCCCATGAAAGCTCTATTGCTCAACGTGAGAGATTGGGGCCAATGGTTCTAAAGGAAATAGAGTCACAAGAAATTCAGGGTGGAATTAGGGGTTTGAAGAGTTATGATGATATTCCAGAAGAAGACGACTTAACTATATTTGAATAAATGTAGATTGTTGTACCGTACTTAAAAAAAATAACACATCCCCTGAAAATAAGCCCTAGGGTGTCTTCTTGAGGACAAATAAATATAAGACCCTGTCTTATTTTTTGGGAAACAGGGTAGTACAGGAGCCCAACTGAAGTAGAGGATTTAACTAATCCATGACACAGTATGAGGGCCCTTGAATACCAGGCTGGAAAGTTTGCATTATGAACAGTATTGCTCATAATCGCAGAAAATTTTACATGGCCTAAACACTCATCCAAGAGATGATGTGTAAATAACTATGGTATTTTATACAAGATGCAGACAGGATGCACTGAACATTTTGAACAGAAGAGAGACTAGATAACAGCAGTGTTTTGAGGAAGTTAATCAGAATGCAAAAAAAAAAAAGGCAAAATAAATTTATACAACTAATAAAGCTTATTGATGACAGTTGCTGTCAAAAGGCACCCAGGAGTAGAGCTATTGGTTATAGCCAGAGAGCTGGCGAAGGATGCAGTACCCAGGTGTTTACCCCTCTGCATTCTGAGTTGAATCTCTTTATTTATTTATTTATTTATTTTGAGACAGAGTCTTGCTTTGTTGCCCAGGCTAGAGTGAGTGCCGTGGCGTCAGCCTAGCTCACAGCAACCTCAAATCCTGGGCTCAAGCAATCCTGCTGCCTCAGCCTCCCGAGTAGCTGGGACTACAGGCATGCGCCACCATGCCCAGCTAATTTTCTATATACATTAGTTGGCCAATTAATTTCTTTCTATTTATAGTAGAGACAGGGGTCTCGCTGTTGCTCAGGCTGGTTTTGAACTCCTGACCTGGAGCAATCTGTCCACCTTGGCCTCCCAGAGTGCTAAGATTACAGGCCTGAGCCACCGGGCCCGGCCCTGAGTTGAATCTCTAATGCGACTTGCAGACAGCGGAGGCTGCCAGGCTAGCCAGTCAGAACCACACATCCCCATGGAATCCACCGATTCCGCAATGAGTCAGATTTAAGATTTACAAGATGCTTTAAAAACACAAATCACAGGTATGCTACTTAACAGGCTGTCTTAGACATTTTCCACTGAAATACACTGAGTGCTGCCCATTCATTTGCTAACCTGAACAGGAAACCCCATTTCACCTAGAGCCTTGCCCCTGTTTATAGGGGGAAGAGGGTGCCACAAAGGCTCACAGTCTCTCACAGATAGCTGCTCATTAGTTCACCAGAACTTTAAAACAGCAAAGGAATGGCCGGCCCGGTGGCTCACGCCTGTAATTCTAGCACTCTGGGAGGCCGAGGCGGGTGGATTACTTAAGGTCAGGAGTTCAAAACCAGCCTGAGCAAGAGCAAGATCCCATCCCTACTATAAATAGAAAGAAATTAATTGGCCAACTAATATATAGAGAAAAAATTAGGGCATGGTGGCACATGCCTGTAGTCCCAGCTACTCGGGAGCCTGAGGCAGCAGGATTGCTTGAGCCCAGGAGTTTGAGGTTGCTGTGAGCCAGGCTGATGCCATGGCACTCATTCTAGCCTGGGCAACAAAGTGAGACACTGTCTCAAAAAAAAAAAAAGAAAAGAAAAGAAAACCAGCAAAGGAAGAAAACCATGTGATTAACCACTGCTGGACTGTTTTGGTTACAAACAATGTTTTCTGAGACAACTCCTGGGACATGCAATAATTTCTGTTATACAAGTTAATTCCTTTTAACTACTTTATGGTAGTTAAAAGACTGCATGATGAAAACATTATCAGATTTTTCCCCCATTTAAAAAATTTATGTATATTCATGGGGTACAAGTGCAATTTTGTTACACTGAAATGTTTCTGTTAAATGACCATACTGCCTTAAGTAACTTAATAGGTTCAATGCAATCCCTATCAAAATAACAACATCATTTTTCATGGAATTAGAAAAACAATTCTAAAGTTCATATGGAACCAAAAAAGAGCCTGAATGGGCAAAACAATCTTGGCAAAAAGAACAAAGCTGGAGGCATCACATTGCCTGATTTCGAATTATACTACAAGGCTATAGGAACCAAAGCAGCATGGCACTGGCATAAAAATAGACACATAGATCAATGGAACAGAATAGTGAACTCAGAAATAAAGTCACATTATCAGATTTATATGTGTTATTAGATGAGCGATCTGAGTCCACAGCTTGCTTCCACCATTGCTATTTAACAAATATAAAAATGTTTATTAAGCTTTTACAACGTTATGCTACAGCAAGTATGCAAGCATCCAGATCGTGTCCTACAGGAACTGATTCAATCTCCCTACTGGGCACCCTGTTGTTTTGGGCTGGGTAGTTATTCCCTGTGTAGAACCGTCTGAGGCTGTACAGGCCATTCAGCAAACTTGGCCACCCCTCCTTGCAACTGATAGGGACAACCAGAAAGGTCCCTCCTGTTTCCAAACATTCGTTAAAGTAGCTGTTCTCAAAACGTGGCCCAGGAACCCCTGGGTGTCCCTGAGACCTTACAGAGGATTTTTGAGGTTAAAACTAATGTCATAATGAATGTTATTTGCGTTGTCTCACTTTCTCACGTGTGCACAGTGGCGTTTTCCAGGCTACAGGGTATATGATAATGAACCAAACTGACTGCAGAAGCAGACAGGAGAATCCAGGTTTTCAATGAAAGCAATCATTAAAGAGATTTGCAAAAATGTAAAACAATGCTATTCTCCTTGTTATATCTTTGTTATTTTTCATAGAAATCTGTTATTTAGGTTAACAGTAAAAGGCTTATTACTATAATTCAAAGATGAAATGTACACATATTTTTTAAAGTCCTCCACTTTAATTTCCAGTACAGTGAGTATTGGTAGATGTACCTCACATAAATACGAGCTCTTGGAGTTCTCAGTGGTTTTTAAGAGTGTCAAGGGGTCCTGGGACCAAACTATGAGAGCCACTGCTCTAGAGGGACAGCCCCAGCCCACGTGGGGAAGGACTGGGACAGAACCTACTTGCTCCTTGTAGATTGCAGTATGGTGGGATCTCATCTTGAAGCTTTCAGTTGGCAAGAGTCCAGGAGGGGCCACAATTTGTACTGAGCATTGCTCTCCGGTAACAGGAGCTTAGGCCAGTAAACAGAGCTAGTCTGACGCTGACCGGGGGCACCTAGGTGGGGCTTGCTGTTCTGGTGTGGGCTTGCATTGCATGGGAAATGTGATCTTCTGTGTGTTGTAGGCTCTTCTTATTTCGGGGAATCCCAGACTCTCGGTGTGTTTGCCTCTCGTGACTGGGGCAATCAGGTTAAGTTATAAAACTGAGGCAATGGTTGAGTGATACGTGCAAGGATCTGACAGAAGACAAGAAGGATTGAGAGGTTCGTTTGAGTGGGGTGCAGGGGGAATGGAGATGGGGAATTCTAAAGGCGAGAAAAAGATTGGGTGAAACAACAGATTGGGGGAGACCTGTGAGCTTGGTGGATTTGGGGCTCTTTGGGGGGCCTTAGAAGGGATCCAGTGAAGGTTCTGAAACATGGTAGTGACCTAAAGAAAAAGCATTTTAACATTTTTCATTTTGGAATAGATAGTTCACAGTTCACGGTTTATAAGGCCCCTTTACATACATTCCTTTTGATATCCATACCACAACCCAGTATGGATATCCCCTTTCACACATAAACTCAGGCTCCAGAGGCAGGCGACCTGCTCAAGGTGGCGTGTAGCTCAGGGGTAACAGCACCATCGGGACTCCCAGACCAGTGCTTGTGCCCACGGATGTGCTGCTGCTCAGTGTGCAGCACGGAACTTTGTACAAGAAATCAAGTTGCGGCCGGGCGCGGTGGCTCACGCCTGTAATCCTAGCACTCTGGGAGGCTGAGGCGGGCGGATTGCTCGAGGTCAGCCTGAGCAAGAGCGAGACCCCGTCTCTACTATAAATAGAAATAAATTAATTGGCCAACTAATATATATAGAAAAAATTAGCCAGGCATGGTGGCACATGCCTGTAGTCCCAGCTACTCGGGAGGCTGAGGCAGGAGGATTGCTTGAGCCCAGGAGTTTGAGGTTGCTGTGAGCTAGGCTGACGCCACGGCACTCACTCTAGCCTGGACAACAAAGCAAGACTCTGTCTCAAAAAAAAAAAATTAAAAAAAAAAAAAAGAAATCAAGGTGCATATAATCATCAGTGTTCCCCAAATGATCACATCATAGGACAGGGCAGGGGACAGAGTTCCTCGGGCAAGGCAACGGGGCCAAAAGAAAAAATAAAAAAGTCAACACTAACTACGTGACTTTAACTACAACTACAGAATGTAGGACTCACCTGCCACTATGGTTAGGGCCCAGCATTTTCTTAGCCGGCGTTTGGGGCGCCAGCTTCCGGGCAGCACTGCACAGCGGCGCAGGTTGTCACGCTGTGGGCAGACTGGCCATATTCACTTTCCATCGCACCGCTGCCTAACCCTGCGCCCTGGGGTATGCGTCTTTCCTTTTCTGCCTTAGCTTCCTCATCTGTAACAGGGGCATGATAATATAGACACCCGGGCCCAAGAATCGTTACATGAACTAGGAGAGATAGCCAGATAAAACTCTGAAAAGAGTGCCTGACATCCGGTAAGCATCAGTAAGTGTGTGCTCTTATTGTTACCGTGGCTTCAAGCGGTGCTGTCACCTGTACAGCATCTTGGGCACAGTTTCTGACCAGGTGGCTCCACCTCCTAGTAACTGACCAATCCTGGTGAGTCTTAATGGGCAGGTGAGTCTTAATAGGTAGATGAGTCTTAATAGGCAGGTCTTTGATGACAACAGTATGACTGAATTTCCAAACCTCATTACTGGAGACAGTCATCCTATTTGTTTTTAAATGTAGTACACGTGCCTGGCAACAGATCAGATAGTATAAAACAGTTGACAATGAAAAGGAGTGGCCTCCCTACTCTCCCTACTTGAATCCACAACTCAGAAATAACATTTTTTTTTTTAACCAATTTTTGTTTCTTCTTGTGGTTACCTTCCTAACTGTAGATTGTATGTTGGCACCTCTATTTATTCGCTTAGAAACCTTAGACATTACCTTTCAATTCCTCAATGTGAAGATTGAGTTTTCACTCCCCCGGCCACCATCCTCTCCCCAGAACTTGATATTTATGTTGGTGGCGGACAGAATTGTAAAGTTCGTCATAAGCACTCTTTTGTGATTCTCTGCACGTTCCATTTTTACAGCAACCCCTGCTCGTTGCATGGGCACAGGAGGGCTGGGGGCTCGTGGTTAGGCCTGTGGGGCTCTCAGTGGGGTGTCCCCACCTCCCTGTGCCTGGGCCTGCCGTGGGGTCCTGCGTCTGCCTGGTGAGCCTTCGTCTGCTCCTGTGAAAGACGGGAAGAGTGGGGAGCCGGTGAGGGTTTGTGGGAACAAGAGTGACTTTATTTTAAACACTAATCCTCCTGGCTAACCCTGAGTCTGGGAATGCCTCCAGAATGTCTAATTGATGTATTACTTTTGCGCAGGAAAACCTATTCGCTGTAAGTTTCAACTTTCCTCCAAAACAACCCTTGATGCCGCTGTGCTGTGACGCCAGCAGCATTCTCTCAGCCCCTACACATCCCTTCCAGAGCACGTACCTTCCCCCAGACACAAGCCCGGGTCTGGGGAGGGGGCTGCGGTGTGGAGATCTACTTGTTTTGTGGCTGCCCAAGACCACGCTTCCATCTGCAAGTCCCCCTGATAAATTATCCTCTACCAACAACCTGCATTGGCTTGCCTCCTTCTGTGCATTCTCGGCTTCTTCAGCGTTTGGGGGGCGTTTTGCATATATGACCCTTTCACAGAACAGGCCCCAGGAAACGGAAGCATGGGCCAGGGGAAAGAAGCTCCGAAGGGACAGTCCCGGGGTGGCTGTCCTCATCTGTAGGGGGTGGTGCCTCCGTTTGCTAGATGCCTGTGGAGCACGGCGTGAGTATGTGACACCCTGAAAATGCTGGACGGTCTAGAAGACCTGTTAGTAGAAAGCCATATGACTTACATGATATGACTTACCGTCACCAAGCAGGGACAATGGTGAGTTTGCCACTGCTATGGGCTGCGCAGGCTGCCACGAAAGCACAGGTAGAGGATGAGGCGAATGTAAACAAGCGAGAGGGAGAATCGCAATGAGAAAGGGATACACGAGCTTCCATGTCTGTGTGAGTAAGTTTGCAATTCAGGAGACCCGGCTGGAAACCTTACCTTGCCACTCCGCATGGCGCGGAAGGAAAAGGCTGCATCAGCCCAAGGTGTAGGCTGTCCTTGCCAAGCCAGCCTGGAATGCAAATGCCTGGGATGTTGGGAACAAACGAATGAATCCGATGACCACATAGAGGTGATCTTGGAGGAGGAGGAGGAGAAGGATCCTCCCCTTTAGAAAGTGAGACCGCTCACGCAGTGGAAAGCAGGAGCCCAACACATGCCGCCCTCGGCAGCATTACTGGACACAGCAAACACTTTCAAGCAGCCTCCGAGAGAAAGCTTAGCCACGTGGAAGGCATGGGTATGGGATGTGGGGGTGGCTTGTCCCTAGCAGGGAGTAAAGCTGAGCGAATGAGACAAAGCGCCCCCGGGGGGTGGCAGGGCCCCCTCCTATCGCCCGGAACCCCCTTGCAGGACCACATGTGCATAACGTGGGAGGCGCCACAGCTGATCTTAGAGAGGCGGAAAAGGGAAGAGACAAGGTCCCAATGGTCACTAAAGAAAAATTAAAAAAGAGAGAAAGAAAGTCAGTTGGACCAAAAAAGGGAGGTCATTAGGAATCAGTAACAGTGAAAACGAGTCTCGCTCTCAGGGCTGGATGGAAGGGTCGTTCCCAGGCCTGCACCAGCTATCGCCCCGGCCTCCACTTTGCAAAAGTGTCACACGAACCTGCAACAACATAGTGCCCTTTCCAGAGTCCCCCCGGGGAAGGAACTGCGTGCTGTCCTAGGGCCAGGGCGCCGTGAGACCAGCGCTGCCCCTACTGTGTGTTATGGAGCCCCCACACAACTGCCTCCCATGGCACATGAAGGCACAGCCCCTATTCCTGAAATTCCTGGTACTCAGAGGGGAGGAGCCAATAACTCTTACGTACGGATGACAGTAGCTGCACAACTGCAGACAGGTGCCATCTGGTTTGAGATGGGAACGCAACCAGGCAGTCGACAGGTACAACTCCGAGCTGCACGGCCGGTTTGCACCCACCAGCCACGGCCTGTAGTTCTCTGCACAGACAGTTGGGCGGTATCTAAGGGCTTTACAACTTGGCTTGCCCAGCAGGCCCAAGATGACTGGCGTGTGCTTAAAAAAGCCTTATAGGGAGCTGGGATGTGGAGAGGCATTTGGGAGAGGACACAAGGACCCAGCATAAGCCTAATTGGGTGTCGTGTTTCAGCACATCCATCAGATTCGCCCCCTGGTAATGTGGCTAGCAAAACTGGAACACCGGCTCCCTTGCAGTCGTCTGGGCTGACTGGGTGCATAAACACAGCGGCGCTGCAGCGCATGCGTGGGCTGCAGACAGCAGAGCCAGTGCGACTGCCCCTGTGCCATGCGGATTTAGGGGTGGCAGTAACAGACTTGCTTGGTTTGCTCCCACCTGCTCCCCTGCTGCACCCCACATATATAAGACAGCTGCCCCTGTGGGAGACTGGCAGACAGACTACCTCGGACCCCTGCCAGTAAGCCTGGGACAGAAGCATGCACTAACGTGTAGATACTGCCATGGAGTGTCGCAGGCCTTCCCTTGCAAAAGGGCAAACCAAACAGCCACATCAAGGGCTTGGAACAACGCAGTGTCGTGTATGGCCAACCTCAACTCAAGGGTGGTGACCAAGGCACGCATTTCACCCGGCATTATGTCCAAGTTTGGGCACATGAAGGCACACGGATTGGAGACTTCATTTACCATATAATCCCCAAGAGGCAGGGTTAATTTAAAAAAAAAAATCAACATTTTAAAGACACAACCGTGAGCACTTTTACAATCCATACCTTGCATGGGTGGGCGAAGGTTTTGCCTCAAGCCATGAAAAACCTTAGTTTGGTTAAAACGAATACGGGGCTGGCACCACACCAACAGCTTGGGACCACCATAGAGGAAGGTCCATTAACCACAGTTGTAAAAAGAAAAGTCCAACCAGACACATTTCTACTGGAGCTGATAAAAAGCCGACAGCAAATGTTATTTAGGACTCCCCGAGACCTCAAGCCAGGGGAGGGGACACTTGAATGGAGGTTGGATTGGAACTTCCCTCAGGTTGGGTAGGGTATTTCCTGCCAGAGAGTGAGGAATCCCCTGGCCAGCTACTGTGGTCTCTGCTAATCCTATTGGAGTCTGGGCTAAAATGTTCCTGGGGTTTTTTTATTTGTTGGTTGGTTCGTTTTTGGAGACAGGGTCGGTCGGTCTCACTTTCTCGCCAGGACATGAAGGCAACAAACGGCATGACCATAGCTCACTGCAACCTCAAACTCCTGACCTCAAGCGATCCTCCTGCCTCAGCCTCCCGAGTAGAAGGAAACCCAGGCGCCAGGAGCCGGATCGCTGGCAGGAAGGGCAGCGGGACAGCGCTGGTGCAGGCACAGAGGGAGGAGCAGCGGTCAGGATGCCCGGATGCCAGGGTGAGCGTTCACGCCCCAGATTTAAGCCAGGAGGCTCTTTAAACTTTCTGCCACTTGTCACCAGGTGGTGCTCCGAACGTCCTAAATCAGAGGACAGCACCTCCCTCGCCCGTGCTGTGTAACTTATCTGTTTCCCATAATCATTCCCACATAGCACTTTATCATTTTTATCGATTTGTCTTCATTTAATACACGGAGAAACTAGAAGCACATCTTCCATTAAAAAATTTGCATTCCTTTAATTGCTCTGGAGGCTGTGCATTTTTCTCTCTGCTGATTTACTCTGCCAATAAACATGTGATCCTACCAGGAGCATGTTTCACTTGTGTAATCAACCAAAATAAAAAATCACAAAAGGAATCGCTGACGGTGAATTAGACATGGAGAGAGGTACCAGGCTGGCAGACCCGGTCCACAGTCGTGAGCAACTTGCGGTGTGGCCGGGGAGATCGGACAGGTACGTTAACAGGACTAAAGCAATCACAGCGGCATTTATAAAGCGTAGAGTGAGTGCAGCCGAACTCAAGTGCTGAGGGAGTTTCACGCAGGGAGAGAGCAAGACTAACACAGAGGAGAAGAACAGATTAATTTATCACATTCATTTAAAAATTCGCCTTTTGCATAGCGGGACGTGTCTTTTGGGGTGAGCGAGGGATGTTTTGATTGGCAGTTTCTTCTCAGGGAGGTTGCAGATGAGATCTTGGAGAGGAGGGGCAGAGAGAACGAACGGGGAAAATGTCGAGACGGGGGCGGTTGCGTCCGCTGTGTGTACCTGGGTTACCTTAGGTAGCATCCACTCCAACCGGTGTTCTTTAGGAGCTACTTCAGGAGAAAAAAGGCAGGGAGGAAGCTTCCAGCACCAAGCTCCGAAGGGAAATGGATTTTACATGCATTGCATCGTTTTACGCCCTTTCCATAGGAAGTGCGTCTTAAAAAGCCCATTTCCCCTACAATGGCTGTGAAAGGAGGAAATGTCTTTTGCAACAGAAGCATTCTCTCTCTCATTCATCAACCACAGATTGCATTCTAAGTGTCAGACCTTGTTTAGGAGCTGCCTGGAGTGGTGCATGCTTCCTCCCTCTTGCAACAAGCATGGTGAAGTCTTCCTTGGAGTCTTAAACTGTGGCCAAAAAAAAAAAAAGGCAGCAATTTCATAAACACAGATCTGCTGGGCTTTCATAGATTCTAAATTTCCTGCTGCAAGTCAGGCCGGGGTTAATGGTTCTCCCTGGCAGTGGCTGAGATGACTGAGGGCCCCCCCAGGGCGCTGAGCAGGCGGTTTGAAAGCCCCACTTCCTGTCTGCTTGGGTGAGAGTCCGCTGGAAGCCTGGAGAGGAAGCGGGAAACCTCAGAAACCAGCCCCAAAGTCACTGCAGCGCCAACAATCCTGTCTGGCTGCTTCACTCTGTGAAGCCCGGGCAGCGGGGAGAAAAGGCCAAGTTTGAAAAGAACGAAAGGAAGGGAACATGGAGCAGGAGTGGGGGGAGAAAGGCAGAGGAGGAGGGAAGACAGCCGGTGGAACGGGGCTCCCAGGGATTGGGAAACGGTCCTGTCTTGTTGCGAAAGAAGGAAAGCTTGAAGGAGAACAGGAAGGAAACAGAAAACAACCAGCCTGGCAGGGCTGGCAGGGCCAGTCTTTCCTGGTACACAGGAGGAAACTGAGGCCCAGAGAGGAAGTGGTTTGCCCAAGGGGAGATTCTTGAAAGAATCATCTGCTTTCTCTCTTCCCCCACTCCCTCACCACCCCTTTGGTCATGAGTCAGTCCTGACGGGCAGGCTGGCTGGAAGTCCTACGTGGACCAGCCTGGGGCAAGTAAGAAACTCACAGGGGGCCTGGGTGTGATTTGATGTTTAATTCCAGCTTGGGGAAGAGAAGGTCTTTAAGGCCTTCTCTGCCTTCCTTTTGGTGGCCTCCCTCAGAGCGATGGGCCGGTGGCTGCCGCACCTCTAGGCAGGTACCCTGGAGAATGCACAGCTGGGGGCAGGGGACACAGTGGTGTGTGGAGCTGGGGCTCCTGCAGCTGTGCAGGTAGGTGCTGGAATTTTCCAGCAATCCTTCCTCTTGGCCCCCAGCACCAGGGAGACGGCCCTCTTTGAAGATATGCAGGTCTGTTCTCCAAATTTCATTCTCCTGGGAAGCCTTCAGAGGTTCAGCTCAGTTACCACCTCCCCCAGGAAGCCCTCCTTGACTGCAGATGGGCTCCCCACTGTGCCTGCCCACTCACATTGGTAACTCTGTGTCTTTCGGCCTTAGCCCGCTCTGTCTGGGTTCCAGTCAGCTTCCTTCTCCTAGACTGGAAACTGCCCGAGGCCAGGAAGACCAGTCTGGTTCATATCTGTGCCCTGCAAAGCTGCCCGAGTGCACATGTGCCCAGTGCTTGGGGGTGTTCAACCAGCTGTCACCAGCTCTCTAAGAGTCCCCAAGGTAGATGGGTGAGGGATTTGGTGCCAGAAGTGGAAGGTTATTCTCAGAACGAGTGTGGCGGGAAAGACAGATAGAGCTCAGGCAGTGGAACTTTGCCTGGCGTGGGAGGGGCAGGAGTGGGAGGAGGAGCAGGGAGTGAAGTGTGCTCAGGCTCCAATTCCAGCCTGGCCACGGAGTGCACAGAGGCTGCTGGGATCACAAAAGCTCAAATCGTGTCCATTCCTTGACTTAGTCTACTGTTCTTTTTTTTTTTTTTTTGCAGTTTTTTTTATTGTTTTGTTTTGTTTTCTGAGTCAGACTCTCTGTCACCTGGGCTAGAGTGCAGTGGCGTCATTATAGCTCACAGAAACCTCAACCTCCTGGGCTCAAGTGATCCTCCTGCCTCAGCCTCCTAACTAGGTGGGACTACAGGCGCGTGCCACCACACCCAGGTAATTTGTCTATTTTTAGTAGAGATGGGGTCTCGCCCTTGCTCAGGCTGGTCTCGAACTCCTGACCTCAAACGATCCTCTCACCTTGGCCTCCCAGAGTGCTGGGATTACAGGCGTGAGCCTCCACGTCTGGCCCTAGTTTACTGTTCTAAATCTGGCTCATTTAAATAGTTCTTTTGTTTTCTTTCCACCCATACTCTGATTTCTGACATTTGCCAAAAAGAGGTCAAGACCCTGGCATGCTGCCCTACTAAGATTAAAATAAACGTCAATTGAAACTGTTATTTTTTTCCTTAAAACTTATTTGTAGAGTTAAAAATTCCCGTGGTTGCTCTGCCTCTAACATCATTTTGGGCTCTTTCAAGATAAAATTTGCAATTCGATGCAAAAATAGCCCTGATGCATATATGTCTGTTTATGTGTGCTAAGGAGATTTTTTTTATCACTGTATCTTCTTTTGCCCTGTGTTTCTGACTTTCCGTCCTTTTCATTTGCTGGTGTTTGGCAACCACAGTCCTGGTCCGGTTTCTTACGAGTTTCTTTTATAAGATCAAAGGCTGGTTGGACCTTGGCGCTGTGTGGGCCATGTTGCTGTAACCCCTGCCCTGAGGTGCCCGTGACATGCACTGCCATCTTTCGAGCTTCCCTTGGCTGGTGCCCCAACTGGAAACCTGAACAAACATTTTCATTGACATTTTATAAAGTGTCGCTGACTCCTCATTTGTCAAAATGTCTCCCAGGGAAGTTTGAAAGTTTAAAACGGCTGTGAACCTCTTCTTCTCAGGGACCCACGGAAATTACGTGGCCGCCCGGGCAGCCTGGTTTGCTGGCCTCCCTCCTCATCAGTGAGTCCTCCTCCGGCGGCCCGGGGAATGTTTTCCAGCACCCTCTTTCCGCTGAGAGCTTCCCTCGCCCTGGGCTTCTCCTCCTTGTGGACGGTCGGTGGCTTCTGTGAACCCAGAGAGCCCCTCACGCAGAAGGGTGCAGCCGGTCACTGAGACCCAGGCTGGCCCCTGCCACCTGGTGATGATTAGAACGTCACTTCCCCAAGCAATGGCCTCCTGCCAGTCCATGAGTTATCCAGACATCCTGATTGTTCCCCAAATCATTGGCATGAAGACCCAAAGGGGGCAGATGATCTGGGGGCTCAGTGGCAAGTTCCCGTCACTGTTCCTTGCTTTGGTCACCCAAGGGAATCCGGTGAGGGAAGAATCTTTGTTCTGGTGGGCCCTGGTCACCCTGGAGAGCGGCCTTGCCACGTTCCCGGGATGTTGTTGTGCATTCTAGGAACTGCAGTGTCTGACTTTTCCCATCAAGGTGATTTCTGCAAGCAGCGGAATTGAGAGGCTCAAGTCCCCTGAAATAAATATTTATCATCCATCACTGCAAGGGCGTATGTGGAAGGAAAAATGTGGAGAAAAACTGCGGCTCGAATGCGCGGCTGCAGCCCAGCTTGGGCGCGCTTTGGTGGGCGAGGAGGTACTGTTGCATCGCCGCGCATTGTGCTATGAGCCCGCAGACAGAAGGAAACAGGCCACGCTGGCAAAACGTAATTTTCCGTTTTTATTCACCAAGGTGAACGTGGGAGTCCCCCTGTTCTTATAAACGGAAGCAAGCAGCGTGGTGGCCAAGGAAAGGCGGGTGCGCAGCACTGAGGGGACTGGTGGTGAGGCCGTGGAAAGCTTGTGGGATAACTTTGACAGGCCTTTTGAACCACGAAACATCAGGCTCACCTGTTTGTAAGAGACGGGACATAGTCCCTGAACAACTGCCCCAGGATGGGGTGGCCATGGAACCGCCGCAGGAGGAGAGGAAGAATGTGTCACTGCCGTGTGCTCAGCCCCTCTCTCCTCTCCTCACTCCTCCCCTTGCCTCTCTCCGGTTCTGCCTGTGGCGTCCTCCTCCTTGGAGCGGTAGGAGTCCCTGGAGACACTGTAATGGAACTACAAAATTTCATTTTATGGTCGATTTGTCCCAATGTCTGCACAATGAAGAGTCTGCCCCACACCCGTTGCGACTGCGTTGCTGGCTCTGGAGCCGGTGGTCTGGGTCTCCACCCAGCTCAACTGTTTATTATCTGTGTGTCCTAGAGCAGGCGCCTGAATCAATGGAGCCTTCTCTTTCTGTTTGTAACGTGGTGATGACAGCACCCGACCCACATGGCTGTGGTGAAGATCAATCAGATAATATACGTGGGGTGCTTACCACAGTGCCTGGCACATAAAAAGTGCCCCCAAATACTAAGCGTTATTATTAATAATAAACTGGCATATATCTTTTGGGCGGGTGGTGGGTACCTGGGTGTTCCTTTTATTAAGCTTTAAACTGTGCCTAGATCTTACAAATCTTTTTTATGTGCATGATATTATATTTCACATGCATGAAAACCCTTGCATTAAAAATAAATGAGCATTTATGAGCTTTGTTTTAGCAGTCATATGTCCCAGGGTTGTAAGACAGCACTGAAGTAAAACGTTCTGTTCCGTTATTGGACGCATGTACCAAACAATGGGGCCACCCGCAGGTTCTGACTCTTGGTTCAAAAAAGGAACGGTTACTATGGGAATAGCGCTGATCCCCTGGGAATTAATATCTGAGCATGTTTTTATTTGTCCCCCTTCTTCTTAGAAGATCAGCAGGTTCTAGATTCAACAGAGTCACTAGGATTGAGCCGCCAGCACACCTGTCTTTTCCAGGGTGGCCTCCAGTCCCGAGTCTGGAAGGATGGCCCCGGGGCAGTCTCAGAGGAGGACTGCTCCAGTTTGAGGGGTCCCATCCTGCTGAGGCTCCTCACCTGGCAGGCTTCAAAGCACCGCTGTTTTTATTTTCTTTCTCGGCTCTTCAATTTCCTGCCTAGAAAGAGGGAGCTGTTGGCAAGGATGATTGTTTAGTTTGGAGCATCAGGGGATGGTGCCAGCTCTTGCTGGCCAAAAAAGACGCGGCTCTTTTTCCCTGATGTAGTTTGCAGTGTTCACGCTTGCTCTCAGCCGCTTCCACGGCGGAAGGACGGGCCCCGCCGCTCACCCTGCCAGACTGAGAGGAGCGCGTCCTCCAAGTCCCTGTTGGAACCCGTTAGTGTCATGCGAGTCCCCCTCCTTGTGCTGGTTGTGGCACTGCAGTCATTTGCGTGCCCGTTTATCAACTCCACTGGGCTGCAAATATCTTAAAGGAAGAAACCTCATCTTGTTTATCTTTGAGTCCCCACAGTGACTAGCTCAGTCGGTGTTTGTTGAGTGTGTGAATGAATGAATGAATGAATGGGAACCATCACAAAAAGCTAAAATGAAAGTGGAAAGATCAGACCATAAAATCTTCCAGGTAAAATACATTTTTTCCCATCCTGCGTTTCATTTCAAAATGGGTAAAATATTTTTTAAAAAATACTGTCAAGATATTCTCATGCACTGAGTTGACAGAATAGAGATTTTTAAATGTGGTGTCATTTGGCCAGCCATTTGTGAGAATTTACAAATGCTTCAGGAGGTTGAAAACTCCATAAAGACAAGGACTACATTCATGCCCAACAGCTGGCACATAGCGGGAACGCTAAATGGAGTACTCTCTTCTCTTTCAAGGGTCAGTCCAGCCAGTGGCCTTGATGGAAAGGAAGGCACATTTAATTCAATTTAGGAAACTTTTATAGAGCATCTTCTTCTCCAGGTGCTTTGCCAAGGATCGGGTGAAAACATGAGGAAGTCCTGGTTTCTGTCCTTGAGTTTGCAATCTTTGGAGGCAGGCACACCTGCACCCAACCACAATACAAGGCAGAGTGTGGTAAGTACAGTAATGGCAGTAGAAGTGCTAAGAGAGCCAGGAGAGGAGGAACGCATTAACGCTTATAGGGGCTGGAAGGCCCCAGCAGGGTGAGCTCTGGCAGGACGGTGGGCTAGAATTGGGAGGAGGACGGCTTCCGGTTGCTACAATGTGGGGCATGCAGGGTGGGAGGGTAAGGACCCAGGTGGAAAACTGCGGCAGCCAGGCCAGGAGCGGTGGCTCACGCTTGTAATCCTAGCACTCTGGGAGGCCGAGATGGGAGGATCGCTCAAGGTTAGGAGTTTGAAACCAGCCTGAGCAAGAGCGAGACCCCGTCTCTACTATAAATAGAAAGAAATTAATTGGCCGACTAATATATATAGAAAAAATTAGCCGGGCATGGTGGTGCGTGCCTGTAGTCCCAGCTACTCGGGAGGCTGAGGCAGGAGAATTGCTTGAGCCCAGGAGTTTGAGGTTGCTGTGAGCTAGGCTGATGCCATGGCACTCACTCTAGCCTGGACAACAAAGTGAGACCCTGTCTCAAAAACAAACAAACAAACAAACAAACAAACAAAAAAACCTGTGGCAGCCAGCCTCCAAGCTGGTGTTCGATGGCCCTTGCCTCCTGGTATCCATGCTCTTGCACAGTGTCCCCTAACATTGTATCAGCGTTGGTCTGTGTGACCAGTTGCATATGGTGGAAGTGACAGTGCGTGACTTCTGAGACTAGGTCGTAGCAGTGGTGGCCGCTTCCCTTACTGTCTTTTGGGCCACCTGCTCTGGAGGAGGCCAGCCGCCTTGTCCTGAGGACACGCAAGCAGCTCAGGGAGAGAGCCCCACTGGGGATGGACTGAGGTGTCCTGCTACCAGCCAGCAGCAGCTCGCTGTCCAAGTGAGCGAGCCGTCTTGGAAGTGGATCTTCCAGCACTAGGTCAGACTTCAGATGACCATGGCCCCACCTGACGTCTTGCCTGGAACCTATGAGAGGCCCCGAGTGATACAAGCCCAGCCTAACATCTTCCTGAGTTTCTGACCCATAGAATAAATAAGATAATGAATGCTGTGTTGTTGCTTTAAGCCACTAACTTTTGGGGTAACGTATGCAGCAATAGATGCCCATTGCAGAAAGAGGAAGGGTTGTGGAACAGTTTGGGAAAGGCCTTGATTTTCAAGGAGTTGCACTTTGTTTTGTGTGCAATGGGGCCAATGTTTTTTAAAAGACACACAGTTAAGGATGCTGATACTGACATGTGCATATTGGGGGTTGTCGAGAAGACTCCAGGCAGGGAGTAATTTAAGGGGCCCCTGCGATAGTGTGTAGGCAAGAGGTACCGGGAGAGTGAACTTAGTGGGAATGCAGGAGGCACCACAGGGCAGAGACCCATGAGACGCCAATGTGGGCGGTGAGTGCAAAGGAGCCTCGAAGGGTGACGCCTCGGTTTTGAGCCTAGGAACACGGGAGAGCCAAGATCTCATTTATCAAAAGAGAACACATGGAAGGCAGCACCCGTTTGGGAACAAGAGGAGACGTCCTTGTCCCCACGGAGACAGCCGCCTGCGTCCAGAGCCCGGTGGAGGGAGGGGCACCAGGCTCACTGGCAGCCTGGGCTGGTTGACAAGTCTCTCCCTGAAGGATAGGGCTGCTCCGTTCCACAGCACATCCTCCACGCTGCCAAGTGTTCCTCGAGTGACAGTCTCTGCCATCAATATTTTTAGCATGTGGCCTTTCGGAGACTAAAGAGCAGCATCCACCTCCTGAAACTAGTTCTCAGCTGACAGCTGGTGATCACGAAGCAGGGAGCGCTCGCTGGGGCCGGCAGGTGAGAGCGTGTTGCAGGGCCAGCCGGATGGAGAAAATGAAGTCAGACCCCGAGTTTTAGGGAAAGCCTCTGTCTCGCTCCCATTCAGCCTTCCGACTGCTGAGGTCTTCCGACTTCGGTGCGAATCAGAAGCTAACAAAATCCTGGTTTGTGTATCCCAAGTGGAAGGAAGTGTCTCATGTAATTGCCTTGTATGATGGCAACATACAGCCCGAAGGTGATGCCTGGCCAGGGAATGTCAGGAAAGCATCAGGACACAAACGCGGCTTTTATAGATCCTAGAATGGGTCTGAGCAAAAACTCTTTGGGATTCATCACGTGCTTTGTTGTGCCAAATGGAGCCTGGTTTGGGGCAAAGCAAGAAAGCATGCAGGGGAACTTGAGAAAGGGGGAGCAGATCTCAGGTGGGGTCCCCAGTCCCTGGACAAGGCTGGGGCTGGGAAATAGCCGTGACTGCAGTTGCAGAGTGTTGAAGAGTTGGCTGCAAGAGTTTTTAAATTGTGTTTTCATTTTTATGATAAAATAAACAGATTCAGATAAGCATATTCTCTGCCATCCAGACGGCCGCCTCATAGAGGAGGACCATCTTGTGACCTCGGGACCCATATGCACAGAAGTGTTTATAATTATTTTGATGCCAGGTGGTATTTTTCGCAAGTGGTTGTGGGCTCATGAAAAAAGTCAAGAGAAGGATTTAGTACCTAACAAAGCATTTTGTGTCAAGTGAAGACCAAGTGGCTTCTCGGTGGCCTGTACGAATAAAGGTGTCACAGCAGTTCGAAACAAGAATACCAATGACACAGACCCGGTACCTTGAGGACCCCCTTGGTGGCTTGAGAATTATGGTTCAGCAAAACAACGTTATCTGCTACTCTGAGCTAACGTGGTCCCCTGGAATGTCTGGGTTTTGAAGATTTGCATTTAATTTGCAGCTTGTGACCTGGTAGGAAAGGCAGGTGAAATGTACACCCTGGAACAAGTCAGTTTGAGGAGGGCGCTGGGGGAGACTGAGCTGCACGTGATGGGCTCTTCTCCCAGTCTCGCCAGCTGGGCGAGTCAAGTCTTCTTCCAAAGGGTCGAGTGTGAGAGAGAGCAGGGAACGAGAAGCCAGCGTCTCCGTCGGGACATTTCTGATGGGGAGTGGAAGTTTCTCCCCTCTAGGAAATGATGGGAACGATCCCCTAGCCAGAGCCATTCTCTTCCCTTCCAGAGACAGCCTGGCTACTGCGGCTTCTGAGCTGAAGGATGATGGGCACAGTTTCTAAAGCAAAGCCTCAAAAAAAGGAGAAAAAAAAAAAAAAAGTGAAGCTCCATCTCTCCATTTTGGATATGATCTGGGCCAGCACCACCACCACCAGCATTGTCATCAAAACCACTTGCCTGGTGGCTGCCCTGTGAACTGCAGGAGGCATTAGGACTAACTAGAAGTTTGTGGGGTTTTCCCCCTTGGGAACTGCAGGGAAGCTGGAGAATGTTTTGGGATCAGCACGTGAGGTTGCATCACCAACGGTGTGACAGCCCCACGTAAGTCGCAGCTGCATGGTGGGGCTCAGACGGACCATGGCAGGATTTTGTTGCTGGAGCCTCAACTGGGGCTGGGCTCGAGATGTAGATTTGGGAGAATCTACATAAAGCTGTTTTTAAAAAAATTCTTGTACAAGTCTTTCATATATTTCCATTTTTCTGGGGCAAGTAACCAGAAATGGACTTACTGGGTAATAACAGGTGTGCATCGTTAATATTATAAGAAAGTGCACAAGAGTTTTTCAAAGCGGTTGCTCTATTTTACCCCCGGATGGCAGCGCAGGAGAGTTCCAGTTGCTCCACGCCCGCACCAGCGCGTGGTGTTGCCGGTTGAAAGGTTGCAGCTGTTCCAGCGGATGTGAACTGCGGTGGCGATCGTTACATTTCTCTGATGACTAATGACATTGAGCATCTTTTTATGTGCTTATCAGCCATTTCCATACCTTCCTTTGTGACATGTCCATTAGCATTTTGTTCATTCCTTAAAAATACTGGGTTGTTTGTCTTTTTCTTTATTTGTCTTTTACTTTGTAATTATAAGAGTGTCTATTCTCTGGATCTTAAGCCCTCTGTCAGATAAATGGACTGTGAATATTTTTCTCCCAGCTTGTGGTTTGCCTTTTCATGTTCTTAATGTCTTTTGATGAGTGGAACTTTAAATTTTGATGAAGTCCAGTAGATCAAATTTTAATTTTATGGCCAGCATAGATCTATTTCTAGGCTCTCTACTTGTTCTATTGATCTTTTTGGCTACCTTTATGCCAATCTTCTCCTTCCTGAATCAGATAGGGTTATAACTATGACTGTTATTTTCCAGAGATAGGTGGGTCAGGGCTGGGGAAGCTGTTCGGGGGAGTCATCAAGACCCAGGCTCCTTCCAGTTTTCTGTTGGGTCCTACACCTTCAGCAGGTGCTAGCAACATGGCTATTTCGCCTTGGGCATCTCATTTTAGCTCCTGGCAGGAAGAAGGGAACAGGCTAATGGCTCTGCTGAATCTGCCCCTTTTTTCAGAAAAAATTTAATAAAACCAAAACAAAATCAAACAGCGAAACCCTTTCCCAGAGGCCCCCGCCAGAATTCCGTTTACGTCGCATTGACCAAATCCGTCACTTGGTCACCCCCTGGTGGCAATGGAAACTGGGGAGAGGAATATTTTCCAGGTGGCACGTTGCAGAGGACTGCCATGCGCTGAATGTGGTAAAGAACCTTTACTGTGACAAGGGGACAGATTTACCTGTTAGCTCGCAGCAGGCGGGGCAATCATGTCTGAACAGTGTGGCAGCTACGAAATGGGACAGAGGAGACCGGCTCTGTACCCCGCCCCAACTTTCCCCCAACCCCCAGATTATTCTTAAAATAGAAGTGAAGAGAGAGACAGAGAGAATCATCCAGAATGTATTTTTTTTATGGTCTCTTACTTCTCCAGTTCATTCTAGATCAGTGCTTCCCAGCCTGGCAAGGGTCACTCACTCTCATGAGGGAAAGTGCACAGCCCCCCCCCCACGATGCTGCCCCCACCCCTCTGGGCCTTTTTTCAAAGCCAGACCTGCTGTTGCAGATGGAGTCAGCAAAACTGTAAGAGAGGCCGGGCACGGTGGCTCACGCCTGTAATCCTAGCACTCTGGGATGCCAAGGCAGGCAGATTGCTCGAGGTCAGGAGTTCAAAACCAGCCTGAGCAAGAGCAAGACCCTGTCTCTACTATAAATACAAAGAAATTAATTGGCCAACTAATATATATAGAAAAAATAAGCTGGGCATGGTGGCGCCTGCCTGTAGTCCCAGCTACTTGGGAGGCTGAGGCAGTAGAATTGCTTGAGCTCAGGAGTTTGAGGTTGCTGTGAGTAAGGCTGATGCCACGGCACTCACTCTAGCCTGGGCAACAAGCGAGATTCTGTCTCAAAAAAAAAAAAAAATCGTAAGAGAGTTCATACATACGCATAGAAGCCATATATTACCCGTATTCTGTCTTGACGAAAAACTTGTGATTTCTGTGTGTCATGCTACTGCCAAAGAGAATAGAACAGGGACGTGGGTGTCAACGTTTCCATAATTTGCGTGTGTGTGTGATGCAGGGGAGCATGTCTCTCCTCGCTCTGCTCTTTGTCACACGTGAGCACATCAGAACGCCCAGCTCTTTCTGTGATTATGTGACAGGTTGTGAGGCAGCCTTTCCTTGGCCATTGGAAATGTGGCCTTTCTTTCAGAGGGTGCCGTGAAGGGTCTCGTGACATCTCTGAGTGTGCAGCGTCAGGGCTCAGAAGTGGCCCTGCAGATCGGGGCACCAGGTCTAGAGAATAAAAACGCATGCCGCTTGGTAGAATGGGTTCCAGCTTTATCCAGGAAAATACAAGAGGTGCTATATCACCATTGTTTCCCAAGTGGACACATAGGAGTAACATTTATCGGGTGACAGGTGGGTGGGAGGGAGGAGGAGGGGATGGGTATATACAAACATAATGAGTGAGATGTGCAACGTTTGGGGGATGGTCACGCTTGAAGCTCTGACTCGAGGGGTGAGGGGAGCCATGAGTAATATATGTAACCTTAACATTTGTACCCCCATAATATGCTGAAATTTTAAAAAATGGAAAAAAATGCATGTCGTATTTGGGACATACATTAAAAATGATTCATTTTTCATTTGCAATTAAAATTGAATTAGGTGCCCTGTATTTTACTGGTCAATCCTACTTGCAATATAAGCAGCAGTCTCTCGTTCAGAGCACTGATTACATTTGCAGCTTTTGAATCTCTGAACAGGACCGATCTCCTTGATACCTTAAATCAGGGGTCCTCAAACTTTTTAAACAGGGGGCCAGTTCACTGTCCCTCAGACTGTTGGAGAATGTGCACTGTGGGCCTGGGACGAGTCGGCTGCTAAGCAGGACAGGCAGTGGCAGCAAAAACATCCGGAGGGCCGGATAAATGTGCTAGGTGGCCTGAATGTGGTCCTTGGGCCGTAGTTTGAGGATGCCTGCCTTAACTTAATCAATGTTTTAGAAACTCAAAGCCAGAGAAAACATTGTGGCAGATGTTTGGGTCCCAGAGATGTCCCTGAGCCTGGTGTAGAGTTCAGAGCCTGCTCTGGTCATTTGTTTAATGACAGAGTAAAGGACCCTAGCAGGCTGACTGATGTAAAAGCCTTACCATGTTGCAAAACAGGCATTTGCTCAAGTCTCCAGTGTGCCTATTGTATCATTTCCTGCCTGCAGTGCTTGTGAATCCATTTACACTGCCTGCTGCTGAGCCATTTGTTTCGTCTTGAGGAGTCTCTCATCCTTGCTCCTAGAAGATACCGAGTTGAGTGACAGTAACCAGGGGCGAGCACAGCAGGCCTCCACCAAAACAGTTTTCCATTTTGGCGTGATGAAGTGAAACACAAGCGTCTTCCGTCAGAGGGAGATTTGAGGGCTGTAAAGAATCAATTTGAGCTGGTGCCACCCGTGCTGGCTGCCAGCAATCTTTGGCGTTCCTGGGCTTACAGACATGCCCCTTCTAGCCCTGTCCCCGTCGTCCCGTGGCACTTTCCCAGTGTGTCTCTGTTTCTTCTCATAAGAACATCAGTCGTGTTGGATGAAGGGCCCACCCTACTCCAGTGTGACCCCACCTCGATGACCCTGTGTGCAAATAAGGTCACATTCTGAGGTTCCAGGGTTAGAATGTGAATATATCTTTTGGGGACACAATTCAACCAATAATAGCTAAGACAGACAGACACGCCCTGGAGTTTTTAAGATGAGCCAGGCCCAAGGTGCCAGGATCATCATTTCATAAGGTCCAGGAAGTAGGCTATGTCAACAGGAGGAACATGTTTTCTTCATGTCCGACTACACTGGACTGCTTCTGCAGGTGACGGTGAAGATGTCCCTTGCAGCTGTCACTGCTGTAGAGTCTGCGCTGGGGTGAAACAGCCACTGTCTCCATCAGCTTGCACAGGAGCCCGCTCCAGCTGCAGAGAGAGAAGCGGCCCCCCTCAGACAGGGCGCAGGCAGGGAGCTTCCTGCGGGCTTTTGGGTCCTGGTTCTGGAGGTGCCTACGGCCAGCTTCCCTTCGGCCACGCTGGGTACAGAGCTCGCACATCTGCCTGTCTTCTTTTTGTTTTCTCCAATCCTGAGTTGGCGAAGGCTGGGCTGAGGAGAAGCTCTGTGTGCATTTGAGCAGAGTCTAAGATGCTGGATTTTCCAAGGTCCAAGAAGGGACATCCGCTGGGGCTGGGCATGGGGAGTGCTGGTGGTGGAGGAGGGGGAGGATTCGTTTCCTAAAGAGGGGAAGGTGCTGGGACACCAGGCTGCGCAGGGACCTGGAGGAGAGGGTTGTGGTAGAAGATAGATCAAGTGGGTGACGCAGAGGTCAGGAAAGGAGACGTGTCCACACAGGACGTGCCCTTCCACAGACCTGGCTCTACAGGCTTCCTCCCTGCATAGTACAGGGAAACGAACACGGGTGACAATGTTGCAACTTCCGGTCCCCGCACCTGGCACTGCCCCTGACCCCACAGGCAGAAACCATGCCTGCCCCCTTCTTGCCTGGGTGTGTTTGGAAGGCTGGTGAGGCAAGAGGTTCTAAGAAAAGGGGCAGAAACCGCTTTCCGTCATCGGAACATGTGGGGTGAAGGTGTAACAACTCGCGCCGGGCTGGGCTGGCGGGGCCCCAGTGCGAGGTGGCTCTGCACTTCCTCGTTCCTTCCCTCCCCCCTGCCCTCTCGCAGCCAAGCTCTGCACAGAGGAGGAGCCTGGCGTGTCCAGACGGTCCTGGGTCCTGCGAGAGCTACGCGGAGCTGGCTTCGTTGTGAACCGGGGCGCTGTCCCACCCCAGGGAGTCAACAGAAACAAAAATGCTCACGTTTAACCACAGCTCTCCTTGGAATACACAGGAGACTTGGAAAACTTCCGAATTTGGGAAATCTTTAGGCACCTTGGGGAGACTTGGGAACATATAAGCCATCATTGCTGGTGTGTGTGTGTGTGTGTGTGTGTGTGTGTGTGTGCGCGTGCACGTGTCTTCTACCACACCTTCTACAAATCCGCTCTGGGCCCCAGGGCCTCGTGCAGTGGCTGTAAGAGCAGAGGCTCCAAGAAGCCGTGCTGGGCAGCTGGAGCGGTCCCAAGATCTACTTCCATCTCCATTTACTTCTTCTGAAGTTTTGTTCCATAAATCTGAATTATGGGGTCAGAGTCCTAGCAAACTGCTAAGGGATTCTTCCCTGCCTTGCATTAAATAACTGTGATCTCCCTGAAAGACGCTGTGCGGAGGGAACGCCCAGGCCCCGCTCTTTGTAGAACAGCTGCTGAATAAGCACCAGGAGAAGTGATGGATGGATGCGCTGACCTTCAAAGAAAAGGCCCGAGCCGAGTGTTCAGAGATTCCTGAATAGCTGAGAACATCTTTGTTCCTTTGGAAGATGCCAGGCAGTCTTTGTACTCTCACCCCTCCCAGAGAGGATTTTCCAGGTCCGAGGGTGGAGCGGGTAGGGACCAGGGCGGGGAGACTTAAGGAGTGAGTGCAGGGTGTTATCTACTCCGTTGGAACCAGGGGGATGAGAGAGCCCGTCGTCATCCAGGGCAGACGCTCCGTTTCTGGGGGCATCCTGCGTTCTTTCCCGTTTTCCCCGCCTTCCCCTGGCACCTGCTCGGGAGAGGCGGCCAGCTGGCAAGAAAGCTTGCGTGGGGTTCCCACCAGGCTGCCAGCTGTGCGCGGGCCCAAGGAGCACTCCCGGGACCCAGCGCGTGGCTTCCAGCCTGCGGGTGGCGCTCGCAGGTGCTTCAGAGAGGGGAAGGCCCTGCACGAGGGCAGCATTGGTAGGGCTGCATGTTGGGGCCTCTGTGGCCTTGAGAAGACAGCGGTCCCCGCCCTCCCAAGCTACCTGTCGCACCGTGGGCACTTGCTGAATGTCCCCTCTTAGCTCACAGCCTCTGGTTCCTGTTAGGAAACTCAGGGCTTGCCAAAGTGTCCGTTTTCCTTTTCGGGTGACTCTGTTCCTGGCACCAGCCTTACTACTCTCTGAAGTGTGGCGCTGTCCTCCCCTTTGAGCTCCTGCCAAGCTTCTCAGCGACCTCGGCCAGGGAGGGGGCACTGCTGCTGTCGGATCGTTTCTCGACTGGTCCTGACGCACCGCACGTGCAGGAGGCCTGCCCTCTTCCTCGGTTTGCCGCCTGCGCCTTCCGATGCGGCCTTGGACCGGTTGCCCAAGGCCCCTGGGCATCATGGAACAGCCGGGTTTCACTGGCTTTGGAGGCTGACGGCTCTGGCTTTGGGTTCCATGTTTCAACTTGCTGTGTGCCTGCAGACAAGTTACTGGGGCTCTCCGAGCTTCGCTTTGCCTGTAAAAAGGGCGATATCATCATCATCATCATCATCATCATCATCATCATCATCTCTGCCTTACTGGCTTTTTGCCCATATTAGATGAGACACGGGATACAGAGCACCTGGCACAGTGCTTGGCATATTTACTGGACTCGATATGTGTTAGTTTTCTTGTTATTCTAGCTAACCTCATGCGCACAGTTCTGCCGCACTGCAGCGGCCACAGTGAGGGTGGCAAGGCCGTCTGGGGCACTGTGCGTGGTGCGTGCTCCCGAGCTGGACGCCTCTGTCCACCGGGCGCAGCGGAGAGCTGGTGGTGAGCTCCAAGGCTCCAAGGCCCGCAGGTGGCTGGGGGAGGCAGGGACATGGCGTACAGGGTGGGGAGTGGCCCAGGCCGCTGGCTGCTGCCCCGCCCCAGTGGCTCCTCCAGGGTGAAGGCCCAGTGGAGGCCACTGTCGAGCTGAGCAGGGCCACTGGTGAGGACGTGCTAGACGCCAGGCATTTTGCAAAGCCCTCTGTCGAGCTTCCTCCTCTGCCACATTAGCATCCCCTGGGAACTTGGGGTTGTTTATCAGAAACTTAAGTTCAGGCAAGTGGCCCTTTGACCTCTAGAGTGACCCCCTTCTGGCCACCAAATTCAGCATTCAAAGTGATTTAAGAAAATAGGGTCATAGTCAAGTAGGAATGTCAGGACTTAATGGCCTGATAAGAACATCACTTAGGGCTGAGTTTGGGGTCACACCTGCCTGCCCGCCACTGAGGCTGCAGAGCTGAGCTGTTTCGAGGGGTCTGAGTAACTGGGGGTGTGGCAGAGTGGTGACAGTGGCGGCCACACGCTAAGGGAGAGATCTTCCAGGGCAAGGGGAATCCCACACGGAGACACCTGCTCCTTCGTCAGGGCCAGAGGGTTTGGGCTTTTTAAAATGTATTTCCAAACCTTCTTGGCCAGACAAGACGGAACCGATCGACCTCTGTTGTTGGCTTGGGTTTTTAATCAACAGCACAGCTTCACCTGGACCCATGCTTTGATTTACTACACCTGCCAACACCTGCAACCCGGGACAGGGACACCTGGCCCCACACCACTGCTGCAGGGTCTTCCTTCCAGGTGGCACCTGGGTTCTGTTAGGCCCAAGTGTCCGTAAGACAGCGGTGCTCCAGCTCGGCTGTGCTTTGGAGTAGTCTGAGCAATTTCAAAACTACCGCTGCCTGAATCCCACCCCAAGAAATTATATATATGATGTGCAGTCTGGGAGTAAAGATTTTAAAAAATTCCCTAGATGGTTTTAATGCACAAGAAAGTTTGGAAACCACGGATGTAAGACCATGTTACTCCGTGAAGCAGTTGCATTAGTGTGTCAGAAATACAGATCAGGCCGGGCGTGGTGGCTCACGCCTGTAATCCCAGCACTCTGGGAGGCTGAGGTGGGCGGATTGCTCAAGGTCAGGAGTTCGAAACCAGCCTGAGCAAGAGCGAGACCCCGTCTCTACTATAAATAGAAAGAAATTAATTGGCCAACTAATATATAGAAAAAATTAGCCGGGCATGGTGGCTCATGCCTGTAGTCCCAGCTACTTGGGAGGCTGAGGCAGGAGGATCGCTTGAGCTCAGGAGTTTGAGGTTGCTGTGAGCTAGGCTGACGCCACAGCACTCACTCTAGCCTGGGCAACAAAGCAAGACTCTGTCTCAAAAAAAAAAAAAAAAAAGAAAAGAAAAAAGAAAAAAAAGAAATACAGATCAGGACCCACTTGGGCCTACAGAATCAGAATCTGCATTTTAGCAAAGTCCCTGTGTCATTTGCACGCACGTTAAAGTTTGAGAGGCATTGCATTAGCATCCCTGTGTTCTTCAGTCATTGCCTAAAACGTCAGCCCCTCCGATTAACCATCTTCCCTTGCGCAGTCAGTGACAGCCTGTGGACCTTAGCCAGCTGGAAGTTAAGGGAACAAGCCGTCCACGAAAGACCACTCTGACTTCTGGCACCAACTGCAAGCTCAGGGGGTTCCCCAAACCATTTGTCAGTTTCCACAGTTCATTGGAAGGACTCACAGAACTCACTAAAAGCTGCTCTATCCGTGGTTATGATCTCTTACAGGGAGAAAATACAGATTATTAAATACAATCAGCCAAGGGAAGAAGCACCCAGGACACAGAGTTCCCATGGTCCCCTCCCACGGAGCCGTGGGCCGTGCTGCTTTCCCAGCGTGGGACTGTGACAACACGCAGGGACTGGTGCCAGCTGGGACGCTCACCCGGGCCTCTGGCATCAGTCTTTGCTGAAGCTCCATGGCTGTCTACCCACTTGGCCGATCTGTTCCCAGACCCTCAGCCGATCCACATGACACTCAGTCCCTACCCTACATCCCACGCTGTTAGACCCAGGGCCCCCACGCAAGCAAAGACACCTCTGCTAGGCAGGACATTCCAAGGGCTTAGAGATCACCTCCCGGAAGGAAGTGGAGGGCAGAAGCCAGACCCCTTTTGGGGCACGGTTAAATTCTCCACGGCCTGCTGCCTTATTACTGCTGGGTTCTTCTCCCTGTGTCTTTGCCCCACCCTGCCCCCTCCGCCACCCTCTTCCCCACTCCCACCCCTTCCCCAGTGCCCTTTGGAACGTTCACACCATGGACCACAAACTTCCAGTGACCTCGGCCTCTGCTCTGAGTGTTCCCCTCATCTCTTGCCATCACAGGGAACTGCCATCCCTGCAACCCTCTCAAACAAGGCTTTTTATTCTCTGCATCCCAGAACCTCAGAAGAAGAAGGTGGGGTCTACACCGGGGGATGAGGTCACATCAGGAGGTGGGACCGGGGTATCCCTGGCTTCCTAGTGCAGCCCCCAGACCTATTCCTCCAGCCTCCTGTAAAACCCTTGACCTTTGAGGTCACGACTACCTTTGGGAGTCACGCTGACCCGCGTGCCTGTCTCTGTTGTCAGCTAGTCCTGCGATGGCGGGAAGGGTACCGCACCTCTCCAAGCCTCAATTCACTCATCTAGGGTGTGGAGACAATCATGGAAGCTGGCTTAAAGTCCTTTGTAAGAGTTGCGGATGATAATGGATACAAAATGCTGTATCTGGCATACAGAGAAAACGTTCCATAAATGTCAGTGATTATTATTATTGTGATCACTCTAGGCTGGGATTTCAGCTTCACCACTTGCTCACTGTGTGACCTTCCTCAGTCTCAGTATCCTCATCTGTGAAATGGGGGCAAGAACATCTCTTCCTAAGATTGTTATGAAGGTAAATAATGTGTGTGAGGTTGCTTGCATTCAGTTGCATTCATCAGAGGTTCCCGTAGCCTTGTTCTCATTGCTGTTTACTTTCTGCTTGTTATCTGCTGTAGGGATGGACTTCGATCCTTTATAAAATGACCAGGCTCTTCAGGGCATTTCCAAGAAGCAAATACTGTTTGGTGACTATTCTCAGTTAAATCTAATTTGCTTGCTCAGGGTCACATTTTGCTTTGTCCTAATTGGTTGGCTTATTCTAGAAAAGTGAGGCTATGGACAAGTTCCAGGGCTGCGAGCCAACTGTTCTGGATGTTCTGCTGAGAAACTGTGTCCTTCTCATTCCTGAGTGTGATTCTAGCTCAGCCTGAGAACAATAGGACTGTGGTTCAAATGCTTTGTTTTTCTTTTTCTCCCCTCCAGGATAATTTTTAAGTGTGTGTTTGCATTTGGAAATGTGATTGGCATTTTTTTCCCCTAATTTTCTAATATCATACACTATCAATGCTATGGATTACTTAAACCCTCTGGCCCCCTAAAAAGATCTCTAAGTGGTTCTCAACAAGTTTCATACGCAATGTAAATTGTATTATCTCTCAGGATATGTGAGAACATCTGTTTTTCTTCAAATGCATTAAACATATGAGGATCTCTTGGGATATCTTTTGAATGACTTAATACAACATTCAGGAACGGTAACAAAATATAATCACAACTGTAAGGGAATGTGAGCATTTCATATTAATAACATTGGAACCTTATGTTTAATGCAGTGTTAAAAGTTGGCAATTAAACATGCAGGAGCCGGGAAATTCAATTAAAATTATCACCGTAATATGAATTTAGCCACATCCTGTATTGGTTATGAAATCCATTTAACACCACAAACAATAATGTTTTCAGCTAGTTTATTCAAAAGGAAAATGGGAACTAAAACGCTTTAATGCTATATATATTCTCTGTTTATGTGGTCAGGCTAATTTTGCTGGGGGAAGAGACTTAACTTTGGAATATTTGACCGCCCAGTCATTTAATCTGAGTATTCTATTTCCTGGCCTGTTGCACAATTTCTGTCAATACAAGAAAGACTGAACAAGACAAAGGAGCTTTTCTCTTCCCTCTTCTTGTCCCTGAGGGCGTACTCCGGGGAGTACAGCCACTTTTCTAATTTTTCTCTACACTCCTCTGGGGGGAACAGATGCTCCCTAGGGGCCATGGTGCTTGTCATACAGTCACTCAAGAGTAGCCAAAGTCAGCCAAGCCCTGGGACCCAGCCCTTGGTCTTACAGGACCAAGTCCTGTAAGAACTTTGATAGGAAAAGGGTCTTGAAGGGACTTCTCAGGGAGTGGCTCCTACATTCACCCAGCTGTTTAAGTCAGAAATCTGAGACTGTTCTTGACTCTTCTTCCTGAGCCCCACGCCCCACTAAACCTCGGAGCTGCTACGTCGTCGTAGTAAACGGCCCTCAGATCCACCAACTTGTGCGTGATGCCACGGCCATGCCACGGCCACCACGCCGGTCTAGTCCACTGTCCTTTCTCTGGAACAGACCCCAGGTGCTCTCCCTGGCTCCACGCTGTTCTCTCCAGCCCCTGCTCCCAGTGAGCTTCTAAAATGCAAATCCAACCCTGAGAGGCCTCCTCTTAGATCCTCAAGTGGCTTCTCTTTGCCCCTGGGGATCATTTCGAAATTCTCTGACAGGCGTGGCAGCGCCTTTTGTGACATGATTCCCCAACCCCCTCCAAGCACCATCTTTTCAATCTGGTTTCCAGATAATTTTTTTCACTTCCTCAACTCTGCATTGACTTTCTCTTGCTCAGGATCTCTGAACATACCATTTCCTCTTTCCTCACGTCTTTGCCAAGACACCAGGCCCTGGGGAGGATCTTCCCGATGTCCCCTGCAAAGGAGACTGAGAGAGTTGCCTGAAAGGCGTCCCTGTCCTGTGCACGCTGGGCTCCGTGCAAGGCAGCCAGGTGCCTGGCTGCAAGGTGCATCCCCGGCCCTTTCCGGAGCTGGCAGAGGCCCGCGACGGCAGGCCGGCCGGTGATGTAGCCGTGGAAGTGGAAGGGTGGGATTACCAGGAAAGCTCTTGGCTGGGGCAATTCCTCTTTTCACTTCTTACTCTTTCTCCTTCCTGCTTCTTGAAGTGCAGGACAGCTGGCACACACGTCAGAAGCCACCTCAGACAATCTGGGGCTGTTAAGGTGGGAGCACACTTTATGATGGGGACAGGGAGAGGGAAGGCCCCTCTGTCCCCGACGGTGAGCACACACCCCCACCGCCCAGGCCCTTCCGACGACAACGCCGGGCCAGCTACCATTTTGCTTCCGGCTTGTTCTGTCTTAGTTTAGAATCAACCCGTTGCCCGCTTGCACGCACAAGCCGCCAAGTATTATGATTAGACAGTGACTATGAGGAAAAATACATCAAGAGTCCCGAATAGGCCTAACTTCTGCAGGCGGCTGATGACAAGATCCACCAGATGGCCTGCTGTTTGCTGATAACCATTGAGCAAGTCAAGAGGACTTGCACAAAGCTTGCTTTCTGCCACCAACCCCCTTTACCCTTTTCCGCTATACGTTGCTAAGTAAACAGAGGATAACGAGAACCACTTTCCTTCACCAACGCTTGGCTCTTATGTTTGGTTCTCAGGAGGCGGTAGCTGAACTTGCATTTGGCAACACGATGACCTTGGACCACACTAGCTCTGGTTTGCCTACCGCTGGGATTCCTTTACACGAGAGAAAAATGAATGCTTATGCATTTAAGCCATTGTTATTTTGTTTGCTGTTTTTTTTTTTTTTTTTTTTTGGCTTAAATAAAAATGAACTGAATTCTAACCAATGTTAACACTAACTGGGTCTATTGCTTAGTACCAAGCCAGTGCATGGCACATGGTATATATGCTGAATAAATATTTGTTGAATGAATGAATAAATAAATGAAAGAACACAGAGGATGTATAACATGTAGTCCTCCTGCCCAGATGTCATCTGAGGCTCTTTAGGATCTGGGTCTGTGGAACTGTATCTAATTCCATGATTCCTTGGTCAGTGGAAGACCTTGGACCACTCTTCCAACAAGTTACTTGGGACTCTTCTTACTGCATATATCTAAAAATAGTTGCCACGTTGAAGATCCTGTAAGATCATGATTTATTTCAGATCCAATGACTCATTGTTGAAGATACAATAAGCAGAAAATGCAGAGAAACTGATATGTTGATAATTTTTGTGAAGGATGTAAGGTCTGTGTCTAGATTCATTTTTTTGCATGTGGATGTCCACTTGTTCTACAACCATTTGTTGAAAAGATTATACTTGCATCAGTGTATTGCTTTTGCTCCTTTGTTATAGATTGGTTGACTGTATTTATGTGGGTTCATTTCTGGGCTCTCTATTCTGTTCCATTAATTTATTTGTCTATTCTTTTACCAATATCACAGTGTCTTGATTACCGTAGCTTTATAATAAATCTTGAAGTCAGCTAGTGTCAATACTCTTTGCTCTTCTCCTTCAATATTGTGCTGGCTATTCTGGGTCTTCTTCCTCTCCATATAAACTTTATTTGTTTTTTTATTTTTTATTTTTTTGAGACAGAGTCTCGCTTTGTTGCCTAGGCTAGAGTGAGTGCCGTGGCATCAGCCTAGCTCATAGCAACCTCAAACTCCTGGGCTCAAGCGATCCTACTGCCTCAGCCTCCCGAGTAGCTGGGAATACAGGCATGCGCCACCATGCCCGGCTAATTTTTTCTCTATAAATTAGTTGGCCAATTAATTTCTATTTATAGTAGAGATGGGGTCTTGCTCTTGCTTAGGCTGGTTTCGAACTCCTGACCTCGAGCAATCCACCCGCCTCGGCCTCCCAGAGTGCTAGGATTACAGGCGTGAGCCCCCTCACCCAGCCTCCATATAAACTTTAGAATGAGTTTGTTGATGTTTATGAAATAACTTGCTGGGATTTGATTGGTATCAAGTCGAATGTATAGATCCAGTTGGGAAGAATTGACATCCTGACAATATTGAATCTTCCTATCCATGGAACATGGAATAGCTCTCCATTTATTTAGTTCTTCTTTGATTTCTTTCATTAGAGCTTTGCGGTTTCCTCATCTAGATCTTGCACATATTTTGTTAGATTTATACCTAAGTACACACAAAATGTGACAATGGGTGTCTCATAGGAATACTTACCAAAAAGCAGCCACAGCAGAGGAGGATTTTAATAAGAAGGTGAACAAGATGATCCGTCCTGACAGCATCAGCTAGCCTCTTTCCCCAGCCACCCTGGTCCTTGTCCGCTGGGCTAGTGAGTATGCCAGCCATGGGGCAGGGCTGGGGACAGACATGGCAATGTGGATTTCCACTCATCAAGGCTAATTTGACTCCAGCCAGTGCTGAGTGCTCAACCTGCCAAGAGTAGAAATCTGCACCAATATGGCACTGTTCCCTGGGTTAGGTGAGGCAACTAGAAAGCTACCTGGCGGCAGGTTGATTACACTGGACCACTTCCATCATGGAAGGGGCAGTGCTTAGTCACTGGAAGAGACATTTTCTCTGGTGTGGATCTGTCTTCCCTGACTACAGTGCTTCTGCCAAACCCACTTTCCACGGACTTAATTCCATCCACCACTGCTTCTGACCAAGGAAGTAATTGTACAGCAAACGAAGTACATCAGTGGGCTCATGATCATGGACTTCATTGGTCTCACAGTGAAGCAGGTGGTCTGAGCAGAAGAGTGGAATGTGTTTTTAAAGGCTCACTTATAGCACCAGCTGCATGACAACACCTCGCCAGCCAGGGGTTAAGTCCTCCAGGATGCAGTATGTGCTCTAAGTCTGTGACCAATGTTTGATGCTGTTGCTTTCTCCCACAGTCAGGGTTCCTGGGTCCAGGAATCATGGGCTGAAAACGGGAGTGGCTTTTCTCACTGTCACCCCTGGTGTTCTAGTAATGATTTCTCCTTCCTTTCTCTGCAACCTTGTGCTCTGCTAGTCCAGAATTCTTAGTTTCTATGGGGTGAATGCTTCCATCAGGAAACACAGTCATGGTTCCATAAAGATGAAAGGTGAGTTTGCCATCTCCTCATGCCAGTGAACCAACAGGCAAAGAAGGGTGTTCATTTCCCTCCTGGGGTGGCTGATCCTAGGCACCCAGGGGAAACTGGGCTGCCATGACACTGTGGGGTGAGGAGTGCGTACCCCATGTCCTGTGATGGGTGTCAAAGGAAAATGGCAACATGGAGGACTGGTAATTGTTCGAACCCTACAGGAATGAGGATTTGGGTCGTCTCATCACGTGAGGAGCTTGGACCTGCTCAGGCACTTGCCGAGGGACAAAGGGAATATAGAATGAGTAGTAGAAAGTGATTATAAATATTAGTTAACATCCACATAACCAGTTTTAGAAATCAAGACTATAATAGCACTGAATTTGTTAAACTTGACATAAATATATCTGCACATATATTAACCAGTTTTTTTCCTATTCCTCTACTCAGTTTCCGTACTATATAACATAATATGTGTTAATAGTCGTTAACTTTATATCTCAATTTTTAAGTTGTAATATATCAAAAAGGGACTGTGACTCAGTTACAAGCAAAATGAACATCACTCAAAGATGAATGAAGAGATTTGTATTTTCTTTTCGGGAGAGGGTTAGTATGTTTTCTGTTGGGTGAGAGAAAGTGTGTTATGTTAGATGGAAGCATGATTCTGTCACTGTCTTTTTAGAAAGTCATGCCCACGACTGGCCTTCTGGTCTTAGAGAGAGCCTACAAAACAGATGAAGCTAAGACTAGAGCAAGAGAATCCATGTCTAACCTTCGTTTTTGCACGCAACACTTGCATGATGTTTTCCGCTCTTAGGAGTCATTTGCATCATTTTCCTATAAACTAAAAAATCAATGTACTTTGTTGTGTGTGTCTGTCACGGGAAAGGGAAGAGCTCTTGTGGCTACTACCTTGGTTTCTGCTGTCTGTCTGTCTGTCTGTCTGTGTGAAGGGCTGCGGACTTCCTCTTTTGTTTGCTCTGCACTGATACGACCAACTTACAACTTAGGATTCCAGAGGATGGAGGTCAAAAAGCTAGGTCCTTAAAGCACCTAGCTCAGTGCCCTGAGCGTGTGTGCAATTTAATCAATAGCATTTGAGGTTACAGCCAATTCACTGCCTCTCTGTTTCCTCGTCTATAGAAAGGCGTAAGGATTCATCTCAATTTAGCTCGATTCGATTCAGAATCATGGCCTATTCATGGGAGGAAAGGCCATGTGAGTGTGGCCAGGGCAGGGGAAATAACACTTCAACCAGGCCCACTTGCTTCTCTCGGGGACTATCGGCATGTGAAACCTGGAAGAGACCATGCCTGGTATCTCTGTTCATACCACTTGTCTTTGAGGTCATTATTGGTCTGAATATTCTTTAGACTAACCGAAACGAAAAGAAACCGTTTTGTAACCATCTGTGGCTTGTGCCTGTAGTGACTGTGGGTATTTGTGCTATATCTCCATGTCCCGCTGGGCATTGGCCCCACCTCACGGCCCCACTCCATCGCCACCTGTGCACAGGTAAATCCTTGTCCTCATGAACGCTGAGGGCAACCTGGAGTGAGAAGTGGAGGGAAGACGTGTCCTGAAATGGCAACATGCACCCCGGGGTGAGGATGAAGGATACGTGAATGTTGCTGCCTGACAGCCCGGAGTCGTGGCCCCATGTTGCCATGGTGACGGAAGCACGTTGCCGCCAAGTGCGTGAGCAGCTCCCATGCTTTTCAGCAGCAGCTGGTCAGTGCCACCGCCGTCCCTGAATTGCTGCCCCCCTGAGCTGCTACTTGGCCCCAGCTGTCCTGATCTCTGTTGACAAATGGTTGTCCTTCACAGTCAAACCACTAACAGCACTCTAATTAATGAATGTGCTAATTATTCTTCCCTACTCCCAGCACATTTGTCTAACTAACCTGTCACAGCAGATCAGCACGGCATATGCATAATCACCGGGTAGCTGGGAGCAGGGTCGGGTGGGAGGGAGGGGGTGGGCTCCTAGCCTTCGTGTCTTGGGGCTATGTTATTTCCTGCAAAGTATATATGTTTTCCTTTCTTTCCTTTTTACAAACCTGTCTTCAGGGGGCCGTGGGGCCATTGCTCAGTTGGCTAGCCTGTGAGGGGACTGCCAAGCGCGGGCGCAGAAGGACCAGGGAGTCCCAAGTTCTGGAAACGATGCCAGCAGCAGCACTTAGGGTGGTTAAAACCCTGGACTTTGAAGCTGGACAGGCCTGGGTTTGAACCCTTCTTCTGCTCCTTGCTACTTGCGTGTCCCTGACCACATTTTCAAACCTCTCTGAACCTCAGTTTCACCTTTTGGGCAACAAGGGAGAGTAATTTGTCCCCCAGAGGGTTGCATGTAGGAGCACACATGGAGCTCTGGGCACAGTGCTGGGCACAGCCTAGGTCCTCAGCCCCAGCCGCCCAGTTGCCTCCGGACGCTGGGCTGCTCCGGGCTGTCCGGCTTGCCCAGGGCCACCTTGTGCGGGAATCCGAGCCGGCTGTGCTCCTCTACCCACCCCCTCCGCCATCCACCCCTCCCCTGCGCCCCTTGTCTTTTTGTTCTGTCTCAGCAGCTCTCTATTGAGATGAATGGCATTTCCAGAGGCTTCACCTCTGATAAGTGTTCCTCCGCAGCCGCAGCCAGAATCCTAATGTGCACTCTGTAATTTAATGGCCATCTCGGCTGACTATTTATTAACAGGCTCCTCTCCGGTGAAGTGGGCTCGGCTGCAGCAGCCCTGTCTCCGCACGTGCTCCCCACGACCCAGCTCGGAGCGGGGTGTCCCTGAACCTCCTGCAGGCTCCGTCTGGGGGTTCTAAAGTGCAAAATCTGCACCTTTTCACCCTTGTGTGTGTGTGTGGGGGGGCGGGGGCCGCAGAGGCTTGGGGCCCTGCGTTCCACGCAGCCGGGAGGATTTCCAGGGGTGCTGTGGGCCGCCCCGTCGCGTGCTGGGGGTGCTGTTTTCTGTCCTGGCAGAGGCGGCACACATCTGCGCACTGCAAACATAAACCCTAGCGCAGGACGGAGGCTGGGATGAGCTTTAAAGGCAGCAAGGTGTAGGATAGGGAAACTTCTTTAAAAACTGGACATTTTAAGATGGGATTTAAGAGGTGGGCAATAGTAGGTACTCAGCACTCCCTCTCCCAATTCTGCTTTAGGGACCGGTCCCCTCAACCGTACGACTGTGGGAACTAGCAGGCTCTTCATCCTTCTGCCACCTGGTTGACCTCCCCAGGAAGGACACTCCAGCTGTTCTCCGCTGCCCCGAGTACGAGGGCGTGACCCCTCCTCCCCCACGGACCGTGCTGAGACACGTCTTCCTGCCGCCACGGAGCACAGCAGCCCTCGTTCTCTTTCAAGGCGAGGTTTTGACAAAAGCGTCTCTTCATCAAGGCCGAATAGGAGAGTCTGGGACAGAGATCGCAGGCGTCTCGTGCTGGGATTGTCATACGCGCTGAGAAAACTGTCCGGTAGAATGCCAGGCGACCGACCACCCAGCCCACCCGGCGGGTCCATTCTCACGTCTGCTCGTGTTTCCGAGACTGCGAAAGGGTCTCAGCGTAGGTCCAGTTGCTCGTCTCACAAAGCCCCAATTATTGCGACACCAAGGATCGCCAAGGAAGAAAGGAACTTTTGAATATGGCAGTCGCCTTGTTGGGAGAAGGGGAGAAGATGCCTCAAACGTGTCTCCCTGGCTTTTAAAAGAGCAGCCACGTGCCGCGGGGCGGGCTGTGGGGCTGGGGAATCCGGGTGAGGACGGCTGCCAGCGTCTCGGCCCCTCTGCCTGCGGAACACCCGCCACTTCTGGGAAACAGCTTGAAAGTTCAAGTAGTTATTAATAGTTAAGGGAGAGGATTGTCACAAAACATACAGGGGTCGCTGAAATTGGCCCACAGAGCAGGTCACACTGAGACAGCAGAGCCTCCCTGCTCTTGTGATTATTAAGTTTAAAAGAATTTCAGGGAAGGTGTTTCTACGGTTTTCTCGGAAGAGAAACTTCCAATCAATCACTCCCTGATTGATTGGAAGTTTTCCTCAGAGGTCACCTGCCACTCCATTCGACCCCTTACCTGGATTCTTTGGTTTTGCTTTTAATTCTTCGGTTTAAGCCACTCATTCCCTTCATGACCACTTTTCTGCAGAAGTGGAGATGCCAGCTGTCCCCTTCCCATCACCGTCCCTTCCCTCCCGCCTTTGAGCCTATGTGGCTGCCGCTCTGGGCCCTGCCATAGGTTCAGTGCTCAGTTCTTTCTTGGAATTCAAGGAAAGAAAGATAGTTCTCAGGATATGGATCATTTTGGTGCTTTATAAGTAAAAAAAAAACAAACTTTCATTTTTTTCTCCCTTCTTTCTCTTTGCTCATGTCAGAGATGACAGTGGCCCCCAGATTCTCTGGTCCCTGCCCTGGGTTGGTGCTGGTCGGGGTCTCGGGTCCAGGATTCATTCCGGAGACTGTCAGGGCAGCCTTCGGTGACAAGGCCGGCAGCGGGGTGTGCCGGTCCTGCCCGCTCCTCCCCCCAGCCCTGCTCCTCCGGCAGGCCACGCAGATCCACAGGCAGGGCACTCTGTGGCTATTTGAAAAAAAGAAGAAGAAGAAGAAGGCGGCACCGGGCAGTTGTGCTGGGGAGCTGTGGACATTCTAATGAAGAAAGACAGATCACTTCCCCTTCCTGCTCAGGGCAGGTCGCAGTGCCGGAGCCAGGGCAGTCCTCTCTGGAGAGCCTGAAGCTAACATGGATCAGGACGCCGTGGGCAATGTTGTCCTGCTGGCCATCGTCACCCTCATCAGCGTGGTCCAGAATGGTAAGGGAAGCCCCTCGCCCCGAAGCAACAGAGGGCAGATCTTGTTTGATGGCTGTTTGCAGGTCAGGCTTAGGGGTATGTGTGCGTGTGTCGGGGTGTCTGTATGCATACACGCTTTTGCCTTGTCTCTATCTGTTCCTTTTTATTTGAATGTATAGAGGTGTGTGTATTTCTATCTGAATCTGGGCTTTTCTTCCTCCCGGTCTTTCTTTCCCATTAGTGGTGACGGCTAGTCCCATTTGCAGAGCCAGGGCAACAATTTGAAGGCTTTTGCAAAAACTCTCAAATGAAGTGCCTGCAATCAGCACTTTTAAGTTATTATTTATTATTTTTATTTTTAGAGGCAGGATCTTACTCCGTCACCCAGGGAGGAGTGCAGTGGGGCAGTCACAGCTCACTGCAGCCTTGAACTCCTGGCTAAAGCGATCCTCCTGCCTCAGCCCCCTGAGTAGCTGGGACTACACGTGCACACCACCACACTAGCTAATTTTTAATTTTTTTGTAGAGGTGGGTTCTTGCTGTGTTACCAAGGCTGATCTCAAACCCCTGGCCTCAAGCGATCCCTCCTGCCTCGGCCTCCCGAAGTGCTGGGATTGCAGGCGGGAGCCACTGTGCCCGGCCACCATCAGCATTTTGACTATTAATTACTGTGGCCAGGGAAGGAGTGGGAGGTAATGAGCCTAGGAAGAGAAGGGAACAGTGGATACACATTCGTCAGACACTGGGCTTTACTAACTTATCTGTAGTGAAAGTGAGGTCACCATTTGGTCGTCTGTAGGCTAAAAAAAAAAAAAAGCGAATTTGGGAGGTTTGGAGGGAAAATCACCTTATTTTTCCTCTGTATTGCTTTTTTCTTTCTTTTGGAGAAACATGTGTTTTGTAACATCTTCTTTTTCTCCAGCAATGTATAATTTTTGGAGCATTTTCCCTACGCATTAGGTACTTAGAGAGAGAGCAGAAAATTTTCTTTTTAGGAGTTTGTGTCTCCATTACACTTGCTCTCAGTTTAAACATCAAGCGGGGTACCCGGATCTGCAAAAGGCAGAACTGTGCAGAATTGTCTCCTTCAAGTTCTGAGTTAGGACTGGCTCACGCTGTTTTTATAAGTATCTCTAGTGGCTTTGCGTTTTATAGTTTATGAAGATAGGGGGAAAAAAGGAGAATTATCGAGGGCAGCTGCTATAGCTTAGTGGTAATTACTGAACATTGGCACTGTCACGCTTTGGCACTTTGAGTATTCAATCACTTTGGGATGTTCTGATATTTCCCCTCATCTTGAGTGTGGACAGATGCTGGTGACGTGGGCTCTGGGCACAGAGCTGGGCTTGCCCTGGGCCTTCCGCACCAGAGAGGCCACCTCTGCCCACGCCAAGTACGTCCCCTACTGGGAGCAACGCTTCTCAGCCTTCTGACCCAAACATTTTTATACCAGGCCACATACAGTAGAGTGGCCGCTCGGGGAGGCAACAAATGGCTTCTTTAGGCTGTTGTTTCTTTAAACCGTTGTTATTTTACACAGAGCTCCCTTGGCTCTGTAAATCGGCCAGGGATTCCTTCATTCAACTGCATACACCGACAGAGAGCCTGCTCTGTGCCGGGCAGGGCCCTGGGCACATGGGGATCTAAAGGTGCACATGACAGCTAGGGTCCTGCCTTCAAGGAAAGGAAAGGTGACCTGAAGTGACCTCTCCAGTCCCCTCGGAGGCAGGAGCATGGGTGGGTGGGTGGGGTGTCCCCTCCGGCTCTTCCCCCCATACCACTCAATAGAACTGAGTGACATCGGTGGACAGGGGACCTTGTGCCCTCTCCCTGCCTATGCAATGGGAGCCAAGCTCAGCTGGGGGCCGGAGTGCACCCTCCCCGGCTCCCTCTCACTTCGGAGCCGGGCTGGGCGCCTCCAGGGCTCTCTGCTGTGAGGCCAGAGTCCCTTCAGCTCTCCCGAGACTCGGCAGGGGCCCCGCCCTGGTCTGTCCAGCAAACCCCGGGCCTTTCCACAGTGGCCTAGCACGCCCTGACCGGACTGGAGGCGGATGGTAAGATTTCCAATTATTTTTGGCAGACAGGATTAAGCCGTCTTTGGTGGCACGAGTGGGGAGAGGAGGTGGCATTAAAGATGTCTGGGCCTGGACGGCCACAATCTGAAGATCTAGACCTTTCACAGACCACTGACGAAAGATCGCCGTGGCCTCACTCACACAGCTCCGGGAGTGGCGGGTGTGATGGAGGCTTCCTGGTCCGGGAGAGACAAGTGTAGACCCCCAGCGAGCTACTTTTTTGGGCAGGAGACTTTGTCACTTTGGGCAGACAGATGACTGGGGTGTGTGGCAGAGCCGACATCATGGCCCGCACGTCACCGCCTCCGTCCCTCCCCAGCCCCCCGTGAGCCCGCTGGGGCAATGTGTGGTCAGGGTGACTTTGCACAGGGCTGTCCTACTCGTGCTTGTGCTTGGGGAAGGGAGTTCCTGCCACTCCTTTGAAGCCACAGAAGAGCCCCTTCTGTACCTCTTGGTGGCTTAGGACAGGCCGTGCTGTCCTCTTGGGGAGAGACCTGAACTCCCCAGGTGAGGTCCAGATCACCTAGGAGGCCTTTTTGTAACTGTTAAATGTGCCTGTCGGGGCAGGAGGAGCAAACGTTGAAAAGACCTGGGAGATAATACCCTGCTTGTTTTCAGCTGCGAGTTTGTAGGCAATCACAAAGATCCAAACGCCTGTCCAAGCCTCTCTTTGCAATTCTAATTAACCTCAGTGTTGCAACCCTAGACCGACCTTACAGAGTTCACAAAAATATGCAAAAACGGTGCCTTTCTTCCTCCTCACCCCTCCAAATGCCATTCTGAACCCTTCCTGTTAGTTTTGAACAATATTTCCATGTTGTTACCAGGCACTGCACACGGTGTCCCAAGACAATGAGGTACAGTTCCACACGCATCCACGATGGGGGCTGTCACTCTCGGGACACTCTGTGAGCCTGGTGTTCCGGGGCAGAGCAGCCTGCCCGGTACAACTTCCTTCTCTGCCTTTCAAACACGCGTCAGTCACCAAGATCTTTGAACCTGTGGCCCTTTTCCAGCTCGAGCCAGCAGAATGCAAATTTGGAAAAACGGAGCACAAGTTTAAAATACATTGTTTTAAGAAACCTGGACCAGAGCTTTCAAAGCCTGGTTCCCAGGGGGTATAGACACATGCACTTCCTATGAATAGCAGGCAGAAGGCCACCAACCTCTCGTGCTCAGGTAGGCACAGCTTGGACATGAAGCAAGCACACACTGTATTTGGAGAAAGTGATTTTCACAGGAAGCCACACGAATGAGAGTGGGAGGGGACAGGAGCTGAGGGAAGGGGCTGGGGTCCCCTCGCCGGCAGAGCCACGGCAGAGGAGGAAGGTGGCAGGTGTTGGCGTCAGCCTCTCTCCTCCAGGAGAGGCGAGCTTCTCCAAGGTTCTCCTTACTGGGATGGCAAGAAGGGAGACGCAATGGCCCTGGCGTTGCCAGGGTTTGTGAGCCTTGTGCTAAGGAGGGAACTGGAGCTGCCATCCCTGCTGTCCCCACCCCAACGCACACACTGGCAAGGAACCTCATGGGCGCCAGACTGGAAGACCTCGCAAGGCAACCTGGGCTTTGATGTTCTCTGGAAACAGAGTCATAGACTCGTGAAACGCCCCCAAGGCAGGAATCTTCTTTCCAGAACCCCCCCACCCAGTTCCCACCCCACACTCCGGTGAAGGGGAGCTCACAGCCCGTTGGGGAAGAGCTCACTTTGCATCAGCACAGTGCTTCCTGCTGTGCGTAGTATTATTTCACTTAGTTCTTGCACCCTAAGAAATATATATTATTATTTATTCCCATTTCATAGGAAAGCAAAGTGAGGAATGGGGAGGTTGGAAGTTTCCTAGAATCACGAGGGGGTGTAACCGGATTCCAAACCTAAACTTCTGACTCCAGAGAGCAGACACTTGCACCATGTATATTGCCTTGAACTCATTCATTCAAGCACTCACAACTAAGGAAGTTCTTTCTTATGTGGAGCTAAAACCCCCTGCCTTACACCTTCTTTCCGGTGATCCTAGTCCTGTTCTCTGGAAAAGCTTACACTGTGCCTACTGCTTCTGTGTTTACAGCGTCAGCTGTACTGTCCCTTCTTCAACACGTCATTTCTCTTATGACTTGGTTTCCAGAGTCCCATGCCGTTGGATCACCTCTCCTCTTCCACTGTTCCTTTTAAAATGCAGATGGGTGTTTTCTGTGCAGGTGTTCCTAAGATCCAGACACCGATTCTATTAAAATAATCTATATACTCTTCTGGGGACTTGTGTCATACTGCTGATCATATTGGCTTTGCAGTGAACTAAAATCTCAAGGTCTTTTTATGTGACTTGGAGAAACTTATTTAATTTCCCTGACCCTCAGTTGCCCCCACTGAGAAGTGGGGTTACTAGGGACCTCCACATGTGGTTGCTGATGGTCTTGCTTGAGATGACACGGGTCAAGTAGCCGGCATGTTCCCAGTGACTGCAGCCGTGTCACTCTCTCTCGCTTTCTCTTTCTCCCTTTCACTTTGTTTTAAGGGTAGGGAAGATCTGCGGGTGTTTCCAGGGTAAAGAAAAAAGGGAAGAGACTGAAGTTTCCAGAAGTGGGAGAAGCAGCAGAGAGTGGCAGGACAAGATCCAGACCTAGAGGCAGGTGCAGAGAAGCACAGCCACGTCTCGCTGCTGTGGTGCGAGTAACCTCTGACTTTCTTAGCACAGTTGTCCCTCTGTGTCCGTGGGGAAGCCCCGAGGATACCTAGTCCTGCAGGTGCTCACGTCCCTGATATAAAATGGCATAGAATTTGCACATAACCTACATACACCCTCCCATGTCCTTTAAATGGTCTCTAGATTGCTTGTGAAACCTGGCACAATATAAATGCTCTGTAAATAGTTGTTATGCCATATCATTTAGGGAATAAGGGCAAGAGCAAAGTCTGTGCATGTTCAATACAGATGGAAATGTTTTTTGACTATTTTTGATCCCCGACTGGTGGACTCCACTCATGCGGAACGGCAGACATGGGGGTGGGGGTGGGGGCCTGGCTGTGCGAGCCCAGTTCACATGCTCAGAGGCAGAAGATGCCGTCCTGGGCTCTAGAAAAAAAAAAAAAAAAGATCAGAATTTTCTATCATGCTCTGTGGTAAGAAGAGACATTCAGAATGGACAGATGTCCTAAACGCTGTGTGGCTGATGGAATCCTCCAGGCAGCTTCAAGTTGACAGCAAGAGTAAAACATTTTCATACGCCCAGCTGAATTTTAATTCCCGGCTTCCCCGCTCCAGAGGCCAGCTGACTCTGAGAAAGCTACTTCCCCTCCCTGAGCTGCAGGGTCCTCTTCCGCAGCGTGGGGACAGTGCCATGCCCTGCGCAGGGCGGGTGCAAAGCCAGCCGGGGGATGTGTGCCAGTGCCTGCGCTCGCGCCCAGAATGTGGCAGATCCCGCCTCTGGAGCCAGCCCTGGAGACGTGCTCACGACAGGCTCGTTCCTACAGAAGGAATGCGTTTTTGCCAACAAGAAAAAAAAAAAACAAAAGCGAGAGGATTTTATCCATATGCACACGTGATAAGGCAACCCTCTTCATGTCTTCTCGAGGAGGCTAATAGGGAGTTGATGAAAGGGAACCCCGTGGTGGTTGGATCCCTGGCAAACACAGGCATCCCCTTTTCACTCTTGAAAAGGGAATAAAGGGATAAAATAGGAGGGGGAGCGGGAGGAGGCCTGCACTCCCCCACCATCCAGTCTCTAGTCACACCCGCCACACTCCGTCTTCTTGGGGACTCATATAACACACCCCACCGCAGCTGCTATCTTGTCCCCTGATCTGGTTCTTGCAGGCTAAGCACCCTCCACCCTAGCGACAGAGTGGCTTCTGATTACGCCACTCCACTGCTTAAACCCGCCAATAACTGCTTTTGCTCTCAGATGGAACTAAGTTCCGAAGTTCTTCACATGGCTCTTGGGGGGTCACAGTCAAACGGCTACACCCAAGGGGCGCTTCTCAACGACCACCTTCTTCAAGCCCTGGCTCAGTCCTTGCTTTCTTACTGGGGCTCTCTTTGCCCAGCTCTCGGGCACTTCCAATGGGCCCTTACCTCGCGCTGCGTTTTCTTTTGTCCATAGCACAAAACGCTGTGTGATTTCAATTTACGTACTTTTTTTTTGAGACAGAGCCTCACTCTGTTGCCCAGGCTAGAGTGAGTGCCGTGGCATCAGCCTAGCTCACAGCAACCTCAAACTCCTGGGCTCAAGCGATCCTGCTGCCTCAGCCTCCCGAGTAGCTGGGACTACAGGCATGCGCCACCACGCCGGCTAATTTTTTCTATATGTATTAGTTGGCCAATTAATTTCTTTCTATTTATAGTAGAGACAGGGTCTCGCCCTTGCTCAGGCTGGTTTCGAACTCCTGACCTTGAGCGATCCTCCCGCCTCAGCCTCCCAGAGTGCTAGGATCACAGGCGTGAGCCACCGCTCCTGGCCCCAATTTATGTACGTTGTTTACGGAGTGTGGTCTGTCTTCTCCTCCGCTGTCCTCGCCAGAACATCCGCTAAGGGGCCAAGGCTCCTCGCCTGTTTTGTTCTCGGATGCAGGCTACGTGTCTGGTGGGTAGCAAGTGACAAGGGACACATGTCATTAAAATAACAGGTCAAATAACCTACCTCTTTGGCCTTCTCTGGGGTTCTGCGGCGTCCCGCCCAAGCCCCAAGCCGGACGTGGGCACAGCCCCTGCCGCCTGAGCAGCACGATTCCCCCCCTCCCCCCGTTGTCCCTGCCCCTCCATCTGCTTGGCTTGTTCCCACTTGCTCTTCAGGTTTTATCTGGGGTGTCATTGCCCGTGGGAATCCTTCGGTGACCCCAACACTGAATTAAGCCACCTCCTTTGACCTTGACAGCACCGTGTACTCACTCAGTCGCATCCTGGCACCAGCAGCTCTGCAGCGTAATTTCTGCTTTCCCCGTTTGTCTGTTTCTTTAGCCTGTGGGACCCTTGGGCGGGGTGTGGGGGCTGGGGGGCCGTGCCCTGCTCGCTGCTGCGTTCCCAACACCAAACACAGCCATCGGTGCACAGCAGCTGCCGGGAGCATTTTTGCTAAAAGACAGTTGATGGGGGACATTTAGGGCTGTTCCTGAGGTCCAGTCGGGCAGACATTTGACATTCTGGTGAAACAGTGAAATGACAGGTTCCTAAGCTTGCGGGTTATGACCCAGACCCAAACCTTTCCCTCCGGCAGGGTTCTTTGCCCACAAGGTGGAGCATGAGAGCAAGACCCAGAATGGGCGGAGCTTCCAGAGGACCGGGACACTTGCCTTCGAGCGGGTCTACACTGCCAAGTGAGTCCAAACTCGGGTGCTGCCGACTAACAGCAGCACCCGAGTGGGGGTGTGGGCATGGGGCCTCTTTACAGGAGCAAAGCCCACCCTTGAGGCCACTGGGCTGTCTGGGCCTGGGGGGCTCTGTGGACACCCTTCACCGTGGTGGCACGTGCTGGTATTAAAAGAGAAGTGGAGATATCGGGGGTGGGGAAGGGGTGATCTCCACAGCTCCAGAAACATCTCAGCGCGTCATTTGCTCAGAGGAGTTGACCCATTTCCTGTGGGGTTAGACCATAGGTGCTACCATGGACACCAGCCCTGACGTATCCGCCCGGCGACAGCTTCAACTCACCCCTCCCCCGCCTCGAGTCCGGAGGTGACACCCGTGCATTTCCTAACGCCTGGTCTCCTTGAGCAACCAGAACAAGGGCAGAAAGAGTGGGGACATTACACAATTGTGTTCCCCGCTCTCAATCTTTACTTTGAATAAAAAAGCTGTCTGGAAACACCGGAGCAGCTCAGTGAAGCTGGTGCAATCTATTTGGGATGCAAATCCCGATGGATGCTATTCAAATGCTCATTTCTGCTTTATGCAGAAGGTATCTCAAGGTAGGGGTCCGTCCCAGCGTGGGGTGTTGGGCGGCTCATCTGCACCCCGGCTGGAGGCTGCTCGCCCAGGAAGGCTTCATGCTGTGCGGCCCGCAGGGGAGCTGGCCTTCAGTTCCAGCCTGCTGGGGACTCTGATGTCCCCAGTGACACAAGCAAACTCAGGGACGAGGATTCGCACTGATGGGCTGGGAGGCCCTGGCCCCTGGGGGCCCTATGGGAGCAGCTGGGAGGGGGGTCTTCTTCAGGGGCACCGTTGGCCTCCTGTAAACGACACTGACGTCACGGGATCTCGACTGGACAGGCCTGCATCACGGACATACCTTCTCTTCAGTCCTCTGCCTCACCTAGGTATTTTTTATTTTCTCAGATGTAGGCATCGGGGCACTGGAGGGTGGTCTTCTTCTCCATTGTCGTTTTTTGTCCCTGGCCCCTTTGCTCCCTCAGCTTCTGAGTTGCTGTGTACACTGCCTGGACCACTCGTGACACACTGGCAGGGTCGACGCAGGCTGGCTGCGTGCTCCTCTAGCTCTCTGCACCCTTTGCCTTTCCTGGCCGTTCCTGGCAGCTCCCAGTGCCACTGCAGTGGGCCTCCCAGACCTCCCGCCGTCCCCCCACCTGCTCTGGACCCCACCCCCTCCTGCCAAGCACCCCTGTCCAGGGTTATGTCTGATCTCAAGGAAATCCTTTGCTGAACCACTTAGAGGAAGGAAGATTTCTATTTCAACATCTGGACTTTGGTTTGTTAATTCTCAGAATCAATTTAAGAAGTTTAAAGATACGATTTAAGACATGTTAGACCCACATGAAGGGGGGTAGAAAAAATATGCAATTGCTGTCGACCTCTTTCCACTCTTTGCACCATTTGCAGGGGGAGATGCAAGAGCCCCTCTTGGACAAATCTAGGTGCATGACATGCAAGAAAGTATTTTCCATCAGAGGCAAGGTCAAAACCTGTCCCTAAACAGAAGCCAAAGAAAATGTTACTACTGGGCTACCAGTTTGGAAAGAGAAACTTCCTCTGCCCAGAAGACCACTTTCTCACTGGTTACAACGTGTTCCTGTGGACTCCTCAGCTTGCCCATTTTTGGAGAAGCTACAGTGGAATTTCACCATACCTGGTCAGAAGTTTCCATTTTGCCAGAAGTAAAGAAGAAATGGAACTGGCCAGGCCATCTAGTTTCTGCCACTTCCCCCCAGGGATGAAATAGCTCCATTTCTGAGAAGCCATTGTGCTCACGCCTGGCCTCCTTGGTGGCCGGCCTCCAAATTGCAGAAGCCCCCTTTACCTGGTGGTTGTGCCGTGTCCTTTGGGGGTGGTGGTTTGGAAGTTCTGCAGTCTCGTGGGGTTCCAGAGGGAAGAAGGCATGAGAGGAGAATGGGGGGGCGATTGTTGCTGCCTGGGTGTCCCCTCAGTGTAGGTGCCAGAGCCCAGCTCTCAAAACCCACCGGTCTTTCCCACTTCACCTTCGGGGGTGGGGGGAGAAGTGGAAAGAGGGAGGGAGAGAAAGCCATGGAGGGGCAGGAATGGGGAGGGCAGGGAGGAACATTTTCTGTAAGATAAAGTTTCTCAGACACGGCTGTGGTTCTGTTACAAAGACCACTTCCTCCCTGGCCCAACGACATGTATGTCCCTGTGTGGGGTGTGAGAAGTGGCCAAAGATCAATGCAGCAGGCGACTGCACGCTGGCAAAAGCCGGGGCAGCCTGTCTGCCTGCCTCAGCCAGGAAACTACCGGGAAGGGGCTGTGTGTCATTCCGGCAGAAAGTCGTCCCCAGTACTCGCTTCTCCAGGGGCCTCCAAAAGCACCCAGAAGGGTTACACGATGATCCACTGAGGTGCAGGAAGAAAAGAGTGGGCACTTAATCTTGCTATCTAAAAAATAAGAAATGAAGCTTCACTCATTTGTAATTTATAGATCGACCATAGTACATGTTTAGAATTTATTCATAAATATACCTGTCATAGGGTTGCATGACCAAAACTTTTGGTTGATGGGATGTGGGGGCACAAATGTTTAGTGACCATGGCTATAAAGGAAAAGTAGCATAAAGAACAAATGATACTGATGGGTTGAAAAGCCTGACGCATATTTTTCAGTGTAATTGCGACTGCTGACTGCTAGAGATGGCTCAAGATTCTGGGGCAGTTGATGAACAGACTTCCCCGCCGGCGACCATCAGCTCAGACCCGACCTTGATTAATGGTCTGTCCCCCACCCATCTCTCGGGAGGGCAGTGCTGAGTCAGCGTTTGAGAGCTAAAGGGAATTGGACCTTGACTTTCTGTTCACGTGTATAATATGCAGTTCAAGGCCCTGTTCCCAGCTGATGAGCACAGCTGGAGCGGCCTTGGTCTGAGTTTGGTTTTTGGAGAAAAATCCTCATCTCCTCCCTGGGGCTGCAGGTAAGCACAGGTTGCAGAGAGGAGAGGAGTCTCTGGAGACGTGTAATTTCTTAAAATGTGTTCCATGGGTTACAAGTTCATGGGGTATTAACAGGCATTACAAGAAAGAGTAAGTTCTTGTTAGCCAGACTTTCGAGAACCTTTGATGTACTGAGGGGCACTCTGCATCTTGTTTCTCCAGGAGGGGGATATCTTACTTAACTACAAACCCAACCCCCCCCCCTTTTTTTTTTACAGAGTATACTAAGTGTTTAGTGTTTCACAAAACACATTTTGGGAAATGCCACTCTAATGTTGCTTCTCCCCTGCACCTTTTGGCGTCCACTCTAGACTCCACTGCCAGCAGCACAGACTTGTAAGTTTATTTGAAAGCAATAGGTTTGCAATGATCCTATTGATTAGTATTGATACTAGTAGTAACTGCTATTAATGATATTTACTTATTTTAAATTAATCAAAATGAATTAACAGAGCACTAAAGTGTTCTCATGTTTTATTGCCAGAGGTGGAGCAAAATGACAGGGAAAATAGCAACGAGTCCTTTTCTCCATAAAAACACGGATAGTGCGGTGCATCCAATTGCAGATAGCGCAGCGAATTGCTGCAAGATCTGCTGAGCAGCTCCTATTCAGACCTCAAGAAATGAGCGTCAAAATGGGTTTGTCAATTCTGTTTTGCAGGGAAAAAAATGGCGCAAAACTCCTCAAAGGAAAAATCCAGGATGATAATAATTTGTCAGTGGAAAAGACATTTTCACGGGGGGGGGGGGGAGGGGGGCGGTTAAGAAGGAAGACATGGGAACAATCATAGCCGTTGTTTATTGAATGCTTAGTGTGAGCCGGGCAGAGCTTTATTTCGTTTTATCCTCACTACAGTCTGGGGAGGTAATTACTAATGTCTCCATTCACCTCCTATAGATGAGCAGATTGAGGCTCCGTGAGGCTAGGAAATGCACCCACGTTCACACGGCCAATAACTGGCAGTCCGGGCACTGGACCCAGGCCATGAAAACTTTAAAGACCACACAAGCAGCCTTAGGCTCCACGGCAGGAGGCGGCTGTCACTGGCCAAAGCCACTTGGATTCAGCCCAGTGGGAGCACTCCCTTAAGGAGGGACACGTGCTTGCGGCGTTGGGTGGAAGCTGTGCTGGAAGTCCTCGGTCGCGAGAGGGACTGGCTTGTGCCAGAGGGAGGGACAGGGCTCTGGCGTATCCTGGAAATCCAGAGGGACAGCCCATTCCCTGACAGGTGGGAGAGTATCATTCAACTCCAGACAGACCAGGTTTTACTAGGAACCAAGGTGGCTTGAAATAATAGGTGAGAATTATTGAACGACCGACTCAATGTCAAATCGCTGGACAGTTGTCTCTAACAAGCAAGTCCCTTGAACAATTAAGGACTTTCCTTTTGCATTACTGAAAGCAAGCAAACAAACACCGCGGAAACATGAGAATCTGGGTGGAGCAGGGGAAATCTTCGGTATTAATAGTGATGGCGTCAGATATCCTATCCTATCAGGCAGAGAATGTTATTTGATTGCCTAGAAAAGGAAATTTTTTCTCGAGTTTTCTTGAGCTGGAAGATGAATCACTTTCTCAGCCCCGAGGCTGCAGTTTGGGGCCTCTAGGAATGTGTGAGAATAGACGCGTCACAGGGGCTCAGCAGCTGCTGCAGCTGTAACTTGGGGCCTGGTTGATTCGCTAAGTATTTCACCCCCAATGGTAATCCGCAAAAGTCTCCTGCCCTTTGGAGTCTTACTGTGTCCAGTAAACCCAGTAAAATCTGGGGGACCCAGAACACTTAGCAAGATCAGCAGGGGGTCTGCTCTTTCTGTCCTGTGCCTGGTTCTTGTTGTGCCTGTACCCCAGGATAGGACACTTAGGTTTCTCACCCATTACATTCACAGACTTTTCTCCTGAAGGATCTTTTTGCCCACCAGAGGGGCATGAAGGTCCTCTTTGGGTCTCTGTAGGGAAAAGGGCAAGGGCTGGCCATCCCAGAGCTCATGGTGGTACCACTGAGGCGTGAGATCCTGGCAGTTTGAACAAGCAGTTTGAAAATCGCATCTTGGCTTTTACCTACGTAGTCTAAGTCACGTTAAACCAGTGGTTCTCAAACGTCAGCGTGCATCGAAGTCACCTGGAGGGCTTGGTAAGACACGGATTTCTGGGTCCTGTCCCCAGAGCTTTTAATTTCACAGGTGTGAGGTGGGCATGAGCATTGTGTCCAGGGGACACATTTCGGGCCCTGCTGCATTAGCCATGGACCCTTAGAGCCCAAATGGAGCTCAGACTCATTACCAGTCTCAGATAAGGAAACTGAGTCTGGAGAGATTGCTTTGCCAGTGATAAACAGCCAGTTAAAGTCAGGACAGGACAAAATCCTAGCCAGGTGCCCTTTCCACTGGACTGTATTGCCCTTCCCCTGTTGTGCCTCCCAAGTCCTGTTATGTTGTTTTCCAGGGACGGGCACATTTATTGTGCTGCCCTGGACTGTCAACTCCTCAAGAGGACACGCCAATTTAACTTAGTATAATCAAAGAATTAACAGACCTGGCTTTGGAGACAGACTGACCAGCGGGTGAATCCTGGCTTCGCCACTCCCTGGCTGGGTGACCCTGGGCAAGTTATTCAGTTTTTCCAAGCCTCCATTTCTCATGAAGCATGAGAATGTTTGCAGTGGGCAGCGTAATGTCCCCCACCCCCGAACACACCCACATCCTCATGCCGGAACCTGTAAATATGGCAAGGGGGAATCCGCCTTGCTAACCAGTGGACCTGAAAGTAAATAGGCTATCCTGGGTTGCCTGGGCGGGGCCCAGCGGAATCACAAGGGTCCTTTAAATGTGGAAGAGGGAGGCAGGAGGGTAGATGTCAGAGCGATTCAAAATAAGAAATACGTGGCTGGCTCGAAGGCAGTGAGTTGTCCCGATTGACTGTTCACGTCAGTCTCAGGTCAGACTCCCTGTTCTACTCTCCCTCTTCTCACTACTGCACTGACTAGTCTAAAAAAAGGAAAAAAGGACTTGCTCGGCCCTCGCTGATTTGAGGTTGGAAGGACGTCCTGCACCAGGGAATGCAAGTGACTTCTAGAAGCTGGAGAAGACAAGGAAACGGGCTCTCCCCTGGAGCCTGCAGAAGGAGTGCTGATCGTATATTGACTTGAGCACCCTGAGACCCAGTTTGGACTTCTGACCTCCCAGAAAACTGTGAGATGATAGATTTGTGTTGTTTTAAGCCACAACGTTTCTGGCCACTTGTTACAGTCACAAGAGGAAACTCATACAATCCTCGAGTGTACTCACAGAAACACGGGGAGTTTCAAGGCGACAATGGGTGTAAACCATCAGCTCCCTGCCTAGCTCGAGCGAGAACTCCCCAGGGGGCGAGGACTGTCTCTGCAGGCAGCTATGGCGCCATCAGCAAGCTGACTTTCTGAGCCTTGGCTTTTCTGAATTCACCTTGGTTTCTTTAGTGCTTGGAGATGACCTTTCCCCTCTCAGCCTGGCCTGCAGACCCAGGCGGCTTTGGGTTTCCTTAGTTGGGCTCTTCCCCGCTGCCACCCGGCCCGACTGTGGCCACGCCCTCTGTCTGCCTTGCGCTCTTCAGTTGCAAGAAGCGCATCTGCACGGCCAGGAGCAGGAAGCCTGCCACAGCGAGTACATCAAGAAACCAGGTCTCCGTTATGCTTCGCCGTAGGAACAGAGCTAATGGATTCTGCACACGTGTTTGCTTCATGCTATCGTCTGTTTCCTACGTGGCGGCCGACTGCCACGTCTTAGAGGGTGGATGTGAGTGGAGCCACGAATGGGATTCGAGCCTCGTGCGCGGTGATGACTGTTAACTGGGCTTTCAGGTGATTTGCAGGCCACATTGCAGTGACGTGTTCTCTGATCGCTTTCCTCCTTGTTTACTTATTCCACAGCCAGAACTGTGTAGATGCGTACCCCACCTTCCTCGCCGTGCTCTGGACTGCCGGGCTACTTTGCAGCCAAGGTAACTCGGCCTTCTCTTTGTACATTCTCCTATAATGTGCATCTCAGGGAGGTTCAAGGGGCAGGCTTTTTGTTGAAAAGACTTTGCCTGACCTCCAGCTGGCATCTGTGAAGCCCTGGAGAGGTGAGAGCCCTGGGGAGGGTGTTCCAGGCATGCTCTGTGCCGTGCAGAGCGGGTGTGATAATGCATTGCTAATGCTTGCTCCCTGGTGGCTGGTTGAGAGCCGCTGTGCTGACAAGGGTGGTTTAAGGCTAAATGTGACTCAGAATCCTTAAGCAGTGTTAGCTCAGATACAAGGGCATTATAAATGAGAGCGCCTGAGGGATATTCTGGGACCTGCTGTCACTGGCTCTTCTGCTAATAAGCTTCCAGCGCGGTGGCCCTCCTTTGGCATGCGTCCACAGGGCCACAGGCTGGACGGCAGGTCCCCAGCCTCCCCTGGGTTATCGGCAGCCCACAGTCTTGACTTCAGCAAGTAGGAAGAACAGATAAACTCCCAGAGTTGATTTAAAATTAAATGGGAACCGGAGTCACACTTTTTGGTCCCCTTTTGGGATTTAGCAATCGGCAGGCTTGGCCAGGCCTGGCATGAAGTGGCCAGTTCCTGTGGCTCAGCAGGGCATGCGTGGAATGGCCACAGGCAATCTATGACGAGCTATTTCATACTTATCCTTTTCTGTCCACTCTATAAAGTGGATAGAGTGGATCTTATTTCCCCCTGGCATGGGGCTCGTTCAAGGTTACTCAGAGGCAAGATGGGAGCCCCGGTCTTTCGACTCTAAATTCTGAGTGTTTTGCAAGTGTCTTTTTACTTTGTTCATTCATATAATAAAGGTACACTGAGCAACTACTATATGCCAGCCCAGTGCTTGGATATACAGGGGTAAATAAAACAGAGGGGCAGTGAAGCACATACCAAGTGGACCACAGGAGGGCCAGCGAATGGAGACATGGCCAGGAGCGAGAAGCGCCATGGAGGAGAAGAATTAGGCGCAGTGACGGAGAGCCGAGGGGAGGCAGGGCAGCGGAAACCACTCTCGGGACGCCATGTGGCCTCCTTCTGTGCTTAGGAGGCTGTCAGGGAGCTCAGCACTTACGTTCCATTTTCTATCCTGAGTTAAATAAGAAACATGTCTGGCATTACTTGAAAAATCAAGTCAAACTATGCTTATACAAGGAGTTATGATTCCTTTTATGTTTTAGATGGTGTTTGATCTAGATGAATGCAGAGTTGCTCTAGCCAGATAAATACAAAAGGAGTTTGAAGGTGTTTCTGAGCCCCGAAAATGTACATTCTTGTCAAAATAAGCTTTGGCATTGCCAGGGAACAAAAACATCAGTAAACCCTGGTTGATAATTGCAATTTCTTATGAATATAGTCGATTCTGGAATTTTTTTTTTTTTGGTTGAAAGGAACCCTGGAGAACATTCGAGCCCAAACCCTTCACTTTGCAGAGCAGAATCCCAAGCTCCGGAGGGATGAGTGGCCTGCTTGAATGTCAGAATTCTAGAGCCTGGATTTGTACCCTTCTGTGTTCTCAGCAGCTCTGGTCCCCATGGCAGCCACTCCCTGAAGAGGGGCAGTGAGTGTGGCCACTATTCATCCATGATCGCTATTAGCTCATGTTGGGTTTAATTCCCATCCAAAGAGAAATGGGCCAGTACCTTGGAGCAGGATCATTCATATGGGACAATGTAGAAAAAACTTTCTCCAAGGCAAATTGAGAATTGTGACAATTTTGTGATTTCAGAACACAGGATGAACCTCACAAGCGGTTTCTACTGTGCTTCCATTTCCTTACCTGCCATGTGACAATGGTATTTTGGGAGGCAGGTGGAGTTGTGGAAAGAAATGGGCTTTGGGGAGTGACAGGTCGGAGGCAAATCCAAGGATGCTCATTGCTGGTGTGTGACCCCTGGCCATGCTCAGCTTTTCTAAGCCTCAGTTTCCTCATTGTCAAACAGGACCACGGTCTATTTGAGTTCCTAGCAGAGTTCCTATGATGCTTAAGGGGAGTAATGTGCATTTAGCCCCTGACACAGGGCTTGGCATATATCAGATTGAGCCAAATGAAGCGGCCAATATCCAACGGTTTATAACCCACAAAAATGGCACTTTCGTGTGGTTCAAATTACAATGGAAGCTCAGTAAATGCCATTATTGATGGTGGTGATAATAAAGTTTTGAGGCCGGGTGCAGTGGCTCAAGCCTGTAATCCTAGTACTCTGGGAGGCCGAGTTGGGCGGATTGCTCGAGGTCAGGAATTCGAAACCAGCCTGAGCAAGAGCAAGACCCCGTCTCTACTATAAATAGAAAGAAATTAATTGGCCAACTAATATATATATATATATATATATATATATATATATATATATATATATATATTAGCCGGCATGGTGGTGCATGCCTGTAGTCCCAGCTACTCAGGAGACTGAGGCAGAAGGATTGCTTGAGCCCAGGAGTTTGAGGTTGCTGTGAGCTAGGCTGACGCCACGGCACTCACTCTAGCCTGGGCAACAAGCGAGACTCTGTCTCAAAAAAAAAAATAAAAATAAAAAAAATAAAGTTTTGAAATCAGAAAGACCTGGTTTCAAATCCACCTCTCCACTGGCCTGACTTTTTTCATTCACTTGACAAATGTTTTTTTGAAAGCACCTATGTGCTAGACACTATGTCAGGCATGGAGATGATCTAGGAAAAGACAGCTGTCCTCATAGATCTTTTGGCCTGAGCCTAAATTTCCTGATCTGTCCGATGGTGACAGTCACATGTTCCTTACCAGGTAGCTGGGAGGATTGCAGACCTAAGTTCCCCAAATGCCAGGAGCAGTTCCTGGCAGGTGTAAAGTATCTGTCAATGGCAGCTCATTTGGTATGTGAAAATGCTTGGAAGTTTTCAAACTGCTTTTTATATTTATAGTCTTATTTCACCCCACACTAATTTCTAATGGTAGGAAAACTGTAATCAGCCCTTTGTCCAGACGCAGAACAAATTGAGTACCTGTCCAGATGCACTAGTCCCAGGGAGCTGGGTTTTCTAACTCTTAGCTCAAGCATCCTGCGCTCCATGGGGTTACTGGGGCATTGCTCCTGGCAGTTTCCCAAAGACCTAGAATGCAAAGGGACTCTCCTTCCCTAGAGACTTTTGCTAAACAGTAGCACTTGGGCTCAGGAAAGGTTGAGCTCCGTGCTGTAGGCAGGCTCGGGGGTGAAGGGTGTGCCTCGAGAAGAACCATCCACAGAGCTGGGGTTCACGTCCTGTCCCCCCTTATCAGCTGCCAGCCTTGTACAAGCCCCCCTTTGACTACCTAAGCCCACGTTTCCACATCCAGAAGTAGAAATATTGGTACTGGTTATGTTGAAAGCACTCACGTTAGATGATGGATAAGCAAATACTTTCTAAACTCTGCCATGATGCTGCTATAAGGTAATGTTACTATTATTAAAGTCCTCAGGATTCTTCCAGCCCTAGGGCTTTTCTCTGAAGTGCATGCCAGCCTCAACCAGCAGAACTTGTGTCCTCTGCTAGACCGTGTGGCTGAGGTTGCTTGCATAACAACTGTATTAACATTGTGCTAACACAGCATATTTTGGTGTCTGTGAAACTAACACAGGTGTTTTCACTTCTCCACTTAGTTCCCGCCGCCTTTGCCGGACTGATGTACTTGTTTGTGAGGCAAAAGTATTTTGTTGGCTACCTGGGAGAGAGAACTCAGAGGTAGGTAACTGGGATTATTGAAGAACCATGGAGTGATTCATGCTTTTTGAGCAGGAGATGTGCTAATTCAAAAAAATATTCTGACTGGCATTTATAGCTCTGTAGGAGCACCTTGGGTGGGCGGGGGAGGCTGGTTAGGGAGTCCTCCTCCTTTTCTCCTTGAACTTTTAGGGCTCTGAAAATACAACTGGCGGACTTGCCTAGTTTTCTCATTGAAAGATTCCTTGGCCAGGCGCGGCGGCTCATGCCTGTAATCCTAGCACTCTGGGAGGCCGCAGCGAGAGGATTGCTTGAGCCCAGGAGTTGGAGACCAGCCTGAGTAAGAGTGAGACCTTCATCTCTACCAAAAATAGAAAAAATTAGCTGGGCGTAGTGGTGGGTGCCTGGAGTCCCAGCTACTCGGGAGGCTGAGGCAGGAGGATCGCTTGAGCCTATGAGTCTGAGGTTGCAGTGAGCTATGCTGACACCACTGCACTAGCCAGGCAGACAGAGAGATCCTGTCTCAAAAAAAAAAAAAAATATCCTCCATATGGTGTTGACTTTCAAAGGGAGCTGCACATTCCTTGCAACTCCACACCGTCTACTCCCACCCTTCAGAGTCTGGGGCTGGAGCGCCTTTATGTCTGGCTTCCCGGGCCTCCTGTGAGTGACACATTGCATTGTGTGTCTAGAGGAATGAGACCCAAAGCTTGCACCTTGCGGTAAGTTCTCTGGAGTAACAGATCTTCCAGGGCCCCTCAGCAAGAGTGCTGAGAAAATGAGATGCCGCCGTGAGACTGTGAGACTGAACAGAGCCGCCACCGATGGCGTTGTTTATAGATGTTGCCAGACAGAGAGCTCCGGAGCAGCACCGTACTGTCCTGACACCTGGATTGGGAAATCTGGATTTTAGCAAAATAAAGGATGGCACTTACAGAAGAGACGTCTGAGTCCCGAGAGATGGGAATTCCTGGCGTGGGCGCGGGGCTCCATGCCAGGGCTGCATTCTGGGAGGCTGCTGCCCCCTGTGCCTGTCTGTAACAATAGCACCCCTCTCCCGTGGCTAATGGGCTCTCTAATTGGATAGCATCCTTCAGCGGTGACAAAGGCAGTGACATCCTGGGGAGGTCGGCGGGTGGGAGTGATACATCTGGGGAAGCTGGGAGCCTGCGAAGCTCAAGGACTTGCGGGGCTCAGATCCTGAGCTGGGCTGCCTCCGGGAAAAGAATGGCAGTTCTCACGGCAATTCTGTCCCTTGCCGTCTCTTTCTTCATCCCTCTCTAGCGGCGTTCTTATTTATTCTCCAAAACCACAATTCCATTACCTCTCTTAATTCCCATCAACTCTGTCCTAAATGATATTCTTTATTCTCTTTTACCCTGGAATGCCTCTATTGTGTCTTTCCCCAGGTGAGGGGGGAGGAGTGTCTAGCAAGGAAATCAGAGCATCTCTGGTCTTGGGCTGGCCCCGTCTTCCTCGCCCAGAGTCCCAGGGATCCGCTCAGTCACTCCTCTTCTCTTCAGCTGTCACCACTTGCTGGAGGTCCTGCAGTGGCTTTAATTCTGAGACAGCCTGCAGAGCATGACACAATTTGTCCACCTACCCGAAGGCCCTTTTATTTGTAAAGGTTTTACTAACTAATCCCTATTAGGGAATGAACAGAGGTGGCAGAAATAAACAAAAGAATATAGACTTCGAAGAACTCTTAGAAATATTAGATTTCGGCCGGGCGCGGTGGCTCACGCCTGTAATCCTAGCACTCTGGGAGGCCAAGGCGGGCGGATTGCTCGAGGTCAGGAGTTCGAAACCAGCCTGAGCAAGAGCAAGACCCCGTCTCTACTATAAATAGAAAGAAATTAATTGGCCAACTAATATATATAGAAAAAAATTAGCCGGGCATGGTGGCACATGCCTGTAGTCCCAGCTACTCGGGAGGCTGAGGCAGGAGGATCGCTTGAGCCCAGGAGTTTGAGGTTGCTGTGAGCTAGGCTGACGCCACGGCACTCACTCTAGCCCGGGCAACAAAGCGAGACTCTGTCTCAAAAATAAATAAATAAATAAAATAGAAGAAATATTAGGTTTCTTTGGACCTCATTGGAATGTAAGTGGCCTGACCGCTTAAGTCCCTCCCTGGTCTCTTTTTAGATGATAATAGGAGGATCCCACCAGCCCTTTAGCCCACTGTCTGTGTGGGTTCTAGACCCTTGCTGCCTGCCCTGTAGCTGTGGCAGGCATCGCCGATGAATCGTGGTGCTCTTTCTTGCTGAGACCAAACGTGGCCTCAGAATCCTTTCTAACACAGAGTTCTGAGCAGTTGTCCTCAGTAGAAATGGTAGATACTGGAAGAAATGTCTAAGCCTGAGACCAAAATACAGCCTAACAGACTCAAGCCTGAGGGGCTCTCGGTTGAGTGCAAGAGGATTTTCAATTCTGCCTTCTAGAAACCTCTCGATAATACCCTCTTCAGTTGGGGGCCCACCTCCTCTCTAGGTCCCCCCTCTGTCCCTGGGCTGTGTCACACCTGGACTCTGTAGACACCTAATAACCTACTTTTGTCCTTGACCTCACTAACTGAAAAGGATACTTACTGCTCAATGAGATCTTTCCCCCTAAATTTCTCTGGGGGGCTCCGGATCATCTTTTTGCTCCTTCCTTGAAGTTGCTTTGGCCTTGACCACTTCAGCAGTATTCTAGTGTCATTCTTGGTCCAGCGGGTAGGTAAGACATTCCTGAGCGTGTTTCCCCTGCCAAAACAAATGTATTAGAATCGTCTGGGTGCTTATTGAAAATACAGATTCCTGGGCCCCACCTGGATTTACGAAGCCAGAATCTCTGTCTGGGAGGCCCTGGAATCTGCATTTTAACACATTTCTTGAGGTGATTCTTATGCACGCTGGAGTCTTCTGGGAATCACTGGAGGCTATTCATGCCTCTTTTCTGAGAGCGATTCATTCATTTGACAAACATTTGTGGAGGCTCTAATTTATCGGAGACGTGTGGGTGAACAGAGAAGACGAGATCCTGCCCTCACAGAACTAACAATTTTTATTTCTTTTAGAAGTCACCAGGTTTAAAGTGACGTTTTCCCACTGAAAAGAACAGAATTTTAAAACCAGAAGGGACTTTAATGTTTTCTGTTCCTACCTCATATTTTGTGCACATGAAGAACTGGGGGTGGGGGTGGGGGGACACAGAGGGCTGAGCGGGGGCTGGGACTCAGGTGTCCGGGTGCTCAGTTGCACCAACTGCCACGCTGCAGCGCTGCATCCTAGACGTCTCTGGCACATTCGAGCCGGGCATTGGCTAGCCTAACGCCACTTTCATGCTTTCATGCAAGTTCCGTGCCGCCTGTGGAGGGTGCAGTTGTTTCAAAACTAATCACCCACTCCTGGTCTCAGAGGGCGGAGGAGACCTCAGGGAGTCGGTGTGGTGACGAGAGCAGGACTCTCACTCTGTCTTCCCAACTATGCGACCTTGGGCAAATCACTCGACCTCCCTGCTCTCAGTTTCCCCTGCTAGAGAACCGGTTAATAACAGGCCCTCACAGAGTGGCTGTGAGAATCGAATGAAGTCAAGGTTAGAAAACACCTGGCTCCAACAGATGCTTCGTCATTTAGTCCTGGCCTTCCCCACCTAGTTAGAGAGGATTATGTGTCGGCTTTTAGAAACAATAAAAGAGATGTCTTGCTGGTTCGAGGGCTGACGACCCTGTGCGCACGGTCTAGGCCCCAGCTTTCCCTTCTGCCTCATCTCAGGCTCTCGGTGGCTCTGCCTGAGCCCGGGGCAGGTCTCCCTCGGCACACGCCGTGCCCGCCTCCCGGGGCCGTGTCCCCTTCTCCAAGCTTGAGAGACTTAAAGATGCAGCATCTACGGCCGTGCCCGGCCTGGGGGCCCGGCTCACAGCCCCGTGGGGGAGGGAGTCCGAGGCCGCGTTCCTGCCTTCCACAGCCCGTGCATCGCCCAGGCGGGGTTAGGGAACCACAGTCCTGTCTCCCGAGGGGCTGCGGGGCTGCGGGGGGGCGGGATACGCCTGGAGACCTTTGAAAAATCCCACCTAGATCCAAGAACACCGGTCTTTCATCAGAAGGCACCGCCATTCCCATTTTTCACTACGGTTTTATCTTGAGTGTAAAACAGCTTCGCAAATCACTTTTTCTTGTTTCCATAATGAGCATATGGTGGCCTCATTCCTGTGACAAATCTGAGCTGCCACAATATTTGACTTTTCACAATTTAATTTATCTGAATCTTCTGTTTTCTGGCTTAAAAAATATCCCTTCCTTGGGCGCCTTCATTTTCTTTTCACTCCTCTCACCAGCACGAGCAGGTGACTCTCGGTGCTGGTCTGCCCGGGCTGCTGTGACACAGAACCACAGGCTAGGTGGCTTAAATCAGCGGTCCCCAACCTTTTTGGCACCAGGGATGGGTTTCATGGAAGACAATTTTTCCACAGGCTGGGGGTGGGGTCAGGTGTCGTGGGTGGGGGAGGGTGATGTGTGGCCTGTGTCCTAACAGGCCATCGACTGGTACCGGGCCGTGGCCCGCGGGCCGGGGACTGCAGGCTTAAGTAACAGAAATGTATTTTCTCACAGACCCAGAGGCTAGAAGTCCCAGGTCAAGGTGCTGGCTGGGGTGGTTTCTCCTGAGGCCTCTCTGCTTGGTTTGCAGACGGCTGCCTTCTCCCATGGTCTTCTCTCTCTGAGCGTGTCTGCGTCCTAATCACCTCTTCTTATAAAACACCAGTCAGGTTGGATTAGGGTTCACTCACATGACCTCATTTTACCTTAATTACCTCTTTAAAGACCCTGTGTCTGAATACAGTCTCATTCAGAGGTACTGGGGGTTAGTACTTCAACAAATGAATTTTGGGGGGACACAATTCAGCCCATAACATTCTCTTTGGGGACCAATTATTCCCCCAATAAGGAGATAGAACGCCTTACTTCATGAATGTGACCTCGATCATGGAACCAAGGAGGGCCACGGAGCAGGGGAGTGTCAGGTAGCAGCGCTTTTCAGACTTGACTGTGGCCCATGGGGAGCTCGTCAAAACACGGATTTTGATTTGCTAGGACCTGAGGTTTTCCGTGTCTGACAAGCTCCTGGCAGATGCTGCTGCTGCTGCTGGTCCACGGACCACACTTTGAGTAGCAAGGAGCTTGACACTTAACTGCTTGAGTGACTTTCAAACTCTTGCAGTGGGAAAATTACGCATTACATTGAGAACATTTGGGGTGCCTTTCAAACAGTTAACATTTCTACATTAAACCTGTGGTTGCCGAATTCTGCTGTCTCTGGTTATAGTAAGAAACAGGATTCAGCAGTGTTAACTCACCTGTTCAGCTTAGTTGGCTGTTCTCATTGTGCAGTCCTGACTGCCAAAGGACGTGCTTGCTGGGGTCTCCTAACAGCCGGAGCAAGTCGTTGGACTGGGCTTTCAGTGCCATTCAGACAGGCCGGGCCGCAGTGGTCAGAGGAGGGCTCTGCAGAGGACAGGTAGTAGCCGGGCAGCCTCTGCGTGCAATCTCACCGGGGAGACGGGGAGACGCCTCCTGGCCCCAGCTGGTGATCCGCCTAAGCAGCTATGGATTTAGAGCCTTTGAGAGAAGGGTATAAATATATTTAAAAAGTCTCTCTCCCTCCACTCAAAAATGTAGGGGCCTGTCTTCCATCGCCGGGCGCCCAGCTCTCGGGGATGTGGACGGGAGCGATTCCCAGGCAGCCCCAGGACGACAGATCGAACCCTGAGATGCTGGAGCGCCTTTTAGATTCCACCGGCTTTATGGGCTCATCTGAACGGTCACTTCTAACGGTCCCACATTATACACTGTCCCGCATTATACACTTGGCCGCCAGCGGGGGCCTTGCAGGCTGGCAGTCTGGAGAGGGGCGGCAGAGGGAGGGGCCTAATCCCCGTCAGAATGCCTGGTGACCAGCAGACCCCGCCACCCTCAGGCCGTCCAGGAGCTGGAGTGCGGAGAGTGGACAGTGCAGAGGGTGGAGGGCGCGGAGGGCGGAGGGCGCGGAGGGCGGAGGGCGCGGAGGGCGGAGAGTGTGGTGGGACGGGTACGGCAGAGCCCTGGCGGCAGTGGGTTTCGATTCGAGGTGTGGGCTCTTTTAGCTTGGTTTTGAAATATGTTCGATGACTAATAATAGCTAAGACACGTCCATTCTTCACGTGCAGTAAATGGGTAAATGGAGCATTGTTGAGTAAAAGGAGCTATAATTTAAACCCCTTGTGTCTAAAATTTCCCTTTTTGTGTGTGTGTGAAGTTGGTGCCACTTGTGCTGCATCTACAGTTTTCTTTTCCCTTCTTTTCCAGCACCCCTGGCTACATATTTGGGAAGCGCATCATACTGTTCCTGTTCCTTATGTCCCTCGCTGGCATACTCAACTATTACCTCATCCTCTTCTTCGGAAGTGACTTTGAAAACTACATAAAGACGATCACCACCACCATCTCCCCGCTCCTCCTCATTCCCTGACTCTGCGGGATGTGGGGCTGGTGCTCTCGTGTAATCAATACCTGGAAGTCATCGTAACTCAGCCCTTGAAAGGGTTCTGCTCCTCTTTAGGTAGCTGTAAATCTCACGGCCATCTGGGCTGCACAGCTCGCGTTAACCTTGCTTTTCCGGGAAGAAGAAAATTTCGTGTCAGCTCCGCCCCCTCGAACGTGGCCCCAGACTTGTTACTCAGATCTGTTCCGCGTCTTTCTCGACTACCCTGCTCTCCGAAGACGTTTTGTGGCCAGATTTATGTTTTCCCAAAATAAAATGCAGACACATGTTTCAGGCTGATGGTTGAGTGTTTTGTGGGTTGTGAGGTTATTGTGGGTGTATCTCTATAGTCACATGCAACTAGTGTGTTTTCCGAACACAACCTAAATGATGATGATAAATATGCTCTCTTTCCCATGGACAAACTCCTTAGGGATCTTTTACTGACCATGCACTGCCCCCACACACACTGTGCCCGTGTAGACTAAGTTTGTATCTTTATACCAGGGGTCCTCAAACTTTTTAAACAGGGGGCCAGTTCACTGTCCCTCAGACCGCTGGAGGGCCGTTGGAGAGTGCGGCGCACATTCCACACATGCGCACTGTGGGCCCGGGACGAGTCGGCTGCTAAGCAGGACAGGCAGCGGCGGCAAAAACACCCCGAGAGCCGGATAAATGTCTTCAGCGGGCTGCATGTGGCCGGCGGGCTGTAGCTTGAGGACACCTGCTTTATACGGTAGGGCTGTGCCTAGCGTCATGCAGTTTAAAATGTGCTGCAATTCCCTGTGAGAGCCTGAGGTAATGGGGCCCATAGTAGGTGCCCCCAAATACTGGTTGAACAAACGAATAAATGAATGAATGAATGGGCTTATGAATCACCAGCTGGCTGTATTTAATAAAATATGTGATCTGAGCCCTTTCTGATCCCATGGACAGATTTGTAGCGATGCAACTACTGTCACAGTGGGTGCCACCTGGCACCAAGAGCACAACGTGGAGGCTGGCAGGGTGCCGTTAAGAGTGCAGGACACCCAACAGAGAAGCCGGCTTTTAGAGGGGAGTCAACTTGGTCAGGACTGAGCTCTCAATGGAGGCAACCAGAGTAGGTGGGTCCCTCCATCCCCCAGGTGCGTGTCGGGATGATCACAAGCTTAGGAAGGATGTAGAACCCCCTCCAGCTCTCCCCGAGTTGCCTGCGTGGGGAGCAGAGCTGATAGAGAATAGAGCCTTGCGTGGCCTGGGGTCCGAGTCAGTGTGGCTCACGTGGTGCTCAGGCAGGAGGATCTCTCCATTCAGGGAAAGGCCCCAGATGGCCCCAGGCCGGTCTGGTGGTCCAGGATGAAGCCCCTCCTGGGTTTGTGCTGCCAAACCCCATCCAACAGGAGCTCCTTGGCTTTGGGACAGTGGCCTCTACTCTGAACTCTGTCTACAGAGCAGGGCTCTTCTATCCAAGCTGCGCATTTCTTTTTCTTGGTGATGGGGAAGGCATGGCAAGTTGCAGCAGGAAAGGGGCCCCAGGGCCTGGTTTAGAGGTGGTAGGGCGATCGATCATCCCAACTTACCTGGGGCGGAGGAGTTTCCTGGGATATGGGGCTTTCAGTTTTCAAGCTAGGGTGGTCCCAGGAAAACCAGGCTGAATCAGTCACCCCAGGAGTGGGCTAGGCCAGAATATGCCCAGCGGAGCCAGGGACATCTTAGCTCCCAGAGGCTGTGCTGTCCAAACTGACCCCGGGCACCACCGTACCTTGAAAGGGCAAGGAGGAGAAACATCGTGACGCCCATCAGAGGCTCTGCTTGGTGGGGCCTGGGGTGGGGGAGAGTGCAAGCTTACGGGCACTAGGGGGTGGGGTAGAGCAGGCTTCATAATGATGAAGAGGAGGGTCTCAGGTGCAGAATTCCTGATGAGGGAGCCCTGCCCCCACTGGAGGCAGACTGAGTAATGGTCATACTCTCTGTCTTCAGGGTTCCAGACGTGGGGCCAGACCCCTGCTGCAGCCCTCCCTGAGTTCTAATATTTCTCTCTGAGCCCCAGTTTCTCATGTGTTAAATCGGGATAATAATAGTGCCAAACTCGTGGGGTCCTTCTGAGGAGTAATAAGATAAAACAACTGAAAATGTTGATAAGTGTTGGATAGAAGTTAGTCATTATTACTATCTTAATGAACTAGTTTTCTCTTGTGGCATAACACGTTTCTGCAAACTTAGGGGCCCAGAACAAGAGACATTTGTTATCCGACAGTTTTCAGGAGTCAGAGGTCGTCACGGCCTAGCAGGGTCCTCTGCCCCTGGTCTGACGGGCTGTAAGCAGGCGTCCGCCAGAGGGGAGAGCCGGCTGAAGCTCAGGACTCTCTGCCAGGTCCCTGGGTGTGGGCGAATTCAGTCCTGTGCAGCTGCAGGGCCGAAGCCCACAGCCTCAGCTCGGAGAAGCCCTTTCGCTGACACGGCTTTCTCGATAACCTGGCCACTTATGTCTTTAAGGCCAACAGGAGAGCATCCCTGGTGCTTTCTGTGTGACCTCCAGACCCCCTTGTAAGGGCTCACCTGATGAGGCCAGGCCCGCCCAGAGTGAGCTTGGGGACCTTAATTCCATCTGCAAATTCCCTTCACCTTCACCCGATGACATAACTTAGTGAAAGGAGTGAAATCATGTCCCAGGTCCTGCTCACACCCCAGGGGAGGGCATCCTACAGGGGGTGGAGATAGGGGATTCTGCCCACATCACTGGTCTTCCAGTCTCCAAAGAGCCAAAGGGAGCTGAGTGCATGTGATATTGGGGGCTCCTGGGGCAGAAGCAGGGAAGGGCGTAGGTGTGTATGGTCAAATTCCTACATGTGAACATCTGCTAGGGAATTCCATGAAGAAGGAGGCCAGGGTTTCCTCCACCTCCTGCGGGCAGGAAACTTTCTTAACCTTTTCTCTGCCCCCTGTGGAGGAGGGCGCAGTGAGTGGACAGAGGAAGTGAGACACATAGCAAGCGAGCTCCTCCCTCTCTCCATGTTCACTAGAACAGGGTTAATTCACGGGAATCCCCCCTGGTTGCAAAGAGATAACTTGTGAACTGGGGTTTTTGTATTCACCCCCGACCCACACCTTCCTCATCTGTCTCTGTCAGCTTGGGCTACTCTAACAGAACACCGTAAACTGGGTGGCTTTTGGAACAACAGAAATTTACCTCTCAGAGCGTTGGAGGCTGAAAATGGGAGATCAAGGTGTGGCGGAGTCAGTGTCTGGGCAGGGCCTGCCTTCCGGATCCCGGATGAAACCTTCTCGCTGAGTCCCCATGTGGTTCACGGGCACAATGAGCCCCCTTGTGCCTCTTTTATAAGGGACGCTGTCTTGGTCCATTTTGAGATGTTGTTGGGAAGGAATACCTGAGGCTGGGTAATTTATTTAAAAGGGTTTAGTTGGTCCCCTTGTTCCGGCTGGCTGAAGGTTAAGATTGGGCATCTGCGTCTGGGGAGGCCTCGGGCTGCTTCTGCTCGCTGCGGGAGTTGAAGGGGAGCCGGTATGTGCAGAGATCACATGGTGAGAGCGGAAGGAAGAGAGAGCCGCAGGGGTGAGCCGGGCTCTGCACAGCAACCAGCTCCGGAGGGATCTAGTAGAGTGAGAACTCACTCACCTCCGGGGGAGGGTATTAATCTGTCTGTGACTCAACACCCCTCTAATTAGGTCCCGCCTCCCACACCGGGGATTACATTCCAACATGAGGTTTGGAAGGAACAAACATCCAAACTGTAGCAAGCACTGATCCCACTCAGGGGTCTCCACCCTCATGCTCCACTCACCCCCAAGGTCCTCACCTCCTAATCCCATGACACTGGGGGTTAGGTCTCCCCACGCATGCTAGGGGACACTGACATTCAGGCTATAGTGAATATAGCCTCAGTGAATGTCCCACGGGTGACTCGGTTGCTCAGGTCCAACACTACAGGGCTCTGCTCCACCCCTCCTCCCTCCCGCCAGCATGCATTCATCCACGAGTCCCATCAGCTCTGCCATCAACAGCCACCCCTCCCCTGACTGTCCCCACCATGGTCACCCTTGCCTGGGCCAACATTCTCACTCCCCTGTACGATTTCCAGAGCCGTCTCCATCACATGTTGTGCCACATGCCTTTGCTTAACCCCACCAGGGACTCTCCCTGCTCTCAGGATGAGCCCCACCCGGCTTGCCATGGCCGTGCTGGCCCTGTGCCATCAGAGCCAGTCCCACCCCTCCCTCCCCTTCTCCAGCAGGCTCCAGCCACCCTGCCCTCGGCGCTGCTCCCACCTGGAGCCTCCAATGCGGAGCTCTGCTCAGACCCCTGCGGGCCCCTCTCTCCTTCTCCTCTGCGTCTGCTCTCGACATGCGTCCCCTCTGGGAGCCCTCCCCGACCACACCATGCCTGCGCTCCTCGGCCCACTGTCTCCTATCCTTGTTTGACTTCTCCTCTCTGTACCTGTCCCACCTGAAATTAGGTCATTGGTTTACCTTTTTGCTTGTTTTGTTGTCTGCCTCCTCCACTAGAATGTAAGCTTCCAAGGGTCAGGGGCTTTGCCTATTTTGTTAGGCCACACATGCAATCAATGCCCAATAAATATGTGACGGATGTATGAAAGGAGGAACTGGGTGATAAGATTGTGTCTGCATGTCTGCGTGACCACACGGTGGGGCATATGGTGGTTGTGGTGGTGCTGGCTATGGGCTATAAGCAAATTTGGGACAGGGAACCTAAAAAATGTTCTCAAATTTTAGCAAGCAAAGCCTCAGCTATGGAACTTGTGTTTAAAAATGCAAATTCTTTAGCAGTATCCCCAGGGATACATCAAGATTAAGGCCTAGGAATTAATGTTTTTCTTAAAATTCTCAGGGTTTTCTTGATGCGGAAGGTTGCAGACCACCCTTTTAGGAGACTTTTGGGGGGTGGGGTGGGGTCTGGATATGTTGCTCAGGCTGGTCTCGAACTCCTGGCCTCAAGCGATCCTTCCACCTCAGGCTTCTGAAGTGCTGCGATTACAGGGGTGGGTTACTACACTCAGGCCTCAGGAGATTTTTGCTCCAGAGCTGCACCACTCAATACAGTGGCTCTTGAGCCTGTGACACGTGGCTCCGCTGAGCTGAGATGTGCTGTAAATGTAAAATGCATGCTGCATTTTGAAGACTTAACGCAAAAAACTGGAAAACATTTCATTAATAATGTTTTTATATTAATTACACATTAAAATGGTGATCACTGTGGATACAATGTTAAATAAAACTCATTATTAGAATTAATCTCATGTGTTTCCTTGCGCTTTTAATGTGGCTACTAGAGAAATTCAAATGACACACGCAGCTCGAATTATATTCCTGTAGGACAGCACTGATCTGTGAGTTCTGTGGGAGTGGGCAAGGCCTCACAGCTGAAATAAAGGCCGGACCTCTTTCTGAGCACTCATGTCTAGATATGATTTCTTGAAGACAATATTGCAAAACGTGCCAGTGAAAGTTACCACAAGCAATAAACCGATCCTGCCTAAATCTGGAAAATAGTTCTCTGAAGCTTGTTACCATAAGATCATGGGAGTGTTTCATCAAGTATTTCTGATCACAGATGTGGCGCATTATTAAAATATCATTTTTACAGTCACCCTAGAGGCTAGGGTTATCTGAATATGGAGAGAGAAACAGCTTGTGGAGCTATTGTATAAATGAAATTACTAGAAAGCAATGCACTCAATTGCATATTGGCTCGGGGGGTTATTTTTATTAAAATGTTTAGAGAGGAGTTTCTGTTCATTTCTGCAGAATTGCTCTCCAAATTAAAAATTTGGTTTGACACACTAATAGACCATAGTCCCAAGAGAAGTTTATCTTCCTTTTTTCTTGTTATCCTTGCTAAGCACTTAGATGCCGTGCTGATAGGTAGCACATATTGTCTGTATGAAGCATATTTATTAAAATTGACTGCAGCTCTGCAAATTGGCACACTCTTACTTGGCCTAAAAGAAATTAGGACAGGTTTCAAGAAAATCAGGTGGTCTGTCTAAAGAAAGGCAACAACTCTGTCTCTCTTTTTGATAATTTTTAGAAACAAATTTTAATGGAAATTGACCTTAATAAGTTGAAGAAGTTGCTGCAAAACGGACTTGCTATTAAGTCCCACTGCGTAAATATCATGAAATGTAAGCCTTCTCAGAATTTAAGCTAATAGATAGGCACTCAGCCAATCACCAAGAGGACAAAAGAATGAACATTTATTTGATACATAATTACTTAGTTTAGTGCATACACATTTGGGTCCTCAACATCGGTGCTATGGCAACCAGAATGTGGCCACAGCAACTGTCTGGAAATTTCTATTCTTACCTGGAGCCAGGAGGCCATGCCCCACCAATCACAGAATCTCTCCCTGCTATGGTGTGAATGTTTGTGTCCCTCCAAAATCCGTATGTGGAAATTCCAACCCCAAGGTGGTGGTGTTAGGAGGTGGGGCCTTTTGAGAGGCGATTAGGTCATAAAGACAGAGTCCTCGTGAATGTGATTGGTGTCCTTATAAAACAGGCCCAAGAGGAGCCCATTTACTCCTTCCACCAAGCGGCGAGACAGTGAGACAGCACAGCACCATCTCTGCATCCGGACGCAGGCCTTGCCAGACACTCAATCTGCCAGTGCACCTGTCTTGGACTCCCAGCCTCTAGAACTGTGAGGAATAAAGTTCTGCTGTCTATAAGCCACCCAATCTATAGTATTTAGTTATAGCAGCCTGAATGGACTAAAACACTCCCCAATTATATTTATTTATTTTTGAGACAGAGTCTCACTCTGTTGCCCGGGCTAGAGTGCCGTGGCTTCAGCCTAACTCACAGCAACCTCAAGCTCCTGGGCTCAAGCGATCCTCCTGCCTCAGCCTCCCAAGTAGCTGGGACTGCAGGCATGCGCCACCATGCCCGGCTAATTATTTTTCTATATATTTTGAGTTGCCCAGCTAATTTCTTTCTATTTTTTTTTTTTTTTTTTTTTTTAGTAGAGATGGGGTGTCACTCTTGCTCAGGCTGGTCTCAAACTCCTGAGCTCAAATGATCCGCCTGCCTCAGCCTCCCAGAGTGCTAGGATTGCAGGCCTGAGCTGCCGCGCCCGGACCCAGTTATATTTAAACTTACCAGTGCATCGGCCAGTGATGCATTACAGGGTTGCTGGGCGCTGTGATTGACGCCATATGGCTGCATGATTCTTGTAATTTCAGCTTCAGAAGAAGGCTGGGAAAGGGGTCAGGAGAAAGGACGTGTGCGTGCGCATGTGAGTGCGTGTGCGCATGTGCGGTGGGTGCCTGCTGAGAGAAAAAGAGCTACAGCGACCTTTTGTGATTCATCCTCTCCATCTCCCTTTCAAGCACCTGGGTTAATGGGGACCACTCGAGTGCCTGAACCTCACCTCATTGTTTCAAAGCCCTTCCTTTTGCGAGTTCCCTGCCTTCGTTCTTCCCGTGTGGTGGGGCTATTAGTGAGAAATTAAATGGGGGAGGTCAGGCAGAGAAAGGAAGTGGGTTGCTCAGATGTTGAGAGTTGCTTGTGTACTTTTCTAGAATGTTCCACTTTATATCCGTGAGGGACTCCCGTGGTGTGTTATCATGAAACCAGGCAAATAAAATGCTGAGCCTAGGGCCTGGCCTCGAGGAAATGCAAAAAAAAAAAAACAAAAAACAAAAACAAAAAACAACAACAACAAGGAAAAAAAAGGAGCCATTATTTATTAGTCTTCCCCACCCCCATATTGATTACTCCTTTTAAGCTTTTCCTGGTTCTGCTGAAGCATTTTTAAGCATGGCGTCAGAAGAGCTCCCTCCCTGAGAGAAGATTCGGTGTTTGGGGTCACGCAGACCCGGGGAAGGAGACGGGAATGCCATTGAGGAGAGACAGGAAATAAAGAGGAGAATATAGGAGAAAGAAATCAATGTAATATGGAAATGTTACAGAGTTACTTTAAAGCACAGGAGAAACACGGAATTCACTGTTGATGGCTGTTCGTGCCCAAAGCGCTGTGCCACACCCAGAGGGATAAACACTGGGGTGACAGAGGGTCCCTGTCTCGAGGAGGCTCCCTTTTATTTGCGGAGACAGAATCGTCTGTGAAAAGACGGCCAGTTGTTCAAGCTGCAGTGGGTAGGACCAGCAGAATGGGCTCCAGGACCCACAGCGGGCAGTGACTGCTGCCCCCAAATCGTCAGGGACGGGGTGGGGGGGGAGGGACTTCCCTGAGGCCAGGAGGGGAGACGGTGGGTGGGTCTGACGGTGGTGCTGGGGGCGCCAGGGGCCTGCGGGGGAGTCGTGCTCTGTGGTGAGCTGGAGGGTCCACAAAGCCACGGGCTTAACCCTGCACGTCTTCCTGACCCCGGAGATTGGACCTGCCCGATTTTGCAGGGTGGCTGCAATTTGACATGTTTATGTATTAAGACAAACACAAACATGCCATGTGATGGAACTGCAAAGTGCATGTGGGTTCTTGCTGTAAAACACGGGACTTGAAAGCAGCTTCCCTGCCATGTAGCACAGCCACCGTCCTCTGTCATCGAGGGAGACTCTGGTGGGGAGGTGTGAGGGACGCTGGACTGTGCACACGGGCGGGTGCTTAGGAACAGCTGGGGACAACGAGTGAGCCATGTTGACGGGGTGAAGGATTTCCCGAAAGGAGGGTTAGGCTGTTGGATGCTCTCAGTAGAGAGTTGTTGGAAGTATTGTGTGTGTGTGTGTGTGTGTGTGTGTGAGGTAACTTGTGCAGGGTTTTTTCTTCTTTTGTTTTTGAGACAGAGTCTCACTTTGTTGCCTAGGCTAGAGTGAGTGCCGTGGCGTCAGCCTAGCTCACAGCAACCTCAAACTCCTGGGCTCAGGCAATCCTCCTGCCTCAGCCTCCTGGAGCTGGAACTACAGGCATGCGCCACCATGCCTGGCTAATTTATACATACATATATGTGTGTGTGTGTGTGTATATATATATATATATATATATTAGTTGTCCAGCTAATTTCTTCCTATTTTTTTAAGTAGAAACAAGTCTTGCTTTTGCTCAGGCTGGTCTTGAACTCCTGAGCTCAAATGATCTGCCGGCCTCGGCCTCCCAGACTGCTAGGATTACAGGTGTGAGCCACTGCGCCTGGCCAAAAGCAGGGTTTTAACAGAAAAAAATCAGTAGCTCCATAGAGGACAGTTTAAGGACCCAAACCAGCTAGACTGGAAATAGGAAACTAGCTGGAGACAATTGCTAGGTGACAATTTGGATGGTCCAAATGCAAGAAGGAACCCAAATGAACCTGGTGGCTGAGGGGATGGAAACTTAGGCTGGAAGATGGAGGGTTATGAGAGAACAGCAAACAGGAGGCAGGCCTGGTTGGCGGGAGGGGTGGAGGAGAGAGACGGAGAGTCAAGGCGCATGCCAGCTTTTGAACCTGGGTGCTCCGGAGAATCGGGGTACAAATAAATCCCGACTGTGGCATGGGGCTAGGTGCTGGGCATCAACAGAGACCATGAGAGGCAAGGTTCCTGCCTTCGAGCCTTGGGATGGAGGACACGGAGCAGTCAGAGAGGTAGAAGGAATGCAAGAGCAAAGTAGGTCACATAAGCCCCAGAATGAACAGTTGCAGTTTATAGTTCTGTATAAATCATCATGGAAGATGAAAATCAAAAGACATTGGAAAGCCACTTATAATAGGAAGAAATAAGAATTCTAAGCACTTGATAGCATGTGACCAGGCATTATCACTGTCTTACCGTGTGCCAGGAAGTGGGCTATGTGCTTTGTATGCTGCATTAGTCAGAACCAAAGGGATTGATTGATTGACTGATTGATTAATGATAGGAATTGGCTCTCATAGTTACAGAGGCTTACCAGTCTGCACATCTGCTGTCTGCAGGCTAGAGAATCAAGAATGCTGGTGGTGTGATTCAGCCTGAGCCTGCAAGCCTGAGAAGCAGGAGTGTGAGGGGTGGTGGCACGGTGGCAGGATGTGAGTGCTAGATGGGTCCAAACACTCAAACCCAGGAGCTCCATGTCCAAAGGTCGGAGAAGATGGACATCCCAGCTCAGAGGGAGAGAGAGTGAATTCTCCTTTCCTCCACTTTTAGTTCTATCCGGGTCCTCAATGGATCAGGTGATGCAGCCCATGGTGGAGAGCAGAGATCCTCAGTCTACTGATTCAAATTCTAATGTATTCTGGAAACACCCTCAAAAACATACTAAGAAATAATGTTTTACCAACTACCTGGGCATCCCTTAGCCCAATCAGGTTGACATAAAATTAATCATCACACATGCCTTATCTCATTTAATTCTCTAATAACCCAATTAAGTGGATAAAATTAACTTCTTTGTCTTAGAGGTGAGGACATTTGCCCAAGGTCAAAGAGCTAGGAAGTAGCATATCTGGGATCCTAATTCAAGTCTATTTTATCTTAAAGCTGTTGTGAACTAACTTTAGCAAATAGGTCCAGGCACAGCGTTCCTTTGGGTACATGATGGCACTGAGATGTTTAAGGTTGGTCCTTAAACAAGAGTTAGCTGTGTCTAAACCTTGTTATTAAGAATGCAATTCTCAGATAAAATTCTGCCACAAATACAGACCTTTTTAAAAACAAACATTCCTTTAGAAAGCAGGCCCAGGACAGTTTGAGCAACTGTGAGCTGATGGATTCCACCTCTTGAAGGGGAAACAACAATATTCCAGGTAGGACTCTGATACCCTAGACTCAGAATAGGTAACTAGAAATCCTCCTAGCCAGTGGCCGATCACAGGACTGTCATGGATCCACCATGTCCTTCCTAGGTGCTTGGCCACAGGCTTAGCACAGCCGGGCCGGGCACACAGGTTGCTGGACGTCGGGGTTTGGGGGGAGACTTTGACAATATTTTACTCAGTTGTCCAAACTTGAATACCTTCATCTTACCCATTGAGAGCATAATTTTTGGTATTCATCATACTGACTAGCAAATCTTTCATATCACCAGTCAAAACCTGTTTCTGACACTCTCTATGCTAATGTTCACAGTCTCAGGTGATGACTGAGATTGAAGAGCTCAAGTTTTTCTGGTGCGATACTAGCAACCAGTCCTGGAGGGTGAAGCTTCTATTAGAACAACCACGTGCCCCTAGAGTTGAGGCTTCAACAAATACAAACTGATGATTCTATTTTCAATGTCAAACTATTTTGAGGTAACTTATGGATATTGTAAGAAACTCCAAAAGTAAATAGATCCATACTCCTTCTTAACTGTTACTCCATATAACCTATAATACAGATTGTTTCTTTTAATTGATACAGGCAAACTATAAAGTACACACATTATTCTTTTTGACCAAGACATCTTTTTTTTTTTTTTTTTTTTTTTTTGTGGCAGGGTCTCACTCTTTTACCTAGGCTAGAGTGCAGTGTCGTCATCATAGCTCACTGCAACCTCCAACTACTGGGCTCAAGTGATCCTCCTGTCTCGGCCTCCCAAGTAGCTGGTACTACAGACATGCACCACCACACCCAGCTAAGTTTTCTGATTTTTGTAGAGACTAGGTCTTGCTGTTGCTCAGGCTGGTCTCAAACTCCTGAGCTCAAGTGATCCTCCCACCTTGGCCTCCCAGAATGCTAGGATTACAGGCATGAGCCACCGCGCCCCGCCTTGACCAGGGTATCGTAAACTCATAGCCCAAGCAGGAAAAAAAAACAAACAAAAAACAAAAAACCAGCTCAGAATGACCAAGCTTCATTACTAGCGAGGTATTGTGCTTAGATACATCTGCTTATTTAATCTTTAACACAAACCCATGAGCCAGGTACCATTATCACACACCCATTTTTATAGAGGTGGAAACTGAGCCTCAGAGAGAGCAAGTAACTCACCCCAAATCACACTGACGGGAACTGATAGTTATGGAATGGGGTCTGGACCTCAGGGGTGAGGAGGCTCCAAAACCTTGAAATTACTCTCAAAATTGTGTTTGGGTGGACACCCAGGTTGTTCACGTTGTTTCCACCGGGGTGGGGCGGGATGGTTGCGGTTAGGTCCCTGCGACGGCCATCAGACTCTAGGCGGCTTCCAGCACCACTGTCTGCCCGGCTCCCTCGGAATCCAGACACGCTGCCCGACAGCTGCCGGTCCTTAGCCACTGCCTAATGGGGCTCGGAGCAGGATGTTTCATTTCCTCTTCCGCAGACAGACTCATTGAACTGGGTCTTCTAATCTGAAGAACACAGCAACATTGTCCTAATTTATGGAAAACATGTCAGGCAAGAAAAATCACATTCATAAGAAGTCAATTGATCCCGTGTATTTGTCATTTATTTTTCCAAATTTTCCAATTTAGAACCGGACCCAAAGAGAACAGAATGCACACTGTGAAAAACAAAAATACAGGTCATTTTCTTGTTGGTTTGCAAAAGCAACATGACTTTTTTTTGAGACTGAGTCTCACTCTGTTGCCCAGGCTAGAGTGCAAGGGCAGCGTCATAGCTCTCCGCAACCTCAGACTCTGGGCTCAAGCAATTCTCCTGCCTCAGCTTCCCGAGAAGCTGGGTCTACAGTTGCAAGCCATGACACCTGGCTAATTTTTTCTATTTTTAGTGGAGATGGGGTCTGGCTCTTGCTCAGGCTGGTCTCAAACTTCTGAGCTCAAGCTATCCTCCTGCCTCAGTCTCCCAGAGTGCCAGGATTATAGGCATGAGCCACCACACCTGGCTGGAGAAACATGACTTTAAGAAATTTTCCTGGTAATGCTCTTACAAACCTTCAAGACTTGTAGTTTATTTCTAACTCTATGGTCCTTTGCTATTTGAAAAAAAAAAATAAACTACTCCCATATGGTTTGCACCAAAGCAAAAATGATCATGTTCCCTTTGGCTTTGGCATGGTGTTGACAGAAAAGATAATAGAAATATCCTACTGGTGCTAAAGCAAACTGACTTGAAAAAGAAGGTTGGGTGAGATGAAGAAGTGGACATTTTTTTGAAATGCTTTTCCCTTCTGTCTTCCTTCTGAGATATGTTGAATTTTAATGGAATGGTATTTCAAGAATTAGTACAAAAAGAAAATAAATGGTTTCTCTTATCCCTTCTCTACTCAAGTTATACACATTGATCTTAAAAATTGCTTGAAATTTCTATGGAAAAAGGTATCTAAATTTTGCAATAAATTGAAACATATTTCACCTACACATGTCAAGAAATCCACTACTTTAAGTACTGCTCAGTCCATACTTTAAAATTAGGCTAAAACAAGCAAATGCCTGATTTGCCCTTTGAGGATCGTGTGCCCCTTCTATAAAGAGTTCCCGTGAGTACCAAGGCTTTGCTCAACATTGTTTGAAGATTTGGTTATATCACATAAAAATTCATGAGCTTCCCACTATAATGCTTGGGTGTGCAGAACTGAGAAGTATTTTGGGTTACTATATCAGAACTGAGGAAGAAATTGGTGTGGATATTGATTTTTCCAAAGCCTCAACATTTGAAATGCAAAACTTCTTTTAACTGGTTACTTCTGGGGAAATAGCAGCTGGAAGCTAATGAATGGAAAGCAATGTCAAGACAGACCAGCTCCGTGGTGACCTCATGCTCTCTACCACCCGTCCTGCAGGGTGCTTAATCTCTCAGCCGGGCCTCTGGGAAAAGCCTCCTCTTAGTGGGGTGCCAATGTGCTCTGGGGACCCTTCTTCAGAGGTTGTCATGCTCATATACTGATTCTTTCCATTCTCTTGCCTGATCCCCAACTTCCTTGGAACCCCCAGCCCTGACATGCATGAACTACAACCACGGAGACATCTCAGGCCAGAGAACTGATGCTGTTCAGCAAGAGGCACTTTTAACATGAATAGCTGCCTGGTGCATTTACACACCACTACGCCTATTTGCCTTTATTTCTACTCTAAATATTTCTTTTGAGTTTACTCTAGTCTCCCCAACTAAATTGTAAATTCCATGAGGACAGAGTTAGTCTTACATTTCCCTTGTATATTTTCTGCAACAAGCCAGAGTGCTGTGAACATAGTAGATGATGAGTATCTATGGATTGCTTCTTTTTTCTGATGTTGCAGAAGCTTCTGTGGTTGCTGTAATTTTTTTTCTAGTATATTTCTAGTAGATAGAAACCTTCATGAGGACAGGAACTACGGAGGAACTAGGACAGGAGCTAGCACAGGAACTGTTCATCATTTTTGCATTTCACTCATCATCCGTTTAATTTATTGTGCAAAGTAAATGCTCAATAATTTTCCTGGAGAGACTGAATTACCCCTAGAGAATCTGAATTATCCCTGGTGATTCTTTAGTGGATTATCAATAAATGGACCAAGTTGTGTGAAAATATTATTAGAACAATTTATAATATTTGAAAATGGGGATAGGGGGATATTTGGGTTTTCTCCCTGGCCTGGGAGAATTGGCCTGGCATGGTTTGATCACTTCTCTACTCTTTCAAACACTGTCTTCGTTTGGCTTCTTGCTTTCTTTCTATGTCATCTTCTGTTGCTGGCTTCTTTCTGCTGTGGGATGGATGGGGCGTGTCCTCACCAAAACTCATGTTGAAGTTTGGCCCCCAGTGTGGTGGTGCTGGGAGGTAGGACCTTGGGGGGCGGGGTGTGGGTTGTGGTTACAGAGCCCATGAAAGTCTTGGTAGTGAAAGAGTTCTTACTCTCCCTAGACTGGATTTGTTCTCTCAGGAATGGATTCGTTCTTACCATGAGAGTGGGCTGTTATAAAACCAGGAGGCCATTGGATTTTGCCTCTTCCCACAAAAGCCCTTGTCCGCAGCCAAGCAGACACGAGTGCCATGCTTCCTGAACTTTCTAGCCTGTAGAACCATCAGTAAATGCATTTCTTCTGTTAATAACTTACCAGGCCTCGGGTATTCTGTTATAGCGACACAAAATGCCCTAAGGAGTGGTACCAGGGAGTGGGGCGTTGCTGTACAGACACCTGAGGTGGCTTAGAACTGGGTCACAGGGCAGAGGCTGGGAGAGTTTGGGGGGGCAGGCTAGAGAAAGATTGTGCTGTGAACAGCGCAGAGCATTAATGGTGATTCTGGGTGAGGGCTCAGAACAAGGCAAAAAAACGAAGGAAAGTTTGGAAATTCTTAGCGATTGGTTAAGAGGTCGTGGCCAGAATGCGGATGCAAATATGGACAGCAAAGGCCATTCTGATGAGGTCTCAGAGGGAAAGTCCCTGGTCAGCGTTTGCTGTGATTGTTGCAGGAGTGCATGGTTGCACATACGCTGTCTCCACGAGGATCGGATGCCTGGTGACATAAGGAAGTCTGAAAGTTTCTGCAACAGATTAATTCATTTCCAGCTTATTGACAGCCTACCCTGTGCCACCTGCTGTTCCAGGGACCGGGGGTGTGGCCTGAATCGGATGAATAGGAGGTTACATCCTATCTTGAGGACACAGACAATAGCAAATAAACAAAAACTTGGCAAGTAAAGGTCAGTGCTGTTGCTGAAATGAAATGGATGCTGAGCTGGGGAGAGAGCTGGAGGGAGGAGCTGTGTAGGTTTGTTCTGAAAGGCCGCTTTAAGCTGCTCCTGGAAGGGCGAGAAGGCAGCAGCCAGGCAAACGCATGCAGCAGGAATCTTCCAGGCCCCCAGTAAGCAGCCAACTCTGAGCCCCGAGCAGGACTGAGCTTCGTGAGCTCGAGGAGCAGAGAGCAGCGCATCTACGGGGAGGAAGGAGAGCTGTGGGGGAACCTGCAGTCAGAGGGGCTGAACTGCGTGCTCTGCAGACCACAGGAAGGGTTTTGCACCCTTTTTTTTTTGAGACAGAGTCTCACCATGTTGCCCAGGCTAGAGTGCCGTGGCGTCGGCCTAGCTCACAGCAACCTCAAACTCCTGGGCTCAAGTGATCCTCCTGCCTCAGCCTCCCGAGTAGCCGGGACTACAGGCATGCGCCACCATGCCCGGCTAATTTTTTCTATATATATTTAGTTGGCCAATTAATTTCTTTCTATTTTTTAATAGAGACAGGGTCTCGCTCTTGCTCAGGCTGGTTTCGAACTCCTGACCTTGAGCCATCCGCTCGCCTCGGCCTCCCAGACTGCTAGGATTACAGGCGTGAGCCACCGCGCCCGGCCAGGTTTAGCACCCTTTGGGCATTTTTTAAGGGGCACAGCAGTTGCTGGAAGCTGTGTAGCACGGGGACAGCATTTACACAGACCTCTCTGGCTCTGGGTGGGACAGGGACTACAGAGAGGTGAGCGTGGAGAGGACGATGACAAATGACACATGTGAGAAGGGGAGGTGATTGTGACGGAGGTTCCGTCATGACTGGGTGTTCGGGTGCAGCGCTTGGTCCCGCCGCGCACACGGCATCCACCCACCGGCCAGGACGTGGGGCTGGGTGATGGCCCGTCCTTCTCTGGACTCAGTGGGGGGCCAGCTCAGCCCTTCAGCCTCCTCACCTTTCTTTTCTCTTTGGAGGTTTTGATGGGAACTTGTAATGTGATCAGTGCAGGAAGACAGGGTGAGGCGAATTTTCCTAACTTCTAGAACGTTCTCCCATGGCTCCTGGAACTATCAAGAAAATAAGCTACAATGGTGCTGAATCCAAAGGGAGAGAACAACAGTGTCTGTGCAGGGCTGACCAAGAATCCCGTGCTGACAGCGACGGGTGTATATCAGCTTTTTGACGGTGACAGTCACTGCATGTGAATGACGTTGATTTCGAGAATCTCGAACCACAGACAGACCTTTTCTAAAGGTTATAAACAGAAAGGTCCCCTGTGCTCCCATTCTGCAAATCTTATTATGAATAAGAAACACGTGTTTTGCATTTAATAAATAGTCGCTGGGTGGATGGATTTCCTTTTTAGATCCAGTGGACTGAAGGTCAAAGGGTGTTCTTTTTTTTTTTTTTTTTTTTCTGAATGCTCTAATTTACACCACTATTTATAGACCTGCCATTTTCCAGGCTTAGAATACCTCCCACAGCACAGGGAAGAGGCCAAATGAAGTGGCTGGAGGTCTCTACCCTCCTCGTCATCCGGAAGAGGCCAACCACCCTGACAACAGGACTTGAGTCCCTGGAACGGTGGCCTCTGGCCAGCCCAGGCCAGTCTCTCCCTCATTTGTCCACACAAGGTCACTTGCTGGGCAGGCTGGCTTTGGATTGTCAGATCAGACACAGGACATGCAGTTAATTTGAATTTCAGGTAAAAATGAATAACTTTATAGTGTAAGAATGTTCCAAACATTGCATGGACAGAGATTCATTGTTTATCTGAAATCCAGATTTAACAGGGCACCCTTTATTTTTATTTGCTGAAGTGTCAACCCCAGCCCTGGTTGGGAGTGGGTGGGACACATTGCCAGCAGTAGGGGCCACTTACGTCACACACTTGCTGTCGCCTGGGTCCATCTATTTCTGGTCTCCTGCTCCCCTCTGCCCACCTGGACTCGGTGACATATGGCAGGAGGATGTTGTCACAGGAGTGAGCAGGGGTGTCTCTTTTTCTTAGTGTCTCAATTAGATTCTCATGTCTATATTTAGGACACTGTCTCCTCCCCCTGCCTCATAATAGAAGCATTATCCATCCATTCACCCATCCATCCATCCATCCATCCATCCATCCATCCATCCATCCATCCACCCACCCACTCATTCTTCTATCCATCTACTCACTCGTCCATCCATCCTTCCATCCATCAACAAGTATTTATAGAACACCTTTTAAGTACCAGACACCATGCAGCAAATCCATAATCTCCCTGAGAACATGTCACGTGAACAATTCATGTTCTCTTAGAGCCAACTTCTTGGAAGCCCTCCAGACCACAGGAAGAAGCTGTCATAATGAGCAGAACAGCTCTGATCCCAGCTTCTCTGGACCCACCCAACTTTAGCCGGCATGCCTCAGATTCCGCCAGGTGCTCTGGAACCAGAGCTGACCTGTGAGCTGAAAGCTAGAGAGGACTGTCCTCATGTATCAGCTAGAGAAGCCTAATTGTGGTGACAACTAGACCTCAGTGACATGTACCACCACACCAGGAGTTTGTTTCTGGTTCAGGTCCTAGTCCTGGCAGCAGATGAGGTTGGTGGGGCAGTCTTCCTCAGCACAGTCACCCAGGGACTGAGACAGGTGGAGGCTTAGCCATCTTCCCCACCAGGTCATCTCCAAGGTCACCCAGGGGTCACTGCCATTCCAGCCAGCCAGAAGAGGATGCGAGTGTGGACACGTGCACAGGGGATTTTTAAGACTGGGCCTGGAAGTGACCCACATCACCTCCCCTCATGTCGCATTGGCTAGCCGTGTGGCCACTCCTAGGTGCAAGGAAGACCAGGCTATATACACCCAGGAAGAAGGTGAGAACCTGGATTTGGTTAGTTTCTCTGAGCCTCATTCCCTCATTTGTGAAATACTGCACTGATTGCCTCTCAAAGCCAATTGCTAAAATCTGACAACACTCAGTAGGGCTCTTCTCCCAGGACCAGACCCCTGACCGCCGACCCTTGCCCCCCGCCCCCTGCCAGCCCCAGGGTAAAGGAGAACTGATCCCTTTTCCTGCTTTCCACCCTGCCTGCTTTGTTTCATGGGATGTGCTCCAATAGTTCATTTACTGGCTGGTTGTTTTGGAACTCGAATGCATTTCTCCATAAAAGCAGCTATAAGTGGGGTGGCTAGATCCTCCAGAAGCCCAGCCCCCATCCTGTAGCCAGGCTCCCTCATGGGTGGGCAGGAGGAAGGTGCTGGCACCTGGGCAGTTCCCATGGCAGCAGGGAGTAGGGGCGGAGTTCAGGGGCCCCGGAGAAGGGCGCTTTGTGAGTGGCTGTTTCCCATGGCAACTGCGGGGCAGCCTCCACAGTGACCAGGAACCCAGTAGCCCCAGCAAGAAGCCGTGGGGAAGCTCAGTGTCTGGAAGCCTGGAGCCGCCTGTGGGTGCAGCAAGGAGCGGAGCGCCGTTCAAGCTCGGATGTTTTCATTACCAGCGTGCCCTACGTAGCTCTGTTTCCATTTATTCGAAACAAACATTTCTGAGTGCCTGCATGGCAAACACCGCGGTGCTTACAGGGACCCTGGCAATAAGCAGTCACTGGGCCTCCCTTGGCAGGGATGAGCTAACCGCACACCTACGACACAGAGGGATAACGCCATGTCACCCCACAGGGAGGCCCGGGGCAGGAGGCAGCCCAGGCGAGGAGGATGAGTAGGGCGCAGGAGGAAAGGGGGAGGTTTGGGCCAAGCAGCGGCCACAGCACGTGCAGAGGCGCCGAGAGAAGCTGCAAAGCAACACCTCAATATGTGTGTGTTATAACCTAAGCGCCCCGGGTTATGTCCCAGGAGATGTGGGCCGTGAAAATGAGTCCAATGGACCCATGAATATTTTCAAAAAATTTAACTAGTTTTAGATTTCTTGGATTAAGGAAAGGGAAGAAAATCTCAGGGGTGTTTCTCTAACATTTGCAAATCCTGCCCACCAAAACGTCCCTTCTACATCCTCCAAACGATCAGGGTGTAATCTGGCCTGCAGACTAAAGCTGGGTCCTCTGAGAAGATGGGAAACTGTACTTTCCCTCTCAAGGTGTGTGACACAGGACATTCCCCTTTCACCCCCTCGTGCTTCCCTGGTCAGGCGTCCCCGTCCTGCAGCGTGGCCTCGTCTGTGAGGGATGCTCTCTCCCGCCCTCCACGTGGCCGGGCGTCCCTACTGTAAGCCCCAGGCCCTCCTCGACGTCAGGATTCTGCTTGAGAGGGAGGGACGGGGCTGCGGCCTGTCTGCTTGTGAGCACACCCCCCCCCCCCCGCCCTGAGGAGGACACGGCAGCCTTGTCACCACATCCCGAGGGATCTGCCCCTCCAGAGAGGCCAGGGCAGCGGACAGTGACGCAGACTCCCTCTAAGAGAGTAGCTCGGTCCCATCTCTACTGCGATTGCTAGAAAAGTCTGAAGACTATTAAGTGTGGAAAACCAGCGTCTTCCTCCTGGCCCCCTCCATAGTCGACGTCTCCTCTTGGAGGTCATCTTCTGCTCCCAAGCCGTGGGAAGACGCGTTTCTTTCTTGCTCAGGAGTTGCAGCTCCAAGTTGCGTCGAGGCCCCCAGGAAGCCAGGCCTGTGCTGAATGTCCCTATCACTCGCAGTGACACTGAAGCGAGAGTGGCGATGACTAGCTCTCCAGCTACTCAAGGACGCCCCGTCCCTCACACTGTGCTGCTGGGGACTGCATGTCACCACCTGGGCGCATGCACTCCCCCTTGACTGCTGCCTTGCACTTTGGGGGGCACCGAGCGGTGACAAGTGACCCACTGGCATTTAAAACTTGAGCTCCTCAAGGCTGAGGTTTCTTCCCCAGCGGCGTCTCAGCAGAGCTTCTTCTCACCACGGCGGCCCCGGCAGCAGGTGGAGCTCTGTGTGCTTTGCATGTTTCTAGACAGACTCCCGGTTCTTAGCAAATACAGTAACTTCCTAAGTAGGACCTGGAAGTCTCCAAAGAAGTGAGGGCTTGTGTTATAATGGGGTAGATGGGCTGACCGGGCAAGTCTGTTGCAGAGGGCAGGAATCAACCCCCCTCCCTTTGGACCCGTTGATAATTGTGTTATTGTGGTCGTGTTATCACTGGGATTCATTATATATGGAAACAAGACATTATTTCTACCAAATGCAAAAAGAGCAAACTTCGCCTGTACTTGGCAGATGGAGTTCGTGTGGGGCTGGGAGGGGGAGGAGATTTGGCCTCAGGTAGGTCATGGCTTGAGCCAGGGAAGAGGTCCTGGGAAAAGCTCTGTTTGTTTAGGTGCTCCGACGCCCATGCCACCCGCCTTCCTGTCTCCCAGGCAGAGTCCATGTGTGGGGACCCAGGCCAACCGTGGTGCACACCTGCGGAGCCCTGGGGTCAGCAGGTGCTGAGTCTCAGAGCCGGGCAGGGAGCCCCTGGGGACAGTGCCTGAATGCCCCTCTCCCAAGGGCCCGTTAGCCAGCCAGACAGGCCTGGGTCTCATCAGCCGCGGCTGCCCTGGCAGCTGGACAGCGTGTGCGGCGCCTGGGCTCGGCTCCCAGCACCTCAGTGTCGACTCCGCCTCTGCTCATCGCACAGGGCACATTCCAGGTTCCTGGTCTAGGAGGAAAGCATGCTCCGTCTGCAAGCGAGGAGCCATTCTGTTCAAAGCATTGCATGGCTCTCTGAGGCTCAGCGACGCTCCTCCTCCTGTCTGCCTCTTACCGTGCGCCTTTGATTTCCCCAGGCAGGCTGGCAGGATGCTTGGCGAGCACCCCCGCCCCCCAGTCCGGATCTGCCTAAGAGCTGGAAAGTGCCAGCGTGGCCACAGGAATGTGCGCTGTGCTATTTGTGAGGGAGGTCCCCAGGGAGCCCTTGGGCTCTTGTCTTTATTGGAAACACCCACTAAACACTGGCCTCAGGCCCAAGATTGTTCTGCAGGGCATCAGTGCAGGCTCCTGCAGGCTGTCAAGGTACCTTTGACTGAGCCGCTGCTTGCAGTCCCACACCAAAAGTGGCCTCCCCAACCACCCCACCTCCCTGCTCCGGCAGAGCCAGCGGGACCAAGAGGGCTCGGGTTGCTCTGCGTGCACAGGTGGTTTCTCAGTGTGCTTGGGCACTCTCTTCTGCACACAAAGATGATACTGGGGACACCTGTCATCGGGGGTGGGGGATCGCGTGTGCCCAGCCAGGCACCCACTCAGCCATGTGAGACGTTCAAAGCCAGTGCGTGGGAGGTTGCCCACGGCAAAAGGACAGTTTGTCTTTAAGTGAAGTGAACGGCCTTCGGCATCAGTTGTAACCAGCCTAGGCAGTATCTGCTGGCCAGCTAGTCAGGAATCTAAGGCGTCATCATGGAAAACGTGCATTTCAGCTCCGGGAGGCCCTGTTGCCGCTGAAGGCGGCTGGCAGTCAGAGGGCAGGCTTTGTGGCTGAGCTCAGCGGAACACGTGCAGCAGCCAGCTCAGGCTGCGGGGCCAGCCATAAACAAGTCAGCCTGGCTCCTGGCGCTCAGGAATCTGGGGTCAATTAGGGATCAATGGTGCCAGGGGATTTAAAACAATTGCAACCAGCAGGGCAGGCTCTGCTTGCAGCAACAGTGGAATGCAGAATGCGCTGATACAATTGTGCTAGCCCTGAATTCAATCAGAACTGTTACACCCCTTGGCAAGGCCTTTTTCCCAACAAGTGGGATTGCTCGGTGGCCAAGGTTTAAGCACTAGGGATGGCAGTGACCAGTGACCTGATTGGTCACTTGCCCTTGGCCGTGGACGTCAAAACCATCGTCATTAGGGGACTGTCTGTGAACTTCTCATGAACAACTGAATCTAACCTAACCTGGTTTAGGTCACCCACACCTCACATTTTGAAGCTACTGGTTTTTGTAATTCTTTGACTGACAAGAATGTTAGGTCTTTGTATGTTTCATCATTTCTCATTGCTGTGCCTGCCTGAGTTGACAACGTTAACTCAGTAGAGAGATGGAGATTTTACTGCCAACATCGGTGAGTTCAGAGGACGCAGCCGAGAGGGGGGCTTGGCTCGGGGAGGTAGGAGGGATGTATGGGGTCTCTCCATCACTGGGAATCAGAGGCAGCTGGGGGTAGGGACTCGGAAACCCAGGCAGGGACACTTCCGAGGATGACAGAACCCTTTGCAGACCTCGATTCATGACAAGCTGTTGTGCACACCCTTTGGTTGGCTTCTTGGATCAGAACAAGTCCTTGGTGTTCTTCTGCCCAACTCCCTTCTTTGAAAGAATTGTCCTTGGTCCCTGACTGCAGCCATGTGGTCCCAATGGGGGCTGTCACTACTTTCCATGTCTCCACCTCCCTGGCAACAGTCCCCTTGAGGGAGGACACCTGGCCCCTCATGCTGACCACGTCCCTCCCTGGGGTTTGTCTGTGCTGCCCCTGGTGTGGAAGAAATGCTGCTTTGGGGGAGGGAGAAGAAGCTCAGAGCTGCCTGTGGCCATGTTTCCTGCCTCCTTGGGAAAAGGGCCTCCACTTTTGGGATACTGAAGCCCAAACGCAAGAACAGCCAAAGGCTCTGTCTGAATTGGATCCTTGCTCCAGCAGCTCCCAAGGCTGGGGTGCCCCTGCCAAACTTTGGTCATATGAACCAATGCACCGCTCTTCTTGCCCAAGTTCACGTTTCGTTTCTTGATATTACATTTGCTACCCATTTCTTAGCATGCTGCATGTCACATTACTATTATTTCTGGTGCACAATTTTGAGCACACCTTGGCAGCTAAGGAAGGACACACTCAGTTCATCAGTTCTCAGCACTCGAGGTTGGCTGGAAAGCAAGCGCAGAAGACGAGGGCTGAGACAGTCGCAGGCTTGCAGGAGAGCTTCTAAGACCACAAGAAGGCTGAGAAGACAGACCAGACGTTGCCTCTCACCATCGGAATTTGGCATTGACTCATTTATAAATCAGGAGCAAAAAAGTGTTACTTCAATGTGCATTTATCGAAACACTTAGTATTTACTGGGAAAGGGTAGAGGCAGCAAGGAAAGGTCAACCTGAGACGACATTATAACCTCTGTGAGAACTAGGGTTTGTGGTCATTTTGGGGGGTTGGCAACTATTAGCCTCCACCTTCAATGGTGAATAAGCGAGTAGGGTTCAGACCAGATCAGGTACCCCTGTTCTTTCTGGTCTATGCCACAGATCTCAACTCAGTTCAACACTTAACACCTGCCATGCTCCGTGCTGGAGCCCTAAAGGTCAGGCCCACTCTTGCAGACAGACCCGTTAGTATTCCTGCTTGATTTCTCCTGCTGTTTGAAAACCCTCCGGCAGCCCCCCAAGTGTGCTCAGAAGAAAGTCTTCACTAGAAGTAGCTCTGGAGGCCCCACGTGACCTCCCCTGTGCCCCTCTGTGCCCTCGTCCCCTCCACACCCACAGGTTTCCTTCTTCATTCCACGCCTACCATCTCCGTCCTACTCACCTGGCAAGGTCCCACTCCAGCCCCTCCTTCTTAAAACCTTCCCCACGTCCTGCTCTCACACATCCTTCTGGTGGCATTTCCATCATATTTGCTTTTACTCTCTGAAATGGGGACTTCTGTGATTGCCTTAAACTGCATCCTCATCTTGTATCCGGTTATCCCCGGATACAAGCAGCAGGAAGGGCCGTGCAGGGCGCGGAGGGAGAAGGCCGGACGGACGGCGGGTGGAGAGGAAGGTGGCACGGCCTCCAGCTCTGCTGTCATTGGCTTCCTGGGTTCTGCTCACGGAGGTAGCACAGCACCTTCATCCGGCGTCATCCTATGAATACCTTCTCTCGTGTCTGCTGCCTTTCCATTCCCTTGAGTCTTAATAAACATATACCTTGAGAGAAGGCAGGACATATCTCCCCAGTGGGCAGTGTGAGGCATCACGGCGTGGCTTAGCACCCGACCTCGTAGCAGGACCTGCAGACGTCCCCTGCAAACACCAGCCTCCTCTCTCATCTCAGGGATACTTAGTCTCTGAGTGACAGGCTTCAGGGCTATATATATATATATAAAAGAGTTATTGATTCTCTTTTTTCACACATTTTCCAGCTCTGGCTTCATTCCTTAGTTCTGACACCCAGTAGCTCTAGAACTCTGAGCAGACTGTTTAACCTCTCTGAGCCTCTGCTTCTTGGTGACAATAATTGTCCCTTCTCTGGCTGTTGGAAGGATTAAAAGATTCAATGTATGTAAAGTTCCCAGCCCAGCGCCTGGAGCTTGATGGGCACACAAGCGATGTGCTAACTGCCGTCTCTGGGAAATTCTGCCCAAGGGAAGCTTTAATTACAGTTGCTTTCCCTTTCCCCCAACTCAAGGATTTGCTTCCAAGACAATTAACAGACCACAGAATTCGGCTACCTATCAGCCGCTGGTGGCCAACAGACTCCCGCTGTTGGCACAAACACTGCTTCTCGGAGCTGGGACACTTAGGCAGGTGCCAGCTTGTGGCTCCATGGCTCCCGGTGCATCCGGATCTGTGACAGTTACACGAGACGTGTGCTTAAATATTTACCGTGCTCAGAGCCACCCCAGCACGGCGGGGCTCAGAAGAAAATCCAAGAAGCAAGATGGCCTTGGCATCATCCGCTCCTCGCTTGGTGGAACATATGTCTTGATGGGCGGATCGTCAACAGACTGGGCAACCTGTTGCTTTAAACGATTAACAATAATGATCTCCCCTGGATCGCAGGGGCAAATATCAGGCCTGTCAGATGGTTTGTCCAACGTAGGCAAGTAGAATGGTTCCCTGGTACCATTTCCCCGAGGGTGCAGGTACGTGCCTAAGTCCCCAGAGTGACCACGGCGTGAATTGCTGCAGGAAGGGTATGTGTGGAGGGGTGGGGAGCAGACAAGCTCAGCACCAGCTCAGGGCCTGGCACAAGCTGCTGTTCGCTCATGAATGCTGCAGGAACATTATCTCCGTTATTGTTATTTTTTCTGTTTTATAGATAAAGGAAATCTGTGGCTCAGAGGAGGTTAGTAATGCCCCCAAGGTCACACCGCTATGAGAAGCAGGGCCAGGGCTCCTTGCCTCTATCTGAATGGCACGGCAGAAAGCCTAACACAAGGAGAACGCCCCAGCATCCTTTCCAAAGGCTCCCTGAGTTCACGGGTGCCACAAGGGTGCTGAGCGGCCAAGATGCCCCAACTTCGTTTGGCAGTCGGAGGTTGGGAATTCCTTCGGATAAAGGCAGCCCTGACCCCGGTACCTCCCCGTACACTCCATCCACCGAGGACGGCTCAGGGCACTGCCTCGCCAGGGATGTGAGGGGGGCAGGGACACGGGGTACCCAGACCCACGCTCTGGAGGGGGTTGTGGAGGGAGTCTGCTCTTTCTCTTGGATCCTACCCAGGGGCCTGGGGGTGAGAACAGCAGCCACACGCACGAGTCCGGGGTCAGGAGGGGTGGCAGCGACAACCTACTGACCAGCTCCAGCGCGGGGGCCCTGGCAGTCGCCTGCAGCCTCTGGCGGTGCTCCCTCCTGTCCAGCCCAGGGTCTCTGCACCCAAAAGGAAAGTATTCTGGGACCGCCCCGGGAGTTTAGAAGGCTGGCACATTTCAGGGCCCCAGAAACAGGTGAAGAAGTCCTTTAGCTCTCTTCCCTGAAGTGAAGACCCGTCTCCCCCACCACCATTACAAATCACGGCTTTGCACGTGCTGGCGATGGTGGCGGTGGTCAGGGGAGACTCTGCATTTCTTACTATTTCCTTTAATTTTTATATATCTTTTTGTAGAGATGGGGTCTTACTATGTTGCCCAGGCTGCTCTCAAACTCCTGGCCTCAAGTGATCCTTCTGCCTCGGCCTCCCAAAGTGCTGGGATTAAAGACGTGTGCCACCATGTCCAGCTGAGAGTCAGGATTTCTTTCTTTCTTTTTAAAATTAATTAATTAATTTTTAAAAAAAATTCAATGGATTTAGAGGGTACAAGTGGTTTTTCGGTACACGGATGAATTGTATATTGGTGAAGTCAAGGTTTTTATTGTACCTGAATAGTGTACACTGTGCCTGACAGATAATTTGTGGTCCCTCACTCTCCTCCAACCTCCCCCTTCTGAGTCTCCAAAGTCCCTTATGCCACTCTGTATGACCACGTGTACCCATCGCTCAGCTCCCACTCATAAGTGAGAACGTGCAGTATTTGTTTTTCCTCTCTTGAAATACTTCAGTTAGGATAATGCCTTCTAGTTCCATCCAAGTTGTTGCAAAAGACATTATTTCATTCCTTTTTATGGCTGAGTAGTACTCCATGGTGTATACATACCACATTTTCTTTATCTACTCATCAGTTGATGGGCGGTTGATTCCACATCTTTGCAATTGTGAATTGTGCTGTGATAAACCTAAGAGTGCAGTTGTCTTTCTGATACAATGATTTTTTTTTCCTTTGGGCAGATGCCCAGTAGTGGGCCTGCTAGGTCTAATGGTAGGTCTATTGTTAGTACTTTGAAGAATCTCCATACTGTTTTCCAGAGAGGGTGTACTAATTTTCATTCCCACCGACAGTGTATAAGCATTCCCTTTTCACTGTGCCTGCACCAACATCTATTTTTTTTCTTTTTTTGGAGACAGAATCTTGCTCCGTCACCTGGGTTATAGTACTGTGGCATCAGCCTAACTCACAGCAACCTCAAGTGATCCTCCTGGGCTCAAGTGATCCTGCTGCCCTCAGCCTCCTAAGTAGCTCCGACTACAGGCATGTGCCACCATGCCTGGCTAATTTTTCTATTTTTAGTAGAGACAAGGTCTCACTCTTGCTCAGGCTGGTCTCGAACTCCTGACTTCAAGTGATCTTTGTGCCTCAGCCTCCCACAGTGCTAGGATTACAGGCATAAGCCACCCTGTCCGGCCTGTTTTTTGACTTTCTACTAATGGCCATTGTGACAGGAGTAAAGTGGTATCTCACCGTGGTTTTATTTTTTTATTTTTTTTCACGTCAGACGGGTAATGTGCCGATGTCGTAACAAGGTTTGAGGGAGGCACATCTCACGCATGCGCGTGAAGACCCAATCATCACGCTTATGAACTACAAAAGGATCACACCGTGGTTTTAATTTGCATTTCCTTGATGATTAGGAATGTTGAGCATTTTCCCATATGTTCGTGGGCCATTTGTCTACCTTCTTTTGAACAATGTCTTTTGTCCCCTTGAGTATGGATCTCTACGAGCTTTCCCTTCCTGCTCCCCTCCCTTCTCGGTTGGCCACAGCAGCACTTCTCACAGCACGTGGAGCCTGGAGCATTCTCTAGAGTGGAGTCTACACTGGTCAATAGGCATGTTTGCTGGGCTCGCTGGGGAGGGCCCATTCAGGCCTGGGGGAGGCTGTTTGCTGGACTCAGTGCAAGGAGCCATTTCCCGACTAGAGATGAGAGATGTCCCCAGAGCTCAGGGAGGGGAGCCTGGGCTACAGAACTATGCACAGGCAAGTGCTCAGGGCAGGACTGCTCCCCGAGGCTCTGTGGCCCTAAAAGGGTTCAAGGTCTCCCTGGAAGCCTGGATTCCATGGGGTGATTTGAGCACTGGAAAAACAAGGTTCTCTCTGTCTGCCTTTCCTGTCCTGAGCACCCCAGGGCCGTGCGCCTGGCCCTGGGGAGCTGTGACCCTGGCCCTGGCTCTCCCTAGGGTGACCGCCCACCCTGGAAGTGGGTAGCCTCAGCTGGCAGGACAAAGGACACCGTCCCCTGAGAAATACACTCACGGAGGATGAATCAGTGTGTTTGAATGCTCTGGAAAGGGGGGAAAAATAATAAACAAATGGGCGAGGCAGTGATTATGATATTCAAAACATTTCCCTTTAAAACAGGAGATGTCTGACAGCTAAAAAGGAGAAAGAACTTGGCTCCCCCCCCCCCCCCGCTTCAATTTAGACTCCTTATTGCCTTCCTGATCTTCCAGGGTTATAACCGCTCTCTCAATGACTAATAGAAAACTCCATTAGGCTCTTTCTTTATGAAGGGAATTAATGACTTCGTAAATTTAGTGCTTTGTAAACATGGTAGGGAAAGCGTTTCCCCGGGGCTTGACGCGTCCCTGGCAGGGAGGGAGGCCGGGTGGGGAGGAAGCGTGCGGCCTGCTGGGAGACCTGCTCACCCAGCCCGCGCCCGCCTCGAGGCCTGGGTGCCCCAGAATCCTGAAAAAGAAGTCAAAGCGGAGGAACCCGAGACAGGAGCCCAGGGAGAAGGAGATGCATCCGCTGAGTTGAAAAAAAAAAATACCAACTGGGGACATTTTCAAACATAAATGCATATTTTATGTAAAAGTGTGTGGCCTTGGCAAGTCTAGATTTCATCCTGGGTTATAGAAATAGGTTGTTTATACAGCCCAGACCCATGGACTAATTACCTCCTTTGTTCTTTTAAGCTTTTTAGGCCTGGCCAAAGGTATAAAATCCTTGGGAGGGAAAAACGACTCTCAGGACAAACATTCAGGAGGGGCTGTAGAATCAGTATCTTGGGTTGTTATTTTTTAAATTATGTTGTAGAGACAGAGTCTCTTTATGTTGACCAGGCTGGCCTTGAGCTCGTGGCCTCAAGTGATCTTCCCACCTTGGCCTCCCAAAGTGCTGGGACTACAGGCGTGAGCCACCAGGCCCAGCCAGGATCTCGGGTTTCACTGCTGGAATGAATAAGGCAAGTTACTCCTACTCATTTTATAAGATAGTGGTGTTTCCAGAGGCTTCCCCAGAGAAGATTCCCTGGTCCACTGAGGCTTTCTCCTTCAAACTGCCCTTCCTCAGATGCCAGCCTGTGTCTGCCCAGTCCCTTTCTCCTTGAGAACATCACAGCTCTGTGTAGTAGATCCTCACATCTGAGAAAGTAGAGCAATCCCACTCGGGGACTTGGGTAATAGAACCGCCAAGGGTCAACCCGGCAAATTCATTCATTCTTCCCCAGTGTCATGGCTGAGCTGCATTAACTCACGTGTTCACTCAACGAATAGTATCGGATACCTCCTGTGTCCAGACTTTGAGGTGAATCTTTGAGATCCAGGAATTGAGGCCGTTGAGGTGTCTCTCAATACTTGTAAGAGCAATGGTAGCCAAAGTATATTACTGTGGGGATACATGAGTTTTTGAGTCAACCTGCCATGACTTTCTCTTTGGTTCTTCCTATGTTTTGAAAGCATCAGCCAGACTAGCGCAGTAAATAGTATTGTTGGTTTGCAATACTTAGGTCTCCTGACAGAAAAAAGTTTAAATTTGTAAACCCTTTTTATTTTCTCAGCCACCCAAGTCCTCTGAGAAATTAGAATACACTTTCTGAAATTAGAAAACCAGGAAAATAAGGCTTTCTGTATTACATTCAAGAAAAAAGTCTAGAAGATACTAGTTGGAGGTGTCTAAGCCAGAGGTGAACCAAAATTAAGGGAGACAGTAAATATTATAGGTAGTTTAAGAAAATGTCACTGCTTGGGAAGCCTGGCAGAGGATTTGAAAATCCTCTTTTCCTGCGAAGGATTCCAGGTGACAAACTCACGAGCCCTCTGACCGGATGCAAGGCCACAGAGAGAATGTATCTGATGCCTATTGTATTTTATTTGTGTTCTGCTCTGTTCCAGAAAGGATTTCACAAAGTTTACAAAGGAGGAGACACAAAATATAAGTTAAATATACACTAAAAACAGGAGCAAGAGAAAAAGAAAGGAAAGGGTGGTGACATAAAATGAGGCCATGAGCACAGTGAGGGAAAGGAGAAGTGTACCGTGCAGATTTATACACTTCCTTCCTGTGGGCTGCAAGTTTGGTTCTAGGAGTTGACGGAGAAAGGGAAACGGATGAGTGTTTAACATAAAAGCAGATCAATCACTTAGGAGACCACTGTTTTTGGAAGCCAGGAAAGGTTGGTCTTTCTTCCGAGGGCCTTTCCCTGCCATTTGTATAACGTACTGAGCCACAACTTCAATAGCATAGTAGCGTCCTGTACCTCACGTGGCCTCAAGCAGCACAGAATTTACAACTGTCGGTCCTCCTCAGAACTTCAATTCCTTTTTTTTTTTTTTTTTGTGGCCCCCAGTCTTTTCCTGAATACCCCACAGCTGGGCACGATCTTATCTGATTCAGGTCATTCAGGTCTACTCTGGTCTAGACCTTTCAGACTCTCAGGTAGACAGTATAGAAAATATCACCAGCGACCAGATTTTTTGACCTCTACATTGTAACCCACGTCCTCACAAGTATGAGTGTCTATGTGGTACTAGAAAGAAAATTTAGAAAGAGGCAAGATCCCCTGCAGTGTCTCTGGAGTTTCCGGACATCACACCTCTACAAGCGCCAACCCTCAGCCCACCTGGAACAGGGGGAGTCTCCGCCTGATCCTAGAAAACTTGAGACCCCTCCTTGGTCCCTTCTACAGTTGATCCTTGAACAACGTGGGGGTTACGGGTGCCCACCCTCATGCAGTCGCAAATCCTTGACTCTCCCAAAACTTAACTACTCATAGCCTACTGTTGACCGGAAGCCTTATCGATAACATAAACAGTCAATAAACACATATTTTGTATGTTACATGTATTATACACTGTGTTCTTACAATAAAACAAGCTAGAGAGAAGAAAATGTTAGTAAGAAGATGATAAGGATGAGGAAATATATTTACTATTCATTGAAGTGGGTGGTCATAAAGGTCTTCATCCTCCTTGTCTTCCCGTTGAGTAGGCGGAGGAGGAGGAAGAGGAGGGGTTGGTCCTGCTGTTTCAGGGTTGGCAGAGGCTGAGGAAAGTCTGCCTGTAAGTGGACCCCGCGGTTCAAACCCGTGTTGTTCAAGGGTCAACCGCACACACCATGGGGACCAGAATGGGCGACGTTGCCATTTGTCCATGGTAACGGCTCTGTAGTCTCTCCTTCAGATGTTTTCTCACTCTGGTCGCGTTCAGTGTGCTTAATTGATGCTGTGTGGAAGCGTCTTCATGCTAGAGGATACATAAGCCATTCTCTCTGACAGAAGCCCGGAGCTCTCCCTGCGACCAGGGCACTCTGGGGGCGGCCTCCTCCCTGAGGGGCAGATAGGAGCGGGGCGCCAGCAATCGGTGCCCCGGCGCGGGCTCCGGAGTAGGCAGGGCGGACGCGCCATCTAGCGGCGGCTCTCGGAACGGCCGCACGCCTGGCTCCCGCGGCTCCCGCGCCCTGGGCTGGGGACCGGGCGGGGACCGAGTGGGGGACCCGCACAGGCATGCTGGAGGCTCACGGAGAGGTGAAGTTGCTGGATCTCGCATCGCTTCCTTCCGGTCAGAAGAGCACCTGGGCCCATGGGGGCGTCAAGTGTAGACAAGAAACCCTCCCAATCAAGAGGTGACCTGACCTTCCCACAGGACAGGGTCCCTTTGCTGCAGACCCCTTGTCCTCGGAACCTTGCCATGTGCCATGTCTCTCTGTTTGTAGGCCTCAAAAGCCCTGGGACACCCTGCCCGGCCCGGCTCCCCTCTTGGATGCTGGCGTGTTTCTCCTGTCTGTCGCCGGCCAGCTGTGGCCCAGCCGTGGCTCCTGCAGCAGAGGATGACCCTTTCTGCCATTTCAACATCGATATGAATTCGATGGCCTTTTGCAACAAAGCCTGGGAACCTACCCCACATTTATAATAGGATCCATAAGAAAATGCATTCCGCATTCTAAACCACCACCACCCGTGTATACAATCTGTTCATGGGGAAGTTAAGACTTCCATTGCCTACAACTCACTTCTGCCGTCTGGCATGGCCCTGTTGTTCACTTCCCCAGGTCAAGTTCAGGACCTAGCACTTGGCGGGGCATTTTAAAAATTAACACTATGAGAGTCCCCACTTGGCTTAGATTGGGCCTGAATCTGTAGGATTCAGACCTGCCTGGACAGGTCTGAGGGGCTGTGGAGAGGACCCGCCAGCCAGCAGCTGTGTGCCACGGCTTCCAGGCCACGGAGTAGACCCGGCGATCTCCTTCCAGAAAGGGTGCGGACTCAGCCTCCAAGAGCATGGCTGGCTGACAGCCCCCACGCTCTTGGCTCCTCAGACTAAGCACCAGCTTTCAAATAGGGTCTTTCTCTTCTTAGGATGGCCCAGGCCCATGCTGGAGCAAGGCGGCGGCCCACAGGCCTGGCGTTTCTACTCGCCACAGAACCCCTCTGCCGGGAGGCCGTGCTCCAGCGCTCCCTGTGGGGCCAGCTTGCCTCTCCCCGCCCCTGCACGGGAGTTCCTCAGCCACGGATCCTCTCTGTGCCTAACCGCCTCTCCCGGCCTTTTCTGGAGCACCCAGTGTAACGGGTTGACGAATCCTGTGGAACCAGAGTCCTTGACATTTTGGGGATCATGGGCCCGTTAGAGCATATAATGTAACAGTGAGGGTCTTCCCAGCATCTGCACGAGCCCAGCGCTACGGCAGGGCCTCCCAGGGGCCATTGAGTCAGGCTGAGAACCTCTGACTAGATGGAGGCCGGGAGGGTGGGAACTTGGGGGTGGGATAGCCACAGAGCGCCCCATTTCAGATCTGACCCACAGCCCAGCCTTCCGTGGGCTCACGGAGTCTGTGAGGAAAAACCGGAAGCCACTTCCCCGTCAGGCCCCGTGGGCAGGCTGCCGGCTTTGGCCCGTGGGGCTCTGGCGCCGTGAGGGCTTCGGAGCACTGGTGGCATCGGCAGCAGCAATGGTGCCAGGCCGCCAATCTGGCAGAGGCTGGGCGGGCGCCTTGTTATCTAGAGGGGACCACGGTGCCCACCGGGCGCGGGAGACAAGGCCTTCCAGCACCGCTGTGAGCAGTAGACGTCGCCGTACAGTGCCCATCCGGACAGAAAGGACAGACGACAGCTAGAAGGTGGCATCTTTTGGCGCCCTCGTCCAGAAATCCCTCCTTCGTGAAGTGAGTTGCCTGGGTTGACAGCGGTTAGGGGTCCTCCATTGACATATGGAGGAAAGAGCGAGGAAAAAAGATGGTGCAGAAGTGAGAGCAGACACTATGAGAGCAGACACTTAGCACTTACTGTGCGCCATGTGCTGTTTTAAGCACCCACATGCACTAACCGATTCAGTCCGCATGCGACTCCATGCTGTGGGCCCTATTATTGTTTTCATTTTACTCTCAAAGAGACTGATGCACAGAGGCGTCAGCAGCCTGCTGAAGTCACATAGCTAGAACGGTGTGACCGCCGGGATTTTGCGTCTTAGGCTCGAAGGGTTCCGGGTTCATTCCCAGCTCCCCTTCTTACTAGTTGTGTGATCTCAGGTGGGTTTTCCCTCTCTTTGACTCAGTTGCCTCCACCGAGTGTAAAATGGTAATAATCCCTCCTCCTGGGAATGTGTGAGGAGCTAATCATATGAAGGGTTTTTGCCGGCACACAGAAACACGCTCAGCAGTACAGTGAATATATAGGAAATCTTGGATCTGTGCCACTTGCAGAACTCAGAGTGGCTTCTTTAGAGAAACTCCAGGCCCAGCCACCTAAGGCCTTGCCGCGGGGTCCTCTGGCCCATCCTGGACGTCCAGGGGGCCAGGCCAGAGCCATTTCCGGGTGGATTCCCGGCCGGGCCCGGGCCCGGGGCCTTTCAGTGTCCCTGGGCGCCTCACTTTCTACTTCAAGGGCTTTGCGTGCTGGAAGCCTGCCAGCCCCTGCGCATTCCTCCCAGCGCCGGAATCAATAACACCCTTGTTTTCCTCGGAGGCGGCGGCCGCCGTGGGGGAGAAGGCTGAGGGCGCACGGCCACCCGCCCGGCTGTCTGAAAGCCGGAGGGAGCGCGAACCGCCTGGGCTCTCCGAGGAATGTCTGGGGACCGCCTGCTTCATTCACATCAGCCTGACCCAGGGACTCCCAGGACGGAATCGTTAGGAACGCCGCGTGCTTTGTAAAAGGGTGCCCTTCCGGTGGGTTCCAAAGCACCTGATTCATACCAGTTTAACCAACGTGAAACTTTTCCGCTACACGTTCTTCGTGTAAAGCCACATGCGCTCGCCTTCAGAAATACGAAGATCCGGTCTAGAAAAATATTCGTACAGGCAGAAGGAAGAGAGCCTGTCAGTTCTAAAGCCAGGGAAGGCAGAAGAACGCCGGACCTGTGTAGATGGGAGAGCATGCGGGCGCAGGTGGGCTCTTTTTAAAAACATGATACGGAATAGTTGGAAGCACAGTGTTGTTGCACTTGCAATTTGAGTTCCATCAAACAGGATTACCCAATACTCAAGGGCTTTCAATGGGGGCTTTCCTTTAAGGAACCCAAATTTTATCCTTACTAATAAGATGAGAGTTCCTTACTCTGATCTTATTAGTGTTTCCTGACATGGCCCGGCACCGAGAGCTGGCGGGTGTGGCCTTGTCACCTAAGCGAACTTCCCCAGGCACGAGCATCTCCACTGGCACATTGGCTGGAGGCGTGGCTACTTCTAAGCACTAAATTGGCCATGCTGTCCCCGACTTTCTTGCCTTGTTGGCAGAATTAGGGTCCGAGGCACTTAGGACCTTTCACAGGAGCACATGCCTTTACACTACAAGTGTTTTGTTTTTCCAAAAAATAAATTTGTATAAATATATATTTTACTAACAAATGCTATTGTAAATGCACCAGGAAAGTTCATTTTCAAAAACTGCCCTGAAGCTAATAATACTTTAAATTTTTATTCTTTTTTTCTTTTTTTTAGACAGAGTCTCACTTTGTTGCCCAGGCTAGAGTGAGTGCCGTGGCGTCAGCCTGGCTCACAGCAACCTCAGACTCCTGGGCTCAAGCAATCCTGCTGCCTCAGCCTCCTGAGTAGCTGGGACTACAGGCATGTGCCACCATGCCCGGCTAATTTTTTCTATATATATTAGTTGGCCAATTAATTTCTCTCTATTTATAGTAGAGACGGGGTCTCGCTCTTGCTCAGGCTGGTTTTGAACTCCTGACCTCAAGCAATCCGCCCGCCTTGGCCTCCCAGAGTGCTAGGATTACAGGCGTGAGCCACCTCGCCTGGCCTTCTTTTTTGTTTTTACTCAATAAAGATGAAGTGCTTATTATATGCCAGGTACTAGTCTGGCTGCTTTTTTGGAGCTTTGATTTCAGAACAAGCATATCTTTTTTAAAAAAAGGATTTAAATGTATTAAATTAAAATTATTATAAAATGATTTCAGAGTGTCAACGTGTAATGTGGCTGGTTAGAGGAGGGGGTTCTGCCGGAGGTGGACTCACTGGGGAGGCCTTTGGGAGAGGACCAGAGCTGAGCTGTGAGTGCCCAGGCGGAGCCACCACGTAGAGGCAGGGCAGGGTGGCAGCACAGCAAGTGCAAAGGCACTGAGGTAGGGATATGATCAGTGAGTCTAAGGAACAGAGGTGGCCATGGCTGGAGCAGAGTGAGGACATAGTGCTAGAGAGTTCAGCAGGGTCCAAGTGAGACAGGGCTCTGAGTGCCAGGCTGAGCTGTAGGCTTTCACTGTAGATGCTTGCAAAGCTTTTGGAGGTTTTCAAACTAGGAAGTGACTTGATCTGATTTGTGGTTTATACAGATCCTCCGCTGTCAAGGATTTGCTGCAAAAGAGTGGGGGGAGAGGGGAGAAGCGGGTAGGCATATGGTGAAAACAAGACTGGCCTTGAGTTAATAAGTGTCGGAGCTAGATATGTTTTGTGTACGCTTGAAGTTTCCTATAATACAAGTTTACAAAAGAACCCTTTAAACTGCAAAAGAAACCAATGGAAAATGAACCCTGCAATAAACTGCAAACAAACAGGACACAACAAAAGCAAAGTGCCCTTTTCGGCTGCTCCGTGGAGAACAGGTTATGGGAGGAGGACGTTCAGTTAGAGGGGGTGTGCAATAGTTCAGGCAATACACGGCAGGGGCTTGGCCCCGGGGGTAGCAGAGTCCATGAGGCAGGGCTGCATGCGCTGAGATGGAGCCAGCTGGGCTTGCGGAGGGACTGGATCTGGGGGCGATGGAGAGGGGGGATTGGTGCAAATGATTATAAGACAAGTTATCATCTCCAGCTGTGCCTTTTGCCACTAGATGGGACTGTCATCTGCTGAACTGCATTAATTAGCTTGATTAGTTGGAGAAACTCTATTAATCATGCTTATTTTCTGATGCTTTGACATCCTGGGTGTTGAAGATGGAAGTATCTCATGATGGGAGGATCCTTGAGCCACTCCCTGGAGGACTCCATAACCCAGAACCTTCGTCTTGGGCTTTGCATGAGTGAGAAACAAACTTTTACTGGGTTAGTTTAAGCTTCTGAGATTTGGGGGTAATTTGTTCCAGCAGTTGGCCTGTTCTGATTGATACAACTGCCTGCTCTGAGTGGACAGAAGTCTTATGGATAATTGAAATAATAAATAATCCCTAAGTGATAGTTTAGCCAGTTAACAAGAAGCAAATTACTCCTTCTGCCCACTCAGTGATAAGGGTTGTTTATGAGCATCGAAATGACCTAAAGACTGAGAACAAAAAAAAAAGGAAGACGAATGGAAGGCCTTGAAACATGTGTATATTGTACAACCCATCCCTGCGAACATCACTCAGCCAATCCATAGAGAGAGCTGAGAATAAGAAAGTTGCACACTGTGACCACTGATTTAGTGCGCACCGCTGTGTGCCAGGCAGGTGCAGAGGGCGACATCCCCCAGCTTTTCCACACCGCTTTTCTTCCCCACCCAATTAACTTCCCAGAGACCCACCCTGAAGGACTGCGTTGGTCGTAAGAAAGGACAAGACGGACAAGACAAAGATTTGTAGTGGTGGTCGCCACGCCGCCGACAACTCCGCGGCTGCACTCCAAGGCACCGTTTCCTAGCGGGTCATGGGCACAGCTTGCCTGACTTCCGCAGAAACCCACCGTCAGGGCCCAGAGCGCTGAGCACTTGCGCCGGAACAATTCGGAGTCGCAAGTAAATGGGTCTGAACTGGCAGGCTTCCAGGAACAGCCCACCAATCTTCACGTCTGCAGCCGCCAAGGGTCACATAAAATGTTTGTGGCTTCAATATACAGTTTCATTTACTTGAATATCAGCTTGGGTGCAGATAATCAAAGAATGGCTCAAGGTGGAGAATTTAACATGAGAATCCAGCCAGGACTGCCAAGCCATATATGTGCTAATGTTGCAATTTCAACCTTGGACTTAAGGTCAAGATTAATTTAGTGAAAAATATTATTTCAAAATGGAACGGCCACCTTCTGAGTTGGAGAACAGGGGGGACTCAGGACAGGTGAGGGGTGGGGTGTGTACAGCCCAAATGGCAAAAGTGGGAATTCTTTGAGAAAGAATTCAGGGGAGAGCAATGTTTTTCTCTTACATATAGGAAGATTCAAGAAAATACCATTGTTTGTGGGCTGCATTTCCCCCTCAAATGTTAGTTCATATTTGGGCACAGTTGAGAAACAGCAATACTAGCAGCTTTTTTTTTTTTTTTTAACAACACTTTACCATGTGTTTTAAATTAGTGTCTAAATTAGAGAGAATTGTACAGGAATTGGAAAACTTTTCCTGTAGAGGGCCAGTTAGAAAATATTTGAGGTTTCTCAGACCATATGGTCTCTGCCTCAGTTATTCAACTCTGTTGTTGTAGCCCAAAAGCAGCTACAGAATATATGTAAATGAATAAATAGCAATGTGTTCTAGTAAGATTTTGTTTATAGACACTGACATTTGACTTTTACATAATTTTTACATGTTATGTAATATTCTTCTTTTTTTCTGATTCCTACCATATAAAAATATAAAAATCCTTAGTTCCCCAGATGGTGGGGTAGATTTGGTCCATAGGCCACAGTTACCCACCTCTGGAATAATATAAGAAGTCCCTCTCCCTAGCACCCAGGTTCAACAAAAATCAACTCATGGCCAATCTTGTTTCATCTACTATCCTATCCCTTTTTCCTCTCTTTGGGTTCATTGAGGAAAACCCTAATCAACAAATTATTTCATCCATATTCATATTTCAGTATTTATCTCTGAAAGAGGACTCTAATTTTTGAACATGAAACTACAATATCATTATCCCATCTAAAAATATTAACAACTCCTTAATATCATTAAATATCCAATTAGTATCCAGTTTTCCTGATTATCTTATGAATGTTTACTATTACATGTTTTGGGTTTTTTTTTTCCCCCTTTCAGTTTGTTCGAATCAGGATCTAAGTAAGATCTCAATATTGCAATCGCTTAGTAGGTTTCCTAAGTTTCCTTCAATCTTTGAGTTCCTTTCCCATTTCTCTCTTCCTCTCTCTTTTTTCCTGTACACATTATTTGTTGACGAAATGGAGCGGTTTGTTCTGCAGGGTTTGCTATAGCCCAGGTTTTGCCTGTGCTGTTATAGCACCTGTTGCTTTGTCCTCTGGATTTTCTACAGTACAACAGTGCTTGTTGTCAATTGCAAATTTGACCTAAATGCTTGATGGGATTCAGGCTTAGTTTTCTTGTATTTGTATTTGTTTTGTTTTTCTGTAGATTACTTCCCAGATGGCACTGTGTTCTCCCATCAGGAGGCTTTTTTTCCCTTTTTTTTTTTTTAATTTCAGCATATTATGGGGGTACAAATGTTAAGGTTATGTATATTGCCCATGCTCCCCACTCCCCTCTCGAGTCAGAACTTCAAGCGAGACCATCCCCCAAACGTTGCACATCTCACTCATTGTGTTTGTATATACCCATCCCCTTCTCCCCCCTCCCACCCGCCCAACACCCGATAAATGTTACTCCTATATGTCCACTGAGGTGTTGATCTGTTAATACCAATTTGCTGGTGAGTACATGTGGTGCTTGTTTTTCCATTCTTGAGATACTTCACTTAGTAGAATGGGTTCCAGCTCTATCCAGGAAAACACAAGATGTGCTATATCACCATTGTTTCTTAAAGCTGAGTAGTACTCCATGGTACACATATACCACATTTTATTAATCCACTCGTGTATTGATGGGCACTTGGGTTGTTTCCGCAACTTTGCAATTGTGAATCGTGCTGCTATAAACATTCGAGTGCAGGTGTCTTTTTCATAAAGTGACTTTTGATCTTTTGGGGAGATGCCCAGTAGTGGAATTGCTGGATCAAATGGTAGATCTACTTGTATCGCTTTGAGGTATCTCCATCAGGAGGCTCTTAATGCGTAGCAGTTGCTTCTCTTTTTGTGATGCTAGCAGCCATGGATATTTATTGCCTGGCTTCCTTGCTTGTTAAAAATATTAATTGACTGTTTTTTAAGAGCAGTTTTAGATTTACAAAAAATTAAGCAGATAGTACAGAGAGTTCCTACACACCCCCTTCCACACTCAGTTTCCTCTGTGATTACTCCACTTGCATGTGTAGGGTATATTTGTTTTAGCGCATGAACCAATACCGATACATTCTTATTAACTAAAGTCCACTCTTTGTTTTGTACAGTTCCATGTGTTTTGACAAAGGCATAATGATAGGTATTTGCCATGACAGTATCAAAGGGAATCATTTCACTGCCCTACAAATCTCCGTGCTCCACCTGTTCATCCATCCCTATCCCCGCACCCCGTTGAAATCATATAGTATGCAGCCTTTTCGGATTGACTTTTTTTCATTTAGCAATAGGTATTTAAGATTCCTCCATGTCCTTTTGTGGCTAGATGGCCCAGTTCTTTGTAGCACTGAGAAATATTTCATTGTATGGATGTACCACAGTTCGTTTATCCATTCACTGAGCAAAGAACATCTTGGTCGGTTCTGTTTTTGGCAACTGTGAATAAAAACATTTACATGCAGATTTTTGTGTGGACATGTTTTCAACTCAATTGGGTAAATATTAAGGAGCATGATTGTTGGATTGTTTGGTAAGAATATGTTTAGCTTTTTAAAAACTACCAAACTATTTTCCAAAGTGGCTGTACCATTTTGCATTCCTACCAGCAATGAATGAGAATTCTTGCTGTCCAACATCCTTGCCAACATTTGGTATTGTCAGTTTTTTGGATTATGGCCATTCTAATAGATTATGATGGCATTTCGTTGTTGTTTCAATTTGCATTTCCCTCATGACATAAGATATCAGTGGAACATCTTTTCATACGCTTATTTGCCATCTGTATATCTTCTTTGGTGAGGATTCTGTTCAGATGCCCATTTTTTAATTGTGTATTTTTTATATTGTTGAGTTTTAAGAGTGCTTTGCATATTTTAGATACAATCAGATATGTGCTCTGCAATATTTTCTCCCAGTCTTTTGCAGAACAGAAGTTTTTAATTTTAATGAAGTCCAACTTATCAAAATTTTTTCTTTCATGGATGCATTGGTGTTGCATATAAAAGTCATCACCCAACCCAAGATCACCTATATTTTCTCCTATGTTATCTTCAGGAATTTAAAAATTTTGCATTTTACATTTAGGCCTGTGATCCATTTTGAGTTAGTTTTTGTGAAAGATGTAAGGCCTGTATCTAAATTTGTTCTTTTGCATGTGGATGTCAAGTTATTCCAGCATCATTTGTTAAAAAGACTTTCCTTTCTCCATTGAATTGACTTTGTTCTCTTGTCAGAGATCAATTGACTATATATGTGTGGATCTATTTCTGGGCTCTCTGTTCTGTTCCACTGATCTATTTGTCTATTCTGTCATCAATACCATACTGTCTCAATTACTATAGCTTTATAGCAAATCTTGAAGTCAGATAGCGTCAGTCTTCTAGCTTTGTTCTTTGATACTTTGTTGGCTATTTTGGGTCTTTTGCCTTTCCATAAAATCTTCAATATATCAGCTTTTTGATATCCACAAAATAACTTGCTGGAATTTCAACTGGAATTGCTCTGAATCTAAGTTTCAAAGAGTTTACATCTTAATAGTATTGAGTCTTCTTATCCATGAACGTGTAATATCTTTCCATTTATTTAGATCACTGATTTCTTTAATCAGAGTTTTGTTGTTTTCCTCGCATAGATTATATATACATACTTTGTTAGATTTATATCTAAGCATTTCATTTTTGGTGGGTACTAATGTAAATGGTACTATATTTTAAATTTCAAATTCCAATTGCTCATTGCTGTTATAACGAGCAATCGCTCATTCATTTTTTTAAGGGTTTACAGAGTGGTGATATTCTATCATTCTTTATCCATTTATTAGCTGATATAGTTCTCTAAAAACACTCCTCCCATCAACTCTTCAATTATCCAGAGATATGGATCATTTAGGAAAGAAAGGAAATATGCTTGATTTCCCCCCTAGATTTACCAACTTTTTGAAAGTATTGAATCGGTTCCTTAACATCTTGGAAGTTGACCAATAAGTTTGTTATTTTTTTTTTTTAGTATCATTATGGAAAATACTAGATGTGTTTCTACCTATTGCAGTTAATATCCCTATTGGTGCTCAAACTGTCTTTTTGGCATGTGGGCCTTTTCAATTGGCATCAGATGTGATTTTGATAATTTCTTTATTTCCTTATGTTACAAGATAGTCCAGGCTCATCTTATGCATGTTCTTCCCCAGACCTGATATCAGCCATTTCTCCAAGGATCCCAGGTTCCTTTTGGTAGGAAATGGTGCTTAGAAACCACTGAGGCATATACATTCCTGTCCTTTCAGTGGTCACGGGTAGAAATTAAAATCCATTTCATTTATTTAAGACAAAATATATTATGAGTTAATACTGATACATTCAATTTAGAGATATGATGTAGTCTCATTGGTTTTGTAACAGTTTTTTCTTTCTTCCATGCTAGAATTACTTTACCCCACAATACACATACAAACCAATGTTACCCCCAACAATATGTTTACTAAAAACAATTTAGGTTTAAAACATTTTTTTCCTAGTCCTTGTCCTTAGAGTATATCCCTTAAGAAATGGATGATGAATAATTATATTTTAAAGTTATTATGTCTCCTGAAAACATTCTAAAAATAAAAAAAATAAAAAAATAAAGTTACCTGTTATAGGTCATGTCTGTGTGGTTATGCTACCTAGAAAATATGGAGTTAAATTTATTTGTTTCAATTTGGTTTTGATTTTAGGAACTGCTTTTTTTTTTCTTTTTTCTTTTTAGTTTAGACTTCTTAAAATAGTTACACTCATTTGTCTTTTTCATATTTTTGCCAGTTTATCTTTGGAACGAATTCCTAGAAGAGGGATCGCTGCTTCAAAGGGCAAATGTGTATGTAATTTTGCTAGATACTGCCAGATTCCCCTCTGTAGGGCTGCACCATTCCCCATTCTACCAGCAACAGTGCCTGGTGCTCTGCTCTGAAGGTGTCTCCCTTATGTTTGTAGAGTGTGTGAGGGCTCGTTAAGTGCTTTCTTAAAACACATCTCCTTTAATCCTGGCAACTGTCCTAGGAATTAGGTAATGTGGATGGGGAAACTCAAAGTCAAAAGCCCTAAAGTGTCCGGCATATAACAGGAAACACGCTGACCGTAGCCTCAGTTCCATGTGCGGCCACCAAGAACAAGCATCCTGCCTCCCCTCTAGCATGGCTCTCTGCTTTCCCGCCTTGTTTCTGTTTTTCTAGCTGGATTGGCCTTCCCTCTCCCGCAGAGTCTAGGAGTGGGGGGAGGTCCCTTGGCTATTTGATTTTCTCATTCATTTATTTGCCACATGGCACTGGGTGGGGGGAGATGACCGTGAGGATGCTGTTCCGCAGTGCTGGGTGTGCTGGTCAGAGCTTTGGTCTGGAGGGAGAGACCCTCGGCGTGCAGATACTGGCCTAGAATCTGCGTGTCAAGGTTGGAGGTGCATTGGAGGTGCTGGGAGAACAACATTCGGGGGGGAGACTTAAAGAGGAAGAGAGGTCAGAAGAATTTTCCCGGAGGAAGTGATAGCTAAGCCAGGACCTAAGGAATGGGTAAGATTTAGATGCACCAAGACAGGGAAAAGAGGTTCCTGGACAGAAACAGCCTCAAAAATCAGGAGGCAGAGAGGGAGCACGGGGTACTGAAGAAAACGAAAGAACTTCTGAAGGACTAGAGATTGTCATCTGCATGGCTGTGGTCAACCACATTGCAAGGGGTTCCTTAGAAGGACAGCATCAGTTTCTGGGGCTCCTGCTTTTGGAAATCCAAACTTGTGACCCGATGGTAGATACCTTAGGCCCTGCCACTTTCTGGGTATGGCATGACATGCCAGAGTACTTGCGACATAAGGCAGAAATAGTCTTTCTTTACATCTCTTCTCCTCCCAGCCTGGTGTGAGCTACTATGGACCACAACCATTTGCCAGTGGCCGGCGCCCTGGGCCGTCCTGACTGCTAGCCTACCAGGTAAAGGCAACAGGGAAATATGCAGATTCAACAGCGGCTTGATTATAGGCAACTAAACCTAGGGCCACATCTGGGAAGAGAAAGGGAGGGAGAAGTGCTTTTCAAGAGTGCTCAAGAGTCTAGATTTGCATTTGTTTACTAGAACAAAAAGTTGGCTGATGAGTTAATGGACTGATAATTGCACTGCTCTTCAATCAGTGCATGCTCAGGGGGCTGACACATAAAAGTAAAGATCTTTGCCCCCAGATCAAATATACCCTGGACCTGCCTGGTAGGGGTTAATAAAATTAATAGGCAAGATGAATGAGCAGGGAGACTGGAATGAGCATCTTGGATTCTGTAAAAGTGAGGGATGAAAAAATGAGATTTCTGGCCCCGTGGTCCATCCTACTCAAGCCAGGGACCAAGCCTGCTTCACGTCACCTGATCGCTCTGACCCACCCAGGGAGGGGTGTGCGTAGCTGGGCACACACAAACAGGCTTGACCCAAACTTTGTGATAATGACTCTCTAAACATTGGAAGCGTGTGTTGTTTGGTGGTCTGCTCTGATGAAGCCTTTTCCTGAGGTTTCTCGCTGTAGAACTGTGACCTCGTGATCTAGCTGTTGCAGAACAGCGCAGTGAGTTAGGATCTGGCACTTGGGGAGGTTGAGTTGAAGTTCCATGACTCATAACCGTCCACATTCCAGAATCATTTTCCAGAAACCCCGGGGTTCATTCTGTTCTCTCCCTCAGCTTGTTCACGCCCAGGACATCGATGACCATCTAGACAGTGATGGGTTCCGAGTTGGAATCTGCAGCCCGAGGCTCTCCTCTTCAGACTTCCAAAAGGCAGCACCATGCGAATATTTCGCTGCACCTGCCCCTCGGGCCTGGTGCTCCCCTGGTGAGCAACACCACATGCACCAAGTCATGCAAGTCCCGCATTTCCGGTCCTCATCCACACCGTCTCTCCCCCATCCCAGGAAATCTCTTTGCTTCCAGCACCTGTTGCTTTCACCTCCTCTGCAATTCTTGCATCCCGCCCCTCATTACAGCTGCCTGTGCACTCACTTCCCCGGTCTCAGACCCCAGCCTCCCGTGCCTGCGCCAGCCCACTAGCTCGTCCTCTCGTCTCACCCTGCGTTTGCCCCTCCGGCCTGTTCTCCCCTTCGCCACCTGCACGTTTGTTCTACACGCAGATCTGACTTGGATGGGTCCCAGTCCCCTTTGGGTTAAGGACTTCCTTTTTGAAGGAGGCTCCCAAGGCTCCACCACATTGGGACCCATCTGCACCTCTCCTGGGTCCTCGTGCTCAGGCTGCACTTGTCCCTTTTGCCCAGCGTGTCACAGGGCTGTTTTCCCACCCACCAGCGTTTGGCACCTGCCGCTCCCTGTGGGGCTCCTGACCTCACTCATCCTTCCCGTGTCAGCTCAGGCACCTCCCTGTCTCGGACACACCTTCCTTGACCCTCAGCCGAGGCCAGGGGTCTGGCCACCTGCTCTCAGAGCGCTGCCCCTCTGTGCTAATACTCAGCCCAGCTTGGGATTATACACTCACTGGTGTCGCCACTCAATCCCCTGGTGTCTCCCCGCTAGCCTGGTCCTCATACGACCAGGGACTGTTTTTGCCACTCTTGGACTCTCAGCAACATCCCTGGTTTCTGGCACAACACGCGTGCACAGTGTGTACTTGGTGAGTGAATGAACTGACGGAAAGGACCGTTGATGTCTCAGCCAGCTCGGCAGAATAATCTAAAATAGGGAGCTCTGGGGGGAGGGAGGGGAGGCAGTATTTACTTGATGTCACAAAGAATTCTAATAGAAAAGAACACCCTGAATTTTCTAAGGCACGGGGAGGCAGGGTCTGGAGTGCATAGAATGTCAGTTTAATGATTAGCTTGGTGTTTCTTTCCCTGTAGGATCATGACAAATATAATGAGACCGTAGATATAATTAGCCCTGGTGTTTGGGCCTTACCTTTGATGCTCGTCAGTTTTCATGGGAGTAAATCTTGCATCCTAAAGCCGCCATCAAAGTCACTGCTGAAATTGCAGTGACATCACGGCAATACTGATGTAGCATTTTTACGATTGAGCCTTTTGGTGCATGCGCTGGGAATGCCTCTTCTGTTTAGTGTTACTGGAATGCCGTGATAATTATTGGGCTGGCTATTTGTTAAAACAACAATTTAGACACAAATTTCAGGAGAGAATTAGGTGCTATCTAATGATAGCCGACCCCAAGCAGAGAAGATGAATACGTGGAGATTTGCTCCCTGCGATTCAGAACTAATCCTGAACGCATAATAAACTAGGCCTTCAGCGAGGCCTACAGAGGATAAGCACTTCCTCTGAGCCATTAGGGCCTCTGCGTCTGGGAGCACCGCAGGGCAGGAGACACTGGTTAATTTCCACATACTCCTAATCACCTCAGCGTAGGCTCAGTCAGAGTTTAGAAATGTCTCCAAGAAATTGAACCCTGGTCTCCTGGATTCACTAAGAGTCAAGATCACAGTGAGAGGAGAAGCCACCTGTGTGTATGTGTGTGTGGTGTATGTGTGTGTGTCTGTGTGCGTACGTGCGTGGTATGCATTTATGTGGATCAACCAACGGAGAATTTGCAGGTATATTTTAAGCCTTCAATTTGAGCACGTAACTTCCAGTGACAGTCATAGGAATTGAACGCCCAGACAAAGAGAGAAAAATGCAAACCAGTCCCCAGCACAGAGCGTAAATTAGCTACGTAAAAGATAACGGAACCAAGGATTCGCTAGGTGAGTCTAAGAGGAGGAAAACATCTTGAAACATTAATAAGCATCGCCTATTAAAAACTGGAGGGGGCTGGGGAATGGGACTTGCCACACATGGACCCATGATCACCCTCTCAGCCCTCTTAATTCTGACGGATGTGGCGTTATTCTCCAAGCAGTGCACGTAACCACGGAAATATGCTGTTTGTGAGCATTATGCCAAGAACATCTTATATACAAATGGACACTGTTTTACATTTTTTTCCTGGAATCGGAGACACAAACTGACACAGCTAAATAAGGAAAGGCAGTGCGTTAATGTAGCTTAGCTCCAATTCACTAACAGCTTCATCTTTTTAACATTTTAAACAAAAAGAAAATCTCCCCTCTCATTTTCATTCATCAGGCTGTGCCTATACCATAAAGACAAGTTTTAATTCATTTGGACCCAATTTTGACCATATTGACTCATTTAGGAGGTCAAGGGAGTGGAGAATGCTAGATTGGTTTCTTTCCCCTATACATTCCCCAGGTTGCCTGTTACGGGGATTTATAGACACAAGTCATACCTACTTTCTTGAATACTACATGCCTACGCCTTTTACCCAAATCTCAGAGAGGGAGTTTCTTTCAAATAAATCTAGGAGAACAGCTGTCAAACTAAGGTGATGAATAGAATCACCTGGGGAGCTTTGAAAGCATCCACATTCCTGAGTCCCTTCTCATATCTGCTGAATCGGAGACCCCGGTGTGTGGCCAGGAGAACGCGTCCTCCAGAGATGCTGATGCTGCCAGTCTGGGCCAGCAGCTGGAAGAAGCCTCCAGCTGCTCTCCCAAGACAGTGGCCTGGCGGTCACTAATCGCAGGTCCCTATACTAGCATGTTAGAGGAAGGAAAACTGGCCTTTGTGGAAGCAACTCAATATTACCTCCGAGTCCAATTCAAACTCTTGTAAGTCATTAGAGCATCTCGAGTCCTTTACTTGGGGATCAATTCTAGTGCGGTGTGTAACTGGGCATTTAAGGCCTCAGTTTTCCTTGAGTGGCTCTGGATTGCTGGTTCCCTGCAGGGATGTCCTCCTCCAGGCACACTTTCCTGAATCCAGAGGCTCCTTCAAGGCCCGGCCAAAGATCATCTCCGCCATGAAAATAGCAATGACTGCATTAGCTTCTTCTCCCTCTGAGGCTCCCTTGGGCTAGTGGGAGGCGTGTAATTTAACACTTAATTGTTTTCTAATTGCTTGAGATCTGTTCCGTTCCCTTGCCCTATTATAAGCAGCTCAAGGGTGGAGACCGTGGTTCCCTCCCCGTGTCTCTAACCAGCCTGGTTTCCTGCCTGGCTCTCCACCCGGTGGCCCCAGAGGCCCAGGCTGGCATGAAATTGGCTCTCCATGCATATTTATTGAATTAATGAATTTGTTGACGGAATGATTATTGGAACGTGTCGTCGGAAATCACGGCCTGAAAACAAATGACTTCCTAATATGCTCCATTCTTGGTCCATTTAATCCCTGACGTCGCATAGATAGGTATCGGGGCCTCCTCTGCCCCGGCACTGTCCCAGGTGCTGGGGACCCAGCAAGGAAATGTCCTTTATAGATGCGCTAAGTGTGAGCTTGTAAAGGAGGGTAAGGTAGACGGTTTTTTTTTTTTTTTTTTTTTTTTTTTGAGACAGAGTCTCACTTTGTTGCCCAGGCTAGAGTGAGTGCCGTGGCGTCAGCCTGGCTCACAGCAACCTCAAACTCCTGGGCTCAAGCAATCCTCCTGCCTCAGCCTCCCGAGTAGTTGGGACTACAGGCATGCGCCACCATGCCCGCCTAATTTTTTCTCTATATATTAGTTGGCCAATTAATTTATTTTCTATTTATAGTAGAGATGGGGGTCTCGCTCTTGCTCAGGCTGGTTTTGAACTCCTGACCTGGAGTGATCCTCCCGCCTCGGCCTCCCAGAGTGCTAGGATTGCAGGCGTGAGCCACTGCGCCCGGCCCCGGTAGACACTTTTGAAAATGAAATTGCTCTTCCAGATCCTGGAGACTGAAAAACAGAACAGAGATCATTTCAATAACAATCATAGCTCAGCAAATGGAGGATGACAATTCGGTGCCTGTAATCGGGTTTTGCAGTATTGCAGTTCAAAGTGGCCCCATATGCTAACAGAACCACAAGGAGGACCGGTTTTCTTCCCTTCCAGAGCCTTCCTCATCACATTTTCAGAGCAATAGAGGCCTCTACAAAGTAGGCATAGCAAGCTTATTCTAAATTTAGCTCTTTGGCAGCATGAGTTGGTCAGGCAAGTCTTGTCTGTTGGCTCTCGGTGTCCTTTGATGTCTACTCCTTTTGTGACACAATCCTAGAGTCAAGGGGTCAAGACCTGACACTAGGCAAGTCGATCTGGAACCACCCAATCACCCTTGGCGATTTGGTCTGAAGGAACCATAGCGTTAATTTTGCAGAAAAGACTCCTCTTTTTCTATCTGTTTTTTAAAATGTGGTGAGCCCGTCCCTTCGGCTCTGCATTTCGCCACCAGCGTTATCTGCCCGTGCCCAGGCGAAAGTCAGCAGGACGCGTTTCAGCCTCACCCAGCGCCACCCTCTCTGCCCCGCGCATGGCGTCAGCCCTGCCTGGCGGTAATTACCTGGCGAGCCAATTGCAGGGAGAAGCGGCCCAGAGAGATTCCTGCTGCCAAGTAATTAGGGCCGGAGAAGTTCCACAGACCATTAGTGTCACTTTGGGGAACAGGATTTTACAAACATTGTGGCAGGCACTTGATCTGAAGTCCCACGTCTTTTTAAGCAGGAATGAACATCAGAAAAAGAGAGGAGGGGGGTGAGACACGAAGGAGAAGACAGAGGGAGAGAAATGAGTGCAGGCAGGGATAAGGAGGACAGGTAGAAGCAGAGAGAGCCTCAGGTTTGGCTGGTTTTCTGTTTACTGAAGAAGACAAACAGTGTATTCATTTAGCTGTCCCCGAATAGAGGGGCGACTGTCACACGGGAAGGCAAGTTTTGCTAGGCAAATTGCTATCCAAATGACACCTCCCATTTGTCTCTCCCTGCTCCCCTGTCCTGGGAGCCATTTGCTCTGCTGCTGTCCCCAGGGCCCCTGGCGCGCGGCCCCGCGTCACGGAGCTCCCTGGCGCTTCATCTAACTCAATTCTTCGGTGTCCACGGCATTCTTCCCAGCAAAGGACGTCTCGGCGAAGTTTCCGTGATTATTTTGAGGCTTCCGTAAAATGAATGCAGTGTCAACGTGCAGTCTTCCTATGACATAGGGGTGAGATGGGGCTGAGAGACGCAGGGAAATGACTTGTTTCCCACTCTCACGTTCAAAATACGTTTGAATATATTGATTTTCCGGTTTCCTTGGATAGAGGTGCATGGTACCCAGGTGAAAGTCAGACCTGTGTCTGGGTAAAGTCCGGCATGGATTTCTGACCACATGTGCCCCTGAGATTTCCTTATTTGATGCCATTAAATATTTTTAGTAAGAGAGATTATTATATGGCAAGCTACATAAGACTTCATTGTGATTTTTTTTAAAATACCTGACAATGAAACAAATCAGAAAAATAAAATGAGGACAGCCTGTGCTGAGACTTTTGTTTTAGACACTAGGCCGTTCTAAGAGACTTCAGAAGTCTTGGGCTATGTACCCCCAAATGATTGGCTGGCTATCATCTGTCTATCAATGCATCTCTTTTATCTATATGTATCTATCTTTCTATTTATCATCATCTGTCATCGATCTATGTCTAATCAATTATCTATCATGTATCTATCGACCTACTTCCGGAGCATTTGCTTGCTCATAGTTGGCTGCCTCCCGGGGTCTGCTGAGCACCCCCAGTCACATCTCAGGGGCCAGCACTGGCTTGCTCCTCCAGGCGGCAGCTTTATCCCTTGGCCTTTTGACCTGAAAACTCCGAGGGCTGAGGCCGGCCAGTCAGCACTTCAGCAGGGGTTATGCTAGAATCGCCTCTGTTGGATTTGGTCAATATGACTCGTCTCGAGAACGACCTGTTAGTTCCCCAGCTTGCAAACAATTCGATCTCCGAAGTTCCTCCTGGCAGGTGGCTCTCCAGCTCAGTGCTGGCACTCTGCCTGCGCCTGGGCAATGCCACCCGGTGTCCCAAGCCCAGACCTCCCCTCACCTGCTCTGCAGAAGGGCCGCTCCTCCTTGGTGCTCCCCTGGGCACTTTGTCCTTGTTTCTCCAGTTGTGGCTGCCTTGAAACCGCTTGCTGACATGCCCATCTCCCCGCTAGACCGTGTGCTCCCCAGGATGGGGGCTGTGTCTGATTCATCCTTGCTTTTGAAACCAGTGCAACCCTCGGGTCCAGAGAGCATGGCTTTTATTTAGTGTTTGCTGTGTGAAAACATGAAGACACAGATGGAAAGAGACGGGACGGGGGGGGGGCTCCCCTCTGGCAGTCATCACATCTGGTTCCACATTTCCCTCTTTCTGTCCCTGTCTCTGAGCAGTCCCCACTGAGCACACAGGGCCTCTGTTCCTAACTTTCATGCCTCTTTCCTGTTCCTTCTTAGTCCCAGCTAAAAGGTGACAGGGCCAGGCGAGAGGGCATTGGTCCCCTGCTGTACCTGTTAGGGCAGACTAGGTGACACTGTGGTCACAGGTAACTCACCAAATCGCAGCGTCTAATAGGGCAAAGGTTTCTTTTTTTTTAAATTTGTTTATTTTCAGATTGCTTTCTCCAAACATTTATCACCAGTTGGCTGGTTGCCTGTTCCATTCTGTCCTCCCTCTGGGACTCCGGTGTTGGCGAGGTTTCTGTCTGAGATGTTATTGATCGGTGGGACAGAGGTGAAAATACCGCAGTGAATCCCTCACGGGCTCTTGAAATCCCCTCGCAGAAGTGATACCGTCACTGTTCACATTTCATCGTACAAAGCAAGCCAGACGGTCACACGTGATTTCAAGGGAGCTAGGAAATGCATTTCTGCCGTGCTGGACCCGACCGACCAACTTCTGTGAGCAGGTTTGGGGAATATGGTTCCCTGCGGGGCTTTCTTCCTGCGGGGAGATGCAGTTGGGGGTTAGTGGGACAAGCCGCCACCTCAGTCGCTGCCGTTGGTCTTGCGGCACCACAACTAGTGCCCCTTGCCTTTTTCCTTCACTCCGTGTTTCACGTTCATTTCTTTCTCCGCCATCACCTGACAGGTCCTGGTGGCTTTCCTGGTGGTGCGACCCATCCATACTCTCCTCCCTGAGGGGCTGAGCTCTTGGTGACTGTCCCTTCTCAGGGCAGGGGTGTTGCATGTGTCTGTTCACAGTGCAGTGGAGCACGGGAGCACCGAGAGACAACAAGGGGATCACCTGGGTGCCGCACATGCACCTGCCTGTCCCTGTTGAATGAAGGCAGCCCCACCTCTGCCTGCTGATAGGGCCAAAGACCCTTGCCGAGGTGGGGACCCTCTCCTTGCCTGAGGGTCAATGGACACAAGGTGTCCACAGTGCCCTGGTGGCAGCTGTAATGTACATTCCAGTGGGACCCTTGTGAGGCCCTCTGGCATCCCCTTTGGGGACCAGGGTCTCTGATCTTGCAGAGCCCAGACTTGCAGGGTCAGGAGGCACCAAGTCCCCAAGTAGGTCGCTGGGAGTAACGGTGAGCGGGTTTTCTATTTGCCATCACAAATTACCGCAAACTTAGTGGCTGAAAACAACACAAATTCACTATCGTAGAATTTTAAACGTTAGCAGTCCAACTTGGGCCTCCCTGGGCTGCGATCACCATGCTGGCAGGGCCACATTCCTTCTTAGAGGCTCTGAAGGGGAATCGGTTCTCTTGCCTTTTCCAACTTCTGGAGGCCACCCGCATGCCCTGGCTCACGGCCCGGCCTCCCTCTCCAAAGCCAGCAGTGTGGCACGGCTCTGACGGTCCTCACAGTCACACCGGCCCGGCGGTAGCCAGAAATGGGTGTCCAGGGTTAAGGCCCCACGTGATTAGAGTGGGCCCCCTGGATAGTCCAGGATCGTCTCCCCATCCCAGGCTCCTTCACTTAATCACACACGCCAAGTCCTTTCTCCTGTTTTAGGCACCAAGTGCGCAGGGGCTGGGATCTGGGCCTGGACATCTTGGAGAGCCCCGCACTCTGCCTGCCACGTGGGGCAGGTGAGAGGCCTCTGCAACACTTCGCCACGGGAGGGAAGTGCCAGCTCGTACTACGGAAGGGTTGGCCACCTCTGCAAGCTCTGAGCATTCGGGGATCGGCAGGGCCAAAATCCTGGAGGACATCACCCCGATGTCTCCACCTCAAGCTTCAAGATCCCGGATTGGTCCTGACCTCGGTGTAACAGACCCGCCTTGGCTGAGTGTGCAAATGTCTCTGGAGCTCTGTGACCTCGTAGGAAGTCCTTCGTCGGCTCCTCAACTGAGAAGTGCCCTCTTTCCGTGCAGCAGATAAGGGTCTTTTTTTGCAAGCCACCAAAGAGCTGGCGTGGCTGTCACACACAGCCTTCACTTGTCCACTGCCCTCTGCAGAGGTCAGAGCAAACGAGTCCCCAGCAGCCAGTCCCCGTCCTCGCAGGCATTATCCCTCCACACACTTCCGCACCCAGCACGGCAAAGGCGTCCCCCTTTGCCCAGGACATTTTCACAGGTCACAGCCCATGAAATCTTCAGCACTTGGGCTGCCACTTTGAGTCAGGGGCTGTCCAAGCCCCCGAGGGGTCTGGCTTGCCAGCCCGGCGGCAAGGGAGCCTGTCTGCAACACCACCTCACAGCATCTGTTCTCACGCACGGAGTCGGGGGACAGTGCCGAGCACACCCTCCTGGATTTGAACCTCTGCCTCAGCTGTGTGACCCTGGGCGGATCACTCCCCTCTCTGAACCTCAGTTTCATTCACTGTAACCTGGGGGTAATAAATCCCCACTTGGTAGGGCGTCTGTGAGGGCGGAATTCACTAATAAATAGGATGCACTTGCACTGTAGAACCCAGAGCCTGGCACAGAGTGGGCGCTTCGCAAAGGGCACTGGGGGACAGTCCCAGGCCCCGCAGGTGCACATCTGCTACCGTCTGCTACCCGGGAGGCCTGCAGCGCGCAGGTAGGGCACGCATCCCCCTGTCCCCGAAACCCCACACTCCCACACGCCCCCAACCCTCCACACCTGCACCCCTGCCATCCCCTGAACTCCTGCACCCCCACACTCTGCACCCCCCGCACCCCCGCCCCCAGCAGCAGACGGTTCTGCTTCTTCTCCCCTTTTCAGGTGCCAGTGATCCTTGGCAGCCCCCTTGGCAGCCCAGCACAGCTCCAGGTCCCCCCTTTCATCTGCCGCCCCCCCACGGCCCCCCCCCCCCGACTCCTGACAGTGGGTGTCCCTGTCCCAGCGGCTCACAGAAGGCCCCTTTGTCTCCGGCCCACACCTGACTGCCGCACGGCGAGGTGGTGGCGGGCTGCTGGCGCGCGGCCAGGCACTTTCAGCAGTAACAGCATTAGTCATGCCTCTTGCAGAAGCTGCCTCGGAAACCGCAAGGGGCTGGGTGGCCCTGCGCGGCCCTGGGCGGGTGTTTTTCTTTTCCTTTCCATGGGGATTTTTAAACCTAAGCTGCTTTTTGGTGCCAGAGACCCTCTGGGCCAGTCTTGGGTCTGCTCCCTGGTGCTCTGGCTGGAAGAGACCGTCACCATGTTGCCCCTGCAGAGCTGGGCACTGAGCTGCCAGTGGTGTGCGTCCCTGGGGCTGAGGGTCCCCCTGGCCTGTCAGGAGAACCGCCTGGGGCTGCGCCTTCGTTTCCGGAGCAGGATGCTGCCCCATCCCCTGGTACCGGGGTCTCCTGAGGTGCAAGGTGTTTGTTACCAGGAGTGTTCTTAATTCTCCCTGAGGACATACAGAGGAAGGTGGGGATTGTGGCTGCCAAGGAGCACAGCCACTTGCCCGGCATGCCAGGGTGGAACAGATGAAACCGCCCTGCACCAGGCAGCCCCTCTTCTCCGGAAACTCTGGAACACAGCTCTGGGGGCCCTGGCACTGGGGAGCCTCTGCATGGAGGGTGGGGGGCTGCCGCTGCATGGCCTGCTGATGGGAGGCCCCTGTCCGTGGGGGCCCCTGGCACGGAGGAGCCGCTAGCACTGGGGAGCTCTTGGCACTGGGGAGCCCCTGGCTCTGCGTGGGGTCCTGGGAAGTTTGAAGCCAAGTTGTTGGTAACAAAGGAACATGGGAGCTCACTGAGGTGGTCTTTAGGGTTGCCCACAAAGATCCGTGTGTTTCTCTCCTCCCGGCATGTGGTAGGACTGCATTTTCTTGTCTTGTTGAACTTGGGCATTATTTGAGCGGAAGTGACTACTACCTTGCTTCTGAGTGCTCAGTCCTGTGCCTTGCTGTGCAACCTTCTTCCCCTTTGCCCTGGCAACTGGCAATGTCCTAGGTAGTGGCCTCCTCCTCCTGTCCCCCTGCTCATCAGCCCCATCCTGGAGTGAGGGGGGTCAGGGGTTGTTTGCCCCCTCCATGTAACCTGGCCCACGCCGACTGCCACACCGGCCGCCCTCCTGGCTCCTGCAGGCCACGGGTGCAGGCAGGAGAAAGAACAGCACAGTGTGCAGAGTGAGGTCTCTGCGGTGGGTCAGAGGAGCACCCCGGGCTCCCAGGGCTGTCCCCCACTCACGTCTTAGCTCGTCTTTATAAACTCAGGTTTTTAACATGAAGTTTTCTGTAAATAGGGTAGACAGGCTTAGCACATAAAAGCCCAGGACACACAGGTGAATTTGAATTTCGGATAAACAGTGCTAAACCATATATAATTTTTTAAGTATAAGCAATGTTTGTGACATACTTATACAAAAAAACTTACGTGCTATTTATCTGAAATTCAAATTTAAGTGGGTGTCTTGTATTTTATCAGGCAATTCTATCTATAAACCTTTCTTTCCTCTAAATTACTATAGTAGTTTAACTCAATTGCTCACTTGCCACCTGGGAATATAACAATTGTGCCCCCATTTCATCTGTCACATTGCTTTTGGGGCTTCTTGAGGCCACACCCGTGGCTCTGCCACCCATATGTATCTCCCACGGCACCCAGCCCAGACTCCCTCACGTAACCGAAGTATTAACTCAGTGAAAAAGGTGGTTTTGATGTGGCAGAAGGCTGTTAGAGGTGCTCAAAGAAAAAAAAGAAAAGTACAAAGGATGAGACATTTGTGTTCTTTTCCGTGTTCCTTCCTAATGTTGGCAGCGTCTGGCATTTTACATCAGGCCGTGACCGTGGTCCTAGCAGCTGGAAGGAAAAGCCCAACTTCTTTCGTAGGGGGTTGTCATCACCTCCCAGCGGACCCCATGCTGGAAACCGAGCCCGAGCTGCCAGGTCCCTGCACCGCTCTGGGCAGCTGCCCTGCACACGCCCCGTCCCCGGGTGGGAGGCACCCTGTCTTGGACAGCCAACATTTCACAGAGGCCCGGTGCCCTGGGGCCCTCCAGAGCCTCCAACATTTCGCTGAACGCCTGGGCATGCTCAGGGATGCTGCCTCTGCCGAAGAATCCGGGAACACAGCTGTAGGCGACCGAAGTGGGAGCTGCTGGGTCAAGTGTCCTTTGGTGTGACGCACGCCATGCTTGTCACCTCGGAAACCCGCATTGGGAGCCGTCAAGCTTCCTGGGTGTTGGACTTCAGCCAGTTCCTGCTGTTCAGCCCTTAGAGAAGTGTCAACATCCCGAAAGCAGATGTCCCTCACTCCTCACTGCCAAGACACTACTTAATGTTTATCGCGCTCTCTCCTAGTCTGGGCTCAGGGTGAGGCAGTTTCTATTCGTCCTCTAATTGCACTGGGCTTCCCTCCCGCCCATTCCCTAGGCAGCTGTGTTCCCCCTGCCGTCCCAGGTTATGGTGGGGAGGGCAGAAACCAACCTGATTTTCAGAATCTTATGAAACTTGAGTCCACTACTACTGCCAGCAGTAGACAAGGCACCTCTAACTCAACTCAAGAAAAGCTTATGCAGCCAGTGAATTTCTCTCCATTGCAGTATTTCCCCCAGGTTCATCCCAGCTCAGCTCTCTGCCATCTCCATGGCAGCCTATATCCCAGAATAAGCAGAGAGAGTCATGATCACCAGGACTGGATCACCAGGAGAGTCATGATCACCATGCCTGGATCACCAGGCGTGCTCTGGTGTTTCTTCATGAGGATTTATCATCGTGTTCTGGTAGAAGCCTGATGTGTAGCACCTGCATTCAGCCCCCAAAATGGGCCACAATGGACCTAATGGCTCCAAATTTCTTGGCACTTAGGTCCATGTGAATGTCTCCTCCCAGCCAAGATCCACTTGTCATGCACATGCAGTGACCCACGGGAATGCAGAGCCCTGCAAAGAGAACATCGGAAGGAGGGACCTTAGCTCGGATTATCCATTTATGCCCTAACTCTCTCTCTCTCTCTCATATACCCTGTACAATTGTCAAAGATAAAAAGCAGTGACAATGTCGTGTTGTATTGTGGAATTGTCACAAGGTCATGTCACAAAGAAGCCAAAGAGTCTACTCCAAGGACCCAGCTGGGCCTGGGCTGGCTTCCTCCTGCAGTGTAGCCAACGACCCTCCACACAAAGGCTTGGGGTCAGGTGCTTAGGGGAGCCCTGCCCTGCACAGAAACCCTGGAGAGCAAGCCCCTCCCCACCCCCGCCACCCCTCCCCCAGGGGCTGCTTTTGGTGCCCACAATCTCCCCAGCCCACGCACAGTGCCCGGCACACAGTACATACCTGCTTGATGAACGGGTGAGGCAAGAATGATGAAGGAATGAGTGATGTGGACCCTTCTTTATGCTCCTCTCCTTCCTCGGGCTCACCTTTCCCCAGCATGGCACGGGAACGATTTTGGAAGTTGAGATCAGGATAGGAATCCAGGAAAGGTGCCAAGGTTGTCCATGACCCCATTTGGGGTCCTGGATCTCACCCTGACTCCCGTTTCCAGTTTTTTTTGAATTTTCATTTTCCTCTCTGCACCTGCAGTTGTTCCTTCATGTCTGTCCAGGCTCAACCCAAGCATGGGATCGACCTACCACTCTTGATTTCCTGCAACACCCCCATACCCCATTATCGGATATGCAAGGAATTCCAACTGGAAACTGAGGGGGAAGGCAAAAGGGCCCACGTCCGATGGTTGTGCCAAAGCGCTGCACTTCACACAGTGGGAGATGAGTGTCGGGCTCTTCAGAATGCTCCGGCCGGCCCCCAGCTCCCGGGCAAGGCTCCCACCACGTCACCCTCTCCCTGCTCCCCTGTCCTCTCTCCCCATGTCTCCCCACCTCAAACTCCTGTTTGCATGAAGCTTACAATTATTTTTTAAACTGGACATATATTAATATGACTTACTCTTCTTTATGTACAATATCCTACACTAAAGAAGGAAAAACTTCCTGTTCATTTCTTACATGGTGTAGTTCAGCTCTCTCTTGTTTATTTCCTCCTAACCACATCCTTAGAGCCTTATCTTCTGTTTCAAAGCAGTTTATCTAGGTATTTTGTTAAGCATGGGCAGTCCTCCCTCAAGAGGAATGTCTTAGCATAAGATAAGATACAATTTATTGGTAGGGTGGGCACCGCACAGTTCTGAGAACTGCCAGAGTCCAGTATGGCCAGAACCCTGCAGGCTGTGAGGGGCAGGTGGCAGGAGACGAAGGTGGCGAGGTCCAGTGGGCGCCCGGGCTGGGGGGCCCTGCAAGCAGGGCCAAGGTGTGTGCGTCTTATCTTAGCCACAGGGCAGCCATGGATGGAAGCAGAGGTGTGCACCATGGAGTGGCTCGGGGGTTCCCATGGTGATTTAGAGTGTGGGAGGCCAGGTAGGAGGAGTGCAATGGGGTCAGGGGAGAGGGTGGGCACAGTGGGGATAGCGGGTGCAGAGAAGGGGCCCGAGAGGTGTGCAGTGCCTCGGGGTGGAGACTGCAGGACGCCCTGACTGCTTAGATATGGTGTGGAAGGGAGAGAAGAGTCTGAGATAGTGTTGCACTTTTAGCCTGGGCTCCATGTGAATGTCCCATTGCTCTTGCAGACAGAGCACTGGGAGGGGAGCCAGTGCCCACGTGCCCATGCAGAGCAAACCGAGCCCGGAGACTCTTCCTCAGAGCCCGAGGCAAATGACAAACATTTGTCTTGGTTCTAGGTCCTAGGGACCAACGGTCTACCCCGGTCAGTTAAAATGGCCACCAGGCAATCCCAACCTTGGTCTGTGTGGCCAGGGGGGGCAAGCTCGTTATCCAAGAGCATCACCATCCCTGGCAGGCACAAAGCGGAAAAGAGGGAAGGAAGAGAAGAAAAAAGAAAAGGGCTCGAGAGAATCAAGGCAGAGGAGGGGACAGGGTAGCAAAGGAGTGGGGACAGGAAGATGGGAGGAGGGAAACAGGAGGGTAGATGGAGGCTGACTGCTTTGCTTGCCACAGGGAACAATCCCTTCTTCAGAGTGTTCATGCATTCATTCACTCATTCATTCATTCAGGAAGTATTGCCTATGAGGTGCGGGCTCTGTGCACAGGCTCGGCAGAGGTTCTCTGGTACACAGTCCCACACGGTCCCTCCCCAGGTGGAGTCTACAATGTGCCGAGCAAGGCACGTAACGAACAAACAAATGCAGAATAAATATGTAATTACAAACTGTGGTGAGGACTGTGAAGGAAGACTTGCAGAAGGCTGTGAGAGAACAAGGAGGAATGCATTCAGGAGTGTGTGTGTGTGTATGAAGGTGTGTGTGCATGTGTGTGTGAGTGTGCATGTGTGTGACGTGTGCATGTGAACATGTGTGTGATGTGTACATGTGAGCATGCGTGTGACATGTGCATGCGTGAGCCTGTGTGAGTGTGTGCATGTGTGAGCGTGTGTGTGACATGTGCATGCGAGCATGTGTGTGCATGTGTGAGCGCGTGTGCATGTGTGTGCGTGTGAGACAGATCCCGTGAGGCAGAGCAGGGAAGGCGTCTTTATGCGAGGACGGGGGGGGGGGCAGGCTGTGCTGGTCAGAATAGGTGGTAACAGCCAATTCCCACATCTCCGTGGCCTAGCATGATACGACTTTACTTTGCGCTCACATCCGTTGGCTGAGCGTCTGGGCAGCTCTCCGGGGCGGCTGCCGTCCATATGTGGCTCAGCGTCTGGGAGGCTTTGATCTCCAGGCACCTCCATGCTCACGTGTCTTGCAGCAGCGCTGCGGCAGGGAAGAGTGCAGAGGAATGCACCCCGACTCTGAAATGCCCCACTGGAGGGGACACATGTCCTTTCCACCGACATTCCACCGGCAAAAGCAAACCCTTTGTGCTGCCTAATTTGAGGGGCACATGAGCCCCAAAGGAGAGAAACCAGAAATCTGGGAGCGCTAGTCGTGCCTACCACGTGGGCCGAGTGCAGGGAGAAGGGCATTCTGGGCAGGAGAGGGCTCAGGGAACGCGGGTGGCTGGAGTGTCGTGAGCACAGGCAAAGCGGGAGACCCGATGGAAGAGGCGGTCAAGGCCAGACCCTGCACAGGAAGGATTATGAGTTCTTTTCTAAGTACAACTGAAGGTTTAGAGCAAGGGGGCAGCGTGTGTGATTTATGGCTCACAGAGGGACTGTTGTAAGGAGAAATGGATGAGGAGGCTGTGGCAACAGTCCAGGCCAGCAGTGACACTGGCTTGGGCCCGGCGCGGTGGCGATGGAGAGAAATGGTACAATTGAGACATATCTTGGTGCTAGAATTGATAGGGTTGGTGGGGGGTTGGAACGGAGAGATAGCAAATGTTCTGGATTGAGCAACTTAATGGATGGTGGAAACTGTGGGAGAAATAGGTTGTGTGTGCGTGCACGCGTGCGTGTGTGTGTGTGTGCGTGTGTGTTAAGGGGGAGAGCTCCAGGGTGCAGTTTCGCACAGTGCAGTTGGAGACGCCTGTGAAACAGGCGGGAGTATCCGGCAGGCAGCTGGCTTTGCTGCCTGGGTCTCAGTGGTGTCCATGTCAGACGCACAAAAGCCCCACTGTTGCACTTACAGAGGAGACCCTAATGCGACAGCCCCGGATCCTCTCTCCTCCCTCCCCAGGCCTTTCCCCAAGTACAGATATTACTGCCTGGTTTAAATACCGTGTGTGAATAGGACATTGGAGGCAGAGTAAAGCCAACAGATCAGAAGATGACTGCCGAAGGAAAGGCAGTGTGTCGCTCACAGCTCCCAAGAGAAGGAGGCACACCGGGCCACGCGGGCACACGGGCAGGCATGGGGGTGGCCAGAGGCAGAGGGAGAGCGTGGCAGGGTGAGCAGGCTCCCGACCGGCCGGTGCGCACGCTGTCGGCGGGGTCTGGGGCATAGGGACTATCCCTAGTTGTCAGGTACCTGGCCCCGGGGGCACCGGGGCAGGGGAATCGTGGCCTATTAGAGGAAGTGGTTTGGGTGTGGACTCCGGATTTGTCGGTTTGCATTTGAAAAGCATGCTCCTGAGTGAGTGGTTTGAGATCTCTAGGACCTGGGCCTTCCCTCCAGGATCAGCAAAGCCCCAAATGTCAAAAAGAAAATCAGAAAATAAACAGTACAGGCAAAGAACTGCTGCCCTGCGTTCTGAGAGCCTTTGTGGACGGCGTTGTTGAGCGTTGTCCCAACACACTTGCAAGTCACCTGCTCTAAGAGCCACATACCACAATAGGGTGTGCATGCTCCTTCTTCCCACCCCCCACGCTGCTACCAAATACCTGTCTTGGCCTCAGCGACTCCGTAATGAATTCAGCTTAGACCAGACGCACGAGAATGGTGGAAAAGCCTAAGGTTTATATTTAATTCGGATTTGCTGCTCTGAGAAATGTTATGTTTTCGTGACAGAGACGGGTTGCCTGGGAGATATGGTTATCAGGCCAGATTTTTCAGTTGTCTACAAAGTAACACGGCTATTACAAGAAAAGTTCTCGTACAATGGAGTGATTAGAGTGGGGCCGCCTGGGCTCGTGGAGCTGCAGCGAGCCGTCTCCACGGCACCGAGCACCCTGCACGCTCCTGCCGCCCCGCCGCGGGGCTTGCGCATTTGCCCATCTCCTGGCGCTGAGCGGGTTGTGCGCTAGTCACGCACAACCCTAAGTAGGTCAGGCGCCCACGGCGTGACTGCCAGGTACTGCTCGCTGCAGGAGGAGGGGGCTTGTCTGCCGCTCGCTCGAAAGTGCCGGGCCTTTGACCCAGGACTCCTCAGCGGCTGTTCCACCCATGAGTGTGCAGTGTCCGTCGGGGCCCGTCGTGCCACGGGACCAGGCCAGGACAGCTGGAGCAAGTGTGCCAACGCTCTGTGACGTGAGAACGCTGTGCGTGATGACGGCTTTCATCCGATCCGGGAGTCTCGTGCCATCTGTCCGCATCCCTGAGACTTGTGAGTTTGCGGGTGCAGTAAAATCTCCACTAAGACTTGACAAAAGGCCCCAGCTACTGTACCCCAGTGTAAATTTTAACAGTACCTATTACAAAGCAGCCGTCAGTCCACAGGACAGGGGCACCTTGTGCTTAGGGGAGAGGGACACTTGGCGATGAGCACTCGTGGCTGTTTTAACAAAGGGGACCGTCTCCTGTTTAATTTGGATCTTAGGCTGTTGGATATCACACTACTACGTTCATCTGAAAGAAAGAACCCAAATGCGGTCGGGGTGCTCCTCCTTTTAGCATGTCTTACGGTTAGGATGCTCCTGGCAAATTGGTTATTTGAAAAGTGACAACGTCTATGTTAAGAAGGGGTTGTCGGAAAGGGAAACTGAAAGCGAGTGACGGCGTGCGTGACTCTCCTAGAGGAAGGCACACTGTGCGCTGGTGGCTGTCTTCCCAGTGGTGGGCAGTCCCCTGCACCAGCCCCCACCTGGGGCACGTCCGTCCCCCGTTCACCTGGGCAGGCACTGGGGGGGGGGGCTTGTGACGGGTCGCGGGTGGGGTAACCCAGGGACGAGAGCCCTGCCCTCACCCTTCCTGCGGCTTTGCAGCCATGACGACGCTGCAGCCCCGTCAGCAGGGAGCGTGGCCGACTCGCTGCTACACACAGAGCAGAGCACACGCGAGTCCCCTCTGTAAGGCTCAGCTCCGTCACGCCTGTGCTCAACGTCAGCCTCAACCGAGGCCCTGAGCCGCAGTTCCCGGCATCCGAGTGGGAATTTCAGGACTGCGGGCGGAAGACACGCCCGTGTGAAGGGATGACTCAGCCTCTCCCTCGAGAGTCGCAGTCTCAAGCCTGCCAGTGAATCAGTCCTGATGGAGCTGAGTAGGAGACTATGTGTGCACACGGAGTCATTTTAAATATCTCGGCTGGGGGACCCCCCCCCAAAGCAAAGCAAAACAAAAGCCCTGTAAAGCTGCACTATAGCCCCCCCTAATTGCTAGGGGGTCAGAGTTGCAAACTACAAATACTGGACAAATATTGCTGTTCTGCAAGGACTTTTAGGACATGATAAGAGCCATCAGCAGGAAAGGCCTTGTTAAGGCTGAAAATACTAACGTTCGCCTACGGTAGGTGCCCGCCTCCGTGTGTCTGCCCCATGGGCTTCATTGCCCCCTCCCTGCCATCCTGGCTGGCTGTGTCCCCATCCTGAATCTCCTCCTTGCTCTCTTGCTCAGGGGCTGCCTTCTCTGCTTCTTCCTTAGTCACTTTTCCAATTTCGGTGGCTCCATTTCTGTCCTTTTGTCTTCCTCTTTTGATAGACTATCATATGGTTTAAGTTCTTTGTGCATACGTGTATATGCATGGGCTATACAAATTTTGTTCATGCAATGCAGTGGGCAAACAGTCCTAAAGTAGCTTGGAAACAGACAAACAGGCTTGGCCCACTGCTTCGGTTTTAGTGTTTTACCTAATCCTACAAGAACCCTAAAAAGTATTGTCAGATTCGTTTTACAGATGAAAAACTGAGGCTCACAGAGGTCGATAACTTGCCCAGGACCACACAGGTGGTATAGCATGGAGCCGTGGTCAGCTCTGCTGCTCACATTCTTGGTCACTTCAGAGTGGTGCCTGGCTCGGGGCGGCAGAAGGGACCTGAGCTCTGAGCCTCGGGGGAGCTCAGGCTTGGAGGCAGCACACTCGGGTCTGTGACTTGGCTCAGCCTGGCTGTGTGACTTAGCATCTCTGGGAGTAACAACAGTGGATCCCAGAGGATCGCTGCAAGGACTAAACGAGATGATGGCGGGAAAGTCCTGAGCCTGGCACGTGGCGAATGTCCAGCTCACGTAGTCAGCCCTGAAACCCTGGAGCCGTCCTTGGATCCTGTTTTCTCACGCCCCACTCCAGCCCATCGGCAAGTCCTGTCAGCTCTGCCTTCCCGTGTACCCCAACCTGATGGCCTCTCACCGCCTCCTCCCAGCCTGGGTTTGTTGTCACCCTACACAAGGCGACTGAGACTTCCACCTGGCTCCCGGTTCCATTCCTGTGCCCCTCAGCAAAGGGTGACCTTGTTAAAGTGTAATTCAGATCGTGTTACGCCAATGTTTGGAAGCTCCAGGGGTATATCCCACCTTGTCGCCCAGAGTAAATGGCAAAGGCCTAACAGTGGGCTCAGGCCCTACAGCAGCGAGTCTCGAACTTTACAGGTGCACAAGCTGCCAGGGGACTCATGAGGGTGCAGCTCTGACTTGGTGGGTCTGGGGCGGGACCCAAGGCTCTGCATTTCTATCAAGCTCTCAGAGGCTGCTGTGCTGCTTGTTCCAGACCGCCATACTGAATAGCCGGACTCTGCTTTTTTTATCTGCATCCCTTACCTCCACCTTCTGCCCTTGCCAAACCACCCACCCACCCGCATGGCCTCCTTGTATCTCAACACGACAGGCAAGCTCTGCCCCAGGGCCTTTGCACATCCTGTTTCTCTCTGGGACGTTCTTTCTCCAGTTACTCACTCACTTCCTCTAGGACTTGCCTCTAATGCCACCCTCTCAGCAAAGGGTTGCCTGACGTCGGTTCTTAAAATTGAAGCCCCCACCCCCCAGCAACACTCTCAATCTCCATTCTCTGTTTTATTTTGCCCATAGAATACAACTTTCTAACATCTCACATGTCATACTTATTTTGGTTTTTCCAGTCTTTCCCGGCCAGAAAGTGCTCTTGATGAGGTCACTCAAGCTCGTCTCTGTTCACTGCTGTATCCTCAGCTCCGAGAAGAGACGATAAATACTTGCCACGCACAGTGATATTGTTATGTTGGTCTTGCTGTCTGGATCAAGCCCCCTCAAAACAAAAAAAATAATAACAGCATAAATATCTCCTGTCTTGGTATATTTTGGAGTGGCTATAACAAAATACCTTAGACTGGGTAATTTATAAATAACAGAAATTTATTTCTCACAATTCTGGAGCCTGAGAAGTCCAAGATCAAGGTGCCGGCAGATTTGGTGTCTGGTGAAGGCCGTTTCTCATGGGTGGCACCTTTATATGTCCTCATGTGATGGAAGGGACACAAAAAGGGAGAAACAAACTCAAGTTCAAGTCCTTTTATGAGGGCTCCAATCCCACTCATGAGGGCAGAGCCTTCCTGACCTGTAATCACCTCCTAAAGGCCTCAGCTCTGAATACTATCACGTCGGGGATCAAGTTTCGACATATGAATTTTAGGGGAACACATTCAGACCACAGCACCTCCCCCCTCCAACAAAAAGCCAACTGGCAGGTCCTTGGCCATCCCAGAAGGGGTTCAATGACTTCTATGCAAATTGAATCTGCATGCTTTTATTTAAAAGTAAAAGCTTTCTACTTATGACACACTTCTGTGGTGTGTGCTGGGTCGGCTGTCGAGAGTCCTGGAGCTGTGCTGAAGCAGAATGTGGAAATCCAGAGCAGAGACTGTGTATAGGAAGATGAATGACAAGGTACTTAGCTGGGCACGGTGGCCAATGCCTGTAATCCTAGCACTCTGGGAGGCCAAGGTGGGAGGATTGCTTGAAGTCAGGAGTTCAACACCAGCCTGAGCAAGAGTGAGACCCCGTCTCTACGAGAAAAGAAAAAGAAAAAAAAAATCAGACAAGGTACAGCTGGGTCATCAGGCCCAGCTGCCTTGGTCTTGCATACTGAGCCTGTTTTCACCTTGTCTCTGGTTTCATTGCTTTGTTGAGCCCTGGGGTCCAACCTCCAGACCAAACCTGAGTTGCAGCTGCTTAGCTGGGATGCTCAGGTGAGTGAGGACCAGACTGTTGTCAGGGCAGCCCTTGGACTTCCTGAGAAATGACATTCCCTGGCTTCCCACCGACAGGCATGTCCCCACACTAATGCCTTTCCTAAATGCTTTCCGTCCCCTTGGTGGTCACTTGTGCTCTCAAGCATCCCTGACTGCATGTTCTAAAAACTGCTAATTAATGATGATTAGGCTTCCCTGACACCAATTGGATCATATTCATGTTTGATTCTAGCTTTGGAGAATCACCTTCCTTGTGTCTTTTTGTCCATGTCACATCGGAAGTGGATAGATATCAGGACAGCATTCTGGCATAAAATTTCCCTGTAGAACATGTGTAGGGTTTTTTCCTGCCTTTATTACTCTTGGGGGGCGTCACACACAACATTCTAGCCATAGTGTCCAGCGAAAGGGGCTGTCTTTTTCTATTTATTTATTGTAGTAAGAACAATTAACAAATTTTAAGTGCACAGTACGGTATGGTTAACTATAGGCATGATGTTGTACAGAAGATCTCTAGAATTTATTCATATTGCACAATCGAGACTTCATATTAATACCGGTTGAACATCAACTCCCTGTTTCCATGCCCAGCCCTTAGTACGCACCCTTCTGCTCTCTGTTTCTATGATTTTGACAATTTTAGATGCCTCATGTAAGTGGAATCATGTAGTATTTGTCAAAAAACTTGAATAGACATTTCTCCAAAGAAGACACACAAATGGCCAACAGGTACATGGAAAAATAATCAACAGCACTAATCATCAGGGAAATGCAAATCAAAGCCACAATGAGCTATCACCGCACACCTGTTAGAATGGCTATGATTTTTTTTAAAAAAAGGTAACGAGTGTTGTCGAGGATGTGGAGCAATTGGAACCCTTGTGCACTGTTGGTAAGAAAGCAAAATGGTACGGCCGCCAAGGAAAACAGCGTGGCACTTCCTCAAAAAATTAAAAATAGAATTGCCATATGTCCAGCAATACTACTTCTGGGCATATATCCAAAAGAACTGAAATCAGGATCTCGAAGAGATACTTGCGCACCCATGTTGTGTGAGTCCGTTTTGTGCTGCTATAGAAGCATACCTGTGGCCGGGGAATTTATAAAGAAAAGAAGTTATAGGGTTCAGGGCTCTGCAGGCTGCACAGGAAGGATCGCGTGAGCATCTGCTTCTGGTGGGGGCTTCAGGGAGCTGCCAATCAAGGTGGAAGGAGAAGGGGGAGCAGGGGTGTCACATGGCGAGAGAGGGAACGAGAGAGGGAGGGGGCGGTGCCAGGCTCTTCTACAACAACCAGCTCTCACGTGAACTAATAAAGCGAGAACTCACTAGCGCGGGGAGGGCACCGAGCCGTTCATGAGGGACCCACCTTCATGACCCAGACACCTCCCACCTGGCCTCACATTCAACACTGGGCATCACATTTCAGTGTGAGATTTGGAGGGGCCAAACATCCAAACCACACCACGTGTTCATAGAAGTATTGTTCACAATAGTCAAGATTAGGAAACCACCTGATACATCCGCTGACAGACGTGTGGATAAAGAAAACGTGGTATATACACACAGCAGAATATTACTCATCCCTGAAAAAGAAGGAAATTCTTCCTTTTCCATATGTGACCACCTGGAGGAACGCAGAGGACTTTACTCTAAGGGGCCGTGTTTTTCAATGACTCTCAGCAGATCGTTGTGTTCTTCTGCGTGCAATGCCTTCCCCGGCTGGAGGATTATGCATTTTCACCCTGTTGTTCTCAGGAGTGGCCCTGTGGCTTGCTCAGCCCAATGAGATGGGAGCAAAAGGGACAGGTGCCACTTTTCAAGTAGCAACTTGAAGCAGCAGAGAGTGGCTACCACACTCTCTCCCCTCTTTGCTCTGGCTCTGAGAGGCGGCTGCTTTAGCCTGCGTCTCCATCCTTTGTCTGGTGCAAACATTCTCACAGCGATGACTGGTATCTGATCTCAGCCCTGCAGGAACAATATGGAATAAGCACAGACATCATTTGTTCCCCAAGAACATCTTTGAGTTCTCGATGGAAACATAGAGAAGGGAAGAAATTCCAGGAAAAGGACTTGTAGCCGCCATGGTCATGCCTACTGTTTTAGATGCTTATCTTTTCTTAACGATATGGCACTGGTCTACCTCAAAGTAGACCATCTATGAAAAGCAAATCCGTAAGTAAAATAGCTTTAATTATACATCTGATTTTACACCCCACAGTTTCTCTGGTCCCTACCTCTCCTCCATCAGCTAGAAGTTTTTGTAGCATTGAAAATAGAAGGAGAAAAAGAATTTCACTAGACAGGAAGAGATTGGAATCAATGACCTTTAAGAGAATTGAAGAATTGTGTCCCATGAGTATACCAAAGTGTGTGATGAAGAGATATCCTCCCTCTGGGCCAGATAGAAGGCTTTTGGACCACACAAGTGGTCAGTGGCCAGCTCAAAGGGGACCAGGTATAGGGAGCTGGGACCTCAGCTAGGCTGGGTGTGGGCATGTTGTCAATCTTGCTCACACCATGAGCGATTAGATGTGCTTTGACCATCCATAGCAAGTGCTTTTTTGTTTGTTTGTTTGTTTCCTAGGAGATGGAGGCCTGCTTTGTGGTACAGGCTGGCCTCAGCCTCCTGAGTAGCCCCATCTCCTGGCCTGCAAATAGTTTAGAATAAATTAAACAGAAGAATGCATTCAATATATTGAGCACTGTCTGTGCCAGGGACTGGGCTGTGTTTTGCTTACCTTGCCTCATTTTAATTCCTCTGTGATGGTCAGTTTTATGTGTCAACGTGGCCAGGCTATAACCCAGTTATTGAATCCAACACTAATCTAGGTGTTGCTGTGAACATGTGGTTTGTAGATGTGGTTAACGTCTACTGTCAGTTGATTTGAAGTAAAGGAGATCACCCTCCATAATGTGGGTGGCCTCACCCAGCAGTCAAAGGGTCTTATGAGCAAAAGCTGACATTTCACGGAGAAGAAGAAATTCTGCCGCAAGACTGCAATATCAACTCCTGTCTGAGTTTCCAGCCTGCCGGCCTGCTCCACAGACAGCAGGCTTGCCAGTCCCCATAATCATGTGAGCCAATTCCTTAAAACAAATCTCATAATATGTATAAGAAGGGCACACACAGACACACACAGACACACACACACACCCCTCCTGCTGGTTCTGTTTTTTCAGAGAGCCCTGACTGATACATCTTCTAACCATTCTATGATTATCTCTGTTCTGCAGTTGGGGCCTTTGAGTCTCAGAGATGTTAGGGAATGTGCCCAAAGTCACACAGCTAAGAAGAGGCAGAGCTGCATCTGTTTCCAAAATCTGTGCTTTTCAATGCTGCAATGCCCGGCCTCACCAGAGTAGCTGAAATAAAAGAACTCCTCGCAGCCAGGAGTTCTGGAGAAATGAATGCTGAAGCACTTGTCAGCTCTGCAGTGATTTGCTGAAGGGTTCCTGGGAGCCCGGGTTGAAGCGCAACGCTTGATTCTCAGAGAACCAGTTCCTCGCAACCTTGACATTGCTAACAAACCAATTGCCGGCCTGCCACCGTGCTGGCACCCTCGGCATTTCTCGCCCACGCTAATCCTGTGCATTCTGGCCAGCCTGGGCTTCCTGGCCCTGAGTGAGCAGCCGGCTGCTGGGCTTCCTGGACACGGCTGCTGGGCACTTCTGCCTGACCGCTTACTGGTCTGTCTCCCGCAGAGGGAGGGGCCATGATGTGTGATCTTGCCGCCGGTGGATTCCAGGCATGCAGCTCAGTGCCCTGCACACAGTCCATTTCACCAACTGTGAGGAAGTCGTGAATGGTGGTGCTGAACTTTTTCACTTTGCAGGATAATTTGAACTTATCTCCATCCTCCATTTTTGAGGGGTCCTACAAAGAAGCCAATAGCCCTTTGACCTGGAATCATTGCAGATCTAGAGCTCAGATCTCAGCCGTTGGGTTAGCTGCCAGTGAATGAATGAGCAACCCACTGCCTGCTATCAGTGCAATGACCAGAGCCTTCCCTTGGTGGCCAGGAGGGCACAGCCAGAGAACATCGCTGCGGCTCCTGGGTGGTCTCCTCACAGGAAACCCACGCTCACTCCTTGCACCTTGGAGCGTGCTGTCAGAATCGATGAACTGGGGACGGATTTGCAAAGACTTGTCATTTCACGTGTAACGAGAGCAAACCTTTAGAAAATGAGCATTCCTTTAGGCTCAGTAAACGTCCTCGGGACAGGCAGGAACTGGCATCTAGGGTAAAGCGAGCTGGGCCAGAAAGGGGTGGAGGGAGCCGGGTGTTTATCCCGTGAACGTCAGCTGTCCCCCGAGATCGCTGGGGAATTCCCACAGGGCTGAGCGATCCAGCCTGACATGTAAAATCACAATAGCGTAGCAGCAATCCTGGCTTGGGATTAGGAGATCTGGACATGTCTGGAAACCCTCCAGGTCTTAATTTCATTACCAGGGTAATTGGTTGTCATGGGGAGGGGTTCCTGGATTAAGCTAGGATTGTTTCAAACCTCCCCCTCCACAGCTTGGATGTCCAAAGTCCATGCTGCGTTTGTGCAAAGCCCTGGAAGCTTCACTCTCTTCTCCCTCCTCCCACCCCTTCCTGTGGGTGCCGCCTCCCTTTCCCTGCACCCCAAACCAGACCCCAAACTCAGCATAGTTGGTGGGTCCCCCGTGGAATCCACCGACTCTTGCAAGGACCTGTAAAACCACAGGATGCGTGTCCTGGCGAGAGTGTGTGGGGTCCACAGCCGAGCCCAGGGACTGCCGCGGTGCCTCTGGGTGCCACACCCTCACACAGGTGCCACCTCCCCCTCCGCCAGTCCTGGCCCCACACCTGAGCCCCTGGAGCTGGCGGCGTGCCCAAGCCGCCCAAGGCTCTGCCCTGAAGCAGGACTTCCCCAGGGCCCTTTCGCCTTACGCCTCTCGGGGGCTCCAGGACCCTGCTCTGTGCATGCTCGTGTCTTCCAGGGTGTTTGGCCGAACAATCAGTCCCCCGAGACACTGGCCAGGGGACAGATCTGGTGTCCACCGCCAGGCCACGGGGAGGAGCTCGCCTCCCTCTGGCACGGAGCCACGCGGACCTGTTCCTCTCCTCCCACGGTGGGCTTCCTCCCAAAGGTTCTCAGTGCCTTGGCGACTGCGGTCGGGGTTGTGGGCCTGTTCCCCAGACGTGCTGGGCGAACCCCAGCCCGGGGGTGGGAGCATCTCACGGGCAAGCACGGCCCCCGCTGCAAAGGAACAAGCGGACCAGGAAGCCGGATTCGCGTGAGTTCCGGGATGCGCCAGCCCCGTGACCTTGACTTTGCACGGAGCCTCAGCTTCCACTTCAAGTGGGCGTGAGGTCAGACTTTCTATTTCTTCCGCAGGTTGCGTGCCCTCAAGTGACCTAACGCTGTGTGCAAGAACATGCTTCACCTCGCACGCAGTCTCCATAGAAGGTGTTATGAACACTCGAAACAGAAGGAGCCTATCTCTCAATGTTCAGATTCGGGACCCTCCCCCAGGGTCTGCCTGGGATGCAGGGGTGCTGAGGGTGAGCTCAAGGTTTGCCGTGTGTATGGAGGGAGACCCGGAATAAATTCCACAGTGGCTCGCCTGAGCGGGCAGCTGAAAGCTTGCCTAACACCGTCAGGGCTTCGGCAGTTTCTCATCTAAATAAAACGTGTTTAAACGGCGTGCCTGAGTTCTAGCATCAGAATGACACGTAACTGGCGTTGAGCTTCTGCAGCCTTCTGTGCGGTGGTGGTGACTGTCCTTTCAGGGCGCAGGCTGTCTGCATGTCCCGGGGACAGTGTCGTGCAGGCACCCTCACGGTGAACCACTTCAACCAACACACAGAATGTGGCAGGAAGACCAACAGGAGGAGTGGCTGCACTTGCCCCCGGGCTGGGATCCGCCCCAGCGGGCCTCGGCCAACATTGCTTCCTTTTCTGAGGGTCTCCTGGGCCCTCAAGGTGCCCTCAGCACTATCTGTGCACAGCGGTTCTACCCGCTTCTGGAGTTCTTTATCTCTCGCATGTTCTGTTCCCTTTGCTCTGAGCACAGAAAATGGAGAGTGGGTTTGGCAGTCTTGAGTGCGAGATGTTCAGACATCCCAGCAGAGTGGGCAGCTAGATACAACATTCGTTATCTACTGCTGTGTAACAGATCTACTCCTGAGCTCAGTGGCTTAAAACAAAAAGCATTTAGTATCTCACAGTTTCCGTGGGGCAGGCGCCTGAGTGTGGCTGAGTTGGGTCTCTTTAGGGACCTCCCCGCAGACCAAGCCTGCAGCTCCCAGGAGCAAGCTTCTCAGCTCACCTGCTCAAGAGGAAGCTCTAGACCAGGGGTCCTCAAACTTTTTAAACAGGACCAGTTCACTGCCCCTCAGACCGTTGGAGAGTGCGCACTGTGGGCCCGGGACGAGTCGGCTGCTAAGTGGGACAGGCAGCGGTGGCAAAAACACCCGGAGGGCAGGATAAATGTGCTAGGCGGCCCGCATGTGGCCCGTGGGCCGTAGTTTGAGGACGCCTGCTCTAGTCTGCCTGGCTCAGGGTCGAGCACAGGGCTAGGAGCTGCGGTCTCATCTGCAGGTTCCTCTGGGGAGGATTGGTTTCCGTGCTCACGCGTGTGGATATTGGCAGGATTGGGCTCCTCTTGGGCTGTTGGAGGAGGGGCCTCATGCCCTCCCTAGCTGTGGGCTGGAGATCACCCTCAGTTCCCCGCCACGTGGGCCTCTCCACGGGGCACTCACAGGGTGACACAGCTTCCATCAGAGAGACTGAGCGAGAGTGCCCGAGAGGGCCAGAGGCGGAAGCCTGATCTCAGAAGCGAGTGAACCCCAGGCAGTAGGGTCCCTGCCGGGTGTGCCATCCTAGGCCCGCTGGCACAGTGTGGCAGTCTGTGTTCTGGGAGGTGGCTGGGCTCCACACAGCCACCGGCCAGCTGTCAGGCTGCCTGGGGACACCGTAGGAGGAGGGGATGTGTGGGGAGAGGAGCTCTGAGGCCTGAGCCCCAGGCCCACCAGCCTTTAGGAACTGGAACCTGGGAAGGAACAAAGGGGTGGGGAGGAGGAGGGCGGCAGGGGGCTGGGGGGGATCTGATGGGTGTGGGCTGAGGCTGACTACAAATGACACTAAGGAGTGGAAATGCAAGTGAAGGGATTGAGAAATGGGGACACCTTCTGCACTTTTTCACTTAAAGAGGTCGTTTACTAAAAAGAGGAGCCTTTCCCAGTGCTCAGAGCCCAGCACACCCTCTCCCGCCCCTCCCCCACCCTGAGAAACCAAACGTGAACGATCAGGTGGTCATTCTGTCCTCCTGGGTCGCCCCTTAACTGAGGGCTGGCAGGGCAATCCTACACCCCTGGGAAACGGGGGGAAGGACCTTGAGGCGGAGGGCAGGCGTACAGGCCGGAGAGCATCCGCGGGGAGAGGAGGCTCCGGCATGTGTCTCCCCAGGACTTTGATCAGTGTGTTTAGCCGCAGCAGGCAGGGCGGCTGAGTCAGCAGCAGCTCGCTGTGGGAGCGAGCAGCCTGACTTTGCTCTGAGTCCCCCTAGAGCTGAATTCCCAGCCAGGCAGTCAGATGAGAAAAGGTACAATTAGGCAAACAGACACAAAGAAGAGGAGAAATAACAGCAGCCAGGCGGTGAATGAGCTGCAGTGTGTGGTCTGTTTCCCGCCTTCCAGGGCATTCCCCGGCCTAGTGTGCTGGGCATTCATTCGTTCATTTATTCAGTAAGTATTCATTGAGCACCTTCTGTGCCTCCTGTCTGGGGTAGGTGCAGGGATGGCATGGTAAGCAGAAGCCCACTGTGGCCTTGTCCTCAAGGACATTCCAGACTAGAAGAGGAGGCAGACATGAGCCCACGGCCACACGGACACATAGACATTAGAGTGGCGACCACCGACAAAGACTCTTTCTTTGACCAAACTTGGGTCAGGTTCCCCCGAGCCCTCTTCTCAACTGTGCCTGGGCTTCGAGCTGGGCCCCTGTCCTGTCCTGGCTGGGCCTGCATCACCCAGTCTTTGCAAGAATCCTGATAAGTCAGTTTAGCAGCAATCTCCCTACCCTTGATATCTGATCACTCTCCATAACTGATCAAATTCCTCATTTCCCCACCCTCGACCCCTGATCCCATGCACTGCTGACCCCTTTGCTTTGCTCACTGGCTGTAAACCTCCACTCGTCCTTATTGCATTTGGAGTTGAGTTCCATCTCCCTCCCCTGTTGCAGGAATCTTGGCACCTATTGCAAGAGACCTGAATAAGGTCTTTCTTACAGCTTTAACATGTGTCAGAATAATTTTTTACCATCACTGCTGTGAAGGTGAAATACCTGATATTGTGGGACTTCCAAGTAGGGGGGTGTGAGCTTATCAGGACGGCCAAGAAAGGCTGGCTTGAGGGAGTGATGCTTGAGTTGAGATCTAATGTCCTAAGGCAGGGTGAAAGTTAGAAATTACTCAAAACTTAGAAATAAGGCAAAAGGATGACTGCATGGACTTTCAGCGTCACATTGGAACATTGTCTAAGAGGCAATGCACAGATGGCCTAGTTCTAAGGGAGTGTATCTGGTTTGACCCGCTATTAACTGTTGATTAGGGCCTAAGCTGTGTGAAATTAGATGTTAACATGTAAACGTTACATGGCTAAGTTGTCCGGTAGAGATGCAAATATTTCTGTCGGGTAGAAAAGATAAGCTAAAAGGTTATGGTTGGATTGCCCTGTAGGACATTAACTCACTTTGTTTCTAACTTAGCAAACTTATTTCAACATTCCTTTTTTTGAGAGAGTGTATCAGTGTCTGTTCCACAAATGCTCTTTGAGCCAGTTTTACCATCCTGCTGGTTCCCTCATTAGTGAGTGAAATCAGTCTTTCATCAGGTACTCAGTATATATTTGTATGAGAGTCGTGCTTTTAATTATTTACAACTCACATTTGGACAGAGGTGGGTGGAGGACATGAAACACGTGTGGTTGGTACCCATTTACTGTGGACCCAGGACCAAGACTTTGAGGGCCCTGAGAAAACTTGGGGAAAATCCAGGAATGTAGTAATTGTGTTCATGGAGTTACTGGACTTGTGCATTAAAAAAGTAAGAGTTACTAAACTGTCTATGCAACAAGTATCTCATTGCTATAGCCACGCTGTTTCCTACTGAGCAGTAGCTGGGGGCTCTCGGTGTCCGTCACCAGATACAGGTTCATAAATCTAAGCAAACTCCCCTCACACCTGTTCCCTTTGCATAGTTTGCTGTATTTGTCAGTGAGCCACCTTCCTCTCCACCCCCAGGCTGCAGTCTCAATGTGTCCTCGGGCTGTCCTTCTCACCCTCCTGCCTTGGCCGGTCAGTTCCTAAGTCCTGCCAGTTCTCCCCCCGGCCTATCTCTGGGAACTGCCCCTTCCTCTCCGTCACCATGGCTACCACCCTCTTTCTCTGCCAGTGCTGGGATCCGTGAGGACCTATTATAGGGTCCTCATGAGTCTCCCAGTGTCCAGCCCATCCTGCATGTCTGCGTGTTATTAACAGATTAAACTCCTTTATAAAAACGATGCTTTCACACGTCACCATCCTGCTTAAATCCCTGGGCACATTTGCACCTGTAACCTAGGCTCATTTCTGGGCTTTCAGAAGCCTCGTACAGGAGAAGGCAAGTGAGGTGCTGGCAGGTTATATTTTCTCCTTCTCGATATCCTCAGAATGTCTCTTTCCGCCAGGTGCCCCTGCAGCAGGGTGTCTGTGCACAGCTTGCCAAGCCATGAGACACACGAGTAGATGGATTAGACCATGAGTGGGCACTCGATTCACCGGCAGCCAACATGGGTGGCCTGGCATAGAGAGCTGCCCCACAGGGACAGCCAGGCCTGGGTGGAGGTCACCAAGCCACCGGATCCTCTCCTGGGAGTCTAACTCCAGACAGGAGCTGTGGAGGACAGTGAGTGAGGGGCTGAGCATGAGTCACCAGATCTGGCGCACTGGGGCAGCAGCCATAGGGGTAACAATGGGGACATTGCCAGACCCACTGTCCACCTGCCCTAATCACCCCTCCTCTCCAGGGCCTGGTGCCAAACTAGGGACAGCCCCTACCCCGAAGCCCACTGAAGGTGTTCAAACTAGCCAGTCCTGCGCTCATGCTGCCCTGCCCACTCCTTCCTGCACACGCCGCCGTGCAGGCTCATGCCCCTGCCTCCCGAGTGACCCCGGCGCTGGTCTGTGTGCCCCCATGCCACGGCACACCCCCTCTTCTTGGGAACTGTGGGTAACAAACTAATTATTGCTGTAATTGTCTCTGATCTGTTGGCCTTACAATACCTCAATTTTGTTTATTAATTCACTATGTTTTAAACTACTCTGTTCCCACACTGCACGGCTGCCTGGCAATGTGGTTGCCCCGCTCTGCTCAGAGGCAGGGCCATGTGCTCTTCCCGCCTTTGCCCTGTGTCTTAGCTTCAACCTCCTTCACTCAGGGCACATCGAGGGTCTCTATTCCTTGCAAATCTAAAATAATCCAACAAAAGGGCTCCCGAAATTACCCATATCTACGTCTCCTACTTTGTTTCTCCAATGATTCAGCTTTAACCACACGGGCTGTCATTTCCTTCCTGTGTGTTCTTGTTCTCCGTACCTTGTTAATACATGATCTCCTTCCAGGAATGCCCTGCTCCTTCCCTCTGTTGGCTAAACTACTCTTCCTGCAGGATTGACTTGCGTTTCAGCTCTCCTGCTATGGCTTCCATGACTTCGCCATGCTGGGCGACTGTGCCCTTCCCCGAACACCTGCATCATCCACCACCCGGGACACGTATAGGGCAGCCTGTGCCACCTTACATGAGTCAGTATGCACTTCTCAGTATTCAGGAACTGTCTTTCCCCAACGATTTATGTTCTCTTGGTTCAGGGACCAGTTTTTTTTTCTTTTTTGTTCTTTTTGTGTGTGTGTGTGTGATGACAGGATGCATTTGATACCAAATACCGTCTCGACATCTTCCTTCTCATTGAGTTGGGGCTAAAAACGTCCCGGATGTAAGAACAGTTGTTGCCTGTTGAGCCAGGGCCTGGCCAAGAGGAGATACCAGGTCCCCGCTCACCTCTGGTCCAGGCTTGACTCATCTGGAAGGTGGGGTCAGCCTGCCCCCAACTTTCCTGAATGGAGAGCCACATTCATTTCCTGCTATTTCATGATACTTGGGAAGATTTCATTTTCTTTAATTTGCTGGTAGGACTGGGAGGGAAGGTGAAGTGCAACTGAAAGAAATAGGGAAGGCACCACTAAGGCGGCTGGGCCACCAGGTGGGGCGTAGGGAGCTATTTCCTTGCTGAGGCTGGGGCTGGCGCTAGGGGTAGGAGGCTTGGAAATCAAATGTGTACTTCACGGTTTGGTCCCGGGCTGACCTGTTTATAATAAAAACATTTGGTTTGACTTCCACAAATTCCAACCCATGATGTAAACGTTGATGCATCTCAGGCCACATTCCTTTTAGTTCCCAGAGAAGTTCTTTACAAAAAGCATAATAGTTCCTGGGATCATCTCCAGTCTGAGACATCACATTTATAGTTTGAGCTAGGCAAATGATTCAGCTACTAAAATTCAAGCCCTAAATCTACTTTTTAAATGACAAACTAATTATTTGCATCCAAATCGGCGGACTGTGTCTCTTTAAATGGTCTTTGCATTCCCCATGCATGCTATAATCAGCAGATGGCCTTACCTTCCCCCACCGCCCCCCTTTAAACAGACCATTCTAATAGCTAATATCCTGCAGTGACCAAAGCCATTAGAAGGATTAGGCCATTACCATCCTGGCCAGCGGAACACATAATGCTCACAGGGATTGCCCTTTTTTTCTCTTTGGTTGTTGTTTTTATGGATGAATCGGGGCCCAATGGTGGGTTGAAGAATCAAAACGAGGAGGGTAGAGGGTTATGGTCATTCTTTCCAAGGATACCGCCCAAACAGCCATAGGCTTTGGGATTTCTTTGTTAGAATAATGGCAGATGTCAGCTTTGCGGCCAGAACAAGCTCTGAAAGGACAAGGCAGTACTTAGACCTCTGTCCCTCGTTTCCACAATATCTAATACTCATCCTTTCCAGAACACCACTGCGAATCTCTCTTTGCTCTGCCTGTTCTCACAGGCCTGTTTGTGCTGTAATTGACAAGCGACCAGCAGCCCAGCCCAAAGCCACGTTGCAGGGCCCGGGAACGCTCTGAAACACTGCCACCCAGTGGCACCTCTTAGGCATAACAGCACCCAGCAAGGGAGCAGGGAACTCAGTTTCATAAGCCGAAGGATGGAGGGGGCAGGGCAGGAGGCGGTGCAAAAGCCCCCATAGAATGTGAGGCCAAGCTGCAGAAAAGCACGCTGATGGCACAAAGAGAGGTAGCTAGTTTGCACATGGCTAAATAGGGCGGGTGACAGAAACACAGAGAAAAGGCGGCGAGAATACAAAGAGAGGAATACAGAAATGTAATGAGATAGTCCGTGGGCAGTCTCTTTTCCGATGGAAGAAATATGCACTTTGTCTAAGTGAGAGCTGGAGTGAGGTGACCGAAAGATGAGTCAATGGAGCTCTTTTTTCGGAGTCTGCCTCAATTTGGATGACTCAGTCTCTCACATGTCTGGGTTCCTACAGATCTTTGTGCTCTACTGACTTTGGGGAAGTCACTGTACCTTAGTTTCTTGATTTGAAGGGGCTGAGCTGCACTGCTAAAGCTTCTTTCAGCCCTAATATTGTGTGAATTTGTTATCTGAGAATCTGAGCGAACAAGAAATGCAGAAATACAGAAAATGTAAGCTGCAGGCAGTCCTTAAATCGCTTGTGTTTAACTTCCAAGTGTTGTAAGAGAAAACCTAAAAAATACAGCCATTGCCACCTCTCGGTGGTTCATGATTTGCTGGGACAGTGAACGGAAGGGACCCCTGCAGGGCGTGGGTGAGTCTCAGAGAGAATCTGCAATCTAAGCTTTCAGCATCAGCGGAAGAGGACCAGCTCCTTGAGATCTGGAACTTTCCATCACTTTCAGTGTGTGGGGGAGGGGTTGAGAGGGAATCGTACTCCATTGAAGTTGAAGCTAAACTAGAAGCTAATGGGTTAATAGTTTAATAGGTCACCCTCTTGGATAATATGTTCATTTTAAAAAGAAAACTTCTGTTAGAGGGCAAGTAATTTCGAAGAAATTAGATTCTGCTAGTTGAAATGTAAGAGTCCAGGCAGGTGGTAAGGGAAATTTGTTTCCCCGACCCTCTAATCTTATCTGATTGTTCCTGCCTTGCCTCAGTCATTAATATTTCTCGGGGAGAAAGCGCACGTGATCACTCTTTTAAAGACCGTTAGCATCACTTTCCTATCCGAGGTCTGAAAGAAGATTTGGGCTCAGGCTCCATTTGAAGAAATCCAGGTTGTATTTCCCCCAGCATTTAGGGTTTGATGGCTTCTGCTTTATCTAAAGTGCTCACATTGCAAATATGAGCAGCAGGGCTGAGGATTTAAATTCTGTCTTGATGGGAATTTGAACTGAAATACTCTGCCCACTGCCACTTTATAAGCTGGGAATCATCAAGCTAGCTACAAATACCTCGAGGGGTCCTTGCAGTTGCTCAACATAAATCAGCGAAATGACAGGCAATTGACTTTGAAGACAGCGCTCACATGGCTGAGTGGCTGGAGCGGCTGGAAGCAGATGAGGGCATTTTCCTGTAAACATGACTGTGATTAGCACCAAAGTAAATAGTGAACCCGGCTCTGTCTGTCAGACTCCAGCCTGCTCTAGATTTTTCATAAGGTAGAAATCAACATGTGATGCAGTGCAGCAAAGTTGGCGACTCTAAGAAAGAAGTTGATATTTCAACACCTGGTGAATACTTCTGATTTCCCTAAGAGGTAGGCAAGAAGGAAACTTGATTTTGCCCTGTTTTCAAGGGGAAATAAAATAAGAGTGTGGGGATCAGACCCTTCAATGTGAGAGCAGTTCCGCTTGTGGTCCATGCTCTGATGCCGCCCAACGAAGTTTGGCACAGCTCAGACGTTGGCTGAGTGGAAAGGTGAAAGGTCAATCTGAAAGGTTGACCTTACCAGGCTCATCAGAGGTCACCAACTCACATGCCTCGGAGGCCAGAGGGAGGTAACAGCAGTAGCTAAGCTGGCTGGAAGGGCTGAGGCCAAGTGGAGCATGCAGGCCCTGTCCAAAAAGGCAGGCTGACCCTGCACTAGCAGGGATTGTTGCCAACAGGGGCAGAGAGCCTCGGGTGGTTGTATCAACTGCATTTTCTAAAGAAGCCAGAAATCAGGATTTTCATGTGAAACACTAGGTGTGCCAAGACAAATAAATAAGCCTATAAACCAAAAGCATCCAGCCTGTCTGCAACCTGGTACTGGGCTACCTTCATGTCACAGTCCTCCATACTCATTCCAGCTATACCGGGTCTCTGTGCCATTTAAAAAGGTTTCCAGAGAGAGAGAGAGCTTGCCTAGACTCCTTTAGCAGGGGAGTGCAAGATCTGTCAGCCCTCCAGATCCAGAAGGGCTTTTTTTTTTTTTTAATTTCTAAGGTAGATCTTTCATACTGCAACATACACCATTTCTTTTTATTCTCAATCAATGGAAACGAATCAATGGAAATGAGCAACTGCTCATCATCATTGGAATAATCATAACTCACACTGGAATTTTAAACACAATTGACACTGGACGGAAGGAAGCCTGTTAAATGCTCTGGAGCCCGTTGCCTCAAAGGCAGCCTGTGCTATGGAGGCCCAGGTCAGGTCGCCAGCTGCTGTGAACCTCAGTTTTCACCTTTATGAAATGGGTTCTTTCCACCTCGTGGGTGCTGTTCTGTGAGGAGTGGGTAGTGGCTGATCGTAGGAAGGTGTGTGTGTCTCCTCTGGGGTCAGCTTGTCTGGGTGTGAATCTCAACACCACCCCTTTACTCTTTGCATGACTTTGGGCAAGTTTCTTAACCTTTCTAAATCTTGGTGTCCTCGTTTTTAAGACGGAGGTTAAAATAGCGCTTCCTCCCTAGCGTTGTGGTGAGGACCAAATGGCATGCTCCAGTTCAAGTGCTCGGCTCAGGACCCAGCCCTCAGTGGGTCTGGTGGGGTGGGGTATGGCAGGGATGATGGGAGGGAGGTGACCCTCCCATCCCAAGGTTCTGGGTGACAGGGTGGATGGGGAGCCATTAGTCAAGACAGGTGATACTCGAGGAAGAGCAGGGCTGGGAGACAGGAGATTTATGGAACTCAGGACATACTGAATTGACGTCACCCCAGAACCTTGAGGAAGAGAGGTCCAGTGGGAAGTTGATATGTGGCTTTGGGTTCTTGGCGGGAGACAGTCTCAGTTTGTAAGCAGCTGCGGCAACTGTGCATGCGTGAGGCTGCCCAGAGAGAGTGTAGCTTGAGAGAAGAAATCTCAAGAGGCCTGAGACCCCAAACCAGAGGCTGAATGGTAAGATGAGCCAGGAAAGAAAACTGAGATGGTGCGTCTGGAGAGATCTAGAGAAAACATGAAGAAAGGAGCTGCAGGTCTTCTGGGTGGAGTCTTGGGTTCTGGGGGCGGAACCAGGGGCTCTGGGGTGGAGTCAGGGGCTCAGGGGTGGAGTCAGGGGCTCAGGGGTAGAGCCAGGGGCTCTGGGGTGGAGTCAGGGCCTCGGGGGTGGAGTCAGGGGCTCTGGGGTGGAGTCAGGGTCTCTGGGGTGGAGTCAGGGCTCTGGGGGTGGAGTCAAGGGCTCTGGGGTGGAGTCAGGGCTCTGGGGGTGGAGTCAGGGCCTCTGGGGGTGGAGTCAGGGGCTCAGGGGTGGAGTCAGGGGCTCTGGGGTGGAGTCATGGCTCTGGGGGTGGAGTCAGGGCCTCTGGGGGTGGAGTCAGGGCTCTGGGGTGGAGTAGTCAGGGGCTCTGGGGTGGAGTCATGGCTCTGGAGGTGGAGTCAGGGCCTCTGGGGGTGGAGTCAGGGGCTCTGGGGGTGGAGTCAGGGCTCTGGGGGTGGAGTCAGGGGCTCTGGGGGTGGAGTCAGGGGCTCTAGGGTGGAGTCAGGGCCTCTGGGGGTGGAGTCAGGGCCTCTGGGGGTGGAGTCAGGGGCTCTGGGGTGGAGTCAGGGGCTCTGGGGTGGAGTCATGGCTCTGGAGGTGGAGTCATGGCTCTGGGGGTGGAGTCAGGGCTCTGGGGTGGAGTCAGGGGCTCTGGGGTGGAGTCAGGGCTCTGGGGTGGAGTCAGGGCTCTGGGGTGGAGTCAGGGGCTCTGGGGTGGAGTCATGGCTCTGGAGGTGGAGTCAGGGCCTCTGGGGGTGGAGTCAGGGCCTCTGGGGGTGGAGTCAGGGCTCTGGGGGTGGAGTCAGGGCTCTGGGGGTGGAGTCAGGGCCTCTGGGGGTGGAGTCAGGGCTCTGGGGGTGGAGTCAGGGCTCTGGGGGTGGAGTCAGGGCCTCTGGGGGTGGAGTCAGGGCCTCTGGGGGTGGAGTCAGGGCTCTGGGGGTGGAGTCAGGGCTCTGGGGTAGAGTCAGGGCTCTGGGGGTGGAGTCAGGGCCTCTGGGGGTGGAGTCAGGGCCTCTGGGGGTGGAGTCAGGGCCTCTGGGGGTGGAGTCAGGGGCTCTGGGGGTGGAGTCAGGGGCTCTGGAGGTGGAGTCAGGGCCTCTGGGGGTGGAGTCAGGGCCTCTGGGGGTGGAGTCAGGGCTATGGGGGTGGAGTCAGGGCTCTGGGGGTGGAGTCAGGGCCTCTGGGGGTGGAGTCAGGGCTCTGGGGGTGGAGTCAGGGCTCTGGGGGTGGAGTCAGGGCCTCTGGGGGTGGAGTCAGGGCCTCTGGGGGTGGAGTCAGGGCTCTGGGGGTGGAGTCAGGGCTCTGGGGTAGAGTCAGGGCTCTGGGGGTGGAGTCAGGGCCTCTGGGGGTGGAGTCAGGGGCTCTGGAGGTGGAGTCAGGGCCTCTGGGGTGGAGTCAGGGCTCTGGGGGTGGAGTCAGGGGCACTGAGGGGCTAAGTCAGGATGCTGCAGGTGGAGTGACCTTGCTCTCCAGGATGGGGTCCGCTCGCTGCCTGCTGAGCGTTCTGGAAACGCAGTGAGAAGCCAAGGCCCTTGTCAGGGAGGCGGAGGCCTCTGCTCGCCTGTCCAGTCCGACAGCCTACGCTACAGAGGGTGCGGAGAAGAGGGTGCGGGCAGCCTCCAGTGCTGGGAGGACAGCGGGGCCTCGGCCTCTCGGCGTGGCGCTCCTGGAATCTCAGGGGCCTGAGGAAAGCCCAGGAGGCAGAGGCGCTGCGGGTGCCGGGCCCTGGCGGCTGCATGGAGGGCCGTGAGATGGACGGAAAGTCCCGGGCACCGGAGAGTGCGCTGCGTAGCTGTTGGACTGTGCGGAGGGAGCAGAGCCCCGGGACAGAGGTGGCGGCTGAGGGCAGGCGAGCCCGAACTCCACGGCCTCAGGCCTGCCCTGGCCCTTGTCCCTCCCTTTGGACGGCGGGACCAGCCCTCCTGCCCCGTGGGGATAGGAGACAGGGCGGCGTGGCCGGGACCTGCCGTGCTAGGCAGCCCGAGTCCTTCCCTGGCTGCAGCTGGTGATGCCCCCAAACTGGCATCTGTTGCTTCACTCCCTGTGGCTCCCTTTGAACTTGAACTGCGCAAGGCCCAAGTAACAATAAAAACAGCAAAAGAAACAGATGCTGCTGCCGAGGGCAGGGGACAGGCCACTCGGACCCAGGAGGAGCCGCCTTTGTTTCTGCAGCCCGGCTCTCCCCTCTCCCTCATTCCACGGCTCGGGACCAGCGGCCGCTCCAAGCTCCAACAGGAAAATATAGCAGTGCGCAATATGTTGTTTTGGCAGAAAGCGATGAATTTTAGTATGGAATGTCTGTCACAGGGCCCATCCAATTAACTCACTTGTCGGGAAATCAGAATAAATAGTTTAGAGGAGGCGACTGCAGCTTTTGCCCAGACCTTTATTTCTTATTTGTTTTCACGGTTAAACAGGTCTGCAGTCACCAGGATGTATAGTTAGGGCGGAGGAGGAAAGAATACACCGCTTCATGTTTGTTCTCCCCTTGTGGGGAAGAAAGGGGGTAAATTCCATGCATTTTGGACGAGGGAATTCTGGTGAGCTTCTGTTTTTTTGTTTTGTTTTGGGTTGGGTTTTTTGAGAGACAGTCTCCGCTCTGTTGCCCCAGCTAGAGTGCAGTGGCGTCATCATGGCTAACTGCAACCTCCAACTTTTGGGCTCAAGCGATCCTCCTGCCTCGGCCTCCCAAGTAGCTGGGACCAGAGGCACAGGCCAGCATGCCCGCCTAATTTTTCTATTTTTTGTAGAGACAGGAGTCTCATTCTTGCTCAGGTTGGTCTCGAACACCCGACCTCAAGTGATCCTCCCGCTTCGGCCTCCCAGAGTGCTAGCATTACAGGCGTGAGCCATTGCGCTTGGCTGAGCTTCTGTTTTAAAAAAGTGTTGGAGGCAGCCCTGGCAAACTCCCTTAAGCCTCGGGCTTGGTGCTATTGTGAGTCTGAGACGTGGACTGCGCCTGGATGTCTCTCTGCCTCCTCAGGTTTTCCTGGAGACTGGGTGGACATCCCCACCTGACTCCCAGATCCAAGGCCTGGGACCAGCTTCCTGGCAGGGAGGGCACCAGGTGCTCTGGGTGAGCAGTGGCAGCTGGCACGTGGGGTGCTGGCATGGCCCCCAGGAAACCCGCTGTGCCCGGAAACCTTCGCATCTGTGTGACCTCCGTGCAAGGGATCCCTGCTGCGTGGCTGAGCCCTTGGGAAAGGACTCAGTGCGTACCGTACTCCAGGTACGCAGCAAGGGGGTCTCTTCCTGAGAGCGCAGGTCGTGCCCGTGCTCATCCTGTGTGGGTTCCCGGGGCAGGAACTCACTGCGACCCTGGGCAGGCCGCTTTCCCCACAACACAAATTGCCCGTTGGGATTTTCGAGGCACTCAGCAGATAGCACTATGGGTAGAGAACGACTCCTGACTTTGAGGGGGTCTTCTCGTGGCTCTCTGAATTGAGCTCTTCGCTGCAGTGGAGTTGAAACCCACAGCCACTTCACACTTGGCCTGCATTGCTGGGCTTTGAAGGAATCTAATGTGAGCTAGTTTTATGCAGCCAGAGGGACAGCCAGGGAGATATATTTCAGCTGCCCCAGAAAAAACTTGGCCCATGGCGCATGCACACCTTTTTCCAGCCCAGCGCTTCTGAAAACCGCCCTCCCTCGAATCCCAAGGGCCCCAGGCCTCCCCTTGTAAAAGTATTCACAGTCCCGGGCGTTTTACATCAATATTTCTCCAATAGCGGCGGAAGAGCCGGATCCAAGGCAAAAGCATTTTTTGACCTCTGCTCTCGGGAGCAAAGTGCCCCTAAATAATGAGGACCTGGAGGAGGGGAAGGGCACCATCCCGAAGCCTGTGTCCACACACCGGGCTGTCAGTCAGGAGTCAAAGACACATTCTTCAAGGGCTGCAGACCAAGTTCGTCTTTGTGCTCGAGCTGCTACCATTTCAAAGGCTTCACCAGCGAATGGTGTGTGAGTCATTCCTGGAACCTTCAGGAGTCTCCATGGTGACGGCTGAGTGGGCCTGAGGGAAGCCAGCATTCACTCCACTTCCCAACAAGTTCCTCTTTTCTGATTTTTTTTTTTTCTTCTTTTTCAATAGAGACTGGGGCTGAGGCTTGAGCTTTTTTGTTTTTTAAACAAATCACAAAATGGAAACTCCCTAAGTTTCTTTTCTATTTTATCAAAAACGCATTCTTTCTCTCTGTGTATATTCTAGTCTTTACCTGCTTCTGTTGAGACCCTAAAAAAACAACAGAACACAATGAGAGCCATGCATTTGCTTTTTTTTTTCTTTTTTTCTTTCCTGCAAGTATTATAAGAAGGGACCTGGTTTTCTTGTTTTCCTCAATGAAGAGGTGAAAAAGCTCTGGGTGAACTGTCACAGTGTGGAGCAGAGATGACACAGCTTCAGCCCCCCAGGGGGTGGAAGGCTTGTCTAGCTATGGTTGCACCCAGCCGAGGTCCACCCGGAGGCTGAAACTGGTGTCCAATCACGGCCGGCAGAGCTGGGCACAGTCCTACGATCCCAAGCGGTCTTCCTTCTGTGACGTGCAGGGACAGCATAGTATTTAGGGCGTGTTAGGGAATGAGTGTTCACGTTACCATTTGGGCTGTGGGAGCCTGAGCAGGAATCTAGGGCATTTTCCAAACGGGGCTAAATATTAAAATTTGAAACCAGTGTAATGTGAATTGGTCGAGAGTACTACATTTGTATAATCTGTTGGGGGTACAAATCCTGTGTCCTCTTTCATAACGGTGTATCACCCAACGGTTTCCAGGTATGTGGGTGGAAATGAGTTTACGGTGATATTGACGCTTGAATTCTGCTGACTCCATTATATTCCTTCAGACTGAAGCAGGACGTGCAGCCTCCTGAAGTTCTACCCCACATTTCTGGGGGTCTCGGGGGCATCTCGCAAGTGCTCTCGGCTGCGGGATGCAGCTGTTTGCCATTAGTGGCTGTTGCAGGCTCAGGGCACCAAAGCCTTGCAAGGTTTTTGCTCAGTGCTCTCCGTCCCTCAGACCCAGCCTTGACTCCAGACCTGGGTTCCAGAGCCAGTCAGTAAAAGTCACATCTTCGTGTCTAGAGAATCCCGCTTCTCTCTAACAACTGAGGCTTTTCTAGGTTCACTGAGTCTTGCTCAGGGTTCTTTGAACATGATTTCTTAAATTTTTGGAGCCATGAAAGCCCTTGCAAACGATCATAAAAGCCCCGAACCCTCTCTCGGGAAAGTGCACATAGGGGTAACAGCTTGCAGACAAACTCAGGAGTTTATGGGACTTCGGGTAAGAATCCTGCCTCGGGAGGAATTTTCTCTCTAGAACTTTCTTAGCCCTCCTGTGGACGTCCGTACAGACCTGCTCAGCAGCGTGTCAGACTCACCCGGTTGTGGCTGGACCCCCCGCAGGAGGTGTGGCCCAGGCCCACGCCGAGGCCACCACAGTGCACACATTTATTTGCAAACACCAAACTCTGCATACGCTGTGCGCAAATAGGCATGTAGAAGAAATGGTCTTCTACCCAAGCCCGCCCTTCCAGGCCTCTCAAAAAGCCCCGTTTGGAAAGGCAGAGTTCTAAGGCCACATTTCAAACCCCCAAGCACACAGGACTCCAGCACCCGGGGTTGGAGGATCCAAAACAGAGTGGCCTTGGAAAAGGCACATGTGGGAGTCCAGATCTGACTTGAATTTTCAAAAAAAATCACTCATACAATTGCATTTTCCTGCCTACTATTTTCTTTGTCGTGAAGTGTCTCATCTCACTTGTCTCCCCTCTGCGTGGTAGTAGGGTACTATTTGTGCTCACTTCCTAGGGCTGAAATCAATGTGTCAGCCGGGCTGTGTTCCCTCCAAAGGCTGTGGCAGTGGCTCCTTCCTGGCCTCTCCCAACTGCTGGCTGCTCTCGGTGTTCCTTGGCTGTGGCTGCGTCATTCCAATCTCTGCCTCCTTGTGTGCATGGCCTCCTCCTCTTCCCTGTGTCTCTCCTCCACGTGTCTCTTAGAAGGACATTACTTAGTGGGTTTAGGGCTCATCTGGCTAATCCAAAATGATTCTGTCTAAATATCCTTAACTTACATCAGCAAAGACCTTTTTCCAAATGAAGTCGCAGGTTCCAGAGGTTAAGATATGGGTCTTACTCTTGTGCGTGTCGGGGGCATCATTCAACCCAGGACAGTACTGCTCATCTGTGTCCACAGCCTCTAACAGCGCTGGACGCGTGGAGTCCATTAGCTGTTCCTGTGTTTGTTTATGGCAGTTTGGATTGAATCGTGGGCCCAGGTGCTCTTTCTGCTCCACTCCCAGGTACGAATACAGGGTGGTGTGTGTTTGGAATAAAATCGATGTTTTTGGCATTCCTTCACTATGAAAATAGCCACCGGACTAATTAGAGTAACGGGTTTGTTTTCCTTAGGGATTTCTGTTGGAATATTTATGCCATAGTTTCAACTTATCGCATTTTAAGTGTGCAGGCATCACACAGGCATAAAGCAAATATATTTGAAGGTCATTTTTCTCCCTAGAAGTAGGGTCTTCTCAGACTCTCAGTGTCTGGAAATAAATTTGATTTTATTTATGAGATAACCTTTTGTGTATGTATCTCATAATATTTATGAGGATAAAAAGGTATGCATTTACGGAAGTACAACTATGTATTTATGTATAAGTGACGTTATTTCTGTCAAGTGGCATTTTGTTGACATCTAACACCGACCCCCAGGTGTTCATTTAGATGATACACATATAACGGAAGTGACATGCTTTTTTCTTTCTTTAAAAATACGGTTGGGTGTGAAGCCCCTAATGGAAAGTCAATGGTTGTGATCAAGTTTTACCCTACTCTTGAGCACAAATTTTAAGCTTTCATATTAAAATGTACCATGAAGTATCTCTGACCTCACAATCTGGAATGGTTTTATTTGACAGGGTGAAAAGTGTCAATGAGAATAAGTCTGATTTTGCCAGCAGGAACTTTTTAAAACAATCCCTTCCCGTGTGCGTAACTCACATGGTATGTACCTTGCACTTCACACAGCTGGTCATATTTTATATTTACAAAATGTTTAGAATCTGGAATCCAAAATCAAGAAAGGTCCAGGTCCTTTGTCCCCCATTCATAGTGGAAATTAGTTTAAGTTGCTTTATTTTTTATTGTTTTTATTCCACATTCTTTCAAACATAAGGCTTTTGGGGTAGGACTTTTATGAATCATATTTTTATCATCATTTATCCGTTTTTTCAATGAACAAGAAACAGAAAAATCAGAAGAGAGCCAGAGAAAAAGCGAGCTCCGTGTCCGCGATGCTCAAAGCATACCACACGCATTAGGAAACGGCAGAAACCCGGCCGATCACAACGCGCTGCCCAGCGCAGTCAGGTTTAAATGGGAGCGTGCATTTTAAGTCCTGAAGTTTAAGATGCATTGACATCAGCCCTTTCGACTCCACATAGTAATAAAACCCAGCAACAATGCAGCACCAATCAGCTAAATCAGACTTCACTAAAAGAAAGAGCTTGTGCTTCCGCCCGAGGGAGCCCCGTGGACAGATTGCATCTCGGAGTTGAAAGGACAGTTAGAGCTGCCTCCTCCCTGTCGCTTTCTCTGTTCTGGGACCACCTTGCAATTTTCTTTCTTTCCTGAATGTATTTTAGCTCACACACAGATAGACTGGCTCAGCTGCCAAAAATGAGCCAACTGATCTACCACAGAGTTAGTAAATCTCATTGTTTCAAAGTACTTTGAGTTTTATTTTTAAACTCATTGACAACTCTGTGTGCTTTTAATTAACTTCTTTGACTTTAGTTGTTTCAAATTCAAAAGCGGGCTTGGATTAAAAATTAGATCAGTTTGTGTCAGTGTGTGTTTTAACTGTGTTAAGTGTTTTTCCTTGCTATACACTGACTCAGATAGATGGGGACTATTTATTCATCAAAGGGCCAACTTGCCCTGCATATCTTTGTGGCAGATACTGGCAGGATTATTTTGCATGAAATTGGGCCCAGACCAAGTAGCAATGAGCACCAGGGACCCGGTCCGGTTTCATACAAGAAAATTTCTCCATGGACTAGAGTGGGGGGGCGGGGGATGGTTTTGGGATGATTCAAGCTCATTACATTTATTGTGCACTTTATTTCTATTGTTACATTGTAATATATAATGAAATAATTATACAACTCACCATAATGCAGAATCTAATGCAGCCGCTGATCTGACAGGTGTAGCTCAGGCAGTGACGCCAGTGATGGGGAATGGCTGTAAATACAGATGAAGCTTTGCTAGCTTGCCTGCCATTCACCTCCTGCTGTGTGGCCCAGATCCTAACAGGCCACCAATGGTACTGGTCTGTGGCACTGGGGTTTGGGGACCACAGTCAAATAGGGTGGGGGGAGGAAAACAAACGACTCTGGCTCCAAAACCAACGGTGGCTGCAATTGCTTACAAGTACGAGGGTCAAAGACCCATCTTCTTTATAGAGCTTGGCTAGGCATTGTGATGTAGGCTTTTTAAAATGCATCTTCTTAAACACCTTTAATACACCCATGTGTTGGGCCCTAGCTTTCAATTTGCCACATACAGGGTGGCCACGTAATTTATTGTCCATGCCAGGAGAGAGTGGACAGGGCTGCTCACCAGATGGGATGCCAGGACGGCAGGTGCAAACCAGGACATCCAGATGTATGGAGCTCTTCTGCCCACGGGACATTACCAAGGGCTTTTGAAGGCCACGTGTGTGCTGGAAATGTTGCTAAATTTCACCTGCTAAATAACAGTTTTCTTTTCTTTTCCATCCTAGAGTCATCTATTGCTTCCTAGTTGATCCACTGGATCTCAGTCACTCACTATTTCTAGACTCCAGGACACTTTTCCACCATGAAGTCCTTTTTGTGCCTACACTGCTCCTATCACCTCAGCAGAGCCTCTTCTGTCATCCGAGCCGCCACGGGGCTGCATCTGTATCCTTCCTAAGGCGCTCACCTCTTTCTTGTTACACTTTCATGTGTAGTATCACTTTCACTGCTAAATTGAGCAAAGGGACCGAGCAGAGAGCCCGGACTCTCCAGCACTCACCAAATGTGAACCCCTTGTTTTAGCTACTTCTTATGTGTCTTATTTTAATTCTGGCCTTCTCTGGCGTATTTTTTTCACCCAAGTGTGATAAGAAACACACACAGCAGCAGCCTGAAAGCCTTGTTGTATTTGGCACGTGCAGGAACAGGCCCACACTGTCACTGGCTTTGAACCTCCAGCTAAGAGCTGTGCAATCTTGTGCACGTTACTTAACCTGTCTGTGCCTGGAAAACGGGAATAATAATAGTCCCTACCTCCTAGGGTTGTTATGAGGACCGAGTCCTCCCAGAACAGAGCCTGGCAACATTGAATCCTCAATATTTTAGCTATTGTTATTATTTAGACTGCATTTCCCTGTCGTTCAAGCCTTTATTCACATTTTTAAAAATTGCATTGTAACTAAAAGCAAACCAAGAACTATCAGCATGTGTTGTGTGGTGAGGCCCTAATGTCCAGGGGAGCCATCGCCTTAGTGACCCAATGAACACTTGATGGAACAGAATGAAAAGTCCTCTTAAACACGAGGAGCCGACCAGGCCCCCCTCACCCTCAACTTGAGGTCAGAGAGTGAAGGTGCTGGGTCTCTCTGCACATCTGCATCCTCATCTGCAGAACAGAGAGGCCCATGACAGTGCCCGCGCCATGAGGGTGAAGTGAAGAGGAAGCGAGGTCACCTAGGCAAAGCGTCCTGCATAGTTGCCAGTGCATGGCGGTTTCTTGCTCTGTGTTTGCCGCTGCTCACAGTGTCTGTCCTGGAGCACGCGTTGATTGTTGAGGGAGGTGTGTCCGGTGTTCTGGGGAAGGGGTCCTCACGCTGCGAAACTTCAGCCCTTGGGAACCCTGTGCTGGCTCTACCAGGGCACGACAGAATGCAAGGCCCTCTCTGTGCGTGAGAAACGCTGGTAACGAAAGCGCCTTTGCCCCCGGGAGCACCCAGAGCAGAAGCCAGCGGCAACAGCGACAGGGCTGGGGAACTGCGGCCTTCTGATTTCCAGACTGTTCTCTTTTAAGCACCAAAGGAGGCAAGAGAAGCTTCATCTTTCTCTGCCACGCCCCTTTTAATACAAGGTCTTGTTCTGTATAATTTGGATTCGGTCATGAGGCTGCATGCACGTAAGGGCCTAGAAGGCTGTCGGTGGTCCCAAGGCCACAGATTTCCCACCCCTGCTGGAAGCAAGAGTTACCATTTGCACCAGAACCGGCAAATTAAGGCCATTAGCTGGCGGGCTAGGAAGAGCCAAGAAACCTGTATTAATGAACCAAAGACAGGACGTGAGCTCCCTGAGACGCTGGAGGGAGAAAGGAGGTTGAGGGTATCCGTTAGCATGGCTCTTGCATCCCCTACCCCTAGAGTGACTCACCCAGGTTGGAGTGGCCTAAAGAGCTTAGGGTTGCACATAGCACACGGTCACTGTCCCAGGGGATGAAGTTTGTTCATGTACAGGTGCATCTGTGCCTAACCCCTACACCTGTCCTGTTCCCAGGGTCCCCAAGAAAGGGAATTCCACCCACTTTTCTTGGCATTCTCTGCCAATAATTAGCAATTTTTTCTTTATATTTATCCTTCTTAGTGCCTTTCCTTGTTCAGCTGTGCTCATGGACAGAAAGCTAGAGCGGTTTGCATTCTCCTCCAGCAAACACGTCCCTGAGCCCAAACGGCACAGTTGCCCTCAGTTAATTTTCACTTAGATCTTAACCTTCTCGGTTTATTTCCACTTGGATTCTGGATATTAAAGTAGAAATAATGCTTTATGACCTTTAAGCCAGGCGCCAGCTGCTTCCCCACCCTTTCCCCTGTGGTTTAGTGACCCACATGGTCCAGTTCTGCAACAGCCTTGTTTCTGGAGTTCTAACCTCCTTCCCAGCAGGAATGACTAATGCTGAGAGTCACGTATCACACCAAGGTTCACCAGGCAGAGCGAATGCTCCTTTGAGACACACTTTCGAGCAGTGATATCTGTTCTTGGAACCAAGGTTAAGTTTAGTGAGGAAAAAAAAAAACAGTCCCAGCTTTGCCCTCCCTCCTCTTCAAGTCTGCCCCCTCACCTCCCCAGGGTCACGATGAGAGCGGCTTCAGAAGTGAGCACTCTGGTCCCACTCAGTTCCGTGGGTGCAGTTCCATGTCCTGCAATTCCATGACGTTCCAAGGGAGGCATGACTGTGGGGTGAGCTTGGAACACACTCAGATTGGCAGCAGCTGTCCACCGTCACCATTTTTTTTTGCTCTTGCATAAGAATTTCAACGGCGATACAGCAGGGGGCTGCAGTGGGGCTGGGGGCGCAGCAAGACAACCTCCTTTAACCTTCTCCAAATCTTTCCAACCGAGCTTTGCTCCATGCAACCGCTTCTGCCAGAAGTCTGGGCAGCAGGACCCCAGGCTTTGGCGTTGTCGCCGCTCCCAGGCTGATGGCCTGGCGGAGGCGGGGAGCTGGGTTCCCAGCCAGGATGGAAAGGAACTCCAGGCTCCTACGATGCCTTGTACTGGAACGGGTTCACGGCCTCCACCCACTGAGCCTGCCAAAAACATTCTGTCTCGGCCAAGCCCAATCGCTCCTCATCCCCACCTCCAGAGAAAGAAGAAATCTTGCAGGAGAGACACTTGGTCAAGCTACAACAACAAAACGTGGAGGCAGTGGAGTGTGGAGAGAGGGAGTGAAGCTGGGCCGGGGGCTTGGTGACGGGACAGGTTTAGGGTGGCATCGCGGAGTGAGAACCTGCGGGGTGGGCTGGAGACACGTGGGAGAGGACGCTGCTTGAAGGAAGGCTGCACATTGTGTATAGGGATCCTCTTTGTTTTTTAGGAAAATTAGTAAAAGATCGGAGTTATTTTGCAATTCCTTTTGTTTGCAGGACTGTGCATGTTTGGCTGCCCCGTGAGGGTCCAGTCTGTGTGAAGATAACGCATGTGCAGGCACCATTGGCCCACGCACCGAGACAGGGCCGGCCTGGGGGTGTGTTTCCACTCCTTGGAAGCAAACGTGCAAGGCTGAGGAAGACGCTGGGGCTTGGGTGCATGGAGCAGGCAATGGTGACAAGTAGAGGTGGTGGCAGCTGTGGGCGATGGCATTGGTTTCCCCTGCCAGGGAGCCCGGAGTCCTGGTTGCCTACCTCCAGGTAGCGGGACGGGTAATTTCATTTCACGGTGTCTCGCGGTTGTCTCTGCTATTGGCAACCAGGAGAGTGAAGAGATTGCAAGTTAAGTGTCCTTTTTAGGGCCACATTTTGTTGCTGGCTCCTTCCTCTGGGAAAAAGACACTGATTTATGGCTGGACAATCCCTACACACAGAGATCAAATCATTCTTTCCGTCTCTTAGCTCATTTTTGTTTAGAGGAACAGATGGTTTCCATAGGCTATGTGGAAAATGGCTGAGAAAAATCAGAGTAAAAAAAGTTAAAGTCTTTATTTCTGTCTCTTTCTCCCCACAGTTGAGTTTGAAATTCTTGCTTGGGGCCATATGGAGTGGATATTCCTTCCAGAAGGAAACTATATACTGCTCTCTGCTTCTACTCAACTGCTTTTCACTTTGCGAGTGGACCCTTTGAAGCAGCCTTTTCTGTACCTCAGATTCTGACATGAATAATTGTTTAATTGCCTTTCAGTCTACGCAAGATAAGGAGCCATGTCTCGAAATTATATAATTCTCTTAACCAAACAATGGCCGAGCCACCCAGAGCCATTTTCAAAGAAAGACAAAAATTCCTCACATATGTTAAGCATTTCACTCTTTTCAAAGTGCCTTGCTCCGTATTATTTTGTTAAATGGGATGATGTATACTAAAGCACGCTGTAAACTGGATCACATAACAAAAAGGTAAAATTTTACAACGATTATCAATGTGATTTTTCCATATTGGAAACTGGGGCTTAGTGAGGGGAATTTACGGCCCCAAATCACAGCCGTTAAAGGGGCCCAGCCCGGTCTGTTTGCTAAGGCTGGATGCTCTCTCGCTCCCGGGCAGAGGACACCTCCCCTGGGTGGCCATCCCCGGCAGAGGTCAAGGAGTACAGGGCCCCGGACAGAGGCCGTGCAGAGGGTGGGGCCTGGCGCGGGCCTCAGCCCTGTGTCCTGCTCTGCCACCCTGCGGTCTCCCCCCGGAAGGTTCCAGGCAGCAACTCGCCTTTTCCTCTTGGTCCGTCGCCATCAGTCCCTCTTCCACAGACTTCTGTCCCTTGCGCTGTGGCAGAGGAATTGTTACATTCTCTAGATTTAAGAAATATATAGGTTCTTTTCTTTAAAAAATTGTCTCTGAAATAAGCTCGCAACCATTTGCATATTTTTAAAAAGGTGTCAGCGAATTCTCATGACGGGATTTGCGTTTAGCTTCAAGGATGTTAGAAGAGAACCTGGGGCAGCACTGCTGGTGGGGGCTGAAGCACCTGCCATCCACCCCCACTCCGTCTCTCCAGGATGGAGCCCACTCTGGGGAGCAGCAGGATACAGGGCCAAGGCCCCCCCCATCCCAAGACCAGTGAACCCCATGGGAGTGCAGGGCAGCCTGAGGGAAGGGACAGAATACAGGCGGTGAGGGCAGTTTCTGCCTTGTTTGCCTTCAGAATGGGCAATTGTTGGACCATGCCAGTTATTTAATGTTGCAAGTGCTTCAGTGCTGTCTGAATACTTTACAAATATTGAATTATAGTCTTCTCAATGTCTCAGTCTCTCTCTGGCAGTATGGTAGGATGTCCCCTCATGTAAATCTCTTGGGGACCACTAGGAGTTGACTAATTCAACTAGGAGTTGAATTTTTCTATTTTAATATGTATTATAGAAGATCAAAAATCCATACGTCATGGGTGAGACAATATATAGATTTGAGACTGTCAGATTGTAGAGTAACAACAAAGCAGAAGGAAGATTACACTGTAGGAATGAGGCACTAAGTAATCAAGTAGTCAGGAAAACAGCCTGAATTATAGTTCCCTGGGGACGGAATGAAAGAAGACACAACCAAGAAATTTAGCTCCTTATATCTCTTGGAAACCTCAGAGAATTAAATTCATGGACTCAATGGATAAAAACTGTTTCTGGATTTAAAAACCCAGCAAGGCTCCATTTCCCCTTTTCCTGTCCTGCCCAAGGAGCAGACAGAACAAGAAAAAAGGCATGATTGTGTTTTAGAGGTCCAGTTTGGGGAAGTCAGCCCAGAGTAGAGAAAAGAGCAAAAATTTTGCAGTGAGATGAAGCAGGGTCAGATCCTAACCCTGACAATGTAGGCAAATTAATCTCTCTGAGATTCATTTTCTTCACCTAGAAAACTGCTAATATTTAATATTTACCTTAATAGGACCACACACATAAGAAATGGTAGCAGTTATTTTGTCCTTTTTATGTAAGTAGGACAAACTTAGACTCATTAAAAAAGTGTTGTCACAGTTATTTCTTGCTTTTCTTACAAGAAAGAAAGGTGTATCTTCAGCGTGTCCAATAGCACAGAAAGGAAAAAGAAAATGAAGGGCACATTGCAAAGAATCAAGATTTCTTACTCAAAATTCAATCGCAGCTCCATAATGAGAGCGGAACACTGCCCTCTTGTATCCCCTATTGCTAAGTGTGCTAGCTTTCATCTGAGAGAATGCGGGAAGCTTTAGTTCACATCCTTGAATGCCATTCCAAACGTCTCATGTTTCTGATAATGTCCTTCAGGTCCTTGAACACACTAACTATAAAAGAGATGAATGACTGTGGATTATTCAGCAATTCAGAAACTTTAAGAACAGTTTCTTAACTCTTCACTCATAAACATGGTGCTGTTTCCCCTTGGGTAATTTCTCTCATCTTTGTAGTCAGATGTCAACAGGCATCATTTCTTCACGGTCAGGACCAAAGGAAGAAGCAGAGCGGTGGGAGGCTGTTAGCGCTCACCAGCGCCCCCTCTGGCCACTCTGGCAAAGGTGGCCGAGTTGAATCCTACTGTGAGGCTCGGGTGTGGGTGGACACAGCTCTGTGAAGAGCCCAGAGCCCTGGGCCAGAGTAGGGTGGCCTGGCCTGCCACTTCTGTTCTGTCTCTTCTCTGCACTATCCTGATTAGAGAAAAATACAGGGAGAATGTTTGCAAATATTGTGCAATAGAGCTGGCAATTTTGCATAATACTACCAAATTTGGAATGAGGTTTAGGAAGAATCAAAACAACTTAGGGAATGCACGTTACCTCCCCTCCCCCCCTCCCACTGAAATACCTGATAATTAACCACTTTTTATTTTTTTATGTTATAAAACTTGGATCTTGTGCTTTTTTTTTTTTTTTTGACAGTATATAAGTCAATTCTGTGATACTCTAAAGGAATAAAGTTTCATTGATATTCTCAGACCATCCCCCTACACATCCTCAATACTTCCCTGTACCTGCCTTAGGAACTTTAATGATCTTATCAGTCACTCAGATTAGGGAAACTTACAGCTGAGTATTCTTTCTTCCAGATCTTGGGAGAAATTCTCAAACCTTGCACTTCTGTGTCTCACTCCTTTCACATCCTGAAGTTGAATTTGGTGATAATTATATATACTGCTATAGCACTTGATAGTTTTTAAAACAAGGTTATTCACTATATTACAAGCAGAGGAGATTTCATTATTTTGTTTTTTAGAGGAGAACATTGGTGTTCAAAAAAATTGACATATTTTTGTTTAATATCTTCATTACAGACTTGGGTACTGATCAATTTCTAGAATCACTGAATCTAGAGGAGAAACCACACATATTAGATTTAAGTTGCAAAATAATTTTGAGATAAATTTAATTTTTAAGTGTAAAAATGAAATCATAAATGGGTTGGAAGAAAATAAAAAAGAATATTCTTATAATTTGGAGTGAGGTAGAGAAAGACTGTATACAAACTGGGACTTCCAGGACAAAAGTGATAGTGGAAAATATTGCTAGATTTGAGTGTTTAAAACACATGCACACACATACACACACAACGCATGCAAAACTTCTGAATGGTAAAAGATATACTCTGGTATACTTTGGAGTTTAATGAAGCAAAAAAGGGCAAACGACAAACTGAAAATAAAAAGGTTAACATCTTTAATATATAAAGAGCTCTTACAAACCAATAAGGAAAAGCTGACTCCATATGTTAACAACAGATATAAACAGCAAATTTGCATAAGAAAAATAAAGATAGTCAATAAATATAAACAAAAAAATTTTTAACCTCCCTGGTAACAAAATAAAAAAGATTAAAACAATAAAATTCTCCAACCTGAGGGAAAAAAAATAAAATAGGATGAAAACACCCAGGGTGGACAAGATTTGGGGAAATAGGCACCTTTTTGTTATGTTTTTGGGAATTTAAAGTGGTACCATCTTTTGGAGAACAATTTGGCATTACATATCAAAATCCTTGAAAGAGAGCATAACATCTGATCTAGTCTAGGAATGAATTCTCAGCAAGTAATTGGACTAAATTTGCCAAAGATCCAAGTACAAAAATGTAAGCAGTGGCATTTTTGTTTAAAATAGTGAAAAATAAGAAACAACCTAAAATATCGACAATATGGGTCATATATATCATAATTAAGACATCAAAAGAAAGGCTACCAAATATAGTACTATGAATTGTTTGATGTAATTTTATTTAAGAAACGTGCATATATATTAATGAACACACACATACATATAAGCATGTGCATATATGTTATATATATACACAGAGAGAAACAGTGCTAGTCTCCACTCTCTAGTGATTTACATATAACAATCCATTTAATGCTCTCTACAGCCCTGAGAAGTGGGTGCTATAATAAACTACATTTTACAAATGAGGAAACTGAGGCAGAAGGCGAGAAGCCCTTGCCTAAAGTCGCACAGCTAACAAATGGCAGAGCCAGGATTCCAATCCAAGCAGTGAGTGACACTGTGTTCAGCACCCTCTGCTTTATGGGGACAGACCAAGGCTTGGGGTACACCCTGCCTGGCCTTCAGGGCTTACCTCTGGGTAGAGGGCTTCTGTTTATTAGTTTAAAAAAATCAAATCCTTATGTTCTGACTTTTCTGCCCTAAACCCAGGTTACTTAGTGGTGAAGCGTTACAAGTTTGTTTAAAGTTGCAAAGCTGAGGAAATATTTCTTCCCCCGCTTGCTTGGCTGCTTTGGTAACTTACAGGCCAAAATGAGATCAAGGAAGGGCGGCCCAGCCTTCCTGACTCCAGCTCTCTGCTCAGCCCTGGACTGTGAAGCCTCACAAAGAAAACAAAATGTACTAGGGCAGGGGGCAGGGGGTTGCTTTTTTTTTTGCACTTCATTTCTTTCTGAAGATTCCACGCCTGCCAATTTTTTCTTCTAGAGGAATTATTGCATGAGGCCCAGCATTCCGAAGACCTGACATGCAGGCCTGGAGTTCGGCCCTGTGTGAGCAGTCCCCTCCCCACTGCCGTCAACCGGGCATGGCTAAGATTCTTATTCCGCTCAGTGTTTTCTCAGAATCCCAGAGGACCTTGGTGTGGGGAAAATTCTCATTTTATTTTCTGACTCAAATCATGTTGGCTCTTGGGATTATAGCAAATACCAAGGGGGCTAGAAATTGTACTGTGTTTCCTGTTATTAAATACATAATTTTAAAAAGAGAGCGTATGCTTTTTCTGAAATCTGCATCAGCTTTATCAGCTCTAAGGTGGACCTGTGTAGATTCCTCAGTACGAAAGTGATGATGGTGGCCGTGGTGATGACTGTCATAGTTTTCTGGGGGTCCATCCTATGCCCTGCCTTGTGCAAAGTGCTTTCCGCACACCGTTCGTGTTGACTGCTCCTCGCAGACGTGGAGGGAGGTGGGAGCATCCTCACCTTTTGCAGGCCCCAGTGGTTTAGTGGTCGGCGCATAGTCACAAAGACCAAAGTGCAAGGGCTGGGATCTGAACTCAGGTTCCTGTGAGTTCAAAGTATGTGCCTGAACATGCAGGGCAAGGCCTAAGGCCAGGGGTGACTATGACTACACGGAACGTGAGTGTCCACTCCCCAGCCTCTCACCCACCCTGGAAGGCACTGGGCCAAGGGGCTTATGTGGGGTTTGTGGAATGAATGAGTGGCTGTGGGAACAAATGCATCCACAGAGCCACCACCAACGTGACAGAGAGCATGAACAATAGAAACACGGCCATTATGTAATGTCTTTTTTTATTTAAGAGAAGGACTTGGAGGATAGGGGAGCCTGGGGTTTTGCTGTGGCTTTTATTCCTTTTTGGTCTGGTGTCTCTTAAATGGGAGTGTACTTTAAGTTCTGGAGAGAGAGATGGGGGCTGAGCGTTGCCTAGAGAAGAGAGAACAATTTACTCAACTCCAGCCTGGTGTCTAGAGCAAGGGATTGGCAAACTTTCTTTGGAAAAGTCCAGAGTAAATATTTTAGGCTTTAAGGGCCAGACCATCTCTGTTGCAACTACACAGCCTGCTGTAGTCGCATGGAACCAGCCATATGTAAACAATTAGATGTGGATGTGTCTTCATAAAACTTTATTTATGGATGTTGAAATGTAAGCCTACTTCATATAATTTTTTTGTTGTTGTTGTTGTTTTTTTTTTGAGACAGAGTCTCGCTTTGTTGCCCAGGCTAGAGTGAGTGCCGTGGCGTCAGCCTAGCTCACAGCAACCTCAAACTCCTGGGCTCGAGTGATCCTTCTGCCTCAGCCTCCCGGGTAGCTGGGACTACAGGCATGTGCCACCATGCCCGGCTAATTTTTTTTTATATATATATCAGTTGGCCAATTAATTTCTTTCTATTTATAGTAGAGACGGGGTCTCGCTCTTGCTCAGGCTGGTTTTGAACTCCTGACCTTGAGCAATCCGCCCGCCTCGGCCTCCCAAGAGCTAGGATTACAGGCGTGAGCCACAGCGCCCGGCCTTACTTCATATAATTTTTATGTCACAAAATTATTACTCTTTATTTTTTTTCCAACTATTTAAAAATACTACCCAACATGAGCTACAGATTCAATGCAATTCCTATAAAAATGTATTAATAAAAAACATCCTTAATCATGGTATCACAAACATCGGCAGGAGGCGGAAGTTAGCCAGTGGACTGTCATTTGCCTGTTCTGTCCTAGATCCTAGGCACATGGAAAGAGTGACCCTTTTCATCTTTTCCATCTTGTCAGCTTGGCCACCTTGGGTAGGAAGGGGTTTATGAAAAGCGCTTCCTCATTGTACCACCTGGGTGACAGTGGGCAAGTCACAAGTTACTGGTGCTCTGTGTGCCTCTACTCTTCTTTCCATAAAATGGAACATAGATAGTCCCTAGCTTAGAGGATTAAATAAGATCATCCACTGAAGGCACTTAAAACAGCATCTGGCATAAAGAAGCTGTCACTAAATATTAGCCATTATCATTATTGTTGTCATGGTTTATGCTGTAACTGGGATGCAGGGAGATGTGAAATCCCAACAATAGTTTAGTCCGTTGGCTTCTTCCGGGTCAGCAATGATTTTGAGGTTATTATGGGGTTCCCTGGTCCACCCCTTGGCTTTGCCAATGTGCCCACATTGGAGTAATACATTTGTAGAGTTAGAAGGGCTCTCAGAGTCCTTCTAGTGCAACCTCCCGGCCAGAGTGGGAATCTTCCCTGTAGCCACCATGACAACAAGCCATCTCTCTGTTCTGTATTCTTTTATGAGATGGTCAGTCAGGCGTGGCCACAAGAGGAAACTCAAGTAAAAAACAAAGTTTGCTAGACTCAGGGGTCCTAGAGATAGGAGGCAGGGCACTCCCGCAGGGCCACAAGGGTGGTGCAGACAGAAGACAAGAGTGAGGGGAACGTTTAGGCCACGACCTTTTTGCAGTTTCCCTGGGAAAGGTGGGGCAGGGTGAATGGCTTGGCATTGGCTAGTGTGGGTAATCCTGGCTGGCTCTAAGAGCGGTCTCCAGTTGCCTGGCGCCTGGTCCTGGCATGCAGAGGGCAGAGTTTTGCCTCCTGGGTGCGTGGGCCAGAGAGAGGAGAGGCTGGGCTCTCTGCGTTAGGTTAGTTTGCATATCAAAGGCTAAGTCCTTCAAGAATTGGCTAGATCTGGAAGAAGGGGAGTCTCTCCTCAGCCACAAAGGTTTCTTATGATGTCAAAACATTGTGCAGAAAATTTAAAAATCTTTGTAACATCATATCCTTCCAAATGAGATTTCCACTGCACCTGACCACATTATAAGTTCTAGATGCACACTTGGTTGCTTCCTATACCTACCGTGTTTCCCCGAAAATAAGACCTCCCCATAAAATAAGCCCTAGCAGGACTTCTAAGCATGTGCGCAACATAAGCCCTACTCCGAAAATAAGACCTAGTGATCGGCGTGGCTACGCAGCGCATCTGCACAACCCATGCATTTTGTTGTGGAGCAGTAAAGCAGACCTTCTCATCTGCCCCATGGTGACAGCTACTATCCCAGAGGTAACCAGAAAGTTACCTCTGCGGGCAGCCCCACCAACAAGGTCATCAGGTCCCGGCCATCCTGTGTGTGCTGCAAGCTGAGGCTTTGAGGGGAAAATAACACATCCCCTGAAAATAAACCCTAGGATGTCTTCTTGAGGAAAAATAAATCTAAGACCCTGTCTTATTTTGGGGGACACATGGTAATCGCCACTTTCGTTCCTGGGCTTGGAGACCCTCCTTTCTGACGTTCTCCTACGTATCTGGCTGTCCCCACGTGCCCCTGCTTCCTCCTCCATCTCCTCTTCCGGCAGTCATTGGCCAGTTGTACCTGGCTTGACTTCGAGGTCCTTGGAGACACGGAAGAGGTCTTTGAGTTGCAAGCACCCAGCCCGTGCAAGCGGTCCGTGGGTGTGTGCAGAATTGAAGGGTACCCTGCTTCCCACACGTGGTTCTCATCAGCAGGCCTGCTCTTCTCTGCACTCGTCTGTGCTTGCTCTGGACTCCCCATGTGCCAGATGCTCCCGGCTGCTGCAACATCCTAACCTACATTCGCCTCCGCGCCCCGCAGCGCTGAGTGCCCCGCCAGCAATTAAAGAGGTTTAACCAAAGTGCCAAAGAGCACATGCAACCGGGATGCACTGGCAGTTCTGGGTAGGCTTCCATGCGAACCCTGCCACCGAGAGGGAGTGTTTATTTGGGCCGACAGGAAGCAGTGAACTCAGAATAACACAGCCAGAGCCCGATGAGGTAAGCACAGAGGGAAAGAAGTAAAATTTTCCATTCTAGTTCAGCCATGACTAAAGTTGTCAGGAATCAGTGCAACAACTACGAATTTTAACATATTTGCAGGGGTAGATCTCTTTGCAAATCTGGGCTTTTATTTTCTCCATATGTTCCTACTTTAGCTTTCACAAGACTTTTTACAGTTACAATTGCAGGAAAAATGATCTGAAGCACATTCAGTATATTTTGTTCATTTATTTAACAAACACTCAATAGTACTTAGTTACGCCAGGCACTGTTCTGAGAACTTTTTATATAACCATGACACCACGCTGCTTTCCATTCATTTATTCATTCATTCAGTAAAATAAATTTGATCTCTTCTATGAAACCACATTGTGCTAGGGATAAAAAGGCATGAGATACAGGTTTTGTTTTTTTTTTCTCTCTCTCTAATGGGCTTAGTGGGAAAGACAGACCGAGTAAATCAATAACACAACTCTTACAGTAAATGACATGCTCAGGGCATACACGGGAGGTATCATGCGTCCCATGGGGCAAGGAGAAGGGACATCAAACTCAGCCTTGAGTAGGTGATGTTTACACCGTGTCTTAAAAGCTGAGCGAGGGACTGTGAGGAGAGGAGGGGCCATGCAGCAGCGACAGCCCGTGCACAGCACTGAGCAGAAGCCACCTGTGCCCTCAGGGAGCTGCAAGCCATGGTCACTAGCCCTAAGGAACGGGTGCGTGTCTGACGGTGAGAAGGGTCATAGACAGCTTGGGCTGCTGTCACCAGGTGCCACAGACTGAGCAGCATAAAAAACAGAAATTTGCTTTCTCACAGTTCTGGATGCTGGAAGTCCACGATCGAGGCGTGTCTTAGTCTGTGTATGCTACTGTAACAGACCACACACTGGGTCATTTATAATGAACAGAAATTTATTTGGTTCCAGAGGCTGGGAAATCCAACATCAAGGTGCTGGCATCTGGCAAGGACCTTCTGGCTGCATCAGCACCTGGCTGTAGGCAACAGGGTAAGAGAGAGTGAAACTCAATTTTATAACAAACCCAGTCTCTCCATGACCAACCCACTCCTCGGGTAATGACATTGATCCACTTCTGGGGCCAGAGCCCCATGACCTGATCGCCTCCCAACACTATTGCATAAGGGATTAAGTTCCCAACACATGAACTTTGGGGGACGCATTGGAACCACAGCAAGGGGCAAATCTGGTTTTTGATGAGGGCTGTCTTCCCTGTTTGCAGGTGGCTGTCCCTTGCTGGGTCTTCATGTGGCCTTTTTTTCTGTGGGCCTGCAACCCCTGGAGTCTCTTCCTCTTCTTATACAGACACCAGTCCCATGGGATTAGAGCCCCACCCTGACGACCTCATTCAACCTTAATTACTGCCCCCAAACTATCTCCAAATACAGTCCCATTCTGTGTGGTGAGGGTCGGGGCTTTAGTATATGAATGGGGACACGATTCAGTCGTAGGACACAGAGAGGAGGGATTGAGTGAGGCTGGTGTGGCAGCTGCTGAAATAGTCCCGGGGAGAAGTGATGGAGGCTAAGCAAACTCAGCGGCAGCGGGGGTGGGAGATCAGCAAAGAGTCCTGAGGTTTGTAGATGGCGGAGTTAGTGAGTGGAGGCAGCCAGTTGGCCAGGAGGCCTGGGGTGGAGGGACAGAAGAGGAAGTGAGAGGGTGCAGTCTCAGATGCCTTCAGAGCTCCAGGTTGAGGGCTGGGGATGCCTCCCTGGGCTGAGGAGCACAGGAGAAGGAGCACATCTGGACGGGGAAGGGAGACGATGAGTGCCAAGGGAAAATCATGTGGAGAGATTGAGCAGGGAGTTGGGTATATTGGTTGGAGAATCTGTAAAGAAGACTGGCCTGGAGCTAGAGATTCAGAAATCATCAGGTGATATGGGGTCATTGGAGCCAAAGATTTGGACAAAGTTACCCAGGAAAAGGAGTGGCCTAAGGAGAGGTGAAGAAGAACAGAAGACAGAGAGCTGGTGCTATTCACTGAAGTTCAGGCACCATGCAAGATGCTGAGGGTGGGCTGTCATCTCTCTGAAACCTTACAGAAGTCCCCTGATATAAGCATCAAGCAAACACCTAAATTACACTTACTGGGCAGGCGTGGTGGCTCACACCTGTAATCCCAGGTACTCAGGAGGCAGAGGCAGGAGGACCAGTTGAGGCCAGGAGTTTAAGACCAGCCTGGGCAACATAGAGAGACCTTGTCTTTAAAAAAAAATAATTGCACTTACTATGTGCCAGGCATTTCTTAGGAATACTTTGCAATAGCTCATCAAATCTTCCCAAACCCCACAATTTTCATGTTAGGAAACCGAAGCACATAGGAGTGAGGTGTTCAGGGTCACAGAGCTAGACTTGGAACTGCAACCTGGGTAATAAGGCACCACAGTCCGTGCTCGTAACCACATTGCTGTCCTGCCTCGCCCTGTATTGGCCTAATTTTAGAGATGAGAAAATTCAGGATGAGAGAGTTTAAGAAACTTGTTCCAGGTGACATGGCTAGCAGTGTTAGAGTCACGTTTTAAACCCTACAACCTTGGCACTTTTCATGACATTGTGCAACTTCTTTACAAGCTAAGGAAGGAGAGAATTGCAGGGATAAATGTGGGCTAGTGAGATCAAAACAGGAAGTGTCTATTAGATTTGGCAATGCTGAGGTCACTGGGGACTTAGAAGGTCAGTTTTGGTGGCAGCATGGGCAGAAGTCAAGGTACAAATTCTTGAGGAGAGAATGGCAGGCAAGGAATTTAGAGGGCTCTTTCAGAGAGTTTGGAGAAAGAAGAGAGATGGAAATGTAGCTAAAAAGAGAGATGGGGTGTAAAAATGTTTAAAGAGTTATTTTTGTTTATGATAGGAGAAACCTGCAGATGTTTGTAAGCTGACAAAAAAAAATCTGGGAATGGGAGTAGTAGTGGTGCAGAATTGATTTCCAATCTGTTGTGCATTTGGTGAATTTCAATCAGGGTCTCTGAATTTGACCAACTCTGGACCTCCAAAGGTCCAGAGAAACTGAGCCTGCAAGCTGGTGATGTCACCAAAGCACAATGACCCCAATGAGGGCACATAAAGGCAAGATCTTTATGTTGTCTTGTTTTAACCGCTAGCATAGCCACAGAATGCTATCGCCACAGTCTATAAATCTAGTAGCATCACAGCTAAACTGTTAACCTCACTGAAATACAAATGCAAATAGCTACGCCATACCCTACCCCAGTACCAAAGAGTCAAAACCATTAGAATTCACTGCTGGTGAGAACACAAATTGGTACAAATCTTTTTAGAAAACCATGGTGCATGTTTCCAGAGCCATACACATTCTCATGTCACTCGTCCCCGTAGCTCCATTCCTGAGAGTTGGGATACAGAAAAAAATTAAAGTGCAAAGATGTTTATTGCAGCATTGTTTATAAGGAAAAACTGGAAGTGATCTGTGTTCAGAGTAAAGAAATGTCTAGACAAACAGTAGAACATACACTAGATGGAAAATAGCATCGTGGTTTAATGTACCATTTACAAAGACAGTGCAATTTTCAAAACATAATATACATATAGCATTAAATGAGAAAAGCAGAATAGAAATTCTACAGTACGAATGCAACTGTGTAAGCAAACCAACGACATGAATAAGACTGAAAAGGTCTTCACCAGTAGTGATTATGTTTGCCTGCTTGCTGCCTGGATAATGAGAAGGAAACTAAACCTGGAAAGATCTCTCTATCTCTCCACTGATTAGCAATGGCTGACATTATATTGAATATTTTTTTCTGTTTGCTTTTTCATACCTTTCTCTGGCATTTTGATAGTGTATAAATTATCCACAAAGAAATGCAGGTGTCTTACTGAAAATTGCATCAAATGACACCTCTAGGTAATATACCAGGAAATCATCTTTAAAATGTTTTTATTATGCTCAACATCATTTTTTTTCTCTACAAAACAATACACATGTATTTGGAAAATGCAGAAAAATTGTAGAATCAAAGAACTGTGGAGAAGCAAAAAAAAAAAAAGCTCTTTTAATCTTTCTACTCAGATAATAAGTGTTGGTATTTTGCTATACAGATTTTGAGGGGAGGGACTGCCATGTTGATCTTAAACAAGTGCATATAATTCTGAAATAAAACTCTGATGTAACATTTCGCCCCTCAGCAAAGCCACATTGTCCACAGGCAGTGCAGTGCAGGATTAAGGACAGTCAGTAGTCGCTGAGCTCAGTGCGTGTGGAGTGGGGACGGGGTGGGGCGGGTGGGTGCTCTGCAGTGGGCCTGCCCTCACTGACTTACTAACTGAGAAAGCAGCTTTTTGAGCTGTCGTCGTGGTTGTTGAGGGCGTACTCCCTACTAGATCAGAGACATGTTGTAAGCAAAATATAACTGGATTTCCGCCACATGTTTGGCCATGGTGCCAGAAGACGAGTTCATGCTGATCCCTGCACTCCTCCCTGTCCCTTGAGGACAGGGGCCATCTTCCATTCACTTCTTATCTCCAGCAAAGCACCGAACATAGCAGATGCTCAATAAACATGTGTTGAAGTAAACTAAAGGCTCGGGTTCAAATTCCTACCCTATTACTTATTAGCTAGATACTCCCATCCACTTCTCTGGCTTCAACCCCATCTTTGATCTAATGCTTTTACATCTCATTACTCCAGACTCAGCTAACTCCTTGCCTCCTGGACTTTTCCACCTTCACGTTCCATAAGCAGCTCAAAATCAGTATGTCCCCACCTGAACTCATCGTCATCCCTCCCCAAACCTGACCTCTGACCTCTCGCTTCTCCTCTGACCTCTCACTTCATCAACAGTGTCTCCATCTGTCTAGGCATCCAAGTGAGGCACAAATTGTCTCTCTCTTTACTCTCTTCCATTTATTTGCTCATGAAATCCTGCTGACCCTAACTCAAGAATGTTGAAAACTCAACCTGCCATGTCCCCTCCCATAGCTACTGTTAGTTCAGAACCTCATTATATCTTACCAGGGTGATTACATCAATCCCCTAACTAGTTTCTGCCTCCAAACTTCCTGTTTCAAAACATCTTCTGCGTGGTCATAACCAAAGGTATTTATCTAAACTCAGGCAGAGTTATATCACTTCCTTCCTTAAAAACATCCAGAGGTCCTTTATTGCCTTGAGAATCCAAATTCCTAGACAACTCAGAGGGCCTGTCACAATCTGGCCCCAACATCCCTTTCTGGCCCCAACTCTTATGAAACTCACCACTCTCATCCCAAATAAGCACGGTCTGCTTTAGCCACCTAAAGTTTTCCACTCTTTCCCACATAGACCGTGTCTTCTCTCTCTTTGTATAGGCTGGTCCAGAATCTTCTCTCCCAACTTCTTCCCAATGGTGCTTCTCATCTGGGACCTGGGAGCTCCTACTTTCTATTCCAAGTCTGGTCTATGTGTCACCTTCTCTGAGCACCCTTCCTGGGCCTCCAAGGCAGAACTAACCACTCTTCTGACCTTGCTCTCCAGGTACTTAGTTCATACATCTATTATAGCATTTATTGGGTCCTTTTTTCGTATGTGTGACCTCAGAGCTTAAGATGGTCCCTGGTACATAATGATGACCCTATAAATGTTTGGGACAAGAGTGAACACTCAGATAGGGCATGATGGCTCTAGCTCTTGGTGCCACATACCTCCCTTGTAAAAACAGTCCCACCCTCTGAGTCCTGACTACCGTCTTCGCCCACCTCTGTGCAGTGATCCTCAAACTTCACTTTGCAAAAGAACCCCATGGGTGCTCGTTTCAGGGAAGACAGTGTCCTTTCCCTGCAAAAGATCGATTCAGTAATGATCAATGTGTGATCGGTAATCAGATCTGTTCAGAGAGGCCCAGAGATGGGGACTGATCCTGGGTGAAGGAATCATGTCTGGAGAAAGGGTATGTAGGCTCTGAGACAGAATAGAATGGAGCTCATTTATATTCTGAGATTTAAATAAGATATGGCAATGCCTGTAATCCTAGCACTCTGGGAGGCCGAGGTGGGGGGATTGCTCAAGGTCAGGAGTTCGAAACCAGCCTGAGCAAGAGCGAGACCCCGTCTCTACCATAAATAGAAAGATATTAATTGGCCAACTAATATATATAGAAAAAATTAGCCGGGCATGGTGGCAAATGCCTGTAGTCCCAGCTACTCGGGAGACTGCCTCAGTCGGATCGCTTGAGCCCAGGAGTTTGAGGTTGCTGTGAGTTAGGCTGATGCCATGGCACTCACTCTAGCCTGGGCAACAAAGCGAGACTCTGTCTCAAAAAAAATAAAAGTAAAAATAAATAAATAAATAAGATATGGCAGTAGGACTCTTCATTCTATTCGATTAAACCCACGCAAGGGTCCATGTTGGGGACACACAAAGACACATTAAAGACATTCTCCAAGCTCTACTCAATTTTTAGGATCTAGCTTAGAGTCCTAAATCACAGTACTTACTACAGGAAGCCTAGAAACTGGGCTAGATTCTCCTTCCACCCCGTCCAGGCTCAGCCCCAGCAGGGCTGTCAGGTAGTGACTGTAATTGTTGGAGGGCTTGTCTGACCCTCGATAAAACTGTTAAGTTTTGCAGGGCAGGGATTGTTTTTATTTATTCTAGTCTTCTCAGAATCTAGCTTATCTACCTCCTAGTAGATGTTCTGGAAATAGTTGTTTAATTAAATTGAATGACATAGTCCTTTTTACCTCAGGAGACCAGTGAGCACATAGCTAGCACGCAGATATTTACAGACTGAACAAATGAACGTATTCCGGGACTCAAGGCACTCACCGCCCCCGGGAGGCAGGGGAGGAGGCAGGGTCCCTTCCCTGCGGATCACGCGGCACACCACAGTCTAGGGGCCTCCGGAGCAAGAGAAGCACGGCGGTGAAACCCATGGGGATTCACGAAGGCTTTATGGAAAAGTGGCATGACCACCTGTGGGGCTTTCAGGTGGAAGGGTCTCCAGGGCCATGAACCAGCAAAGGGAGAGGCTGAGAGGAAGGAAACGCAGAGTGTGATCTGGAATGGAGGGGGAAAGGCAGAAAACTGAAGCTGGGAGCCAGGCAGGGTATTGGGGTGGGGGTCGGAGCTCCAGCGCTGCACTCCACCCCCCCCCCACCAAGCCCCTGCCCCAGGTGGAGAGGATGGGGCAGGGACCATGGGACCCCCTCAATCAGTCCCCAGAGGTGGGGTGTCTTTGGCGGGTGGGCGCTGCGCACCCCGGGGCGCTGTCTCCACCTCCAGCCCGGGCAGTGTCCTCAGGCAGGGCGGGGCGGGCCGGGTGTTGTTGAGTCCTGGACCCCAGGGGGGATGACTCAGCGCTGGCAGCTGCGAGCAGGAGCGGCGGCGGAGCGTGCCAAGTTATGAGACGATGATACCTCGGCCCCAGGCGTCTGAGGTCGTGCCCGTGGCCGGGAGGGGCGCGGCGGGCGCCCCGAGGGCGGATAAAAGGGGCCGCGCTGCTCCGGGCCGCTTTCTCCGCGCGGTGGCTGCAGCGCTCCTCTCCGGCGGGCGGCAGCTTGTGGGGGGGCGGCCGTCGGGGACGAGCGGGCGGGCACCTGGGCGCCCACCGCGCCCCAGCCGGGCGGACTGACCGACCCCTGCGCGGGGGCGACAGCAGGCGGGGCGCCAGACCCCTCTTGGGGACAGTCAGGTGCAGGCCAGGGCTGGTGGGGCCGGCACAGAAGCGGGAGGTGGACGGACGGGGCATGGCGGGGGTGGCGTGCGAGCCGGTGGCCAGGCCGAGCCTGACCTCCATCTCCTCGGGGGAGCTGCGCAGCCTGTGGACGTGCGACTGCGAGCTGGCCCTGCTGCCGCTGGCGCAGCTGCTGCGCCTGCAGCCCCGCGCCTTCCAGCTGCGCGGAGACCAGCTCGCGGTGCCCGGGCCTGGCGACCCCGCAGCCGCGCGCGGGGGCTTCAACGTCTTCGGCGACGGCCTGGTGCGCCTCGACGGGCAGCTCTACCGCCTCAGCAGCTACGTCAAGAGGTGGGTGGCCTCGCCACAGCCCCGCCCGCCGCCTGGTCCCCGCAGACGCCTCCACCCCGCTGCTGCCCCTGAGAGCCCAGGCTCTTCTCTGCCCTGCACCCCATCCCCCGCCCCCTCCTTCGTTCCTTCGCTTCTAAGTTTTTCTCATTGCTAACATCAGCTGAAGCCTGCAAGCTCTCCCCGTCCTTTTTCTCCCTTTGCACTGACACTTTGCAGCTGCCACCGCTTGAAGCCACCCAGTAGGGCATCAAGGCTGGGCTCCACGAGGAGGAGGGCAGGGTGGGACTCATTCGGCTCCTTAACTGGGTCAGATGAACTCAAATTGGGGGCACACCCTTTAGGGGATGTCTACATGTGGAGAGATTCACAGCCTGGCTTTAGATTTGGGGATTGGGGGGTGGGGAGGGAGGGTGCACCATTCTGAGCACTGCCAGCGATCCAGCGAGTAGTTCCAGTGGAGAGAAGTGTGCAAAAATCCAAAGTTTCTCATCTTTGGCCTCCCTTAGTGTTTCAAATATAAAGAAATAAATAGATCATGGCTGAGAAGGGAGCAAAGCCTCTGGGTGTGGAGCCCAGGACCCTGCGGGCTGCGGAGGGGGCAGACAAGTTGTGGGAGAAATGAGAGCAATGAGCATGCTTCCAGGAGCCTAGCAGGAGGCTGGGGCCAAACCTGCAGCCTTACTTGGATGGCTGCCCCCAGGGCGCTTAACTGCTGTGGCCAAAGTGCTTGGAGCACTTCCTTTGGTGGACACGGGAAGCTCGCAGGGATGTGGTCCTCCATCTGAAGCAGGCCTTGGTGCCCTGGAGTGGAGCAGGAGGGCACTTGGTGCCTGATCCTGCACAGCCACAGGCCTCCGGAGGTCACCTGGGGCAGGGGCCGCGGGTGCGAGGCCCTGGTGTACTTGTGCGGTGGGCTGAGTGCCGGGAAGCGGCAAGTGCAGTCTGGAGTTTGATTGGGAAATGAGTGAGCGGCCAGCTATGAAGATGTGATGCTTTTGCTGCCGGGAAAGACAGCCTGCTGTGGGTGGGAGGGAGCCAAGGGGGCAAACAAACAAAATGAGATATTTAGCATGCCGTCTTCAGAGCTGCTGGGAGAAAAGCCTTGCTTTCCAAACATAGATAGCGAGGGCTTTGCATGCCTGAAAAACCATCCCCCAGCAAGACTGTCTCCCTTTCTTAGTGAAATGAAAATTCCAAGCCATACGCAGGGAACCCTGGGAGGAACTGAGTCAGAAATCAGACGTGCAGAGATTTAAAAGGAAGCTAACCATTGTGTCTGAGAACAGGGATGGAAAATAAAAGTGTCCAGAATTAATTGAAGTCTTAGGTTAGGCTTTTGGCAGAACCAGTTCCCCCAATCATGGCAAAATTTAAAATGATTTTCAAGTCTGTCATTAAACTCTTGTTTTGACACCTCCTACACAAAAGAAAATGAAACAACAGTGATCCCCTGGCAGCCTAGAGTTAGAATAAACAACCAGGCCACAAGGACCAGGTGACAGAGACCAAGGTGCAAACAAATTAGAGGTTCTGCTTGTATAAGCAATTAAGTGAGGGCTTTTGTGCCCCAGAACTAGCAAGGAGTCTCTGGAAATGATTGGGGTGATGGGAGGCACGATCTCTTCCTCTGGGAGCACAAGGCAAGAGGTAGCTTTTATAACTGGGTGTGCAGTCCTGAAGGACGACCCAGAGGGTATCTGGTCTAAATGGAGACGGCCTTCTAGACTTAGGGGGAGGACTGGTTGTGGGCAGCAGCGAAAGGTTTTGCCCTTGTGGATCAGGAGGTGGGGAACACTCTGAAGCCAGAATTTAGACATCTAAAGTTGCTGCTTCTCTCATCTGCCAAAGTTGCCCAGTTGTCTTTGCCTTTGGGGATAGCATAAAATGTCCTCTCTCAAAGTATTCTGCCAAAGCTGTGATCCATCCTTCCTTCCTTGCCTCTCTTCCCTCCCTCCCTCCTTCCCTCCTCCCTCCTTCCCTCCCTCCCTCCCTCCCTCCCTCCTCCCCTCCCTCCCTCCCTCCCTCCCTCCTCCCTCCTCCCCTCCCTCCCTCCCTCCCTCCCTCCCTCCCTCCCTCCCTCCCTCCCTCCCTCCCTCCCTTCCTTCCTTCCTTCCTTCCTTCCTTCCTTCCTTCCTTCCTTCCTTCTTCTTTTTGTAAAAACAAGCTCTGGCCAGTTTTATTAAAGAAAAGGTTTACATGATTTTTTTTTTTCACTAGTCTATTCTGGCATGATTCTAAAGATCTCAGAGTGCCTGGATCAATGACAGCTGGGTGCACACCCTGCAGTATTTTCCATATGCTGTGCTCGATTCAGTGTTATTGTCACTGGTGTGGCGGCCGGCCATTGTGAGAGTATATGGCATAGCCCTGTCTCAGATTTCCTTGAGGATGAGCAGGTGGTAAGGACCACCAGATTTGCTTTGCCTCTTCTGTCTTCAGAGGTGGCCAGTCCCCAGCATACACTTCCCACTTGTCATACTGAGTTGGAACCTAGAGTTGATGGACTTCAGCAATCTTTTCATCTTCTTTTCAGCCACCATATTCCTGCCTTAGGTGTGGGATGGCCTCTAACTAAGAGCAGCCACCAATGGCTTGAGATTGAGAAAGATAAAATTATTCTATGTTGGACTACAGAGCTTTTGAGAATTATATGTAGACCATTTCCCAAGAAATGTAGATATACACCCAAATTTGTTGACCACTCAGGTAGTTCATGAGCTATCTGGATCCAGGTTAAGAATCCTTGCTCTATTAATTAATTCATTTTTTTTAATTCAACAGAATTAGACAGAACTAGCTCCTCCAATCATAGCAAAGAGTGCTGTGAAATTTAAAATGATTTTGAAGTCTGTCATTAAACTCTTGTTTTGAACACCTCCTACACAAAAGGAAATTAAACAGCAGAGGTCCTCTGGCAGCTTAGCGTCTAGAATAAACTGGTGTGTGGGATAAGCCCACAGTGTAATTAGGATTTCTTTAGGGGCTTCAGAAGTATGTGCGGTAGCTTTCACGAGGACCTTTCTTAAGGACCCCCAAAAGGCCAAGAGCCGCTGACCTTAACATTCATATGATCGGTCATTCACTCAGACAGCAAGAGGCTGATTTTAATGGCTCTGCTTACTCAGGTTCATTTTCTGAAACTTGAACATTTTTCTAAATACATGGTTACTAAATGTACCAAGGAAACCGTTGGTGGTGGGACAGTTTAGGGATGGCCACCAAGGGCTTTAAAGCTCTTTTGAGAGCCTGCTTGAAAAATATTTGTCCTACTTTGTTGGATATGTGGCAAGATCTTTATTGTTGTCTTTTTCTTTCAAGGTCAAGATTTCCACCCATGTTACAAACAAAACTTGCTCAGGATGCCAGGTATATGTAATGGTCATCCAAGGAGCTATTCATTCAATACTTGAAAGTCCAAATCTCCATTAACTATGACATGTGCACACACACATACAAGCCCCTTTTTTCCCTATAAAGCAATCTCTTGGTGAGGTGTAATGGCAAATGTTTGGCATAAATGACCCCTAATCCCTTCTTTCTGGTGGTCCCCTGGCATGAAAGAAGCTGCTTGGGTAATAAAAATAAGTACAACAGTAATAATGGTGGCTAATACTATTTACTTGAGTACCAGGAATGCAGCAAAGCGTTTCACAGGTATTATCGCACAAAAGCTTACAAAATCTGCAGTGGTGTTGTTTCCCGTTTTTACAGGTGGGAAAAGTAGGACGCAGACAGCTTAAGCAATTTACCTAAGACGCTGGTGAGCAGTAGAACCAGGAGCACTGTCAGACTCTAGTGCCTATGCTTTTAGCAAATTGCCTGGGACCTGAAATAATTCTGCCTTCTCACTCATTTCCTGAATCTACAAATAAATAACTGGAATTACATCAGCCAGTGCACATCTTGTTCCATCGGCCTGAAAGAGGAAGTAAGTGCAGTGGTTTTAAGGAAGCTACTGAACGCAGAGCTATGGCCTGCCCCTGCCCATCCTGTTAGGTGGGTGACAGTCGCACCCACCTCAGGGCAGCCACCCAGGGCCGATAGCACAGGCGAGGTGGGGCTGGGACCCTCTGAGTGAAGCGAAGACAGAGGCAGGCTGGAACACGCGTGGAGTTTCACGGGGGGAAGCCTCCCCTGTCCCGGAAGCAGGCAGTGCGGGGGGGGGGGGGGGGGTCTGTGTGGCGCCCAGGCCAGCCCTCAGAAGGGATCCCGATTTGAGGCTGGGAGGCGTGGAGGATGTGGCCTTAGATGTGGTAACCTGCCCAGGACACAGCACACATGATGATAATGATGGAATAATAACCATCCATCCGTGCATTGGGCTACGATGTTTATGAGGCCCTGAAGGGGTGGAGAACCTGCGGCCTTCTGGTTTCAAGATTGCTCCTTTTTAAGCACCAAAGGAGGCCAGAAAAGCTCTGTCTTTCTCTGCTGCACCCCTTTTAACAAAAGGATTTGTTCTGTAAAATTTGGATTCAGTCGAAAGGCCGCACTCAAGGTCCTAGAAGGCCACGTGTGGCTTTAAGGCTGCAGGTCCCCACCCCTGCCGGGGTCTGCTGTTTGCTAGCTGAGTGACCTTGGGACATGCACCTAATCTCTGTGGGACACCATCTCCCCATCTGGCAAATGAAAATAATAATAATAATACATCAGCCTTATAGGATTGTTGTTCAGAATTGAAGATTATAAAGTCCTTAAAATGGTTATCATTGGCACATTCTGATCATTTGACGACTGTTAGCTTTTGTATTATAATTAAGCAGTCCCAAAGCCAAGCGTTTTACACACATTATTTAGTCTCTTAGCCACCTGTGGGGGTACCTTTTTTAAGCCAGATTTTATAGATGAGGAAAATGAATTTCAGCAAAGTTAAAACTCTAGCTGAGGTCACAGAGACAGAAATCCCTCTCCGATCTGATGATTCAAAGGCCACTTGTCACCTTGCCTTCTTTCCTGCCTGCCTTCCCCGGGGGCCTCACTCTGGACTTAGCACCAGCCACACTCTGGGCCGCTTTCTGCTCCCAGCTCCCCTGGCCCTGGCCTCATGCCTGCCTGTCTGCCTGGATGTGGCCACCCGCGGTCCCCAAGGCTGGGCTGAGCTGTGACTCCTTCTGGGGTCTTCTACTCCTTCCTGCTCTTGCCCACCCCTTGAGAGTGTGTTTGTCCTGACAGAACAATCTCTCTCCTGCTACCTGTCTCACCTCAACACGAGGCCCCTCCCCCCTTGGTCTCTTTTGTTTAAACGACTAGGACAGAACCCAGTGGAGCTTGGACACATGAATGCAGAGAACTATGCATTTCTCTTGCATTTATACGTCCCTGTGAGTGGCAGGGACCCTATCCCCGACCAGTGCTTCTCAAACTTTAAATGAGCATGAAAGGCTCCCGAAGATCTCATTAAAACACAGACTCTGATTGAATAAGACCAGGGAGGGGCCAGATTCTGCATTTTTACAGGTTCCCAGGTGATCCCAGTGCTGTTGGTCTAAGGATCACACTTTGAGCAACAATGTGAACTTACCATTTCGTATTGAAATAGTGTATTTTCTTACCTGTCTCCCCAGTAGATTCTCTGCTTCTCAGAAGCAAGACTATTTCCTTTGTCATCTTCGTGTCCCCAGGGCCCAGCACAGAGCAGGTGCTCACTGCATCCACGAATGAATGAGCCATTCTCTGCCCCATCTCGGAGTTTCACACATACTATGTCAATATTTGCTGAATGAATGAATGAATGAACACAGGTATCCTTGAATAATGTCTGTGAGAGCTACAAACATCAGAGTGATAAGTCTGAACATTTTACTTTAATTTCACTAGAGTTAGGGCAGAAGAGGGGGAGTAAAAGAGAAGGAATTATTTGAGAGCTTAGGGTGAGGCTCTGCATAAGGCCATCTTGCTAAAACACTGGAAACTCATGGCAGAGGTATCCTGCTTGCCCCCAAGAGTACAATGTTTGTGCAAGCTTCTCGTTAGTGTCACAGCAAAGGATCATGAAAGCTGCAAGCCAATTTCTGGGCTTTCTGCACAGACTATTGCAGCATGTATTCTTCTTCTCTGCTCCACTGCCTGTATATTTTTAGATGATGCACACCACACACACACACACACACAAATACACCCTTTAGGTGGAGGTCATGCGTTTGAATTCCTATTTGTCTTTGAGCAGAAAATCATTAGAGCCAAGGAGCTCTAATTTGGGGCAGCTTTGAAAGGTGGGTGTCTTAGAGGGGCGTGATCTCTCAGCCACTCCTGATTTGCTAGGAGCAGAGCACAGGGCTCTTCCTCAGTCCCATCTTTCAGATGTTGCATTCAGCAAGCCGTTCCCTTCAGCCTTCCAACCTGGAAAAATGAGGAAAGAAATTAGAGCAAGGAAGGAGAAACTGTTGCTCATTTATTTATCACATACTCATATTGTCCTCATTTCCTGGTAACTCAAATGAACACAGCCCTGGCTGAAAATCAACTAAGCTTACAGAACTTCACCCAGTGGGTCAGTCAAGTTGGCCAGGATTAAAAATGCTCATAATGTTTATGGAGCCCCTGCTATGGGTCCAAGCACACATGTCTACATTGCATGTACTGCATTCAATCATCCTGTGGAAGGAAATGCTGTCACTGCCCTTTTACAGATGATGGAACAGGTTCAGAGAGGTTAAGAAACTCACTTAAGGTCACAGTGAGCTGAGCCTCTTCAACTGAGTTCACCGAGCCAGCAAACTAGGGCATGAATTAGATCTTATTTATTTATTTATTTATTTGAGACAGAGTCTCACTTTGTTGCCCAGGCTAGAGTGAGTGCCGTGGTGTCAGCCTAGCTCACAGCAACCTCAAACTCCTGGGCTCAAGTGATCCTGCTGCCTCAGCCTCCCAAGTAGCTGGGACTAACAGGCATGCACCACCATGCCAGGCTAATTTTTTCTATATATATTAGTTGTCCAATTAATTTATTTCTATTTTATAGTAGAGATGGGGTCTCACTCTTGCTCAGGCTGGCTTCAAACTCCTGACCTCAAGCAATCTGCCCGAGTTGGCCTCCCAGAGTGCTAGGATTACAGGCGTGAGCCACCGCGCCCGCCCTTAGAACTTATTTTGAAACGCTGTGCGTCGCACTACATTGTCCTGCCTTTTAATCTTTGGATTGAAGACAGGCTTAGAAAGGTTCAGCCTAGAACCATTTGGGGGGCAGGATAAAAGCAATGAAGAAATGAAAGTTTAAAGGAACTGTCTATCTTAAACTGTTTGCTTTTCATCCCTAATGATAACTTTGGCAAATATAATAAATATTCAATACGCAGAGGCAATATTTGCATGAGTCATTCTGAAATATTCACGATTAAAGATCAAATAACTAGTCCCTCATGTAATCTACTAAGGCTCATCTTGAACTGAAATGAGTGATTAAGTGTCAGATACTTAAGTACCCGTGCGACTTAACAACTAGATCCTCCAATCTTTTTGTATTTTAGGGACCTACGTATCTGAATTTTATAACAGTAAATTTCAAAGGAATGCTCACATCTATTTCTTTAACTAGAATTTCAAGTTTTTTAACAATTAGACCATAACTGGGAGGCTGGGGATGGATGAACTAATGAGGTATTTCTTATTTGTGGTCTGGTTAGAGATAGTTTATTAAGTCGGGATCTTGCCGCAATCTGTCTGTAAATTCTGGTATCAGGGCTGTCCTATAAGCAGTGTTTTCACACATATGTGGCACAGTGGTAACTGGCATGCTCTGTCGTGAGGTTTACAGCCCATTAGTGTCCCACAAGTGGCCTGAATCATCAAAGGCAGATTAAATTACGTTGCACGTAGTTTGTATTATTCAGGCTGTTTTATTAAATTCAGACTCCAAAAACAGATAATTCATGCACGGCTTATACATTGCACTCAAAATGTGACTTCTCTGATCATGCCAAATGATAGCTCTGCAAGCCCTGGAGCATTCAGAGAAGCCTTCCCACAGGATTCCAGGGAAAACCGACTGTTCTCCCAAGCAGTGATCATTTTTCTCAGTTGAGATTTTTATCTTTTTCCTTTAAGCTGTGGGTTCATTGGAAGAAATTCCAATGATGTCAAAATCCAATGATCTCTCCCATCGGATGTCAATCGATTTTGTAGGCAGAGGGACATACTGCACTGTCGTTTGTGTCATCAGAGAAGTCATCAAAACGTGCAGATTTCCCAGGTGCTTTGTACACAAACACCATGTGCTCGACCACTGATATTGAGAGAATAGAGGAATCGCCTTGAGAAATATAGTGAAGTGCTGAAATGACAACTTACTCCGGGAGACACAGGGAGGTGGGGGTGAGTGCAGCCCACCTTGCGTGGGTCACAGACGGCGCCTCGCCTGGCCCCAGCATCACCGGCTATTTTTTGATGTTTGCACCAGGCAGACTTGCCCTTTTCCTCCTCTACGGCTACAGGGTCCCCCCTTTATCCCTCCGTATCCCCTCGTCCCTATGCAACCAAAGACCTCACCTGCCTCTCCTCAAGCCCCTCCCGGGCCACTGCTGCCTGCCTGTCCTGTGCCAGGTCGCAGGCAGCTGACGAGATGGATGGCAAGTGGGGTGATGGGCAAGGACAGGGGATCCTGTACTGTCCCTCCACGCCCCCTTCCTAGGCTCTGAGCCCCTCTGGGGTAATAAGGCACCTGTGAAGGCCTGCCTGGCACCCAGACAATAGCAGGGGCTTAGTGAATGCTGTTATGTGAATGAATGCATGCATGAGAATGAATGAGCTCAGCTAAAGGCTGTTCTACTTTTCCTGCAGTCTCCTTTGCTTCCTTTCTCCAGTACTTTTTGGCAGTTGTTCAGTTGGGACAAACCTCTCCCAGCTGATGTAGACCACACATAAGGGCCACTGCACTTGGAGTTCCAAGGCGTCCCTACCTCACCCCTTTCCCGTGTTCTGCCCAGGTGAGGGCAAGAGCGGGCAGGGCAAGGAGGAATGCTACAGAATCTGCATTCTCCAGTCCATTCCCTTGTTAAGCCCCCTGCGCCCACCCCTCCTCCCTTCCCCTCATCTGCCCTGCACCTGCCCTCCTTACCCACACCCTGAGCACTAGCCCCTGCACCCCTTTCCTTACCTGGAACACTCCAGCCCCACTCCTCCTCCCCACCAGGACCAGCCCCCAAGCCGCCACCAGGGCAGAGGGGAGGGTGGTGGTGGTGGAGACTGCTTTAAAAGCCCGGTGAAATAGGAGGCAGGAAGCGTTTTAGAGTCTCCATCAGGGGTCAGGTTTTAAAAGCTCTCGAAATCAGGTCTGACAAACCCAGCAGAAAGATAATGACATAGATTTGTAAGAAACCAAGCTGGGAGACAGCAGAGCGGAAGCTGTGCTTTCCTGCCTCGGGGTGGATATTCTGCATGCTTTCCACCCTCTCCCAGGTCACTGCCTGTGCACGGCCCCTGCGAGGGCTGCTGGGAACAGGGTGCAGGTGTGTGTGTGGGGTGACACCCGGAGGACTGTGGCCCCAGCTCCCCACAGCGGCCCTTTGCTCTCCAGGGCTGTGATTTTCATGTCAGGCCCTGAAGGACAACCAGCTGGAAAGAAAGGCTCAGCGCTGTCATGAGAGATGTAAGATGCAAACACGCTGCAGTGCAGCGAAGGCAGCCCTGGCTGTCGGCTCAGCAGGCCACTTGCTTCCTGCGGATGCTCTCAGCTGTCAGTAGGGACCCAGCTCTGGGTTTCAGAGAGACTGACGCAGACGCACCCTCACTCAGCTGCCTCCACCTCGCTGCATCCCAGCTAGAGCTTAGTTAGAAAATGAGCCATCTTCTTGAAGGAAGCTAATTTGCCCTGGGATCTTTTGATCAGCAATGCTGCCAGGGACATAGAAAGGCTGCTTGGAAGGCTCATAGGACTGGAAGAGAGAGCTAGCATGCTGGAAGACAGAGGTGAGATTCAGAAAGATCTTCCTAGGCTGGAATAATGAACGAAAACCGAGGAGGCTAAATTTATAGGGATACAGGCAAAAATCCAACACCGGTTATTTTTGTTTTTTAATTGCGCAAGCTCAGGAGAGGGGGAGATATGAATTAGTAATAGTTCATATGAATATTAGTTAATTGTGTAATGCATGGAGGGGGCTGGATTTATCTTGGGATTGGAGAGGGAAATAGGGAGGAGAAGGACAGGAAAATTCCACACCTACCAGTCAGACAGCATGACTCCTCTGGAGAAGAACCAGCTAATTCCACTTGTTGAGTGTAATTTGCTCTTGATCCAAAAGAGCTTAGGGCTCTTATAGCTTCAGATGGACTCTTAAAGCCCAAATGATAGACGATACCCACCATCAGCTGGTAAAGGCTGCACTTGAGAGCCAAGCATTGACGCCAGGCCACCCCAAGGCCCGTGGCCACCTTTGGACTGCACACTGACCCCTCAGCCCATCAGCTGTGCCCAGAGGACGGAGATTTATCCGTATGATGACCTCTGTAAGGACACACCTTAGGGGACTTTTCTCGGAGATCTGTGGCCGTGACAGGCACCTGTCTGGCATATCCCCTTCCTGACTTAGATGGAAGGGTACGTTAATTACATTTGCAATTACCTCTGCTTTTTCACAGGTATGTGGAACTGACCAACTACTGTGATTATAAAGACTACAGGGAAACCATACTGAGCAAACCAATGCTGTTCTTTATTAATGTACAGACCAAAAAAGACACCTTAAAAGGTAGGTATCTAAATATTTTTGGTTTGGTTCTGCCTTGCCGAGCTGTGCTAAAAGCACAGCACAAACCCGCAGAACAAACCCCTAAACAATCCTGGGGGAGAAGCCCCTGTCTCCCAGCTTCTTTTCTACTTCCTATCTAGGCAGGAAGTGACCTGATATTCTGATACTTCAAGGGTCGCAGAAATGACTGGAGTGATGAGGTTGATATATAACACACCCTAGCACATATCAAGCACTTACTATGTCTGAGGCATGCACTGGCGTGATGAATTGGCACAACAGCCCTGCAAGGCTTTATCGACTAAATGGGGACGTGTTTTGAGCATGAATAGCATGAATGTCATCACTGTTAATAATCGTTCTGGGATGGAGGCATAAACTGGGAGTGACCCAGGCAAACTAGGATGCAAGGGCATCCTAACCAGGAGTTACTTACACTATCCCCATTTTATAGGTGGGCAAATTAAGATAAAGAAAATAATTAGCTGTTGTTGATGCGTTTACATTTCATGCTATGGCGTTAGAATTTCATGTTTAGGCACATCTCTTTATTGTTTCTTATGATAAATCAGATTAACCGGTAGCAACTATATTAACCCAAATTCCAATATGAAAATGCCTCCATCCTCCCTTCCTCCTCCTGCCCAGAGTGATGCTTGAGGAAAGCCATGGGCATAATGTTCTGTGACAGAGGTGGGATTTCTGAGACTTGCTTCTAGATAACATTCTTAAAATGAGTCCAAGGTAATAAGAAATGATCTACAAATGTCAAATAGACTTCCTGGAGCATTCGCTCCCATTCAGATGTGTGCAGCTCTCTCTGCTTGTTTCATAATCAAAACTCATGATGTTCTCTCCGGAGGAGAGGCCAGGAACAGAACGCACAGGAACAAGCAACGCTCATTACAGCGTCTGAGGCCCGCGTGTTCGCTGGCGTGATGACGACCAGACAGCCAGATAGTTCTCCAGTTACGTAACTCACAGCTGCACCAAGCACACCTCCCGCGTCATCTCTCAGGAGGAATCTACACAAGGAATGAGACCGTTCCATCTTAATGCTTTAATGAAAGTACAGGGAGTGGTACGAGGAAGTATTCGCGGGTGGCCTACAGAAAACATGCCCTTGTATGACAACTATTGTGGAAGGAGGTACAAAAACCCAGTACTGATTAATTGTACTGAAAGCCATAAAACAAACAGGCTCTATGACATAGAAGCCCATAAGATGGTCAACTTTAAATCGAGACATTGTGATTAAGGCAACATGTCTAGCCCTGATGCTATTCTAAACTGTGCTTTTGTGCAAATTAGAAAAAGCCACCATTCCCTCAAGGGAATTATTAATGCTTCCCAGAAATGTGCCACAATATGTACAAATAGACACTGTCTGCACGTGTGAATGGCATCGTCTGTGCAGTGCACAAGCTGCCCAACCTGCACTGCAGGGTCTGGTGGCCCCGAGTACTTCATGAGCCTAAAAGTCTTGGTTTGTTTGAAATGTTATTCAAGGTATCAAAGGGCTTGCTTGCTTTATTTGTCCCTTGTCCCAAAGAGGATATGAAGCAGTTTATATTTAAAGTGCCCCAAAAAAACAATTTGGGAGGGAGAAAAACATGGGTAAGAAAAATAAGATGAATAAGGTTAGTTTTAAATGCCTTCCTCGAGGATGTGAACACTTGTTCTTGGTGGACCGGAGGCTTGGCTCTGAGATGTCTCAAAGCCAGTGTAAAACATTCAGTTTTCAAATCAAATAATGGCTGGTGCATGGCCTTTAGGTATCTTCTGTGTCTCCCTGGGACCAAGTACTGAGGGATGACGGACATGGAGCTTGATTTTGGGGGCTGGAAAAGTGAAGAGGTTGCTAGTTATACTATTTTATACTTCATAATGAGTAAACAACTTTCCCTTTGCTTGAATTATGCAGAATTGGACATAAAGGGTTACCAAACAAAATAAGAGAAACAACAACAAACTGTCTGCCAGGACAGAGCTGTGCTGTTATGTAAACAATGGGAGGGACACTTTTTCCCAATCGGGCTCGTGTTAGGGGTAGAGGCAGGGAGGAGAATCAACCTCAAATTGCCTTGATCCTTGGAGCTGGAGATTAGCCATTTGGCAGAGAGAATGGCCGGTCTCTGGAGAGGCTGGGGAGAGAGGGGTACAGGGTGAGGATCGGGGTGTGGGGTGAGAGCATGGGCAACCTCCTTTCCTGGACTTGGATGACTTCTGCTTTGCAAATATGGAAGTGTTGGGGAGAGCCAAGCTGTGATTTAAATACCCAGCAAGGCGGGGACGTGAAAACCGGCCATCTCGATTTTTCACTTTCTTCCCGCACACACGTTGGATTCGTGGTGGGGAGGCAGAGATCTCCTCTGTGCTAATTGTAGGGTGGAACTTTTGATTTCCGAAGCTTGGGTGACAAACTGCAGCTGGGGGAGGGGGACTGGGGGGGGGCGAGGCCGAGGGAGGGACCCGATTGTCTAATCTATTTTTACAATAGCCCAGAGCTTCCTTTAAAGCCACAAAATTCTCGGAAACATTTCTAGAAATCTGGTTAGGCTTTGCAGTAAGGAAGCTTATAAATGAATAAAATCTCCGGAGAAGGCGGGAACGGCTGCCTTAGCAAATCCTAAGCAGCGTGTTTATGTCCCAGGGACAGACTTCTTTCTGAACTCTGCTTGCTAATTTCTAGAAAGGACATACGCGTTTCTGGTGAACACGAGGCACCCCAAGATAAGAAGACAGATAGAGCAAGGGATGGACATGGTAATCTCCTCAGTGATTGGGGAGAGTTACCGGCTCCAGGTAAGCCTTACCCCGTCGGAACCCAAGGCCACCAAGCACACGAGGGACCTGGGCGTTTCGTGCCAGGGCTGAGTCCCCGCGACCTTCACTACATCCACACACTTTGTTCTCTATCGCAGCGTTATTGCTGCCAATAAATGAGCTTAGTCTTTAGTAACTTATTAGAAATGGCATGAAAATAGATGTAATTTTGGCCAAGTAGTGCAAAACCTTTAGATGGAACGTGACACAAATGCAAAGATTTGCTTATAAAAAAATAAAGATAACAGTTAAAAGATAACAGTTAAAATTTGCTTATAAAAAATAAAGATAACAGAGTGAAGGGGAAATTAGAAGTGGGACATTTTGGGTATTTGGGCTGTCGTTCGTTCTATGATGTCAACATGCTAACTATGCCCGTGAAGTCAATTAAATGTTTCTCTCTTTCAGTTTGATTTTCAAGAGGCAGTGAAGAACTTTTTCCCTCCAGGAAACGAGGTGGTTAATGGAGAAAATTTGAGCTTTGCATATGAATTCAAAGCTGATGCATTATTTGATTTCTTCTATTGGTTTGGGCTCAGCAACTCCACTGTGAAAGTGAATGGAAAAGTTCTGAATTTGTCAAGTACAAGTCCAGAAAAGAAGGAGACGATTAAGTTATTTCTGGATAAAATGAGTGAACCTTTAATCCGAAGAAGCAGTTTCTCTGACCGAAAATTCAGCGTGACTTCCAGAGGTACGTTAACATTTCTCAAGAACATTTGGAAGGTAGTTAATTAAAACGGTAGAATAACGTAACGGAAGAGGGAGTCAATTAATTGAAAAGGCAAGACCTACCAATAAAAGGAAATATCACGCAATTCAGAAAGTAAGAAGTGAGACATGTTTACTCCCAGAAGGAAATAATGACTTTTTCTTTTAGGCTCTTTTAAGTCTTTTGACATAGTGGTTATATTGTGTGGTATACCCAGAAAACAACTTTAAAGATTATTATTAATTTAAATTAGCATGAATGCTCATTTAAATATTATTGGCAATAGTTTAAATCTCATGGAAGAATGCTGCTTTCCCAGAGCTCACATCTGGACAGCAGAATGTCAACGAAAAGGATTGGTTGAGGGAGGATTCTCTAAATTTTTTAAGACCACCAAAGAAAAACTCTCGAGAAGGTTACATTGTTAACATTTCACAAACTGCAAATGACATGGCAGGTTCTTGATTTTGACCCCGGTGTGGCTGAGGCGGCTGGCACCCATCACTGCCTGTCTGGATGTGTTGTCGGTGGAGCCGTCCTCGCTGTCTCGGGCTAGTCCCGGCTGCAGAGTGACTTCCTTGAATCCGGACTCCTGCTGCTACGTGTAGAAAAGCACCACCCTCGAGAAGCCGCAGTGTTATCAAAGTTCAGATGTAAAATACAGTCCTCGTTAATTGTGTTTAATGACAGTTGCTTTCCAATGTTTCTAGCAGATATGCTTACGCCTAGCTATTTATTATCCTGGAAGTGGTCTCTCTCTTCCTCCCTCCCTCTCTCCTTCCCTCTGTCTCTATCTGTCTGTCCCCATCTCTCTCTCTCTATTCCCCACTCCCTTCCTCCCTGTCTCTAATCTCTGTGTCTCTGTCTCTCCCTCCTCCATCTCTGCCTCCATCTCTGTCTATCCCCCTCTCCCTCTCTCTCTCTGTCTCTCTGTCCATCTCTCCACAATGCTTTCACTTTCTCTGTCCAGGAGTTTCTCACGAAGATGCCTTGTGCTGTGCTCCATTGCAGCCCTGGGGCGGATTCTACTCTGATCCTTTTGCAGGGAAGATCAATTTGCCCTCTCTAGGCAGCGTCGCAGGTTCTGAGTCCTTCCTCTGACACCCTCGTCCTCACTCACTGGCCACAGCAGCCTGGGCGCGGCTCACCCTCTGTCGTGTAGGCTGCCTTGGGCGTCCACCGCCATCTCAGGGACACCAAGGAACACGCGAACTTGGGCAGTGCTTCCCTGAAAGTTTACCCTGAGCCAGCCTTGGGGCCACTTCCCCTCCAGAGCTGTGGGGCGGGATCCTCCCTGGGAGCCCTCATCATGCACTGCAGGTGGCACAGCCGGGACACACCTGCTGCCCGTCACACAGGCAGAGCCTGGCTCCTGTGCCTGCAGAACACGGGGCCACCAAGGCTGCTAACCCAGCTCTGTCCCCTGCAAACGCTGGCCTCTGTCCTTGGCATCTATTCCCCAAATGTGGGCCTTTTGCCGTCAAGTGAAAGAACACATGCAGCTCACTGCAAATCTAGTCCAGCCGGCAGGAAAGCAAGTGACAATCATGCCCCACTGAAAAAGAGAAAGCAACATGTTTCTGTTTAGCCTTTTGAGTTTTTCTAAGGAAGCCAGGATTCTCTTTAATTATTGAAACAGCTATGTTGTGTGAGTTTTAAAGGCACTGTTGGATTTTTTTTTGCAATGATGGTAATAATGCATGCCTTGTTTACTGTTTTTTAGGTTCAATAGATGACGTTTTTAACTGCAATCTGTCACCCAGATCATCTCTCACAGAGCCTCTTTTGGCAGAATTACCGTTTCCAAGTGTTCTGGAATCTGAAGAGACGCCCAACCAATTCATATGATTGGACTGAACACTGCAGCGTTGCTCCTACACCCAGGCCTGTGCCAGACTGCAGCGCTGGGGCAGGGGCGGAGGCAGCGTTGGGGCAGGGGCGGAGGTGGGAGGCGGGCACTTCCACCCGCTTGCCGAGCCCTGGCTCCTCCGTGGCTTCTATGGAGGGCTCCTTTCTTCCACTTCCAGGGTATGATGTCCTGGTAGGCCTCATGTAGCTGACTCCCTTAAAGGTTATGGTTCCCAGGATGGAAGGGCCTCGGCCCCATGTGCTTGGGGATGGGGGGATATCTTCTACTATGAATACTTCTCCAAAGAGGCACAGGAGCCCACAGAGTCCAGCCAACCCAGAACATTCTGCTCAATGAGAAAGAATTCATGCAGCTCACTGCAAATCTAATGGAGCTTTCCTGGCAGCCTTTTTGGGGATCGTCTGACTTGGGTATTGGCCCATGACCCTTCATAAAACTGTTTTGTCATGATGTGGGCCCTCTGACTTGAGACAACCTGTTTGGACTCAAACCCAGCAAGCACGGTGTCAGTGGTGCTTTTCTCTTGCAAACCTGGCTGGTCACAAGCCTGTGCCATCTTTCATTGGAAGGCAGGTGTGTTTTTCATCCTGCCTGTACAAAACCTTAAGGTAAAGGCAAAACATTCGAGGTAAAGTTCACTGTAGGACTGGCCTGGTTGCTAGGATGGTAACTCAGGCCACCGACTGCCTGAGATTTGAACTCCCTTGGCCTCCCTTTTAATGAAGTGACCCATGTGGAATGGGGCCAGGTGATGTGGTGCCAGATAATGACAGGGGAAGGGTAATGGACAGGTAGTGTCCCCCTTATTGAAAGCACATTTGTCAGTTGGGTATTTTAAATAAGCTTTTAGCCATGCTAACACTAAAAGCAAGCTAGAAGAAAGCTATACCATTACCATAAGACATTATTATGTCAATACATTTTTCATCTCATTGCTGCAATGGAATTCTTCAAAAGAAAAAAATCATCCTATCTACAAATAAAAACCTGCATGAATGAGTCAATACATAGGATTATAATGAGGAAGATTTATGGGTCCTGATTAATAACTTTTCTATCCTTTTAAAAAATGTGTCCCCTGTATTGCACATTTTGATAACACTACTGATGATCTTTTCATTTATGAAAAATAACATTTGAAATGTTATGGTACTACATTTGCACAATTAAAACTTTTCTTAGCATTCAACCTACAAGTTGATTAAATTTGTGACCAAAGGTGCATGTGATCTTTCCATTGCGGTTTGCGAGTGGTATATTTGCCTTATAGCTTACTGAATTACAATAAGAACTGTGGTTTTCATAGCCACTTTCTCAAGAAGAGCCTTTTGAAAAACAAGGCTATGGAGTGTTCATAAAAAAGAAACAAAATGTGATACTGGTCTTTCAGAAAAGGAGAATGCTACTTAATAACAGAAGAGGATACACATTTGTTATTAAACTCAGTAAAAATTAAGAGCATTAACAATAAAATAAGTTTCATACCAGTGCAAACACACCTTAGGTAGATATCAAATATTAAATACTTCCCAAAGGCCATAGAAACTATAGTTACAAAATCGACAAAGAAGTTTTTTTTGAGTGGTGAAATTGAGAAAAAACATCAGTATCACCCCAGGAATGTACTAAAGATCTAGAAGATTTCTTTCATCATTAAAAACTTTTTCTCAGTCAACTCTGAACCAAATGTATCCACTCATTCAACTGTCACTCAGCAAAATTTTATTGACTGCCTATAAGGAAATTTACACTGTGCTAGTATTTTATTAGCAAATGACAAAGAAGTGATATTGTGCTATCTTTAAAATTGATGAAAATCTAGGAACAGATCTTCCTTGGTAAAAGAGCCCTCATTCTGAGTATAAATGTAACCCAATGCAGATATTTTAACCATTGAAGATTAACAGAATCTGTAGGACAACAATGACCTCCATTCATTCAATTCATTTCCATTCATTCTATACATGCTTGAGTGCCCACCACGTGTTGCAGGTACGTACCAGGTAGATGCTGGCACATTAAAGTGCCTAAAGCTTGACCCTTGCTTTCAAGGGGTTTCTAGTCTTATAAAAGAAAGACCAGTGGTACAAGCTGATAAGACTAATACAATAAGTTCTATGAGAGAAATTCAAGAAGGAAATGCTTATGATCCAGCTTTGGAGATAAAATCAATGACATGTAACTGTAAAATTTAGTTTCAAAACAAATATGTAAAGATTAATTGATCCAAGTGGTTGACTTACCCAAGTTCTCAGTGACATAGGAGGCTAATTCATTTATTCCGACAAGAGTGCAAGCCCAGAAATTATTGACAGAATGAGAGAGTTTTTTTTCTTATTACCTGATAGAGATAGTTTGATTTTTGGCTAAATGATATCACTGCCCAACTTGATTTCCTACCTTAATTATCAGCTCAAATGTCTTTTACTGTTTGAAATGTTCAATCTATCCTCAAAGAGCAAAGTTATGCCCCTATCGAAGAAATTCAAAAGGATGTGTGCGTCAGTCTGTAAAAGGAGTTTCTAAAGAATTTCAAAAATGCTTCAAGCAATGGCAACACCATCAGAATAAATTATTACTTTAAAGAAGAAAACATTCATTTGGGTGGACAAGTGCTGGTATAACAGATTTGAAATGAATGTTCACACTCGATATTCATTACTTGTGCAAACCTGAAACGAGCGCTAACTACTGGCTGGCCCAGCCATTTGCTCTGTAAAGACATCAGAGAAGGCTCAGGGAGAGGAGGGGTGGCCCAGGAGGGAGGTCACATTTAAAGGGGATTGACAAGGTTGTGACAGAATCAATAGTCTGAACTTGACTGTTATGGTTTCATTTGGATGAAATGTAAGTTTGGTGAGTAGCAAGTTAGAAGTAGAATTTAGAATTCCCCCCATTAAATAGGACTGGCCTAATAAAACAGAGAATATTATAGAATTTTCTTTTCTGGAATTTTCAATAAGAGGATAGCAATTGTTCTTGGATCATTTGCCCACAACCCCTCTTAGTGGCAACTGCGACCTAGAGACCTCAGGAAGATCTAACCTTGCCTCTCATATGACCTGGAGCAGTGCTTCTCACAGTTCAGTGTGCCTAGGTGTCTTCTGCTCTGGAGATCTTTTGAGAGTGCAGAATCCTGATTCAGCAGGTCTAGGCAGAGCCTGAACGTCTGCATTTCTGATCGGCTCCCAGGTGATGCAGAGACTGCTGGACCTTGGACCATAAGCAAAGCTCTAGATTTTTCCATTTCAAACTGTGTGCATCTCCTGGGAATCTCCCGGCTGACTTGCTGAATCGATGCCCAGGTGCGGCGTGCACACTCAGGCTGAGGAGCCGCTCCCCAGCTCACCTGTCTTCTCCACGCCTGGGCCCCATCTACGCTGTCCTATAGCTTCATGCTCCCTCTCTGCGCCTTACCCTTGGCCTATGAACTTGGTCACATCTCTCCTGTTTTGCATAATAACTCACTTCCCTTCTCCCAGCCAGAGGCCTTCTTTTTCCTGACAGCCCACACTTGAGTGTTCTGTGCTTACTGCCTCCTCACCCTCACCACCCATCCCGTCCTACTACTTCACATCATGGTGCGTGTTTGTGTGCAGAAAGTAATCCATTACAACAATTTTAACTGGAAACAACCAATTAGCATTCAACCCATTCAATATAACTATTCTCAGCTGTTTGGGACCAATTCAAAGCTCTGTAAAAGGCATATTAGCAACCTAGATGTTTTAATTTCGGAATGATGAACTTATCCCGGCAGGAAGGTATGGAACGTTACCTCTCATCCTTCTGGAAGAAGAGGCCGGGATTTACTTAGACTTCCCACCTGGCCCCTTCACGCCGTTGTTTAACCCACCCAGCGAACCCTCCACATGCCCAGGTGAAGTCGGGCTCCTCGGCGTGGGCCCAGGGCCTGCCACTCTGCTGGCTCTTGGTCCCCGTGCTCTTCACAATATGGCAACCCCAGGCTACTCAGGGTGTCTGGACTACACGCACAGTTCCAGGCCCCTCGCCCTTCCTGATGTCACATCCCCCTGCTCACCTGGTTGGCTCCATGCCACGCATCCCTGAGGGCTCAGCTCAAGCATCTCCTCTTCTAGGAAGTTGTCCCCTGTAGCACCCAGGCTGTTGCCCTTCGTACCATCATACAGCTGGTATTCAGTGCACAGTCAGTATTTGTGGAGGGAAAGAAGAAAGACCAAAAAAAAAAAAAAAAAGCAAAACCACAGCCAAAAAACTCTACTCAATCATTTAAAGGGGTTGCCTCGGGCAACCAAAATTCAAAGTCAGGAAGGATGCTGTACTGTTCACACTAAAATGGACCCACACAAAAATACATTTTGAAACAGAAATGAAAGACTATAAAAAGAACAAAGACCAGAATAGCAATCAGACCGAAGAGTAACACCTTAGACTTGTGTGGCTTTACAGTTTATACATTATTGTGAGAATCAGTAATCTTTACAGCCCGGTGAGGGGGTACTAGCACACTTGTTTCACAGATAAGGACGTTGGAGCCGAGAGAAGGATCTGGGTTACCCAAAGGGCCTCTGGGTGGATAGTGACAGAGAGATCTCTGGCTCTCAGCTGAGTGTGTCCCCCACCATTTCACGGCTCGCCTAAGATGACACAAATTGTAACGTATTAATAAGAATTCACTTTAAAAAATTCCATATACTCACTGCTCTATTTTAAAAATATATTTCTCTTAAATTATGCTATGCTAATTAGTTTTACCATTTCTAAACAGTAATCTGTTATTGGGTGCTACTTTCTTAATATAGATGCCACTACTAAACCCTAATTTAGACTGGTTCCTTTTAATAACGTCTGTGCCTTCTAATGTGTTCCACCCTTCATTGCTTCCAAATCTGAGAGTCTAAAATGCGTTCTATTCATTCCATTATATGGATAGGACTCTGCCTTTAGAAGATTCTAGTTTAGCTCTTCCTGTTTAAGAAATCCATTGCCTATATAGTTGGGATGCTTACTTCCATGCTTTTTCCGTTTCCTTTGATTAACTCCTCTTCTGTTACACTTCACTGTTCACCTAAGGTCCTAAGTTAGAATAACGGCTTTAAGGATAAGGAACCGCTGTAACTGGCTTTTTAAACATGTTGCCTGCAATCTGCAGTGTGTTATTTCCTGTCTTCCATTTCCACCCATGTGGGTAATAGCTGTGTTCTGACCCTGGGGCGTTCAATAGTTACTAACCACCTACTCTGTATGAGCTTAGCAGGCAGGTGCCAAGGTATGCAGATGAAAGACCCTCGTCATCCCAGGACAACTCTTACATGGGGGTGAAAGACACAGCTTAGTCTATGGGGGAGAAGAACAACTAAATTGTCAATCACAAAACACTACGGTGGGTGCCAGGCGCGGGTCCTGGTGCGGAGGAAGGATCCACGACAACTTTTCCCTCATTTGTTTCAGCTGGAAGCTATGAACGGATTTGGAAGTTTGCAGCAGAAAATCTGACACTGCTACTTTCTCTTCCATCTGTCCCCTTTTGCTCCTCTTCCGAAATTCACAGCACAGTGGTGGGGAGAGCTCATTGCCAGAACTACACAAATACGTGAAAAGAAAGTATCCACGTGATCAGAAACGCGTGTCTGCGTTGCGCACCCCACCCCCACCCCAGGGCGCGGGGAAGCTCCACGCCGCCCGCCCACGTGGGCCCAGGTAGAGCTGCGAACCCGCACGCGTCTCCATGGCGACGCGTCACAAAGCCACCGCGTGCCTCTGGCTGGGCCCAGGTCAGCTGCAGCCAGGGCCCCGCGACTGCCTCTGGGCAGAATGGCACAGTCTCAGCCCAGCACTCCCGAGGACCTCTCTCTGTGCGACCACAAGCTTGGGCCAAGTAAGACAGCGGACCCCGCCGCGCAGGGCGGGGCTGGGGTCTCTCCTGGTGGGGAAGGGGCGCCGCTGGGCCTAGGCGCCTAGGGTCTTTAGGGTGTCGCCTCCCTCTTAGGGACAGGCTCAACTGAGGCAGAGACGGGGAGTCAGGCAGAATGACAGGGTGTTGGTCACCTTGTCTCTTTCCAGTTCTTCTCATACTGGATGCCACGTCCCCCTCCCTAAAACCCAAGGTGCTTTAAAAGGTGCAGGAAATGCCTGGCTAGGAGGGGACAGGAAAAAGGAAGGATGAGTGCTGTCCCAAGGAGAAGAGGGCCAAAGGCAAAGGAGGAACAGAGGTCAGGCAAACCCTGCGGAGAGTAGGCCTGGCTTGGGTCCTGCCCCACATGCAGGGCCTGGGAAACAGCAAAGAAAGTGTGTGGTGTGTGTGTGTGTATGCGTGTGGGGGGGGGAGGGCAGAGGCAAGGACCCTCCACCCAGCTGTAGCGCAGGCGGGGAGCTGTGGCATTCAGCCGCTGCTTCCACCCCTGGGCTGATTTTTCTTTCAGAGAGCTTTCCTGCCTTGCAGATGCAGTGCTCTCCATCCTAGTCCTGCACGCAGAGGTAGCGCGTTTGCCAGCTGGGCTCTTTGGGTCTGTGGAGGGAGCGCCACTCTACCTCGGGGGCAGTGGCGTGGTCACCGTGCAGTCAGCGCCACGGTGGCCTTTCTCACGGCAGTCACCGCGCATTGCAGCCATCTAGCTAGAAAACTGTGGTTCCATGGTGGCTCCAGAGCAGTGAGGAATTGTCCAAGTCCAAATTCTCGCAGAACTGTGTTCCCGCGAGAAAGAATGAAATGTGCATTTTCATTCCAGTTCACTCCTTTGTAAATTATGAATAGAGAATGAACATACTTAATTCGCACGAAAAATACCAAATGTATTCGGTTTCTGTGTGGTGGCAGGGCACGCAGGAGAGACAGGCGGGGAAGAAACTCTCCCTACATGGCGACAGCACTCTTTTGGGCGCTCCTCTTCCCTTTCCAACCACCCCTCTGTGGTTTTTCACTGTCTCCTGTCCTGCTCCCTGTCTGGGAAATGTTGGAGTCCTCCGGGATTTACCTTTTGGGGCTTCCATCCTCCACGTGAGTGGCCCTCAGGTGCTATACGAAGGTGCTATGACTCTCTCATCTTCATCTCTAACTTAGGTCTTCCTCCTAATTGTCAGACAAGAATATCCAACTGTCTATCCCTGTTCAGATGTCACTGCAGGGCCTCCAACTCAACATGTGCAAAATAACACTCCTTGTCCTCCTCAAAACTCCCAGAAAGCTCAGTTAGGACTGTCCCAGCTGCTCTGATTAGAAGGCACAGAAGCTTCCTTAAGACTGCAGTTTGATTGCCAGGTCTCTTTGATTCTGCCTCCAAAGTTCTCCTTCCCCTGGGTGAGCTTGACTCTTCCCCTCCAGACTCCAGTCCCTCATAGCCATTCTGTGCCACTCCACCCTGCAGTGCTGGGTCACCCCACGCCCCAAAGGTGGGCCTGGTGTGTCACTGCCCAGCTTTGGTCTGAAGGCAGGACAAGGTTGACAATGACCGTGACGACTAACTGCTATTGAACAACCACCGACTGGGCTCTTCCGTGCTGCATTAGCTTCCTGCGGCTGCTCTATGTTACCACACTCTGGTGGCTTCAAACAACAAAAATTTATTTCCTGACAGCTCTGAAGGTCAGGACTGCAAAAATCAAGGTCTGGCGGAGGCTGCCCTCCCTCTGGGCGCTCTAGCGGAGGATTCTTCCTTGTGTCTCCCAGCTTTGGTGGCTGGGAGCATTGCTGACTTGCGGTGGCATCTCTCCATCTCTGCCTCCGTGGTCAGACTGGCTTCTCCTCTTCTGTGTGTGTGACATCTCCCTCTGCCTGTCTCTTCTAAGGACGCCTGCAGTTGCATTTAGGGTCCATGAGGATAATCCAGGGTGATTTCCTCATCTCAGGATCCTTAATTGCATGTGCAAAGGCCTCTTTTCCAAATAAGGCCAGATTCACTGGTTCCAGGGATTGGGACATGGACATGTCTTTTGGAGACCACCCTTCAGCACGCTACAGTGGCTTTACATTCATCCTCTCCATTAGCCCTCAAGCCAACATCCGATTAGAATTATTAGGTGCCATTTAGTAGCTTTATCAGGCTATTGTGAGAATAAAATAAAATAATAGATGTGGAGATGCTTTGTAATCTGTAGTATAATATGCATATCAGTTACTATTTTATAATATTTTCAAAGCTCTGTAATATATTTTCATAATCACGAACACATCCCGTGGGTCACCACGGTTAGCAGAAGAGGGATTAGGTGTTGCAGGGCACACGAGGCCTGGCAGGCCTGTCGTTCGCCACCTCTCCCTTTGCTTCCCTTGCGTGGGGCCATTTGTCCTGTCCCAGACTCTCAAACTTCCTGCTGCTTCCTCTACAAATTGCTTTACTCTGTGTCCTTGTGGGTGTCCCTGTCAGACGTCTACTCAATCACATCCCACCTCAGATGCCACCCATGCTACGAAGTGCCCCGTGCACCTGTCCCTTGCTGAGCCCTCTGGGTCCCTGTGACGCACGGGATGTTGGCATGGTTTTAAACTTGTGCTCATGGGGTGTTTAGCTCCTCCACTGGCCTTGAGTTCCCCGAGACCAGGACAGGCTCTGTGCCCCAGCACCCGGTGCAGGGCTTGTCCTGTCACAGGGCTTCAGGACTTGATAGTAGGAGGAACCGGATGTGAGCACAGGAAGAAAGAAGCAGGAAGACAGAACCACAGGGCGATGGACACAGGTATACAGAAAGACACGGGATACCAGCCAAGAAGAAAGACAGGAGAAACAGTGACACGCAGAGAACACACTAGAAATGGATTTTTAGAACACTGTGATGATGGATTTTCAAATGAACATTTCTGTTAATGAAGAGGACAAATTCCAATAACATACTTTATTTTCAGAAGCTTTGACAATGAAGGTATAAAGCAGAGAAACGCAGGCTTGACAAAAAGGACCGTAGCAAGAAAAATCATTAAACATGAAATTAAAGGAGGATGTACTGAAGTCAAGTGTGCGTCCATGCGGGTAGGAAGTAGGTGGCAGAGGGAACGCCTGGTGTGTCCCACGGTAACTCAGGAAGAGGGAGGACCGCTTGGCCCCGGCCACTGGCAGCAACCAGGCATGTCGCTCCTGTCCTGCAGGCTCCTGGGATGGGCGCTTAGCCCATCATGGGGCCCCGCTGCCAGCTCCCAGCCTGTCCTCCTAGAAGGACCCAGACGAGACACGGAGAAGCATATCTGCCTGGAGCGCTGTTCTGCAGGGTTTTGAGGCTTATCTGAGCCTAACAGGAACATGATCTGCACTGGGTTAATGTTGTTTGCCTTGGGAATAGGAGGGCTAAGTGATGCATGGTCTTGATCCTTCGAAGTGCCACTCAGAAGTTCAAATGAGGCTAAAGAAGGCTTCTTTTGCGAGCGGCATGCCTCCCAACTTCTTCCTTTCTACTTGTCCACACTTGAAATTCTATTAACAAAGAACATTTAATTCTACTATTGGAATAAAATACTTTCAAACAGAAAATGATTCCCACTCAGGCGGGAATGCTGCCATTTCTGGAAGAGTGAGATCCGAGAGCAGGACCCGGGAGTGTGTGAGGAGAGGTGTGGAGAGGGGTATACAGGCGGCCAAGACCGCAGGTCTCTGACTTGGAGAGCTTCCAAGTGGAGGTAGGACTTGAACCCCAGGGTGAAGGCTGTAAGTAACAGTCACAGCTGAGCAGATCCCAGCTGGAAAGAGACACTATTCAATTAGAAACAAGGTCTGGTTGGGAGTGATGAGTAGATGAACATTAAGATGCTTACAGACTACAGGAACCATAAATTATTTGGCCAGTGCTGTCTATGCTAGACAGTGCATCTAGCTTTTAAGAATATTGGGAAATTGAAGAGTGATACTTTATAGCAATTGTAATAGGATACATGAGGGGGAACAAAAACAGGCAAGGAGGTGGCAAGGAGGTGGCTACGGTATTCCAGGGATGAGTTGACAGATCCTAGACAGCATTGTTTATTTAAAAAATAGAGACATTTCAACCCAGTTTCTCATGACATGTGAAAAGCAACAGGTAACTGCCCAGATATGAAGAATGAGAGAATGACTGAATTTAAAATTTTAAATACATGTTTTCAGGAAATTTGGTGGTACTTTGTACAATTGGACAATGGAAGGTTGGGGCAGAAAAACTGTGCTGTTGCTAGTATCTAGCTAAGGGTAAATTCTCAGTCGGCATCCTTCTGGAACCATCTGGAACCAATTGCCGCAAGTCATCCCTCCCTCCCTTTCTTCCTTCTGCTCTTGGACTCCATAGGGTCCTGGTTCTCTCCTCCCCTCACTGTCTATTCTTTTTTGCCCTTCACTTGCCCCCTCCTCTCCCAACCTCTTGGCATTGGGGTGCCCCAGGCCCCAGCCTTGGGACTTGTCCTCTGCATCTTCTCGGTCCACTGTGGGTCTCTCTGCTCTCCTGGCTTTAAATAACATCCACACCGAAGAATTTTGCACAGTCATTACAAAGAATGAATCTGAGACGAGTTTGGAGGGGTTTTCCATAAGACACTGTTAGTGACAGATATAAGAAAAGGACACTTTGTGTAATATGGACCCATTTTTGTAAAACAAAATGGTGAGAACCAAAATCCAATATGCCTGTGTGTTTATATATCTGTGCATGAATCTGCATATGATTACGTCCACACGTATGTAAGTACAGAAAGAAACGGGCACAGTTGTTAACATGGGCTACCTGCGAGGAAGATGACAGTGGCCCAGGAAAGGAAGGTGTGAGAGGGTGTCCAGCCTGGCGTGTCTGATATGATCCCGTGTGTAAAATCATCCCGCGTATGTATAGGGGTTTATCTAATATGATGCGTGAAATGCCGGTCACTAAAACAGAATACTGGATCTCTTAAGACGATAGAATTTCAAATGAACTACTTTCTCCTTTTTATTTTTATGGCTTGAATTCTTTAAAACAGCATGGTATGAATACTCAGGCAAAATGATAAACCTATTTTTTATGGGAAGGGAGCCCAGATAATTAAGTTGAGCTTCTCCTCTTTCCTATTAGAGGCTATAAGTTGGCCTTTACTTCTTAGACTCTGGAGTTTTTATTTTTTTTTTCCCCTTGCAGAATTATTTTAATGGTTAAAACAATGCTTGATCAAAGTACTCTGGCGTGCCCCATTTCAGACTGCTTTCTCGTACTTTCGGCAGGCGATTTCAGCTGGGACTCCTACGCCACCACGATGAAGACTGCATTCACACCTAAAATGGGAGCAGTGCCTGCTTTGATGCGGTAGGTCCCTGCTGCAGTCGGATGGACACATGCACCTTCATTTGCTCGCTTTCCTTTTATCATTCAAAACCCAAAACAAAGAGAGAGAGTAGTTAGAGAAGGCTCGTAAAAATGCACTCGGGCAGGGGTGATGGTGGGCACAGCCCTCTTCCAAGCATCAGCAAAAGTGCCTTCCCACAAACTGTATCCAAACCTCCCACGAGAAAACCCGAAAATCGCCACACTGGCTCTTCCTAAAGTGACTGTGCGTCCTGGCTTACAATCGACCCGGTATATAGGTCGATAGGATTGGTGCTACCTGAACATTAGCGTGAATCGAATCCATTCCCTAATACGTAGTAGGCAGGCAGTGACTATTGAGTGATTGGCTGTGTGGACGAGTGGATACTCGTCATCCCAACCATCACCAGCACTAGTCTTGGAAGCTGGAGGAAGGCCACCGTCCCCCTGTCCTTACCTCTGCGGCTCCTCCAGACATTGCTGCTGGCTTGCAGCTTCTCCTCCAGGTCCACCCGAGCCGAGGGTGGTGGGAATTTCTAAACATCAGCTGCCTTTCTGAGCTCATCAGTAGGTGAGTGAGAGCAGGATTAGGGACCCGTCTCATCTTTCATTGCATCACTAGTTAGTAGGCGTGAGATCAGCGCGGAGAGCCTTCGATTGCCTGTGTTCACTTTGGGAATTGTTTGCCATCTTTATTGGCTCCTTTTACCTTAAAAGTTCAAATTTTGTGAGACGTGGAACAGAGTATTAGCAAGACCATAGATGTGGAGTCTGGCGGAAATAGGTTCTGTCCTCAGCTTGAGGCTCTAACCCTTGTCACCTCTGCCACCTTAGACAAGCAACGGCCCACCTGGGGCTCAGCTCTGTCGCTGGTGAAACGGGGATGACGGTGCCTGCCTAAGGTGGCTGCTCTGAGGACACAGTTTAAAGCACGGGGACAGTGACTAGCACAAAGAAGTTAGTCATTTTCATTCATTTTTTTTTTTCTACACGATACATGGTAGACTTCCAAGAAGTGCAAGGCCACAAGATTCCAGATTTCTGAGTTACTGAAATCACCCAATCCTGTTATCGCCCTTCACTGGGAGATTCTTCATCTGACTGTAGTGCATCTGCCAGATATATGACTGTATCACTGAAGGAGAAACATTCGGGATGAAAGTCAACAACAAATAGATACTTAGGGAGTCTAGGTCAGTGGTCTTCAAATTCACATATTTTTAAAGTTCCCATAAAAGTTTTCAACGTAAACTTAAATTGATTAAAAGATTTAATTTAAAAGATTAAACTTCCAGCCCATCCTAAATATTGACATTTTAAAATAAAACTTTTAAATATAACCAGTGAGTACTCTAAATGCCTTAGCAAATTAATATTAATACTTGCCATGATCCTTTTAATAAATAAACAAGCTCTTCTCTGATAATTTATTTCATTTCTTTTTCTTCCTGAACACTCATTTCCACTCCACTTCCTCCACAGACTTTTTTTCCTGCTGTAATATATCTTATGTTTGAAAGCAATTTATTGATCACTCTACTATACTTCTTTGCAACTATTTAAGCATACTAGTTGCAATTAATTTTTAAACATGTTATGTGACCCCTAAGTATTGAGTTATCACGATTATTTTTAGTACACAATTGCTCAAAGCAACAAATACATTACAAATGTTGATAATTGCTAAATACAAAAAGTACATATTTTGCAGCTGCATCTTAATGAGATAAATGAGGCAGTTTTGCTTTTAATTAGTTTACATATCCAGTTTTGAGTGCTATTATTTTTTATAATGAGACTACATTCAGCAAAAGTTTTATTCTGGTCCTCTTTTGTTTTCAATTTATAGATTCTAGTGTTGAGAAACTTTGTTCATATATGTAAGTATATGTGAATGAAAGTTTTAGTGTAGCAATGTCATTCAACACTCTGAACTCATTCTGAGTCATATGCCAGAAATCACAAGGTGATTTTTAATGACTAATCTGGTGACAACTTGATTTAGGTACCCCTTCAATTTTATCAAAAGCCAGTAATGAGATGATTTGGCATCCACTTATTGAGTTAGTCCTTATCTTGGTCTCTGAGAAACAAACTGAAAAGGTACATCTTAACAAATGACTATTAAATTGCACCTGTTACTCTCACACCTGGAGGCAACCTGTTTAATATTTTATGATCAAAAATGACTTGGAAAATGAAAACATTAATTTTAATACATGTTTTCTAATACAATCTCCTTTTTGGATAACAGGCTTTATCATCACATACTTTAATATATTTTCATCAAAATCTTGGAGCCGAAGACTTAGCTTATACAGCTTATATTATCTTTAACTAGTTGGCAGAATCAGTCCTTGCTGTCAAACCAATGAGTTAAATTAGGTTTATTTCCTGTCAACATCTGACGACATTTTCAGTTCAAATAAATGTTAATATATGTTTTGAGGAATATTTTGAAAACTGTGGAAAACTGAATTATGGAATGCCTATTTTAAAGGAGATTATTAAAAATAAACAGGAGAAGTATAAAAAGATTCAGGTTTCATATGATTAATTATATCGAAGTAACAAAAATAAGGCAATGAAAAGTGTAGCTAAGTGTATAAGTTATTAATTGAGGAGTATGATAAAAAATATGATCTTACTTAAATATATTCTCATGTATATAGAACTCTGCTGTTAGACTTTTGGGAATAATTAATAATAATCATGTATAAAAACCCCAGGAATAATTTTATTAATTTAATTAAACATCAAATCAAATATTTACTAGTATTCAATGAAAGGAAGTTATTCAAGGTGAAAACTGATTGGTCTGGCAAGCCGGTATAGACTTGCCTGCATTGTTAAATATTTTACAACATAAAATAAAATAACGACTGGCTATGCTGGAGTAAATATTTCATAATGCGACTGGATTACAAATAAGATTTAAATAATCTATTGAGTGATGAATACAAAATCTGGAAAAAAAAATCATGTTTCTGATTTACCAGTTTTGTCCGGTGAATCTTCAAAAATTTAGTGTCTCAGAAAAGATGCTCGTTATATTTAAAGTCATCATCAGCACCAACCTGTCCTGCTTCACCCACTCAGAGATGCTGTTCTTTCCAGCTCATGACATGTCCTAGGAATTTGTTTTTTCAAAGCCAAAGAATGCATTATCTTTAAGTATGTGAGGAAAAGAGCCATTTTCAGCATTCTACATTCTCCGCTCTTCTCTCAGAGGCCTCTCCCTAAAGAGGGATGCACATTTTGTAATTGTTAGGAGATGGAAAACCAGACGTTCCTCCCAGGAACAGGCAGATAGCACAGCCTTGCACTCCCTACAGCAATTTGTGGGACCCCTAGAAACCGCAGCCCCAGGCAAGTGTATGGGGCTTGGATTGCAAGGAGGCTTCCCTGAAATCACCCCTCTCCTGATTGGAGGCTTGTGTCTGGAGGCAATGCACCAGAGAAAGACCCTATGGTACAGTGGGCAAGGGAGAATTAGGCAAGGGGTATGGGAAAGGAAGAACCTGTGTGCACGTGCAGGTTTGTTCTCAGGCGGATATGCTTTTAGGAAAGAAGATATTGAGACATTTTGAGATCTGAAAATTGATTCTTCTAAAGCTGTGTTGTGTCCCCTTTGGAAACTCTCCAGTTTACATCTGAATGATAGTAAAACAGTCCATCATCCGGATGTTTGTTTCTTACAGACATAACCTGAATCTATCCAGACCTCCTTTTTTTTTTTTTTTTTTACAAAAAAGGTCAATATGAAATATTTTAAACATACACAAGGAAATATACAACAATTCCCTAGCTATGCCCAGCTATGGCAATCATCAATACATAGATACTTTCATCCACACCTTCCACCCAAACTTCCCACTGGATTAGGTGGAAGCAAATTGCAGGCATTGTAGTATTCCAAATCTAAATATTTTGTATGTACCTCCAAAAGATAGCAATGTTTTAAAATATATAACAATACTATTATCTCACCTTAAAAAACCAATTCTTTAATATCAAGTAGCCAAATGGTAATCAACTTATCCCAAGTATCTCATAATTTAAAAAAAAAACAGTTTTGTGGAATTAAAATCAAACAAGGTCCACATATTACGTTTGGTTATGATGTCTCTTACCTCATTTAATCTAAGGGAAAAAAAAGGAGGATTCCTCCTTTTTCTGACAATTTGATGAAGAAACAGGATTGTTCTTCTGGATTTTTCTAATTTCATTCCAACATGTCATTTAAAATATTCTTCTTTTCATATGTTTGCTGTAATCCAACATTCTAAAGACTTCATCTGCTTTGGATTTTGTATTTTGGCAAAAATTGTTAATAGGTGATGCTGTGTATATCCACCCGGAAGCACATGATGTCTGGCGGTCGCTCTCTTGAGCTGTGAGTGAACATTGGTGGTCACTGCTTGGATGCAATATTTCATGAGGGCTTGCAATCCCGTGATAGCCTACTTCTTATATTCCTTCTTATCAACTGGAATACTTCTATAGGGAGAAACTTTTCTTCATCAACCATTTGGATATGGCAAAGCACTGTTTGTATGGGAGAGTACCCAGCTCTTTAAAAAAAAATTAACGAAATAAATTTCAGATTGTTATTTTTTAAAATTTCATTTTAGATCTTCATACTTTTGTTAAGAGCCATCCTAAAATACAAGATTGTTTCTTTTCAAGGGAATCTGGAAATTAAATGATTTCTGGCATCAAGTCCTAAGCCAGCCAGTCTTTAAAAAGATGTCATGAGTAAACTGATCTGACATGTATACTAGTGTGAAATTTGACATTTAATCCCTTACTCTAATTTCTACCTTTTTTTTTTAATAGTAAAAAAAGTATCAGAAGACTAGGATATACGTATTCACTTAGTGACCCTATGCCCAATCAGACACAATACAATGATGAGTATGTTTGGAAAGCACGTTCCAAAGAAGTCTTGATCAACCCTGGGAGTTCAAGAGGAGCCAGGAACCAAACGCCTGAGCCCAAACAAGTAAGAAAGCATTTACACACCTGTTGGATTTAATACTGTGTCAACAACCTTTAAGAATGAGAGTTTGAATGTTTTATAAAGACCCTTCATCTCCCACAAGTCACAGGGTACACAGTCCTTCTTCGACTATTTTTTGTCTACCTTCTCACATTTATTTCTAACCACTTCTCTATCCCCTAGGGGTTTTTTTTGTTAAGACTTTTAAAAACTGAAGTGAAATTCACATCACATAAAATTAATCATTTTAATGTGAACAATTCACTGGCACTTAGTAATATCCATGTTGCTGTGCAACCACCACCTCCATCTTGTTCCAAAACATTTTCATCACCCTAGAAGGAAACCCCATACCCATGAAGCAGTTATTCCCCACTCCCCAAACCCCAAGCCCCTGACAACCACCCATCTGCTTTCTCTCTCTGTGGATTACCTATTCTGGATGTCTTACATGTGGAATCATGCAATGGGTCAACTTTTCTGCTTGGCTTCTTTCCCTCAGCATGCTTTTGAGTTTCAATCCTATCGTAGCAAGTATCAGCACTTCATTCTTTTTCGTAGTTGAATAATACTCTATTATATGGACATAGCACAATTTGTTTACCCATGTATCTGTTGATAGATATTTGAGCTGTTTCCACCTTTGGAGACTATTTTGAATTGTGCTGCTATGATAGGCATGTATAAGCACTTGTGTTTGGTATTAAGTTTTGTGTACTCTCAAACCTCCAGGTCTTTTACTATTCTGTTGCCTCTATCTAGAATGCCCTTCTCCTGTCCACCAAGGGAACCCCTATATTTCTCCAAAGCCCAGCTCAAAGAGAGACATCTCTAACTCCCTTCTCCCCTGGATGGAAGTAACTAATCCTAGCTCTGTGTTTTCTTGGCCTTGTGTACCCTTCTCCCATCATGAAAGGCAGTGCTTAGTTGTAGTAAATGGTTTCATTTACTTGGCTGCCACCTGGAAGGGAGCCACCTGGGATGGAGCCACCTGCATGCATCCCATAGATGATAAGGTGGTGGAATGGACAGGATTTGATGACTATAATGATGTGAAAGATAAGGAAGAGGAAAGAGGGAAGGATGACATCCATCCTTCTGACATGGACAGCTGGGCATAGGCTGATGCTGTTTATTAAGCTGGAACATGGCAGATGACCAGGTTTGCTGGGAAGGACATAGGCGAAAATGTGAGTTCAGTTGAAGACATGTTGGTTGAGGATATATCCAAGAGGCAGTTGAATATACAGGTCTGGAGCCTGGGGGAGAGAGATGAGCTGGAGATATAGACTTGGGAGTCATACACACATAACCCATTAAACTTAATTATTTTCTTCAATATTTAAAAATTAATGTGAAATAGTTGATTACAATATTACACTATATATGTATACATATGCATACAGACAAGCATATAATTTTGCCTTCTTCTAAGTGCTATGGAAGGCTCTCAGCTGAGAAGAGGTAGTGTGGCAGACTGCCTTGTCCTCAGCCAATGAGAGCTAGCATGGCAGGCTGTCCTGTGTGTTCTCAGCCAATGAGAGCTAGCATGGCAGACTGCTCTGTGTGTTCTCAGCCAATGAGAGCTAGCATGGCAGGCTGCCCTGTGTGTTCTCAGCCAATGAGAGCTAGCATGGCAGGCTGCCCTGTGTGTCCTCAGCCAATGAGAGCTAGCATGCCAGACTGCAGGCCCTATTAATCCAGGTTTTGAACATCAACAGCTGTTAACATCACACAAAAAGAAACAACCATATATTACGTGCCTCTTGCAGTCTTGCCAAACACCATTGATAGTCTAATCAAAGATATTGAGTCTGAATCTGAGTCTCTGGATAGAGCTGCCAATTTACAGGAAATGCAGGGAACGGAGGAACTGTATGCAGTCAACAAAATCCAGACCATGGGAACCTCTATATATCAAACAGCTTCTTCAATAGATAAATTATAATTGGTTTCTCCAGTAGATAAATTATGACAGGGAAAAAAAGAGGATTGTGAGAGAACCTGAAAATTAAATGAGTTTTGAAAGACATATTTGGGGCAGTGAGTATGCATAATGATTTTGAGTAATTTCAGTGTAAAGGGAAAGTGAGAAATATCTTAGTAACTAGAGGGGAAATTAGAGTGAAGAGAGTGTTTTCTTTTTAAGGGAGGAGAAATAAAGACATGCTTGGATACTAATGGAAATGACCCAGCAGGCAGGGAGAAATTGAAGTTGCAAGAGAGAAGTAAAATTGGTGGAGCACTTTGCTGCAGTATGTTAATGGAAGTTCTGTAAAATAAAGAGGTTTATTCCAAGGTTTATTGACGTGTGTGTGCCCATGGCCTGAGGAGCCAACCCAAGAATTCTAGAGCAGGTGGTCCTGAGGTGGTTGGGTTACAGTTTGATTTTGTACATGTTAGAGGGACAGGAATTGCAGGTAAAATCATAAATCAATACATGGAAGGCATATGTTGGTTTGGCCCGAAAAGGTGAGATGTCTTGAAGCAGGGGCTTATAGGTGGGTTCAGAGATTCTTTGATTTGTAATTAGTGAAAGAAACAAAGGTTTGTCTAAAGGCTTGGAATATTTTAAGTTTTAAGGAAGTCTGTTGATCAAAGAAAAACCACAGTATACTGACTCAAGTGATCTGTTAAGCAAATTGACGGCTGCAGGTATGATTTTACTTTTGTCCCACATGGCTTTAGGCCCTGTTAATAATTTAGCATCTTATTGTCACAAGAGTCTGTTTTGGCAGTCTTATGGTCTCTGTTTTAACATTAATGCTGGGCAGGAACTGTTTTAGGGTTTTTCTGGAGTCCCCTTGGCCAAGAGGGGGCTTAGGATTTTATTTTTAGTTTACAAGTAGACTGGGATCCTGTACCCCAGGGGGCCGGGCCCTTCTGAGTGCACGTGTGGAGTGCAGGTGTGTGTTGGGGAGCTGGTGTGGGGGGCGGTGCAGGCTCTCTGCTGGTGGCTTCAGGAAGCAAGGTCGTGAGAAAGAGGAGTGGAAGCTTCAAGTTTTACACGAATGAAACCTCTTTGGGGTGAAAAAGAGAGAGTGCCCTCCCTCGCCTGGCCTTCAGGAAGTTGCTGAGGCCTCTGCACGAGGCGAGGTTTCCCTCCGGGGCTCCCAAGGGAAGAGCAGCGGCTGTCTGTGCTGCTTGCCAATGTCTGCCCAGAGACAGGATTAATGTGGCCTTTCTCCTCCCCTGGCCTTATCTGCAAGAGAATTCTGCTTAGAAGCGCAACTCTTTGAAGTTTTCAATCTTATTTTCTTGTCACCAATATGAAAAAAATCAAAGAGATGCACAAAGTACCTGAGTTAACAGCTAGGTAAACCAACGGCTCCTTGCATGCATGCAGCTTCAGTGCAATTGCTGAGCACAAAGAATTCAAAAGAATGTGTACACGTGACTACTCATGTTCTCGACTCCATTGGGATCTATACGGACTTTCTTGAAAACTGCTTTGCATTTATAGGGCTTTTTTACGTGGACACTACCTGAAAGTCAACAGAAGACAACATTAAAGGTCTGCCCCCCTTGGACAATCCCAGCCTCACTGGAAGAAGTTAAGAAATCGATATCAAATCAGTTTGTTTCCGTTACTCAGAGAGACTTTGTGGACCTAGCAGAAGGTAAACATGTTTGTTTTTCTTTTTCCCATGGTCATGTGATAGGCACTGGAGACGCGGTGGTGAGCAGCTTGGATGTGGCTTCTTCCCTCAAGGAACTCACGGTGTAGACAGGGAAACAGGCAATTTTGCAAACAAGAACTATCCAGTATATAAAGGTGAACCTTGCGAGAAATGTGGGTTGCAGGGGTGCACGGGAGGACGTCCAGCACCCACTAATGTGGGTGGGGGTCACCCACCAGCACCCACGTCCAGCACTCACTAATGTGGGTGGGGGTCACCCACCAGCACCCACGTCCAGCACCCACTAATGTGGGTGGGGGTCACCCACCAGCACCCACGTCCAGCACCCACTAATGTGGGTGGGGGTCACCCACCAGCACCCACGTCCAGCACCCACTAATGTGGGTGGGGGTCACCCACCAGCACCCACGTCCAGCACCCACTAATGTGGGTGGGGGTCACCCACCAGCACCCACGTCCAGCACTCACTAATGTGGGTGGGGGTCACCCACCAGCACCCACGTCCAGCACTCCCTAATGTGGGTGGGGGTCACCCACCAGCACCCACGTCCAGCACCCACTAATGTGGGTGGGGGTCAGGAAAGGCTTCCCTTCCTGGGACTGAAGGATAAAGAGGAATTAGCCGGACAAAGACATAGGGGAGAGTGTTGTTGCTGGATCGTGAATGCCTAGAGGAATATTTGAGGAACTAAAAGAACTTCAGCATGAGTAGAACAGCCAAGGGTGAGGGGAGGGCTAAAGAAGAGACCACCGTGGGCAGAGAGCATCGGTCTGGAAGGGCCTTGCAGGGCATGCCAAGGAGTTTAGATTTACCCCAGGAGCAATTAAAAGGTTTTATGATGGTAGTGATACCATTCAGACTCGGGCTTTAGAAGCCTCACCCCTATGGGGTGAAGAGTGGAGGTGGCCCAGTCTGGAGGAAGGAGGCCATCAGGAGGCTATCAGAGCAGCCCAGAGAGGAGGAAGGTGACTTGATACAGGTCAGGCAGTGCAGGTGGAGGCACAATCAGCAGGGTGTGGCACGGGCACTTGAGAAGATGATGTTTCTGAAACTGCAAACGGGTTCCAGCCTAGGGCTGGTTGCTCACTGCACAGAAAGCCAATTACTGAGATGATGAGAATTTCCAAGAAAGAAAGGAAATTTTAATACAAATGACCTCAGCTGGTAGACAGGGAACATAGCCTCAAATCCATCTCCCCAACAGAGAGTAGGGGCTTTTATAAAGGGTAGAGGATTGTGGCTACATGCATCTGATAGATTGTGCTGAAATCAATGCAGGTAGACAGTTTGTGCAAGTTAGTGAGGGATGGCGATTCTTAGCATCAGGAACAAATCTGGAGGCATCACATTACCTGACTTCAAATTATATGACAAGGCTATCGTAACCCAAACAGCATGGCACAGGTATAAAAGTAGACACACAGACCAGAAAGATGCCAGCTTCTTTCCCCCTTTGGCCAGTGTTCAGGTGAGCATTTCATTGCTGAAGTGCTCTTCCCCAGCTCCTTCTGTGCTTTCACTTTGTCATTTTGGAGACCCCAAGCTTAGAAATCCCCTCCTCTTTGCGACCTTTTCTTGCTGTTTTATCCGAGGAGGCCTGCTACCCTCTCAATTGTTTCCTTCCATTTTGAAGTCCTTTGTTACTGATTCTTGTTTTCTGTTGTTTTCGTTTTACTCTTTTCTCCACTATTCAGTAAGCTCACCAAGGCCATCATTCACTCAGGGCCAAGTACAGAGACTGGTATACAGAATGAGATCCGTAACTCTTTGATGAATGATGGACAGGCTACATAGGAAGTACCTTTTCTCAAGCTCTATGGATATGGCATGGAAAGATCTCTGTAACTGCAGATATGCATTAAGGGTCATGGGGAAACATTTGATGTGCCAGCATTTTTAAGAGACATTTTTGAGCTTCCAATCAAAGTTGTCCATTCAACTCAAGACCTGTCGAGATGCCCTCCTGATCTCCTGCCTCCGACTGCTTCTCTCCCTTCCCTCGCCCTGCCTTGGCCGGGCTGCCCCTGTCTCTCCATTGGTGATCTCCACTCCTGCTCCCCTTGCCACTGTGGTTCCCTCAAATCCACTGTCCGTGCTACAGCCAGAGTGAGTCTCCGGATGGGCAAATTGATGTCATTTTACAGCTTAAAACCCTTTAGTGACTCTCTGTTGTCCTCCAGGTAAAAGCATTTGCCTTACATGACTCTTGTTCAGTCTGATCCTGGCCAGCCCCCTGCCTCCTCCCTATCCAGTCCCCATACTCAGTGACAAGACCCCAGCTGCCCTCCAGTCTCACGGCCCTCCTGCGGCCTCCTGCCATCTGCACACATTGCTTCTGCCCCCGGAACACCTCTTCCTCCCTTCACTTAGCCCGTGTCTATGCATAACTCAAGTCCAGATGTCGGTTCATTTCTATCCTGGAAGCCTTCTCTGGTTGCCCACTTTGGGTCATGGCCCTCCCCCGTGTTTTAGCAGCCCCTGTTCATACCTCTTTTGCAGGACTTATCACATGACATTGTAATTATCTTCTGTGTGTGTGTTTGTTTCTCTACTACTTGAAGCATCTGAAGCACAGGCCATGTTTTAGTCTTGAATCCTCATGAATGAATCAATGCAAGCGAGTGAGAAACGCTAGAAGGTGATTGTTTTCACATTCGGGCTTGGAGAACTTGGCTTTGATGGATCAGAGCAGCTGATACAGTCAACACGACTAACTCCCAGTTAGCTGAGATTATGTGCTGATGCTTCTGAGGGTGTTGAATGGTCCATGCTCTAAGTTTACTTTTGGATTGGGCCTTTCTGCAGATGTCATGCGCAATCTCAAAATGGGCCAATTTATTTCTTTGGGCTAAACCACTCTAGTATCGCAGTTACCAAGTGGAAAAGAAACAAGGGGAGCTGAGCTCCTGGGGAGCATGGATGGCCCCCTGGAAGGGTCTTTGGTTCAGGTTCACTGAGTCATGCTTATTATTTTTGCCTATACTTCAGCACCACTGTGGGGGTTCAGGTGTTGGTTGGATCCCCTTATATCAGGAACCTCTCTTCTTACTAACGTGTGAAGGAGCTCATTACCGGGAGATTGTACAGAGACAATGAAAGCCTCCCTTTGTCGAGAAGAGCGAAGCCCACACTATGGACTGAACAGTACATAGTTGATTAGGAGTTACCCTAACATAGATCACACTGGCAGTCACTGGAGTGCGGTTCAGATATTAATTGCTAATCCATAACAATTATGTTTTTAGGGTGTTTTTTGTTCACTCATTAATTTAATAAATATTTAGTGAGGTCTAGTGCTGTGATAAGTACCGAGGATCGATGAAGAGTGAGAACTTTGTCTCCAAAGGAACTTAGGCTAAAGTCTAGGCCCTGGTTTCTGCTTTTTCGGGATCTTAATCTCCATCTTCCAACTTCCTACTTCTCTACTGCTCCATCCTGGTGCATGTGGACCAGATGTTTTTAAGACCCTTCGGAACCTGGCCCCAACTTACCTCTCCTACTTGACCCTCAGCTACTCCTCCCTTCCCTGCACGCCCCACCCTTTTGCCAACCAGCCATGTTGCATGGACACGCTGGGGACTGTTTGCTTCCATGCTGACCTGTCATCAGAGCCCTGTGCTGTGTCTGCCTTTTAGTCCCTGTCTTCCTCCTCTTCCCCGACACAACCCCTCAGTCTCAGGGCTACCCCATCATCTTTATTCAAAGCTCTGAGTCAGTGACTGCTAAGCACATGAGACATTCGTTCACAGGGTAAGTGCATGGCTCCCACTTCTAGAGATTCTCAATGTCTGGGACGAGGTTCAGCAGCTATATTCTGAGAAATCCTTCCTAGGTGATTCTGAATTCTTATCTCCATGCAAGAAGCATAGTTCCCAGGGTTATGGTTGCAAGATTTATTGCATTCCACATCTGTTTGTCCTGCAGATATCTTTCTAATCACACTAGTTGTCTCAAGGGTAGAACGATGACTTAATTATCTATAACCTTGGCAAACAGCACAGAACACATACAGAAACTGAAAACATTTGCCATTGAATGGTAGCCCTAGGGAAGAGACATAGATATATGTGTCAAGTATTTCAATAGATATTTGTTTTTCCCTGTAAAGCTATTAGTAAATTATAAAAACCAGGTGTCTTAGTCCATTCTGTGCTGCTGTAACAGAATACCTGAGACTGGGTAATCTATAATGAACAGAAATTTATTCAGATCCTGGTTCTGGAGGTTGGGAAGCCAAGAGCTGGCACCTTGTGAGAACCTTTTTGCTGCATCATCCTGTGGCAGAAGGTAATAGGGCAAGAGAATGTGAGAGTGAGAAAAAGAAGGAGGGAGCCACACTCATCCTTTTATCAGGAAGCGACTCTTGCAATAACTAACCCATTCCCACAATAAGAGTATTCACCCATTCATGAGGACAATGATCTAATCACCTCTCATTAGCCCAGCCTCCCAACACGGTTGCTTTGGTGATTAAGTCTCCCACACATGCTTTGGGGGGACACATTCAAACCATAGCACTAAGTTATAGATGGAAATTATAAGGACAGTATCAGATGATTTCCAAAATATCTTAAGGGGTGCCCTGATTTTGAGCCCTACAATTTCCTTCTCTCTATGAACTGTCTGCTCAGGGGCGGTTTACGGGGTCACTATGAGAACCATTGAGCCCCTGCATCCTCTCCTACAAGGTCATCTAAAGTAAGAGGCCACATGTAATGGAACCCTGTCCTCTTCTGCTGCTCTAGACAGAAATTATTTTTTAAAAATCAATATAAAAATGCTCTCAGGTGCCAGTAGATACAATTCTGTATCCTTTTGATATACAGTGTATACCAGTAGATGCCATTAACCATCATTGGACATACAATGTATATTAGAATTTATTTTGAAAATACCTCTTGAAAAACTAATTTGGAAGAGAACTGAGTTCAGTGTCAATAGTAATTTGCACTATTTGGACATCGTTCATGAAACCCATGTTTTTAACATCTGCATCCTTCTGAATAAAGATGACGCTGTTTGATGTGGGCCTGAACTAAGGCTATATAGCAAGAATTAGGGGCGAACTCATTCCAAGTGAGTGGCTTGGAACTCTCTCCTGCGTAACATCGTAGTGTTTGTGGAACTCACTTCAGTGCTTCACAGATATTTACGGATGCTATATTTAATGAATATGTTTTAGCAGAGATATTTCAAAGAAATAATAGCACTATTGTCCACTAATGACAATGATGTTACCTAACCTTCCATCAGTGAGGGATAAGCTTTGAATGGCTCTTTCCCAGGTAATGGGGATGATACACACCACCCCATCTGGGGCTGTCAGATTAAGCAAATAAAAATATAGGACACCCAGTTAAATTTGAATAATGACACACAGTAGATAACAAATACTTATGAATACATACGCTAAAAAAGTATTCATTTTTTTTTTATCTGGAATCCAAATTGAACTGGGCAGTCTGTGTTTTCTATAGCAACCCTATCCCAAATCTCTCACTCTGCTTCCCGCTCTGCCCCAGGGACTAGGCAGACCTGGGGCGTGATTGGTGCCTTCTGTGCCCACCGAGCAGAACAAACAGACACCCCTCACTGTCATACAAATATATTCATTAGAAACCACGTCTCCATCATTTGAGCATATACTTCCTGTGACTGATAAAAGCAGCAAATTATTTTTTGGTTGAGATGTCCATGTACATTAACTGTTCTTCTAGATACAAGAATAGTGGGGTTTTTAGCACGATAAATTGGAAGCTGCTGCCAGAAGCAAGATGGAATGAAAAGCTACTTAAAAATAGCTTACGACGAGTAATTATCGCCTTCTGTTTCTATCCCCACCCCAGCTCATAAGATTAGGGAAAAGCTCCAGATGTCTCCAGAATGGAAAAAGTGCCTTCCCCAACCTCCAGACACCGAATTTCGACGGAATTACCAAATTCCAGCTAAAATTCCTGAGCTTCAGGATTTTAGTTTCAAATACGGATGCTACGCAAGCCTGCCGATTGCGTCTAAGGGTCTGGGTGAGTACACCCGTACTGTAGTTTCTAACACAACCCTCACAGACCCTAAGCCCCGGCTCCAAGACTTCTCAGTGCAGAGGACCCTGAGAGCCAGTTTCTATAACGGTCACAGAGAAAGCCAGTGGTCTGGCACGACACTGGAACCTTGTCGCCACGGCTCCCAACCCGAAACCCATGGAACCAGCGCGTCTCAGAAGAGGACTGATGGCTTATGCCATGAAATGAGTGCAGTCTCTGCCTAGGATAAGCAGTGACTGGGATTGGGAGACACTCCTCCCTTATGAAGCAAAAGGAAGGATGTGGTGGCCATAAAATGACAGAAAAAGAGAGTAGGTGGAGCACAGTTAGTCTTGTCCATTATCCTCATGGTACACCCTTTGAAAGTTTTTTCAAGTTCCATGCCCAAGCCACCCCCAAGCTACTGATGAAGAAGAAAACTTGGTGTCCATCTGAAGCATGATTTATTCCTGGCATGGAGTTGGGATCAAGTAGTACTTGGGATAAAAATCACAGAATGGAAGCTTAGCTTCTTGGGGGCAGAAAGTAGCCTAGAAATTACCTCGTCTTGAGCCTCATGTCGTGTGAATCTCCTCTGCCCTGTCCTTACTGAGGGGTGATACTGTCCCTGTGTCCACAGTTCAGAGTAGTGTCCTGTCTCCAGCTGTTTAAAAAGCTGTAGCAGCTGGAATATTCCTTGCTAAACTTCTACTCATTGGTTCTACTTCTTCCCATGAAAGTTTATGGTATAAATAGACTATTATTCTATGAAAAGCTTGCCATATACCTTCTAAGTCTTCTCTTTTCCAGACCCTCCAAATGCCCTTTTCAGGGTGCAGTATCAAATCCCCTCAGCAATGTAGGCCCCCCTTTGGCCAATGGCCCCTTCCAGGGGACACCTGGAAGTGGAAGACATCCTTAAGGTCTACAAAGATTGGGCAAGTTGGAGAAATTAGATCTTCACATCATGTCTTCATTATTTTTTTTTCATGATAGTCCCATGAATGTCAGAACCCACATTAAGTGAACAATATTCAGAATCAAATATGGGTAATCACTTTGATGTGGGGGTTGCTTGCACCTTTTACCCCCATGAGCCTGAGTGGAAAATGAGTGCTCACTATAAATGCTGTCACTCTTCCAAACTGCTTGTTCAGAGCCGCCTGGGTCCCTGGGAGGTGGCCTCTTAGTGTGACATCCCAGGCCTGCAGGGGAGATGTCTTGAAAGAAGAAGCTTCTATGAGGGCCTTTGTTCATTAAGCAGGTGGTGAATGTGACCATCGTAGGGGCCGAGGGCAGCCTTCCCCTTTGCCCTCTGAAGGTTTGCTGAAAAATCAGACTGATAAAAAGCAGACTGAAAGGAGAAAGGGCACACAGATGTATTAGCGTGCCCTGGAGTCATACAAAATATAAGAACTCGGAGAAATGGCCAGATGGTTGTCACTTTTATAGCATGTCAAGGTTACAGAAAGAATGTGGGCTCGGAGAATGGCAAAACAGGTTCGGGAGGAGGGAACAGGGAAGCCTGTCTAGGTGACGTAGAAGAAACCTCACAGGCAGCAGCCCTCAGGCAGAATAGATGGAAAATGTTTCTTTCAGAGCGTTAAAGGTACCAGGCTCTCAGCTCATCTCTCCTAGATCCAGACAAGGGAGGGGTTCAGAGAAAGCCCGGATGCACGAGTGCCGACTTTCTCTCCAGATGCAAATCTCCCCCGCATGCAAATCTCCCCCGCAACAGCCAGCTTCGCAGGGCTACTTGTGTCTGCAGGCCCTCTGAACAACCGTGTCGAAATATGTCAAAACACGCTGGGGTGAAACATCTTGGTTTCTTTCACCATCCTAGCACGCTGAGCTGCATGTGAATCCGGTTCATGGAGCACTCCTTTTCTGAACGTGGTGGGCAAACTCACGCTCTGGCCCCCTGCCCCCCGTCACTGCCACTTCCAACAGCCACAGTCCGGAAGTCCCGGCGGCTCTGCCCCGCCCCAGTCATGGCACCTTCGTTTCCGCTGTCATTAAGGATGCCGATTAGGCTCCAAGTCGGGCTCGGGGCTGTCAGGGGTGCGTTCAGACGGCAGGGGCACGGATGCTTGGCTTGGGTGACTGTCCCCCGTCCCCTGTGTGTCCCGCAGTCCCGTCCGTGCTGCACAGCTACATAAGGAACCAAGAGCGCACCAAGAAGCAGACCACGTACCAGAGCGACTACGAGAGAGCACAGCTGGATTTCCTGACGCTTTGGGACTCCTTTACTCCCTCTCAAGTAGAAGAGTACCTTCAGAGTGTTTCCTACAAAGGTAAGATGAGGCCTCGAGTTGCTCTTTCATGCACTTGTGGACCGTAATCCACTGCTTTACGCCAAATAGAAGTTGCTCCAGTTTCTAGCCGCTGGAGTGGAATGCCCACCAAAAGGAAAATATTGCCTCAAAAAAAAAAAAAAAAAATCTCATAGTGGTGTGCTAACTTCAATCCACTGAAAAGAAATTTCTCTGTTAAGAGGCCCCAGTGACTATATTCCCACTTACTGAAAAGGAGACATACAGCTTTGCATTCATTTCTGAACTCATTTTGCCTGTGGTTGCATTGCTCCAGGGTGGTTTCTCTTTTCCTTATAGCTAATTGATTTTCTCCAGTGGGTGTTTGTGCTATCTCATAATTTTGTTTTATTCTGTTCAATTTTATTTCCTGTCGGCCGGTACTTTTTTAGTGACAGGCTTTTTAAGGCACATGAGACTTTGCATATATCACACCCTCAAAGAGGGCAAATGCCATTCTCAGGATGGTGTGGCGTCTCTCCACGTGACAAAGACCTATCCCAGGTCAGGACTGAGTGAGTGGAACAGATCTGAGAGCACCTCAGGGGCAACGAGTCAGTCTAACTGAGAGTGTGTAAAGTGTCAATGCAGAGAATAAGAGTTTGAGGCGGGGCAATTGCATGTCCCCATTCCTCACGCATGAGCACATGGAGATGTATATATTTATATATGCGCATTATATATGTGTATATGCATTATATATACATATATGTATATACATTATATATATGTATTGTAGATGTATATATTTATATAAAGTGCATTCATATGCCACTAAATTAATGCATCATGTACATTATAAAACATACAGTTAAAGGAGGAAATAAAAAGCAAATAGAAGCGGAGGTTGTAATATTTCTTCCTGCACCCAACAGACCATCCTCTGAACCCCACTTTGCACTCTAGGTCTGTGGGGCCGCTAACCTGTTTTGTGCCCCACGATGAGGTTTAGGCTCAGGTCTTCCACCAGCTACGCAGGAGCCCTCCAGCTGTTCTTTGTCTCCTACCTGCCTCTCTTGGGTCCCCAACTGCTGTCCCCAGCCACATTCAGAAGAACTTACTCTTCTGCAATCCCTTTTGAAACCGTTTCTCTCTGGGATCCCCGGCCCCAAAGCAAGACTGAAACCTCCCGTAGGGAGCTGTGCGCGTGTGCGATTGTGTGTGCATGTGTGTGTGCACATGCGTGTGTGTGCACATGCGTTTGTGTTGGGGAAAAGGGTATTTTTCACCCTCACAGACTGAGGGCTGAAGGCCTAATGACCCCCAAAAGAGCTTTAGTGTTGGGTTTTGGGGAAGTGCAAGGAGCAGATGTTTCGCCCCTTGTGGAGGCAGACGCGGAAGTCGGTATTTTCTGCTGGGAGGCTCATTCCTCGCAGCAGAGGCCTCTGGGCCAGTCTGTGCTTCAGGACACTGAAAGGCTCCGAGGTCTGCTGGCCCTGTCCTCCCGCAGGCTGAGCCAAAGCTCTGCAGCAAGCTTAAGCCTGTCTTCCTGTTCTTCTCAGCTTTGGTGCCTGTGTGCAAAATCATCGTCTGCATTTCAAAAGGAGCTCATTTTACCTGTAGAAGCCACATCTGCTGGGCCCTGTAGAAAGCATGCTCTGTCTTCCCTAAGCAGATGCTCTCACTTGCCCAGGGACTTGCAGTGTAGATGCAGCTGTTGCCTCTCTGCCCTCGTGGAAAGCCTGGCGGCTGCGGGCACCCCAGTCCCTTGCTGCGAGTCAGGCGTGATCCAAGCCTTGGCGAGTAGGGACTCCCAGAGTGCCCTGGCGGCCTCTGCTCAGCTTGGATCTACGTTGTCCAAGGCACCAAGATGAGCTGATCTTCCAGGTAAACACCATCTCTCCACCTAACCCGACTTCCCTCCCCAGCTGATGAGGCATGAACTGTTAGCCTACAGGGTAGCTTTAGGACAGGCTGGTTTTTGTTTTTTTCTTAGCCCTCCTGTTTTCCTGTTCCCTCAGGGCGGCGCTGGGGAAGGCACCCAAAGGTTCATGCCCAGAGCTCTGCTGTCTGGTGCCGACCTGGCTCACGTAGCACCCGCCTCCCTGGGTTTTGGCTTCTCTCCCCAGCTGTGCTTTAGAGCAGTCTCAGTGCCAGCTCTGCACGAGGCTGACAAGCAAATAGGAGGTTCCCTTTGAATTCCTATGCCCCAAACCTCTTGTCATTTTCTAGTGTCAGGGATGACACTAATGCTTTTCAGCTGGCGAATGTCTCTGCAGCCCTTTTGTGGCTGAGCGCGTATGCAGGGAATAAAAGAGACCTGGCAGATGTGTGAGGCTCAATTATTATCAACTCAGCTGAAATTATTTTACTGGATTAGCCCTCGTAGGTGGTAGGCCAAGATGGGACAGGAGCCCAGAACAGGTCCATTTGCAAGAGAGAGAGGAATGGAAAGGACCAGCCTCCCCTCAAATAATGGCCAAGTTAGGGGGTGAGGGGGTGGGTGGCTGAGCAGAAGGGGCGGGGGTGGGCTAGAGAAAACTCTAGGAAGACAAAAAATAAAGCTAGAGAGGAAAGGAGGAGAGACAGCTACAGGCAAACCTTTAGTTTCCATCGATTCTGTGCATTACCACTATTTGGCATTGAGTTTATTTATAACTTGAGGAGATTGAACGAGATGCCTTCAGTGGCTATTCTACTTGCAAAATTATTTTAATCCCTGAGTCTGATTCAGATCACCCACAAGCTGACTCTTTAGGCTGCCTGTTATCTGTTGGAAAAGACTGTGTTGTCGGCCCACTTTGCCCCTACTTGAAAGGTAAAATGATCTGGAATCCAGTTTTCTGTGAACTTGTTCAGCCATGATTCCCTCCCCATCTCTTTTTCCCACTGCAAACCCCTTGAATTTGCATTTCTTCCTCGCCTGTGATTCAATAGTCAGAATCCATATATTTACTCATTCAGTAAACTTCATTGATTGAATACCTATGATGCTCACTGATACAAAGATAAATAAAAAACCCCTCTTGGGAAACTCATTGTCTGGTGTGGGGGACAGACACATAGTTATAATGTCATAAGCTCTGTAATGAAAATAATCTTTGAGTATAAGTAGAAGCCTGCAAGAGATACTCCCAACCCTGGCGGTGGGCAGGGAATGCGGGAAGGCTGCTCAGAGGAGGTGTCCTTTAAGTCTCAAAGATTAATCTGCATGACAAGGAGAGGAGGGACTGAAAAAGGAATTGCATAAACCATATCAGGGGGTCATGAATCTACATCTATACATAGTAAATAGGGGTGGCATTTGAATTACAACTGATAGCCCTTCTGAACAGTTAGGTTGACATTAAATTTTACACACACACTCTTATCTTTTTTGCCAATTCATGCCAAGCTTGATTCATCTGGTATCTTTGGTATCAGAGGAAAGGATTTTTTTCTTTTCTTATTTTAAAATAAATTCTTTGGTATAAGGTTTAAAAAGAGAGACAATGCTTACAATGAAAAGGGCTGACAACAGCCAATGTTGAAGACACGGAGCAATGAGAAACCCCTGTACACTGCTGGCAGAAATATCAAATAGTATAATCACGTTGGAAACACTTCTGGCAGTTTCTCATACAGTTAAACGTATACTGTGATCCAGAAATTCCACTTCTGAATATTTACCCAAGAGAAAAGAAAACATATGTCTACAGAAGGGCATGTACAAGAATGTTGATAACCACTTTATTCTTAATAGCTTCAAACTGGATGCAGCCCAAATCTCCATCAACAGGAAAATGGATAAATAAACCGTGGTATATTCACATAATGAAATACCACTCGACAATAAAAAGGAAGGAATTATTGATGTATACAACGAAATGTATGAACCTCAAAAACATCATGCAGGGCAAAAGAAGCCAGACACAAAAGAATACCTTTTGTATGATTTCATTTATTTGAAGTTCTACAATAGGCAAATTTTATCTATGATGAAAGAAATCAGAACAGTGGCTGTCTTGGGGTAGGAAGTATTGACTGGGAAGGAGTGTGGAGGGTCTTCTGGGGTGATGAAAACGATCTATATCATCATATGGATGTGGGTTACAAGTAGACAAGTGTCAGTTCATCTGGACACATAAAATCAGTGCATCTCACTTTATGAAAAGTATACTTCAATTAATAAACACTGGTGTCAAGGTATGGAGAAGGGCAGGGATGGTTCAAAATTAAACACAAAGATTAGGCATGGCTGCTCTTTCCTGTAACCCTAGCATTCTGGGAGGCCAAGGTAGGAGGATCGCTTAAGCCCAGGAGTTTGAGGCTGCAGTGAGCTATGCACAACTGCACTATAGCTCACAGAATGGAGCAGGACTGTCTCAAAAAAAAAAAAAAATTAAACATAAAAACAAATAAATGGAAACATACGTGGAGAGAAAACAGGAACACACACGCATACGCACATACATGTGCACACACACATCCCCATCTATGGACCTCAGCTGGCATTGGTGACATGAGCAGGGTAATGTGAACATAGGACATGATAACATGACATCTCTTGCGCTCTCCTTCCTTTTTTTGTTTTGGCTGCACAAATGACTCCCAGTTGCTGGGAGTGAGCGCAGTTTTACAGTTCCCCTCTGTGCTATTAAAAAAATATGTGAATAGGATTAGGGAATCACAGATGTCAGCAGCAGACAAGACTCCCGCATGTTACAGATGAGGAAACTGAGGCTGGGCACTCAGAGGGCCTTCCCACGGCCAAACAGCTATCGCTAGAGGATACCAAAGCCTACCAACGTTGGCGGGCGGAAAAGCAGCCCTGGCTTCTGTGATGTTTTTGGAATAATGATCTCTATTGTTTAAAATCTCTGTATATTCCTCTGCACCCAGTAATGAAAGAATAAGCCTACTATTTACTGCGTGTCTTTGATGGGCCAGGCACCGTCTCGGTTCTTCACCCACAGCGACCCTAATCCATTCTGACAGCGGTGCAAGGTACTGGATTCAAAGACGAGAAGATGAAGAATTGGAGAGGTTAAATGCTTTGCTAATACCTGCTAGCACAGAAGCTTAAGTCTGTTTCATTCTAAAATCCGTGGTCTGTCCAGGAAGGTCTGCTTAACCCCTGAATGTTAAATTACTCTTCTTAATCAAGACTTAGGCAACTGGGCCTCTTTAGGTAGTAAATGTAATGGTCTTTGATTATTTTGGTCTTTTATCAAATTTGTATATTTAGTACTGTTATCAGATATTTTTCTCCTTCCTGGAATTTCTGTATTTAGCATTTAAATACTTACAGGGAAATTTTCATTCTGGTTTCCTTTGTAATTTTCAGACAGACAAATTCTGGATCGCTTTATTCGTTCTCACTGTGACACAGACAAAGGGAAGAAATGAAAAAGGAAAATAGTTCAAATGAAGATAATCTGAGAATTAATGGAAGTGCTAAGTAAGACCTGCCTACGCATCTTCTCAATAATCAAGAAAAAATAAGCTGCAAATTGCTCCAAATATATTGCAATAGTTACGAGTTTGTATGTTTTGCTTTGTCTTATTTTTAAATAATAAAAGCATTTAAGGCTACACATTTTCCCTGAACATAGTTTTATCTGTGCCCAATAGGTTTTGATATGTTTTTTCTTTTCTCTTTAGGATATTTAATTTGAGGTTTCAATTTTCACTTCCTCTTTGAACCAGGAACTATGCGGAAGAGATTTCTTAATTTCCCAATAATAAGACAATTTTTAAATCTTGTTATTGTTGATTTGTTTTTTTTAATAAATTAAAGTAAAAAATCTCTGCTTTGGAAAGTTTATCAAAATTTCTTTAATACCATTAATCAATATCTGATTAATTTTTATGTTACAGAAATAAAGAGAAAAAATATATAGTTCATTGTATTTCTCAAATCCCTTATGTCTTTACCTTAATTATACACTTGAACTGTCAAATTCTGAAAGAAAAATTTTTAAAATATCCCACAATAAATATGTTTTCAGCAATTTCTCTTTGTATTTCTGAGATTTTTGCTATCTATATATTCTTTTACTTATGTGATATCTTGGCTAGGTATAGAAATGTTGGATCACAGCCTTATTTTCTCTGTAGTCCATACTTGTTGCTCCAGTTGTCTTTTGGTTTAGAGTATCGTTTTGTCTGATTCTATTACCACTATAAGTGACCTGTTTTCCCCAAAAGTTTATAAGATTGTCTCTTTACCTCTGGAATATTTCAGTCATTTTTAAAGGTTATTTTCAGTTTTATCTGGAATCTCTGCTTACCTTTAGAACGTGTCTTTTATTTCACCAATTTTTTTTAAGTATTTCTTTTCTTTATGTTATTTTCTGTGTTACTTTCTCTTCTGAACTATCACTTGCATCAGAGGCTCCCGGATTGCCCTTTTTTTATTTATGGTTTCCATTTTTTTAATGTTTTTGACATCTGCTGTATGAAATTTCTTCCTTTTGCTCACTCGGAACATAAGTTCGGTTCTCAAAAGTGGCTGTTCTATTTACTGTATTTGTAAATTGAAGCATCATGTTTTATTTTAGCTTAAATCTTAGAAAGCCTTAGTTTTTCTCTATAATTGAATCTCCTTGAGAGTTATTTCTGTCATGTTGAACATATTCTTTACCTTCTCCACAGACTCTGCTTTAATTAGAGCTGCCTTTTCTAGCCGTTGGCTCTGGTCTTCTCACTTAGGTTACAGAGTGCTCACAAAAGGGCAACATGGGTTGTCTGCACCCTCAGGTTAGGTCAGTTCACTGGGTTCTCTTGGGCCGAGGAAAATCAGCTTCAGGGGAAGGACGGCCCATTCTGTTTAGCAGATGAGCCATAAAGAAGCTGAGCAGTGCGGTGGCTCACGCCTGTAATCTTGGCCCTCTGGGAGGCCAAGGCAGGAGGATCGCTCAAGGTCAGGAGTTCAAAACCAACCTGAACAACAGCGAGACCCCATCTCTAATAAAAATAGAAATTAATTGGCCAACTAAAAATATATAGAAAAAATTAGCTGATCATCGTGGCACATGCCTGTAGTCCCAGCTACTTGGGAGGCTGAGGCAGGAGGATTGCTTGAGCCCAGGAGTTTGAGGTTGCTGTGAGCTAGGCTGACGCCACAGCACTCTAGCCTGGGCAACAGAGTGAAACTCTGTCTAGAAAAGAAAAAAAAGAAGCTGAGCCAACAGAGAAGGGGTGCACTTACCCGCTGACATACAGGTAAGAGTACCATCCTGCCCCTGGCCTCCTCAAGCAAGTGAGAGATGCCTGTTTCTCAACGGCACAGATTGAGTTGAGTTTATCCCACTATTCCATAAGCTCCTCCCCCCAGATTTTCTCGGGTCATCAGGCTTGGGCGGGTCCTCCAAGAACCACAAGCAACGAGTGGACAGCTGTGGCCCTGTTAGAAGGAATCTTCCCACATCTGCCCCTCTGGGGCCCACCAGGAAACCTTCAAGTCTGAGCTCTTCGCCGCGGGCTGCAGCAGAGACAGCCTTCGGAGCCAGCCTGGCCCGAGCCAGCTGCTCCAGCATAGCACCAGGGTTCAAGGAGGGTATAGCCTTGCACCCACCCCAGATTGCTAGAGAATATGCAGCTCCAGACACACCCCCAGACCCCTCACTAGCGCTCAGTTAGGTTGTTACAAGGCTGGAGAGAGAGCTGAGCATGTGTAGGCAAAAACAGGCCTTTCAGTCCTCCATCTAATCCGTGTGAAAAGGCTGGCTCCATGGCCATCCTGTCAAATGCCCCTTCTTCATTCTTTGTCTCTCCCCCTCTCTGTCTCCCAGGAAGTCCTGTGGAGGTCCCTCTCCTCTTTTCACTGTCCTGAATCACAACAGCAAGCAGGACCTGTGAGGAGAGGCAGCTTGCCCTCTAAGTTTCCATCAGCAACAAGTTTTTCTTGTTTGTTTGTTTTTTTATGGATCACTTATTTTGACCTGTCCTACTTTCTGCTTCCATTTTGTAATATCCCAAACTCTTCTCATCAAGACAGCTATAGTTTTCTACCTATCAGCTGGAGTTTACTCCCTTTCCTTTGCAGTTTTTGGCCAGCACTTGAGCATCAAACTGCTTTTGGGACTTGTGCAGTAGCCAATCAGGAACATTGCATGGATTCTCTCTTAGTTTAGTGTGTGTGGCATGGGACTTGCTGACTTCACAGCACCCATTCCAAAGCAGAGTTCCATACTCCCTTGGGGTGCTGAGCCAAATATTAGTGAATGAGTATCCCTTTCATTCCATAAATATTTATTGAGCACCTACTATGTGCCAGGCAGTGCTTCATCTGACGGGAATGATGCAGCAGTGAAAGACAGGCATGGGGCTTCCACTCTAAAGGGAGGAAGGGCCACGGGCTTCCTACCAAAGAGACTTCACTGAAGCTGAAACTATCAGAGGAGAAGGAGCCAGGCATGTGCAGAGATGGGACCAAGGCTTTCCAGGCTTGGGGAAGAGCAAGGCAAGGGCCTCAAAGTAGGAAGAATCTTGAAGTGTTCTAGGCACTGCAGCAGGTGGAGTGACTGAGGCACAGTGAGTTGGCCAGGGACAAGATGCAGAGGGACAGTCACACAAGAGGTCAGGAGACAAGAGGCAGGCCACGCCTGAGTGCCCCTGAATTTCTGATAGCATGGACTCTCGTACTCTAGGTATTGCATTCCAGACTAGGCGATACGTTTCTATCAGCTCACATTGTGGATCACTCACTCGTGAACATAGTTGGGTTTTATGCTCATCCTCTTCTTCTAGCTCTGGTAGCAAAGTTTTGTGTAGACACATCTGTGGATGCATCTTAATTTTTTTTACCTACCTCTACACCCTGGGAGTCCCAAATGGGATCCCTGACCTCCTAAATGATTTCTTTAAAAATTCTCATACATTCAGGTTCAGTCTTTGTGCTGTAAAGTTCTATGGGTTTTGACAAAAGCTTACTGTCATATATCCACCATGACCGTATCACACGGAGTAGCGTCACTGCCCTGCAACTCCTCTGGGCTCCACCTATTCAATCCTTTCCTTCCCCCCTCCCCGCCTCCCCCCCCCCCCCCGTGGGGGGAGAGTAGTTGAGGCAGGCCCACGAGGAGATCAGCTACTTCTCCCCACAGAGCCAAGTCCCTAAGATAGGGGTCGCCACAGAGGATAAGGAAACTGATAGACAGCAGAGAGAAATAAAAGACTACACAGAGACTAAGGTATAATTTATAGTTTTATATATATAGATAGATCAGATATAACACAGCGGGAAGTACCTAGGGGACTGGCATATCTCCATCAACGCCAGCAATATGGTTAGATTCATACAGGTTTTTATAATCACAGACATCAATTACCAGTTGTCAGGGTAACATATTTGCATATCAGGGAATGCAGTTGCTAGGGGATACAGGGAGTGGGTTGGGGTCAAAAGTCCTCTCAAGGGGCTTCTAATCTATCTAGGTGAACAAACAGGTACAAAATCTTTCAGGGGCTAGCTTCTAAGTTCTAAGAGGTAGTTGTCAATTAACAGAGGTAAAACAAAACAGTGATAGTGACTCTGTATTTCTTTGATGAGTTATGGTGGACTTAAAGGTAGACAGACAGGAGAGAGCAGGAAACTTATCTCTAATAAACAGGTTGTTTATAATCACCGGGGTGCTTCTCTGGGCAAAGTGCACTCATTGTCTCCGGCTCCCATCCTCTGGGCCATATTTGCCTTATCTTTCAAAACACAGGGAAGCTCACAGATTTTGAGATACTGGGAAGCCTTCCTGGAAAACATCCCTACTGGAGATCTGAGAGCTCTCCCATGATAGCAGCCTCTAATAAGTGAACCATTGAGTCCACACATTCCTTCAGGGCAAAACCCTGCAAACTCCTGTTTCTGCCTTTAATATAGTAATATAGGGTTATACAATAGAATAATGATCTTACGAGCCATGTTTCATTAATTCCTCAATCATATTTTCCCAACGCACCCCCCCCCAAACTCATGATTACTTCTTTGGAGATAGTTTTGGTTTTCTGGGGGCAGGACAGGCAAGAAAAGCCAATATCGCCTCCCTTTCCCTGGGGCAGGCAGCTTGTGGCTGAGTGCAGCCATCTGTCTGGAACAAGATAGTCAGCCCACATACAGGGTTCTAGAACTTGTCAGTGACTGGCCACTGTAGGGACAGGAATTGTATGTGCAAATACAGTAATGAGATGCAATCCTTGACAGAGTTTTACTTTAGTCACCGTGGTAAGTTGAATTATTGGCCATAATTCTTCATCTCTCCCTGTGTCCACACCCTTGGCCACGTTGCCTGCAGTCCCTCCTCCTAAAGATGGAATGTATTTCCCCAGCCCTTGACTGCGAGTGCGGCCACGTGGCTTCCTTTGGCCCGTGGGATGTTAGCAGACAAAAACCTGAGCTGCCACAGGGGGAGGGCCACACAGCTGACCTGCCCCTATGACCCACACCGTGAGTGAGACATAAATGCCTTGTGCTGCGTGCCACTGAGGTTAATGTAGAATAGCTAACTGACAATGGGCACAGCATCAATTTAGATGCAATATCCTCTGGACCCCTCGAAATGAGATGAAAGTCTTTGTAGAATCAGTTCTTTCTCTTAAAAATATTAAGTCCTATCACCGCCAACAAATGTGTAAGTGTTTAGAAAGTGATCGTGTTTTAAAATAAGAAAGTGTGATTGAGGTTCTTTTGTATTTTAATACCTGCCAAATGGTGAAGGCATTTTAAAAATTGAACACTTAAAAGGTTCTCGTGAGGCCAGTAGCCACTGCTTATTTTAGTGTGCCAGACGCTGTGAATAATTGCTTTAATCTGGTTCCTTTGCAGAGCAGACTGGCAAGACCAGACCAGTCATGCACCTGACATGCGTTAATTACACGGTGCTAGTCCCTCTATTATTGTATTTCAAAGAGAGTAGTTTTTCAACAAAGATAATGATCCTGCAATTTTTTTTTCTCTTAGAATGTCCCACGATGGCTCTTTGATTCTCTTTCTACCTTTCTGCAAAACTTACCCTCGCACACACCCTATCAACACAAAAGTACGTATAGAGAATTTCTCTGCTTTCCAGAAACATCTGTTCTTTGTTTTCAGCCTCTTGAAGAAACCGTTATGTAAATGTGTTTAAATGTTCTATTTTGTTTACAAGATGCTTTTATGAATGGAAGAGTAGAAAACAACATCACTTTACACTGAAGATGGCAATAATTTGTAAGAAAATTTAAAAAATAAAGCGCAACGGGTTCTGTGAAGTTGAGTTTTTATTTTGTGCTGAAATTCTCTCTGTACAGGTATATGAGCCAGAAGCAGCGCTTCTCAATGTTGGCTGCACGATACAATGATCTGGGGAGATTTTTAAAACACCGATGCTCAAGCCACTCCCCGAAGAGTTACATCAGACCTTCTGGGGAGGAACCCCGGGCAGCAGCAGGTGCTAAGGTTCCCTGGGTGATCCCCACGCTCAGCACAGAGGAAGATCCACAGAACCAGAGGAACCCCCCGCCCCCTCGCCATTGGCAACCTACACCCATGAAGGTCAAGTTGGTAGGTTAGTCAAGGTCTAGGCAGGAAGGGGAATCTACCCTATTTGTTGGGGCTTAAGAGAAGGGACTACTTACTGAGAGCACAAATCAGGGGTAAGGTGGCCAGGGACCAGCAACAGAAGGAAGCTGTTACCACTTCTCCCAGGGGGTGCCAGGGCTGTGGGGAGCTGCTGTCCCCTGGGAGAGGCGGAGCCATTGCTGGGGACATGAGACAGGGAGACAGTGGGGAGGAAATACCTCAGCCTTGCCCCTCCTTCCCTCTGATACAAGCTGATCTCCCGGCAGTGGCTCCCACTGGCTTGCCGGCTGGACGCCTCCCGTCCAGGGATCAACAGGGGTGCGGTCCAGCAGGTGAACCTCCCGTGGCACAGGCTGGGCCAGAGAAGGATGTTCAAGGGAATTTGGAAGCCAAACAAAATACAACCAACACAGTTGGCCAGCCTTGCTGAGCCAAAACCAAAGGCAGAGGGTATGGCCAAGTACTACATATGATTTCTGAATGTGGTAATTATATTTTTTAAAAGGGGCAATTAATTACTCATTTAAAGAATCATCTCAATGAAAAAAAGTCACATATCATGAAATTGGGACAGTTCCAGAAACATCCAAGGTGTGTAACTATGGCAATTTAAATTTTACCCTTCACTTAACATTTATTTAAAAATATTTTTTAAAAGTCTTTCAAACCGGGCGAGGTGGCTCACGCCTGTAATCCTAGCACTCTGGGAGGCTGAGGCGGGCGGATTGCTCGAGGTCAGGAGTTCGAAACCAGCCTGAGCAAGAGCGAGACCCCGTCTCTACTATAAATAGAAAGAAATTAATTGGCCAACTAATATATACATAAAATTAGCCGGGCATGGTGGCGCATGCCTGTAGTCCCAGCTACTCGGGAGGCTGAGGCAGCAGGATTGCTTGAGCCCAGGAGTTTGAGGTTGCTGTGAGCTAGGCTGACACCACGGCACTCACTCTAGCCTGGGCAACAAGCGAGACTCTGTCTCAAAAAAAAAAAAAAATTAAAATTAAAAAAATAAATAAAGAAAGAAGTCTTTCATGCCAGACACCATATTGTACTAGCAGAGAAATGAAAGGCACGGGTTTCTATTCTTTTTTTTTTTTTTGAGACAGAGTCTCGCTTTGTTGCCCAGGCTAGAGTGAGTGCCGTGGCGTCAGCCTAGCTCACAGCAACCTCAAACTCCTGGGCTCAAGCAATCCTCCTGCCTCAGCCTCCCAAGTAGCTGGGACTACAGGCATGTGCCACCATGCCCGGCTAATTTTTTCTATATATATTAGTTGGCCAATTAATTTGTTTCTATTTTATAGTAGAGACGGGGTCTCGCTCTTGCTCAGGGTGGTTTCGAACTCCTGACCTTGAGCAATCCGCCCGCCTCGGCCTCCTAGAGGGTTTCTATTCTTAAAGATTTAAGAGTCTAGTAGAACATACAAGTTAGCAAATGTAATGAAATTTGTTGTTTTGCCAGCCCAGAGCAGTGGGCTCATTTTGGGGGGCACTCTTCCACCCCCAACGCCAGCCACGTGGTTCTGATGGCAACTGGAGACTCACTGCGCCCTGCCCGGGCTGGGACCACGCGGTGTGAGCTCTCCCCTCCCCGGCCACGGTCAGGGTTCAGGGCCTGGACTTTCCTCCGTGGGGATGTGGGCAGAGCCTTCCTTCCCTGCTCTTATGAGGCTGGAGGAAGACACATCCAGAACTGCCTGTGGTCTCTCTCCCTGCCTCATGGGGACCACCAGCCCCAGAGAATGGACACCCGAGAGAGGGCGCGAGAAGAGGAGGAAACCCCCCTTGAAACCGTCCCCACCCCTGCAGCATGGACAGCTCGTTTCTCCGTTTGACTAAAGCTGATTGAGCTGGATTTCTGCCATTGGCGACCAACAGAGTTCTAACTAACACAGGAAGAAGTTTCAGTGACAGCTCTCTGATGGGCTCAAGAAACGTTGTGAATGTGCAGCGTGCCCCGTTTTCTGTTGTTGTTGTTGTCCTTGTAAAGTAGGAATCACACCTTTTCTGGGAGCAGTTTGAAATGGAAAGTCAGAAGTAAGGCTTTTATTTGAAATCTTCTGTCTTTTAACAATTACCAACTAATTCAAATTTTTTAAATGTGCAAGTCAAAACACATTTTGGATATGGAATGACCCACAGGTGTCCCTTTGTGACCTCTGTTCCTAGGGTCCTGCTACTGCCAGTTTGTGCCAGTTTGGGGCCAAAGTGATTCTCTACACCTATTTAGCCATATTAAAGGTGTAAGTCTTGCAATAGAAGTCATTTACTAACTTTTAGTAATTAATTGATGAATATAATTAGCTGATCAATCATCAGTTATTAACTAATTTTTATTTTTTAGTTTTATTTTATGTGTTTCATTTTTATTATTTTTATAGTAGCTATAAACCCCCATAAAATACTTTGGATAACATTTAATTGGAAGTGTATAGGACTCCATGAGGAAAACCCATAAAACTCACTAAGGAACATAAAGTAAGTCTTGAGTACAAGAAGATTCATTGCAGTCTTATAAAGGAAGAGGGAATAGCATGTTCAAAGACTCTGAAACAGGAAAGAACCTCTTAAAAGAGGGGAGGAAAATGGAGCAAACTGAGTTCCTCTCCTGCCTCAGATATGGCCCCAGGAGGGAGATATTGCTGCCATCTTGCAACCAGGATGGATGTGAGGACAAAAGCCCAAACAGTGAGGAAAGAAAGCATATTTGATTTAAGTTACACGTTGAATTAACTGACTTTGGAGAGTGCTCTACCACCAAATTTATGCTGTAAGGTAATTAATTTTCTAAATGTTTCAGCATTATAGATCTTTTACGACTTGAAGCCAAAAGCGCCCTAACTGGTACTTCTGGTTTCACAAGACCAGACGGTGGAGTGTGACCCATAACTTAATGATTTCTTTCACCTTATTTGCAGAAATAGCAATTACCCAATCTTTCAAGTGTATTGTTTGTCAATCTTAACACTAACTTAATATGTTTACAATTTGTTTCTTACAACAGTCAAAAAACAAATTCTTCTGCCAAGCTAAGAGCATATTTTAGCATAGTCACCTAGGAAGAAACAGATCACTTAATTGTGACATTTCATCAACACTTGGCAAGTAGGAAGGATGGGTTGAAAGACTGCATTGGAAATATTCTTGAGCTTATTCTTCTGCTAACATGGAAAAGAAAAGATTTATGACAGGGCAATGTGAGAAAAAAAAACCCAGATACCTAATGGTCAGGAGAATGAGAAATTAGACAGGAAACTTAAATAAAAGTACCCTACAGTCAAAATGTTTGAAATGAAGCTTGGTGCCTTAATTAACCAGATTTTGAGACAATGAGTCTGTATCTTCAAATGGTTTGGCCGTCCTTACAGCTCTTTGAATAGTGTTATCTTTATTCAATTAATGCTTCTGAAAAAGCTTTAATTTTACATTAATCAAAAGCCCTTATGATATTCTCAGGATTTACTCAAATTCAAGGGCTTTTTTTTTTAAGTGCAATTAAGTTATCAAGGCAGAGGCTCTGATTACAGGGACCAAATTCCATGGCAACAGCCCATTAAACACGCCAAGGCTGATGCATGGCTGTAACCCTGTTCACGCCAGACGTAGGGGGTGGGGAGTGGTCAGGCTTCGCGCAATGAATGGGACAGACCTCCCTCTACCTTCCTCCTGGCGAGCAAAGCCTGCTTCCTTGCCAACATAAACAGTTGCCTTACACTACCCATTTGTAGCAAACAGCTTTCTGCTTGAACCCCAAGCTAATGGAATTCTAGAAAATTCTATGAGCTTTAAAAAAAAAAAAAAGCAAGGAATGAAGATAGCCTTTCCTTACTTGTTAATATGTTTCTAAGCTTCCCAAAGCAGAACCTATTCTCCCTCTCCAGTTCATGATACAAGACTGCAAACCCTCCCAGGTACTCCGTCTCTGATCAGAATCACATCCAGTCGGCCCTCTGGAGCAACCAGAACAACCAGACAGACGCCTCGTGAAGCAAGTCAGTCGTGCTGTTTTCTTGCTGGGAGCAGCCAACGCTGATGAAGCCTCCTCGTGGTGAAGGCTCACCATCCACCGTCTGTGCCAGGACTCCTCATCGGAGTACCTGGGTAGGCCACTCCCGTCTCCGCCCCCCAGGTGAGCCAATCCCATCATGCCTGAGTTTGTGGGGAGGGAAGGAAATGTCAGGAAGTGAACAAAGAGGAAAACAACTCTGGAATTAAACAACTCTCTCATCATCTTGCCCAGCTAGGATGCCATCTGCCATCCAAGATGCAACCCTTGAACACCCTGTGTCACTCTGCCCCCCTTCCCATCTCAGATGGCAACCCCATTCTTCTCTTTCTCACAGGCACACAGCAAGTCCCTTCGGCTCTCTCTCCACAGTGTGTCCGTTCGGAATCCAGCCCTCGCTTTCTCCCCAGGATCCTCCCAGCCCAACCTGCCCGGGTCTCTCACCTGGACCTCGCAGTAGCCTCCTAATGGTCTCCCTCTTCCCATTTCTTCCCCCCTACAACATGTCCTATGCAGAGAGTGACCTTTTTAAAGCAGAAGGTGGATAATGTCAATCCTCTACTCAAAACCCTGCTAGGCTTCTCATCTCACTCTAAGTAAAATCCAAACTCAGAGACACCTGTGGGCTGCGCCTCTGCCTGTCTGCCCTCACTGCTACCCCTCTCCTTTGCTTCTCTGGGACCACATCGCCCTGCTCCCAGAACACGCAGGGTTCCTGCACTTGCTCCCTCTGCCCAGGCAGCCACACGATCGTCCCCTCCTCCCTCCCCTCCACCAGGAATGAGCACGATGCTGTCTTACAGAGAGGCCTTCTCCAACTACCCTGCCTAAAGTAGCAACCCTCAGGCCTCCCTCTCCCCTCAGCCTGCTGTATTTTTCTTCATACTCCTGAATTCAACAGTGAATATATATTCACATGGCAAGTCTATGTGAAATACATAATTGTATTATATGCCCTTTATGTTTTTCTTTATACTACTGTGCTTGTCATTGTATCACACATTAATTATTTATCAATCGTCTATCTTCAGTATATAAGCTCCATAGATGTGAATCGATCTCTTTCCTGATGAACCCCCAGCACCTAGAACTGTGACTAGTGCAATCGAAGAATGAATGAATGGTACTTCCCAGTTTGCCAATTGCTTCCAAATACTTCACTTACTCAATCCTCCTAAGAACCCCTGGAGTTCCCACTTACACAGGAAGAAGAAAGTCCAGACAGGCTGTGACTCGCATGATGGTTCATAGTATGTGATACAGCCAAGTCCGCTCTGAGATGGGCCAGCCCGGCTCTCTGCCCTGACACACAAGGGTCTTTGAACTTCACCACAGCTCTGTCACCTGTGCCCTCTCCTAACATTTTATGGGAAGCATGGAGACGTACATGTGAGACATACCCAGTATATAACTCTGACATCAGTTCTGTGCGGTGGACATCTGTGTAGCTTTGCTTTGGTTGGTTGGTTTGTTTTGCCCCAATAGCTGCATTACCCCTGTTTGGTGCTTAGGCACTCCCTCCTGTCATCCCCTCTGCTTCCTCCTCCTCCTCTAAATATCGGGGTTCCTCAGGACTCAGCCTGGACTCTCTTCTCCGTGTGTGCTCTCTGTGTAGGAAATCTTGCCCCGGTTCCTGTCTCGTGGTTTTAAATGTCATCCACACGCAGCTCTCCAAATGGATAGCTTTAGCCCCGACCTCTCCTCTGAGCGCCATGTCTGGACATCTAACTGCACATTTGGCATCTCTGTTTTCATGTCTCAGAAGCATCTCACATGTGACGTGCCCCAAACAGAACTTTTTATATTCTCCCAAAGCAGCAGGTCCCCAGGCATTCCCATATTGGCGCCTGCACCTGCCTGGTTGTTCAGGACCTGCCCGGAGTCCGTCTGGTCTCTCACCTTCCCTAACTACCCATCCCAACCACTTTTCTTCTGCTCAGCATGGTATCTAGCATGACACTCCAGGCCCAGCCCATAACAGGTGCCCAATAAATATTTGTTGCAAGTTGATTGAACATACTTGTATAGCACAAGCCTTGCCTGAAGAGTGGAAACATGAAAGTTAGAAAGAGCGTGAGGATAACACTGTGGCATTCTGATAAAGGTGTTCATTCTGGAATGGATGGAAGGCAACATTTACAGTGCTTTGTGAAAGGTGCAATGCCAGTCTTTCTCCTCAATGCAAACATAGTCTCACCCATCTGTGGACAGGATTTCCATGGGCACTAAAAGAATGATGGAGATAGAGTTTTGGAATTTACTCTGGCTTCTCACAGATACAGTGGCCTCCAGAATGCTCCTTGTGGCAGTGCCGTGTTTGGTGGTTCAGGGCACAGTGAGAGGCCAACGTGAAATTATAATGCCTGACCTGGATTTTCTTGCAGTAAGACCTGTGATCAGTGACTGCTACAATGGACAGCAGTTCTTCTCTTTTCCATCATCAAGAATGCCGACTGCCATGACATTGGAAAGATAGAGGGCTATATTAGCCAGCTACTGCTGTGTAACAAGCACCTGCAAAATCGTAGTGGCATAGCAATAAGCATTTATTTCACATGCATCTGCAGCTTGGCAGGAGTGGCTCATTTAGGCTGAGGTAGTTCTTCAAGCTATTGATCTGGCCAGATTTGACAGGGGTAGCACTGTACCACATGTATTTATTGAGCTCCCAGCTGAAGGGGCAGCAGCTATCCAAGGCAGGTTCTTCTCTCTGGCAATGACAAGAGCACAGGAGGGAAAGTGGAAACTCTTGAAGCCTTTGTAAGCCTAGGCTCAGAACTAGCACACTGCCACTTCTGCCAATTACTCCAAGCAAGCTGCAGGACTGAGCCCAAGGTCACAGGTAATGCAAGATGCCTTTTGTGGGAGGATCCACAGAGTTACAAGGCAAAGGGTGTGGATCCAGGGATGGTGGGGAATTGTGGCAGCTTCAACCTGCCTGAGTATATTCTACACATGGAAGAAAACAAAAGGGAAATCCTGGGCTCAAGTGAACCGATCTAGTCTTGGGTAGAGCTGCGTTTCCCTTATTCCTGGCTGCATCGCATTGTAATTCAAACTACACGTTCTGGTCCCTTTGGAATAGACGGTCCGACCTAGGTTCCATCCCTCCCAAATCCGTTTGTTATTTATTCAGTAATGCCTGGACTACTTTCCAGGCTGGTGCCCTAGATGTTGATTCCTCTAGTATGGTTGTTATGGGAAATATTTCATTTCACATCTGCTGACACAATTTGCTGTCTCTCTCTCTCTCTCAAAAAAAAAGGATAAAGAGAGAGAGGCTCATATTCTGATGGCTGTAAAGGATAATGAGTAATTTATTCAGAGCTATATACAAATCAGACTATCGTCTCCCAGACAGAATCAATAATATAATTTTAAGCCCACACACATTTACAAATGCTAACACTCCAGTGCAGCTGGGTTGCTATGGGCAACCGGGGCATGCCAGCCCGTGATCTGAAACAGGCGGCCGTCGCCCAGCCTCGCAGGCGCTCGCTCTGCAGACAGAATCCGCAGAAGCCAAGGAGGATGTGAGCGGCGGCTCTGATCTGGCCGCCACACGAATGCACCCCTGTGATGGTTCGGATTAGCTCTTATCTGAACTGCTTAGCTTTATTGAAACTGCTATTTGCACAGGACTTCCTCGAGATCCCTTCCGCGCCTGCGCTGAAACAGGCAGAAGTGGGAAAAGCAGCCCAGGGCAGGCTGGAGCCCACGGCAGGGTAGATCAGAGAGGTGGGCCCAGAGGATCTTCCCCGTGAGAGGGCCGGGCGGGGTGTCGGGAGCTGAGTGGGAAGGCGAGAGCAAGAATCAGGAGGGCAGGAAGGGGAGGAGAGGGCGGCCTGGCACATACTAACACTGGGAGGGGGTGGGGGCAGGGAGGTCCCGGGAAAAGGGCTGGCAGGTGGGGAGGGGGCACAGGAATGACCCACGATGGTTCCTCTGATCTTTTTCTAGCAGCCTGTGTGCACAATCTCCTCTGAGGAACTAACTAACCTTGACCAGCACTGCCAGATGCCTGATTCCTTGTGCACAGGGACTTCAGAGACACCGACATTCCTGAGTGAGAACATGACACTTCCCCCACCCCCAATCTGTCCCTAGGGACCCCTTCTCTGAGCAGCCCCACCCCACTCTGGCTCCCACGGCTCTCCTGAGCTCCAGAACTAAATTTCCAGTTGCCGGTGGACCTCTTTACCTATGTCTCAAAAGGAGCTTCAGTTCCCCCAGTGAAATTGATTGTCTTAAACTGTGCACTTTCCTCATTTCCCTTGTTTTTCTAATAGCCTCTCCCCATTAATGTCAGCCAGAACCCCAGGGCCACCTTTGTGTCCCCCAGCCCACACAGTCACCGAAGCCCACTGTTGCTGTCCCCGATACCCTGTCTCGGTCCCCACGCCCCACCACCGTTCTGCCTGAACTGCACACATGACCTCCGTCCCTGCCAACCTCTCCTTCCTGCCACAGAGAAAATGGTCTGTTATAAGATGTCTCACTGAGATGGCTCTTCATTTTCTTAAAGATGATGAAATCTAACCTCCTTAATATGACACGCATTTCCTTTCGGGATCTGACCCCTTTGAGTTTCTTACCTCTTCCCTGTCCCTAGCTGGTGCCACACTTACCCACTGGCAGCCCCGTGACTACATCCAGCGGCAGCTCACTGGGGCCTTGGCACTGTTTCCCTTGCTCCGTCTCTTCCTGGAAGGCACAGCCCCTGTTATCCGCCTGGAAAACTCAGACTTTCCCTGCCCATGGCTTCTCCTGCCCGCCCCGACCTCGCCAGCCAGAGTTAAGCAGTTACAGGGCACCCTCTGACATGGCACGTGCTGCAGTGTGAAATTACTGGCCCACCTCTCTGCCCTCTGTCTCATCTTCGCCATCTCAGCATCTAGCACAAGGTCTGGTGCCGGTTACGTGCTTAACAAATGCTGGCCAAAGTGAGAGAGTGGATGATGGAATGAGCGAAGAGTTCCAGCCATGCTCTGCCATTGTGCCCACCCCCCGCCATTGTGCCCACCCCGTCCACAGGGTCTGCTTCCAGCGCTGGGCAGAGCCTGGCTCCCCAGGGAGACCACCCTCCACGAACCAGCTGCCACTTTGGAGGTGCCGATTCCACTAAGCTGGACCATAACTGAGATAGCAACCGTGTTTAGAACCTGAATCGAACCTGGTGATTCTTTAACCAATCTTCTCATTTTAGGGACAAGGCACAGAGGGCAGGCAGCATGGCCAAGGTCACATGCTTGGATGATAAGAAAGCCACCGGAACACAGATCTGACCTCAAGTTCATTGGTCTTTCCCATACAAACCTTCTTGCTACAAATGGGTAGGACAATTCTTGTATTTAAACAGCATTTTTTTCCAGCTACAAAATAAGTGTTCGTTACAGCAAATTATAAATGGATTGTATAGGCTCACTGTAGGAAATACAGAGAGAAAACCAAGGAGATGAAAATAGGAACCACATGTGGGCTCTGCACCAGAGCTCCTTCAGTTTGGCTTTTTAGATTGCAAGGAACAAAGACCCCCTGGAGGTGGCTCAAGCCAAGGGCCTTTGTGATGGGGACACAGGTGGAGTATCAGGGACTCCCATGGAAATCCTAGAACAGGAAGCTGTCTAAGAGCCGGTCCTTCACTACAGCTTTGGATTCAAAAGATGCCCAGGGATCCACGAGCCCATCGCTCCACATCTCTACCCCGGAGCCCCACCGTTCACACAGCCCAGCATACGCCTGAACCCTCCTCAGATGTCCTAGTTTAAACACAGAGGGAGAGACTCTCACGGGGCCAGTTCATCTTTCAATAGCCCTCGAGTTGCTGGGCATCCTTTATGCCTCGCCCAGTCAGCTGTGGGCAAGGAGTTCAAGGGCACCGGGCCAGCCTCTTGTAGGAAAGGAGAAGGCAGCACTGGCCTAGACGGTAACAATATTAACAGCTAACACGCATGCAGCACCTATTCCGTGCCTTGCACTGCTGTAAATACAGGACACACAGGACAACATTTACTCCTCACTCTATGAAGTAGGGACTGTGGTGCTCACTACCTCAGAGTCAGGGAAATTAAGCACTGCAAGCCCTACAGCTGTGTCTACACTCCCAAGCGAAAGAAGCCGGTGCACTGGCTATGCTTCCACCTCTGTCCTCTCCTGCTCAGCCCCTTCCTGCAGAGGCCCGGTGTGCTCATTCTGGTTGCCCGAGGTACTTCATTTAAACGCCCCATGTTCCAAAATCACCCCTCCTCCCCTCCCTTCTCCTGACCCCAGAGAAGCCTGGTTTGGGTTTTTGGTGTTTAGGGCCTGCCATTGATAGTGGGATCTTTCCTCTGGGGTAGACTCTATGTTCTTTTGGACACAATGAAATAAAACTTCAGGGCTTCCAGAGTAAGAGAGTCTTCAAGTGCTTTCATAAGTTTGTTTGAGGACCCCTGCCCTGGATAGAGTGCCGTGGCATCAGCCTAGCTCACAGCAACCTCCACCTCTTGGGCTTAAGTGATCCTCCTGCCTCAGCCTCCCAAGTAGCTGGGACTGCAGACATGCACCATGACACCTGGCTAATTTTTCTATTTTTAGTAGAGAAGGGGTTTCGCTTGTTGCTCAGGCTGGTCTTGAACTCCTGAGCTCAAGCGATTCTCCTGCCTGGGCCTCCCAGAGTGCTAGGATTACAGGTGTGAGCCACCATGCTCAGCTGAGCTCTGCAGTGTTGATTCCTACACGCAGTGTCCAAGCAACAGCTAGAGTTTAGCAAGATGCTTCCAGCCTTCTGCCTAACTGGGGCACTCCATCCCCCAATAATTCTGGATCCTGACTATGGCAGTCTTCCTCTGATGACCAGGAAGGGAAGGCCTACAGCCTGGCCTATAGCCTCCACCTGAGCCCCTGAAGAAGGTAACTGATTTGCCTTTTTGTTCCTTTTCCTGGAGCCAAATTATGGGCAAAACGAAACGAGATTACAAATTTCTTTTGCACTATTCGGCAACCAGAGAGCTGAGTTTTCCCTTAATCTCTGTGTTTCAAAAAGATCCAGCAAAGTGTGATCTTAATAAATCAAGGAAGTTTAGGCAAAGGACTAGCAGGTGTTAACTGTCTCTATGTACAGACACAAAAGGGGGCAGTGCTTGGGCATGGCAGTCTCAAAGTTCCATTGCGTCTGTTTCCTTATGTTGGGGACTCTCCTGAACAGGCTCCATAACACTGTTGCAAAGTTAACAGTAATTAGGATTATTATTTAAACAACCTGTCACTTATATCTAATTGCCATGTACTACAATAAAAATTACCATGAGATATATGTCAGATTCACTTTGCTGTAGACTTTATTGAATTATAATACTGTCCTTACCTACTGCGGATTTTTTCTTAATAGCTTACTGCTCACTTTTGTTATGTTACTTGTTCAGAACTGAAAGTATTTAAGAAATTGGTGGCTGGTATAGAAGCCCCTTTGATTTCTTGTTTCTCTTTCTTTTTCCCTTAAAGCAACGTGGGAAGGTCTCGGTTCGATGTCTTCCATCTCGGTCAGTTGAGGCAGAGATTCTGTGTCCACACCCTCCAAAGTCCTTTTTTGCCTTTTGGAGCCACCTCTGCGAAGGTGGCTGTTTAGTCTGCTCAAGGGACGTGCCTGTGGGCTAGGGTGGGCCCCGGTCGCTCTACCCAGAGCCCGGACGGGACCCTGTCTCCGGTGGGGTCTGCATGGCATTCTGAACACAGCGCCAATCCTGGGGGAGCTTGGGATGCTTCCAGCTCACACTTGCCCCTCTGGGTCTTTGTTTTATTTATTTATTTATTTATTGAGACAGAGTCTTGCTTTCTTGCCCAGGCTAGAGTGAGTGCTGTGGCGTCAGCCTAGCTCACAGCAACCTCAAACTCCTGGGCTCAAGCAATCCTCCTGCCTCAGCCTCCGTAGTAGCTGGGACTACAGGCACGCACCACCATGCCCGGCTAATTTTTTCGATATATATTAATTAGCCAATTAATTTCTTTCTATTTATAGTAGAGACGGAGTCTTGCTCTTGCTCAGGCTGGTTTCCAACTCCTGACCTCGAGCAATCCGCCCGCCTCGGCCTCCCAGAGTGCTAGGATTACAGGCATGAGCCACCCCGTCTGGCCTCCTCTGGGTCTTTGGACAAGCAGGGGCTGCCGAGAGGTCGTGCGGCCACCAGGTCGAAACTGGGGAGCTGGCCCGGGACTCAAGCCACCCCTCCAGGCAGACCTGGAAGCCTGAGGCTGGAATCCCCTGGGCGTGGCCAGGGGGTCAACTTTCCACCTACGACCCGACCTGGTGTAAAGCCCAGGTCCTCAGTAGGTGCATTGAGGCCTCTTCCCGCGTGAGGTCCCACCCGCCTCTGCTGCCCCCTAAGCCCCAGTCCCGCACTCGCGAGAAGAAACAGGTAGAAGCCGGCGGGCGCAGGTGATGCCGGACTGGCACACCTCCCGGCATCACCTGTGCCCGCCGGCTTCTACCTGTTTCTTCTCGTCCTGTGCCCACCAGCGTTTGCTTTTCTCTTCCACTTCCTTTCCAGTCCCATTCATTGCTTTCCAAGGTGATCGCTACCACTTGGGATAAGTCAGATTCATGCTAATACGTTAGGGTATAAATTCCAATAACCCATTTCACTTGATTTCAATTTGGCAAATATTTATGGACCAATACCATGTACTGAGCCCTAAAGAAAAATAAAACATAAAGTATAGCTCTTCAAGACTTCACACAGCTAGCATGGTTTTTCCTCAAAGAAAATGTCTTTAGGTGGTACATGATGAGATTTTTTTTTAAATTTTAATAATGGTATATTTCTATTCGCGTGCACTAGGAATATAACAAGCATGTGAAATCCATGATTTCATGATCACTCTTGTTTAGAATGAGGCTAAAGTAGGTACTGTGTAAAATAAGTGAGGCTCTTTAAAGAAAAGCATTCAGTAAATAACACAAAAATGGGAAAATCTGTGCAGGTGATAGACTCAAGGCTGGTTTGTAGAGAGCAAGAACTCAGTAGGGGAGGAAGACGTAGCCCAAAGACATGTGTTCCTAATGGGAAGACAGGGAGGGGAAAATTACTCCTGACTTTGTAGACAAGAAAGTTTCCATGGAGGAGGTAGCATGAAGTTGGGCCTTGAAGGATGGCAGAAATAGAACTGATGCTGAGCAGTGAGGTTGGAAATGGATTGTGAGAAGTTAAGACTTGGGTTTGTTCTTTTTGCCTTAGTGACCTGTGCAGATAACACATCAAAAGAATCTTGCCCAAAGGCAGGGATCTTCATACTGTGGGTGAGATCAATGGGCCAGGAAATTGATTTGCAGGGATATGACTGGCACCTAAAATAACGACAGACGACAGCTACGATTAGAGTGCATCTTCCAGCGTAAGCACAGGCCACGTGAAACCTTGGCTTTCTAAGGGAGTGTTGAGTCAGGATGTGAAATGGGTCGCGGTTAGGAAAGTCTGAAACCTGTTGCCCTGTGGGATGTGACCTTCAGCCCCAGTGGAACCTGACCAGGAGCCTATTTCCGGCCACCTGTCACATCTGGGCATGCCGAAGTCTCCGTGTAGGTTCTACTGCATCCTTCCCGTTGCCCAGCAACATTGTTTTCAGCCAGCTGGGACTAAGCGAGGAAGTTCTGGCCACTGTCAGAGGACGGCAGAGCTTCATGGGGCATTTCGTGGTTGAGGGTGAGTTTTTAACTAAGTGCAACCAGCCTGGGTTTGTTATTGAGGCAAAATTGATATACAATAAACTGCACATATTTAATGCAGACAATTTGGACATAAGTGTCACCCATGAAACCATCACTACAATCAAGGTGAGAGACATATCCAATACCTTCAAAAGTGTCCATGTGTCCGCATGTGTGTGTGTGTGTGCATGTGTGTGAGCGTGTGTAGTAGGAGCACTGAACATGAGATCTACCCTATTACATTTTCAAGTGTGTAATACAGTATTGTTGACTATAGGCAACATTCTGTGCAGCAGATCACTGGGAACTAATTCATCTTGCATAACTGAAGCTTTATGGAGGTTCCTCAAAAAATTAAAAATAGAACGACCATACATGATCCAGCAATCCTACTTCTAAGTGTACACCCAAAATAATTGAAATCGGGATTTTGAAGAGATATCTGCACACCGTGCTCACAGCAGAACTATTCACAGCAGCCAAGATATGGAAATAGCTCACCTGGTTTTGATCCTTTGCTAATCGAGTTAGCCAGCCCAGGGACTGCAGTTTCCCAAGCCATATTGCTTGTGGCCGGACTGGCTTTTTGCAGGGTGCCTCTGAGGCCCGAGGCTCCTCGTTGCCACCGTGCAGTAGTGACAGGATCTGAAGCTCCCGGCGAGAGGCGCGTGTGGGCTGGTGCAGGGCCCAGGCTGTGCGGGAGGACGCAGGCTGAAGCAACTTCAAAGTAAAAGGGGTGGCCTCGGTGGCACATGTTTAAATTCACTGCAGGAAAATAGGCACGCAGCAGCTATTTTTAATTTGTGTTAGAACACACGAGAGCCGAGGTTGCTCACTGAGTAGAATATTGGCTGTGGATATAGGAGATGAGGATGTTCTCAGCTCCGCCACTCACTTCCTTTGCCGACAGACCGTGGGACAGAGCCCAGGAAAGACAGTCGTGAGCTGGTACCAGTTTATCATCATTGTCTCCAAACTCCTGTCATCTCTGTGGACCCCAAACTTGTTCCCCCGCCACCCTAGGTCAGCTCCTTCACATAGTACTCCTCTCCCTCTCTCAAGGTCAGCTCCCAGGAAAAGTCCGAGAAGTTTCTTTCTCAATCTGGTGTAAAAGAAAGGTAATAGCTCGCATTCACCTGTGCAGACATTTTTGTATTTCAGCAAGGCTGAATTCCTGAATGCCAAGGAGTCACACTCCAGCCGGACTGTGTGGGGAGAGGCCCTGTGAGGGAGGGGGCCTTTCCTGACACAGGAACGCGTGTAGTAGCTCATTGTCCCACCTGGACGGGCAGTCAGCCTTGGTTCACGCTGCTTAGGATTAGATTTTTAAAGCTGGAAAGAACCCGGTCAAATGTCCTTCCCATAGAGAGAAAGAAACAAACCTGGAGGCCTGACGTCGCTTCGGTTCAGTTCAACAGGTATTTTGTGAGCACCTGCTGCGTGCAGACACCATGCCCGACTTCAGAGAAACAATGAGTAACGCGATATGGCGCCTGCCCTGCGTCTCCCCACCTGCACGCCGTCACCTGCACACACAGAGGTCGGCATTCTCGCTTCTGCGGGCGGCCCGTCACCGACAGTGGGCAGACAGGCCACCAACGTGGGCCGTGTTGGAAATGGTCCTTTAATTTGACAGAACCATGGAAGTGATTCATAAAGCACTCCTGAAGGAGACGGTCATTGTCATGTTCCCTGAAATCTTGGGAGATAAAGTTACACCCAGGGGGCAGGGAGTTGGGACACAACACCAGGAGATTTGTAGCTGTAAGCTTCTCTCAATTCAGTTGAATTCAACAAAGGTTTGTTGAGTGCCTATGTGCGCCCATTACTGAGGAGGGTACCAAGAGCACAGGGATGAATGAGACCCAACTGCTAACATAAGAAAGTCTCGCAGCAAAGCATACTGTACTCTTCAAACTGCAGGTCTCAGCCCACAAGCAAGCCGTGAAATCTGTTTAGTGGATGATTAGCACAACTTAAGAGGACAAAAAAGGGAAGAATAGAATAGAAAATAAGCACACATTACACATGTTAAAGGACAATAGTGTTTTACAAAATGTGTGCGTATATATAATCTATCACATGCATGGATACATAAATTTAACAGATTCTTACTGAGCGTTGTGACATAAAAGAGAATTTGAAAGTCATGATTTACAGTACATACCATTGGAAGGGGTGACGTTTGAGGCTTAGATGCCTGCGGTAGAAACAGCCAGTGTGTAGGATAATAAACCGCAATGCCAAATAACAACCTCGAAACCTCAGCAGGAGACAACAGCATTCACAGCCGGGTGTCTTGGGTACCTGCAAGTCCGCTGGAGAGCGATGTCCACTGAGTTGGTGGCTCTCATGTCTAAACACTCGCAGCCACCAGCGGATCTAAGACGAGCTTGGCTGGGTGGCCAGGGCAGCCTGGCCGCACCGTGTGTCTCCCCTCTCCTAGCAGACCAGCCTAGGCACGTTCTCACGGCAGCGGCTTGAGTGGGAGGACACGCCCAATTCTGCAAACCCGTCTTAAGCCTCTCTTTGCATCACATTTTCTGATTTTCCACTGACCAAAGTCACACGGCCACGCCCAGAGTCACGGTGAGGGGGAGCATTGTTAATTACGTGGCAAAGAGTACGGCCACTTTTTCAGTTGACCACAACGAGCAATGAAATTGGATTTGCTGGCCAGGCGCGGTGGCTCACGCCTGTAATCCTAGCTCTCTGGGAGGCTGAGGCGGGCGGATCGTTTGAGCTTAGGAGTTTGAAACCAGCCTGAGCAAGAGCGAGACCCCGTCTCTACTATAAATAGAAAGAAATTAATCGGCCAACTAATATATGTAGAAAAAATTAGCCGGGCATCATGGTGGTGCATGCCTGTAGTCCCAGCTACTCGGGAGGCTGAGGCAGAAGGATTGCTTGAGCCCAGGAGTGTGAGGTTGCTGTGAGCTAGGCTGACGCCACGGCACTCACTCTAGCCTGGACAACGAAGCGAGACTCTGTCTCAAAAAAAAAAGAAAGAAATTGGATTTGCTTTGATTGATCCTGTCCCCAGGCTACTGGCCTCCCCTGCTCTGGTCTTGGTTTCCACATCTGGTGCTTCGACCTCCAGAGGGTACAGCTAAAGCCTTTGTCCCCTTTGCAGCCTAACAGGCGGAGAAGTTACAGGGAGGTACCCTCAGGGGACAGCCTTGCAAGGGGATGTGGGGCATGACTGTAGGGGCCTGGCCTCTCCCAGCTGGGCAGGGCTGGGGTGCAGAGCAGTGAGGAGAAAGGGTGTGAGGGAACCTACAGCCATGCAACAACTGAGGACATCCCTGTTCTTCCCAGTTCTGTCCTCGGCTCAAGGGGGGGTTTCAATCAACTGGTTACAGAAAGAGCATGAGTTAGTCCCATTTCTCATGTAGAAAGAAACAAGGCTTCCATTCTTGCTAGTAATCTGTGATGTGACCTTAGGCAAGTCACTTATCTTCTCTGGGCCTCAGTTTCCCCCACTGTAAAGAAAGAGGGATGGCTCTATGGGTTGGAAGACTCCTTCCAGCTCGGGTCCTCTCTTGTCCCTTTCCCCAGTGCCTTGCTCGTGGTACAGACATGTTGCCTGGAGCCCCAGCCCTCCCTCCAGTGCTCGGGACAGGCAGAGCTAAACCAGCGTGGCACTTTCCTGTCCAGTGAGAGTATTGCCTCAGACTCCTTCTCAGCGTCCTTCTGCACTACACAGTTATCAGTGCACATATGCACGATGAGCCCTGCCATGCTTATTTGGTAAGGCTGGAGAAATCACCTCTCTGTCTCTCTCTCTTTTTTTTTAAGCCAGCGAGAGGCCATGGAATGTACCCATGCAGCTGGAAAAGCAGCAGTGTATTTGTTTTAGGATAATTTAGAGAAGCAAGCTGGGAGATGCTCTGGCTGTTTCTTGCAACAAATTTGGATCCTCTTAAAAGCTTCCATCAGCTGTGAACTATCCCCATGGTGGGAAGTCTTTAATACTCACTGGGGGAAGGGGAAGGATGCGACTCTTCAAAGGTCACCACGACTTGTAACTATTTTAAAAGGATAACAAAGGAAGAATACCTTCAAGCAAAGGAATTTGAGGTTCACTTTTAGGAGACCAGAAACTTGGGTTGGAACAATCCACTTTGATTTTCACTGTCCGGATAAGATGAGACACAAGTGACAGTGGACTTAGAGGCTTGTAGGTTCACACCCTCCACCTCTGCTCATCCATCTGCGTTCTCCTCGAAGCTGGCGTGGGAGCCAGCCCAGGACCTCAGGCAAAGGCCAGAGAGCAAGAAGGAGAGCTGTGCTTGAGTGACCTGTGAACAGTGCAGATCGCCTGGGATCCTAGCTCCAATACATGCTAGCCCACTTGTAGGAAGCCCACCAAGTTCACCAACCTCTCTGTGCCTCAGTTTTCTTGATCTATGAAATGGGGACAATAACTGTATCTCCCTTGCAGAGTTGTAAAAATTCATAGATCTGTGCATGCAAAATACTCAGCACCTGGCACATATTAAGCTTAATAAAGGTTATAACATGGCTAAAAAGACAACCTTCTTGAAAGCCTCAGCTTGCGGTGGGTCTGAAAGTTCCTGGCACAATCGCCCCCGTCCTTTCTGCTCCCCTTCCCTTGGCTAAGCAATACCTGGTCTCCATCTTGACGCAGATGCTTTCACAATCTGAGTTCACTGAAGAACTCCCTGTCGCCTCCCCCATTTCCTCTTCCTCCTGACAATCTGCTGGGGAACCCTCCGAATGTCAACCTGGAGCACCCCCAAACCTTCTGGAGTTACTTTGTCTTTTAGAATCTTAAGACCACTGGGTCCTATCTGTCTGTTTCCCGAAGCTGTAGAGACAGCCACTCAAGAAACAGATTTTCAAAAGGGTACTTTATTCTATGAATTAGTCAATTCCCTCGTCGGAGACGTGAAATTATCCCTAAACCACCCTGACAGAGGAGACTCTTACAGAGAGAAGCAGAGAGACGCTGGGTTGTAACAATAGGAGAGCTCATTTGCAATGCAAATGAGCAACCAGCCGGCAAATGAACCCTTATGGGAAAACCACTCTAATCATAAAACCCGCTTGCTTTGGGGAAACTGCAGTGTAAGGACAAGCAAAATCATAGTTCCGTGAATCCCCTCTAATATAGGATATTAGGGAATTATCCAGGTAGTTTTCTATGAAATTGCATTTGAACGAATGGAAATGCATTGCTGGCCAGTAGATAACATCTTTAAAAATTGAATCCACAATTGTGGACTGAATTATTTATGGTTGTCACTATAGCTATGATAGTTTGGATATGAAATAGGCTTTTCCCTCTGTTTTTATTTGTAGGAAAACAAGTCATTCAAGCTTTTTAGTGATACAGTGTGACTTGCTGTCGGTGGCAGTTACGGATTTTCAAGCCCTGCCAAGCACAGGAGTACCCAGAAGGGACATATGTTTTCTCTGCTTTGTGTTCCAAATTCGCCTTAAAAACATGCAATTATGTGAAGGCCTGATTTATATTTTCAAGGAAAAGCACAATAATGGCCCTGTTTTGTGGCTGTGTTTCTGCAAAACGTATTTATATTGCCGCCTTTAAAAAAGAAGTTGGCTAATGATCATTGGATTTTCGCTTTCCGTGGTGACATGAAAATTTGATGAGGTCTGTGAGATTTAAGAACTGTTTTCTTAAGTGCAATGGAAATTTAGTTAACATAGTTTTGTGCTGTGAGCCTGACAAATCTTCTGTAGTTACCTTTCATCCATCTCCTCCCTTTTGGTGTGGGTGGGAGAAGGCAGGCAGGAAGTGTTAGTGTCTGTAGCCAAGAAGCAAGGGTGGATGGGTAGAATGACCCAGAGGACAAAGAGTGAGCCCCGGCTGGCTCTGGAGTCCCGGGTGTATCTTGCTTTGTATGTCGGAGGTGGGGCGGGCTGGGATATCTGTTGGCGATGGAGAGATGTGTGTTGAGGATGGCTTGGGGAAGAAGAAGTTGTGAAGGGAGAAAGTGAGGCTTTTTGGTCTCATTTTATGCTTAAATGAAAATTACCGTAAAGCCCTTTATAAATTATATAATCGTGCTCCCCTTAGACTCCATACCCTTCATCACTATTATTAACGATGGCTTTCACTCCACTCTCCCAGCAGCGTTTCCAGTCAATTTATTGAGAGAAGACGAGTTAGTCTCTCTCTGGATTGGGGAGCCCCCTCCTGGGAGGCTGGGCAGGTTTTTTTTTTTTTTTTTCTGTTGTTTGTTCTTTTTCAGTAATGGAAGTAGAGAAAATTGAAAGGCCAGTTCCACATAATGAGGTAGTTAGTGGACAAGTAATTACTGCAGTATAAAATTTCAGGAAATATTGAAGCTAAGAGAAAAAGATATTCGGGTCCAGTGGCAAGATGGAAGTTTGCAGTAAGGATAGCATATTTAATATATGCAATATGTTTTGATTGCTTTGTACAAATCTACAAAATATGTTTTATTTAACTTGTGGACTCATGAAGTCCACAAGTTAAATAATTTTAAAGTCCACAAGTTAAATAATATTGTGTATTTAGAATCATAAAGGCTTAGAAAAATATTTAATACTATGTGAAAATTTGAGATAATAGCATGTCTTCCTTATAATTTTCCAATCTTAAGGGACATAATTTTCAAATCCTTAAAAAATTGTTTCACCTCCCGTAATTCACATCTCCTATAATTGTTTCATCCCGAGACATCACATGCATGCTCTTAGAGGCATGATCTACTTGCTAAAGCTCAGGCTCAAGTACATTTTCTCACATGTGTTTTATTTGAGCCTGGGAAATTCTAATCTGCTTTTTTGAATTCCAGAGAAGATTTGGTCAAAGGACACTTTGAATTCACTCAGTGGTAATGTCTTTGGTTTGATATGGGGAAATGGCCCTCAGTTTGATGGAATATCTTTTGCATGTACTTAAATACTATTGAGATCTTTCTCCCAGATAGGCTTTTCAATATTACCTCCTAGGTTCAGGTCTTGGTAGAAGAGCCCTATGGGGAAATTTTATGTAGAACCTTCAGGCTGAGTGTTTCTCCATTCTAGAGTTGGGTTTTCAATTTTGTTCCTCCATGAAGCAAATGAAAAAGTAATTGTGAGGTCCTTCAAGACAGAATTTGAAAGGTGCTTCAATTTTACAAGATCTTGGAATGGCAGATCTCCCGATAGCTACAGTGCCAGTGTGAGTTTTATGGGAAGGCTGGTATGCAGAGTCTTCAGAAGATGATCCTACTGGGGCAAAAGCCAATTCCCACTTTTGCTGTCTTCCTCGGGCCTCATGAGATGGTGCAAGAACATCAGAGCTTGACTTGGCTGTATCCACTGGAGACAGTTTATTCATCGAGGCCAGAAGTTTGGGGGTTTTTATTTATAAAAGCCGAATGGTTGAGGTAGTACCTAAGAGACTGGTGGTGAGGAGAAGATGTCTCTGATGGTCTGTTTATTGAGCTAAGGACAAGAGATGAAAAAGAGAACCAGTTTCCCTAACACCAGAGTAGCACCTGCCTCTGGCCACATTTTCAGAATATTTACCCCAGAAAAAGAGAGGACAGGTCAGTCCCCAAGGCCTCCTCCTGGCTGAGGATGCTTTAACCCACTGCTGCCCTCTCTCTCTCTCTCTGACAAAGGAGAGAGTCTCTGGAATGTGAAATGGCAAAATAATTGCAGATGTACTTTTCTCATTCATCCTAGTTCTTCTTTTCTCTCCCAAGTCAAAGCCTGTCTATCTTATCTCCCTCTCCTCCTATCACCTCTCCCCCTCCTCCTCCCTTCCAGCCAACCCTACCCCAGAATTTGGGGTTGAAGAATCAATTGCAATCGAGTAGAGACTTGGAACAATGGGGGTTGCTTAGCTGTTTCACTGGCCTCATAAAGAGAGAAATTATGGGTTTCCAAAAATTGTATTCTACGGGCATTACTATTAGCATTATCCATTTTTAATTTATTTTCTTTTTGTTTTGATGAGATCGAACATCAAGGGACCCTCAAAGAGCTGTATATCTTAAATACACTCTTTCAGGAAGGAACCGACCAAGTGAATTTTCAAAATCTTCAACTGGGTAAGTTGATTCTCTTTTTGAAGGTTGATTTTTCAGTGAAAAGTATAATCCCTTTAATTTCTATACAACATCAATGAAGATTAAATTATTTTTAAATTGTCACTCTTTTAATGGAATTAGAAATAAACAGCGAATGCATCGGAGAGAAATGCACAAAAGAGATACATGTTAGAAGTTGACAGAGTTTAGGTAAGTCTAATTAGACATTCGATTCTTTGGACACTTGCTCTTAGACTAAACAAAGTGCATCTATGTTCATAGCTAATTATTCATTTTTGCTTCTAGGAGTATGAAAAGAGAGGAAGACAGCTGCTGGATCTGGAAACTTTCAAATGTATAATGAAACAAAGTATGAGGTCACAGGATAAGTAAATGGGTCTTATAAATAAATGTTGGATCATTGAAACCATAGTTAAAGCTTTAACCATATGAACCAATTAGGCTTGATGATCTGTCTACAAGATCACTCTCAACTCTAAACTATAATTTCTACTAAGACCCATCTGATTTACTGAACAATTTATGTGGGAAAATATTTTTAGATTACTTAGTATATGAGACCAATAAGACATTTAGAGACTTTTCTTGAAAAAGGAGAAAAAGACTCTTTTTAGGTCACTGGTTATTTGTATATGTGTCTTTTTCCCAAAGAGTTTGGGCAGTCCCCCCCTCCCCCTACCACTCTGCTAGAATTAAATGTTTTAAACATTCTCTTTGCCATCTTGGTTAGCCCAGCTGTTAGCCCAGAATATGAAATCTTGGCCATGCGCGGTGGCTCACACTTGTAATCCTAGCACTCTGGGAGGCCAAGGTGGGTGGATCACTCAAGGTCAGGAGTTCGAAACCAGCCTGAGTGAGACCCTGTCTCTACTAAAAATAGAAAGAAATTAATTGACCAACTAAAAATATATATACAAAAAATTAGCCGGGCATGGTGGCGCATGCCTGTAGTCCCAGCTACTCTGGAGGCTGAGGCAGAAGGATCGCTTGAGCCTAGGAGAATGAGGTTGCTGTGAGCTAGGCTGACGCCACGGCACTCACTCTAGCCTGGGCAACAAAGTGAGACTCTGTCTCAAAAAAGAAAAGAAATCTTAACAGATAAGGTTGTAGTCATCATAAAATACACATTACAATGGGTCAAGCTGTTTAAGCTCTATTTGTTAAGATTTCATGATTATGTCTCGAATTATAGAAAAAAACAAGTATTCAAGGTAAAGCTCTATGATCCTGTCCCTGGAATTTGAACAAAAGCACATCCTTGCCAAACCATAGGCTGATGAAGTCCCGAGGTTCCCTTCCAAGTGCACACGCCTGGATCTGATGGCTGCGGTGAAAGTTTGGGCATCTTTAGAGCTTCACCTGCTGTGGGAAGAGAATGTTAAATAACAACTGTTTTTAAAAAGTCTCCCCACCTGTCTTGGTCTATTCAGGTTGCCATAACAAAACACCTTAGACTGGGTGGCTTATAAACAACAGAAATTATATACACCTTATAAACCACAGAGATGTATCCCTCACGGTCCTGCAGGCCGGGAGGTGCAGGCGTGTCCAAGCAGGAGGACCTGCTTCCTGGCTCCCAGACAGTGTCTTCTCCCTGTGTCCTTGCACGGTGGAAGGGAGGAGACTCTCTCTTTTGTAAGGGAACTAATGTCCCTCTCCAGGGATCTGCCCTCATGACCTAGCCACCTCCCAGCGACCATCACAATGGGGGTTAGGATTTCAACATATGAATTTGGAGAGAACACAAACATTCAGACTATACCACCTTCATCTGTGTAAAACTAAACAAAGAACTTCTGTTGGGAAAAGAGAAGAGTGTTTTAAATGGACAAATTATTAGGTGTTTTAACAATATCCCAGATCTTTTCAACTAAATCGGTCTAATTACCTATATTTTTAAAACGCCTGCCTGGTCATCTATTCACTCCCTTATTCCTTCCTTGCTTTCCTCCCTCCCATCCCCCTCCCTCCCTCTCTCCCTCCCTTCTCCCTTCCTTCTTGTCTTCCTTCCTTCCTTCAATAAATATTCACTGGGGCCCACTTTGTCTTAGCTCCTGTGGTGCAAAGTAGGTCAAACATGGTCCCTGCCCTGGGGGAGATCAGAGATGCCACAGAATTGAGCACCTGTGGGAACAACCTACCCCAGATCAGGGAGTCAGGAAGTCTCCTGCAGGGCGAACCTGGGGCTGAGTTTTGAGGGATAAAAGGAGTTGCTCCATAAAGGAGGGACAGAGAGGTAAGGCCTTCCAGGCAGAGGGAACATTATTTGCAGAAGCTCAGAGGCTGGACACAGCACTGCCAGTTCCACCTGTCCAGGGGAATGTGTGCAAGGAGAGGTGGCGAGGGACCAGGACAGACATCACATTACCTGGAGTCATTTGTACTGACCAAAATTTTACTTAATATATCACTAAGGAGCCATGAAACCATTTCTTTCTTCATTTATTTATCAAAGTTATTGATTTCCAGCTGTGTGCCTACATGGCCTTAAGATCTTTATATATTTTAGTTCACCAGTCTCCAGAATATCAGAATAGCCCTGTTCAGAAGGCATTCTTCTTCCTATTTTGTAGCTGAAAAGACAGTGGTAAAGAGAATCCAAGTAACTTGCCTGAAACCCCTCAACCACTAAGGAATAGATTTGGGATTCGAACTCGGATTTGCCTCGAAAGTTCATTATATAAGTTAGGATTCTGTTTAGCTGCAGGTGACAGAAAACCCTCAGCTTCCAAGCCTAAGTGAAATAGAAGCTTTTTCCTCTCTCATGGACAAAGTCAGAAGTAAGTGGCTTCATGAAATTGTCAGGGACCAGACCCCTTCTACTCTTCTGCTCCGCCAACCTCTGCATAAGGAGCCTCCTCATGGCCCAGGATGGCTGCTCAGGCTCCAGCCAACGTGTTCTCATTCCAGCCAACAAGAAGGGGGATGTGGCAAGGAAAGATTCACCTCTTCCCTTTAAAGACAACTCCTAGAAACTGCCCATGACACTTGCATTTCCAACATTTTAGTCAGAATTTAATCATATGTCATATCTAGCTGCAAAGAAAGCAGGCAAGAGTGGTCTTTATTCTGGCAAAGCATGAATAAAAGTTAAAAGCTGGGTATTTTTTTAGTAAGGAAGAATGTCTAAGGGGAACAACTAACACCTCATGTACTCTGCACTATTCTAGAGTTTCTTATTCTGGTACCTGCTAAGAACCAGAAAGTATGTCCTTTGCTCTTTCTATGAAATACTGACTTAGTAAAAATTCAATGCCAAAAAGGGGAGGGATCCTCAGAATACATTCAAGAAGAGCATAATGTACAGGATGACAATTTCAGACACAGGTGGCATCTAGAGGAATGGTGGACTCAGCCTAGAAGCACGCCAAGCCCTGTGTCCCCCTTGGGAAGCCAAGAACGTACCCCAAATTTCCTAGAAATGCTGTGCTTAGATGCTCCTCCTGTTAATCTGATAGTGGTCTGCAGTTACCTGCGGCACAGAATTCATCATTTTGCATCACATCCTTGGTTTGCTTGTCTATAACCCTACTAGACAGTGAATGCCACAAAAACGAGTCTTTCAGCTCTGAAGCCTCAGCATTTGGCAGTGTTTGGCATACTATCGGCACTCAAGTTGTGTTTCTTCAGTAAGGGAAGCACCGTGTGCAGGCACTGTTCAACGTCCCTCAGTGTCCCTCTGAACCGTCTCCCTCATGCAGAAAGTCATGCCCTCGTCAGCTCAGGCTGGATGGAGGGAAGGGTCTGCCCAGCACAGCCACAGCGCTGCAGGGCCCGGGAGAGCCCAGCTGGTGGCCGTCACCTGCTGCCACCTTGTCCAGAGCTGCAGGTTGCCCAGGGGTACCCACGGCTCTGCCAGGTTCTGCCTCATGGTCACAGGGGTGGCCATGGGGGCCAACCTGCGCCCTGTGTGTGACTGTGCTCGTCCTGAGCTTTTCTGTTTTCGGTTCCATCTCTGACTCTAGGCTCTTGTTGATACCATACCTCTCAGTGTTTTGGTTTGTTTGGACATTTATTCTATTTATTGTATTTTTCTGGTCAAGTGAAGCAGTGGGAGTGCATCCTTGTCCTTTGAACTTGCTTTGTTCTTTATCTCAAAGTGGGGCCCCAAACCACAGTCCAGCATTTTTGGCTGGGACTGACCAGAGCCGAGTGGGGCTTCCCAGGAGCATGAGCGCTGAGGAACACACAGCTCCTCCTGCTAATTAGGGCTGGATTTCAAAAGTACAAGTTCTAGGAGCCCAGGTCTCTCCCTGGGGAAGAGTTTTGGTGTCAGTGTCATATAATAAGGAGAGGCTGAGACATCTGCTTTTAACATTCTCCGCCATCATGTCTGTCCCTGCCCTTCCATTGTTCTAGGAGGGACTAAGTTCTGAAATGACAAGTTGAGCATTAAGACTCCTCTATCCAGACCTTTGACCTATTCCCCAACTAAGTCAGATACAGGTGGTCTCATTGTCATCTGATTTGAAGAGGAACATTCAGGATTCCAGGGGTGAGAAGGGAAGCTTCTAGCGCAGTAGAGCTTCGGGGGAAGAGGAGAGATTTCCCAGGCCTGAAATATCCCCCTACCCCTGCCCTCCGACTGCAGAGTGCTTTTCTGTAGGCATGCTTCTAAGATTCTAAATTCGGCTTATATCCTGGCAGGTAGGAACCATGGAATCGGACCAATGGGGACTCATCTCTGGCCAGCCCCTTACTAGTGGTTTGATCGCAGGCAAGTTATTTAACCTCTGTAAGCTTGAGTTTCCAAATCTGTAAAATCAGTTGAGCACTAGAACCCATCTGCCTCAGTTATCTTGAGAATTGAGATGGAGGTCCACGTTGCATGGAACCCGGTATACTCTCAATCGTCCCTGTCGCCATCTTTGGAAGAAGACACTGGTGGGAGAAGTAAGCCCGGCAGCTGGGCTGGGTAACAGACTTCCAGGCCCAGCAGAGTAGGCACTCCCAGTAATTACCCCCAAGTTCTGGGCAGCCAAGTTCATGTGCTAATAATTATGTCATGTCCAAATAAGGAGTTATCCATTCCCTGATTGGTAAAGAGAATTTTCGAAAGGCAGAAAGACAGTGGGTATTTAATGAATTGCTTTCCCCTCCAGGCTGGCTTCTGCACGTATCTGCAGCTAGAGTATCTGGAGCGAGCGGATGCTTTGGCCCCACAGAAAGAGGCTTCCTTCCTGCTGCCTGCTGTGCTGCAGAGACTGTCGCATGGGTGTTCCGTGCTGCGCGCTCTCTGTATGCCTGACGACACCTTAATCATGATCAGAGAAGATGGAGCTATTTATTTCTGGTCCCTGCAGCTGAAGTTGAAAAGAAGAAAGCGGGTTTTTGTATGTGATTTTCATTTGATAAGGATGCTGAGTGCTACAGTTTGATTTTATTTGCTATTTTAAACTGCTCCTTAAGTGGCGTGATTACATAAATTGTGTCCTTGAGTATAATATATGCATGTTGGATTTTGCTAGTCTATGGAATGCAAATAAAATATGATCTCTCTATGTAGGACAAGATAAAGCTTCACTTTGCTTCTAAAATTCAGGTGAAGTGATGAACTACATGTGATTCCATCATGTAATTTATCATGTCTTAATGAATGACAAATGGAAATGAATTTTCCCTTTTCCCTCCGCTAATGGATATATCAGTTTAGGCAGCTATGCCAGGGTTTCTCTTCAGAGAACTTACTGAATCACAGAATTTGAAATTCAGAAGACAAAAGGCATTTGGGTGTCTTCAAAACAGTATTGCATTAAAAAAAAAAAGCGTTTGGGAAGTACACTTAGGAATAACAATGCCTGACCTATTCCAAGATGTATTCTATCTTTAAAGTCATTCTTTTATTTTTTTCAATCAACAGACATTGAGCCCCTGTGCTCAAAAGAGTCTAGGCTCTGTGCTGGGTGCTGAGAATACAGAAACCCAGTCTCTGCCCTCAGGAAATTGCAATCTAGTCTAGAAGTCACAACTGGGCCGAAACCCCTCAGGCTGCAGAATAAGCCCTCCCTAGACAGAGGGAATAAAGTTAGCTCTCCAAATCTATGAAAAAGGTTTTTTCTATTAGAAGTAGAAAATAAACTAAGGAAAACTCTATGATGTTAAGCATGCATATTATTGGCAAGAGTGAGACAACTGAAATTGTACTCAAAAGGCACATACGTGTTCATTTCCACCCTTCAACCCTTTAGGACAAGTCCACAGCCAGAAGCCCAGGTGACTGATGGGTGTCATCAGCATGCCACGCTACAGGAACTGATCACTGGGACCAAGTGCCAGCAGTTCTTCAACCCAGGAGTGAACGACCACTGTGTTAGGGAATCCATTTCCACATGTGAGTTCACACAAACACGCCCAGGTCTGCGTTGTGAGGATCAAGTCATGAGACTCATTCTGAAAAATGCTAGAACTCACCTATCAGTAAAAGCTGCTGTGCAAAGTTATTGCCTTGTTTGGCCTATTGCAATGATGTCGCCATTGCCTCCAGCACAGACGAGACTCTCCTTTGGGGATTACTTCCGGAGCCAAGGTATGAGCCAGATGAGAAAAACATCAGCCTTGGTACTTTCTGTTACACCTTATTTTAAATTCAAAATAGTATTCCTATTTTATTGCCCACCAAAATTCAGTCTCCAGCGCTCAGGACTGCTTCAAAATATAAAATCCGCAGTAAAAACATGATTACAGTCACTGCTGAAGCGGAAGAGCGGCTGTCGGGCGGGGAAGGGAGGTCCTGAAGGTTTTGCTTAGTGGCGACATCGTGGAAATGAACGTGCAGGGTCCCGGGCCATGCCTGGTCGACCTCAGTCATGGGCCAGGGCAAAGGGGGTGCGGCTGGGCGGGAAGGAAGTTTGGAAAACTTTAAATCAAGGTTGAAGCGAGAGCAGTTGCAAAACTAAGAGGTGAACGGCGGTCCCAGTAGGTCTGGGCTGAGGAATTAGGCTGTTTGGGTTGGACCCTGGGGGCGTGGCCACAGGAAGGGGCGGGGCTCGTGGGGGTTCTCTCCGCCCCGCCCACTGGAACGCCCCCCAGATTCCTTGGAAGCTCAGCCCGGTGTGAGCGTTTTCTCTCCACCTTGTCTCTTCAGAAAGTCGCATTTAATCACTTTAATGAACAATCCAACGTCAGCCCATCCAGGCTATTAAATATAATTAATTTTAACGTTATGTTTAATAAATTATATATTGGTTAATGTAATATTTAAATAATTAATATGTTTATTAATATACAAATGTAACTAATATGATAAATATTAACTATTTTAAAAGCAACAAATTTGGATTTATAAATTCAGCCCAGTTTGATTTTTAAAAGTGTACTCAACTTTATCATGTGTTTTACCCACGTAGAAGTTCCGAGATTGAAACAGCAGCTTAGCAGAGACCCTCCGAGCTGACAATATAGGAAGTTGAGACAAGGCATGTGCCACTGGGAGTCAGGGAACCACTTTTGAACTGCATGACAGGTGAAAAGGAAATGGGAAAGAAAGCATTTAACACCAAGGCCAAGGCTGTGGAACTGAGATGACCCATGTGTGTTCCGTGTGGACAAGTCAAGGCAGTAAAGTTGTTTTTCTCTCACCCACGAGATTGTTCTCCTGGCGATCAGCTCCGAAGGAGACTCGCTAGAGCAGGAGGGAAGGGTCCAGGGCACAGGTTAGGAAGGCAGGAAGTAGGGAGACACCAGATTAACCCTTTAGTGTATAGAGAAAGGCCTTCAGCCCTCCAACCGGCAGAACTAATTATCCCTATATCGTCACCATCAAACAGGAGCTCATATGTTGAGTACTTAGCAAGTCCCAGGTATGGAACTGCGCACTTCTCACACATCGTCTTGTTTAATCCTCATCATTCGTCTATAAAACAGGAACTGTTATGATCGCATTTTACAGGTGAGGGCACTGAGTGGTGAGCTGGGATCTGACCCCCACTGCAGAGCCCCGGAGCCGCCTGCTGGGGAAGGACCAGCCCCGTGGCCAGGTTTAGAACTGGGCCAAAGAGATGTTCCCAAAGTGGGGGAGCTGGGAAGGAACCCCAAGCTCGGCTAGAGGGTGCCTGCGAGGGCAGCTTTTCACTGGCCAACTGCCTCCGTTTTGCGGGATGCGTGGAATATAAAATATTTCTACGGAAATGAAGTGTGCTTCACTCCAAGTGTGCTAGATTTTTGAACGAAAACCGTGAAATCCGAGGATATGAACTCGCTAACTTGGAGCCTTCCTGTCGGCTCGGCGGCCTGGAAGCCATGCCTCTGAAACTGCCCTGCCAGCCAGACAGGGCCACCTCCAGGGCCAGGGAGGCCAGGCTGTGGGCAGCTCTCACCGGCACGTTGGAACCTCCCTGACGTCTCCTGGGGCAACTTTGCTCCATCAGTGAATGTCAGAGTCCCATGTAGCCTGTCATAACCACGTGACACGACAGTCACACGCAACGGAGAGGGAGCTTCCTGCATCTGGCAAGGAGAGGGAAGCCCGAGAGGTTCGAAATGCTTTTTAGCATCCTGCAGTTGTGAATTAACCTATGTCTTAAATGTGGCTGGATTAACTTTCCCGTAGTTCAACTCTTACTCTGCTTCTTATCGCTTGCCAAGTCCCTCTCCAATACGGTGATACCCACACTTTCTGATGGCATTTGGGTCCCCTCTGCCTTTCCAGCCGTCACCCTGCTGTGCCCACAGGCCAGGGAAGCACCAACCCCACTGACCTAGCTGGACCGGGTCCCTCAGGCACTGTCCCCCCACCCCCCGCTGGCCCGGTGCTGCTCCTTGCCCAGCCAGCCAGCCATGGTGTTTGTTGAGTGCTCACTGTGCGCTGCCGTGCTTGGACACAGAGGATGTGCCCACGGATAAGACCTGGGTCCCCGCAAGTCATTCAGTCTACACCTCGCTAACTCTCCACTCTTTCCAGCTCAAATGTTATGGTGAAGATTGCCCAGAATGTCCCTCACACCCAGAAGCAAATGTCCCCCCGGAGCTTCCCCAGCCGGTAGCTGTGTGCCGGCCTCAGTCACTCAATGTGGCACCAATGCCTTAGGCTTTGCCGTCTACTCTCTGGTCCCTGCACCCCAAATGGCACACAGTAGGTGCTCAAGAAACCTTTGGGGAATGACCAAAGTGGGCAAAGGCAGGGTCCGGTCTCACTTTGCCTTTTCCTCCCCCTCTGCCTCCTTTTCCGGATAAGTCTCTTTTAGCCACTCAACAGTTGCAGTGAAATAGTTCTCTCATTCCTCTCTTTCCTAACAATCATTTTGCCTATTGAGAAGTATAGAGAAAAGTTAATGGATTTAGAAGGAAGTGATTGGAAAGCAAAAGTGTCATGGAGTGGATTCTCATGGGACAAAAGCCTGGGAGAGCCATCCTGCCCTGCCCAGCCCCAGGCACCTCTCTCGGGGTACAGGGAAGTGTACCCCAAGCACCTCGAGCACCTACTATGTGCCATTTGGGGTGCAGGGGCCAGAGAGTAGATGGCAAAGCCTAAGGCTTTGGTGTCACCTTGAGTGACTAAGGCTGGCACACAGCTACCGGCTGGGGAAGCTCCAGGGGACATTAGCTTCTGGGTGTGAGGGACATTCCGGGCAATCTTCCTCCTCTGGCCCCTGCCCCTTCGGAAGTCCCCATCCTCCTCTGATGCCCAATTACTGTCCTGAAGGCCGTGGCCACCTGCACTCTATGACAAGGGCTGGGATGGCCCTGTAGCCTCTGTCTGCGCTGTGGGTTCAGACAGTGCCTTATTGAGTGCCCGAGCTGATCACCTTTTACCCAAGCTGTTTCCCGAAAGTGACACAGTGTGTTATCACATTATCAGCCCCGGGGCTCTGGGAGGGCAGGACTGGGTGGTGTGAATGCAGGCTCCAGCCTGAGCGGTCTGGCTCATTTCTCAGCCCGTTTACTCATCTCGGGACCGACCAAATCATTCTCAACCTCTGCAAAGCAGAGATTACAAGACTTGCCTTACTGAGCAGTGAAGATGAAACATGCGTAGATAAGGCCGCTAACACAGGACTCAGCAGCAGGCCCTCCACACATGGAACCCCCTTCCCTTTTTTAATCTTTTTTTTTTTTTTTTTTTTGAGACAAGGTCTCATGCTGTCACCCTGGCTAGAGTGCAGTGGTGTCATCACAGCTCACTGCAACCTCAAACTCCTGGGCTCAAGTGATCCTCCTGCCTCAGCCTCCCAAGTAGCTGGGACTACAGGCATGTGCCACCATGCCAGGCTAATTTTTCTATTTTGTGTAGAGATGGGGTCTCACTCTTGCCCAGGCTTGTCTCAAACTCCTGAACTCAAGCGATCCTCCCGCCTGAGACTCCCAGAGCGCTGAGATCACAGGAGTGAGCCACTGTGCTGGCCTTCCCCTCCCCTTCTAATGCTACGCGCTGTGAAGGGCAAGAACACTGTTTGATGGCCCTGAGGGCCTCTGTCCCCTCCCCTCCCACTCTCTCCCTGACTTGGGAGCTCCAGCTGCTCTGGCCTCATTCAGCAACTCAGACTCGCTCAGCTCTTTCCTATCTTGGGGACTTCGCACATGCTGTTCCTGCTGCCCGAAACACTGTGCCAGCCTTTCCCTTCAGGTCTCAATTGCAGTCTCACCTCCTCCAAAAGTCCTTTCCTAATCACCTTATCTAACTACGTCCCACTGACCCCGTTCCTTTCTTTTATTGCGTGTGTCACCCGCTGTGAGTGTAGATAGTGAAGTGTTTGTCTGTTGTCTGTCCCGTCCGCTAGACGGGGAGGGCAGGACCACATCTGTTTTGCTCCCCACTGTAAGCTTAGTGCAGAGCACACAATAACTGTTCAGCACTTTTCGTAAATTAAGGAGCAAGCAAAGGCTTAGACTCTGAAGTCAAATCTCACTTAGAGTCCTGGGAAGTTGTCTGAAGTCTGTGCCTCAGATTCCTTGTCTATAAAATTGGCATAATAAAACCAGTGCCCACTTTCAGGTTCTTGGGAGGGTTCCACAAGGTAATACTTGTCAAGCAGTAGTCTGGCTTTATAAATGCTGGTTTCCATTATTATCATGATTACATGCAGTCTTGACAAGTTGGGGCTGCATGGAGAACATTCTGAGTTGATCAGAGTCCTAGTGACACTGCAGTCCCAGGCAGTCGTGAGGACCCTGTCCTGCCCCTACCACTCCTGGGGCTTGGAGCTGTGTGTGCGTGTGTGTGTCCATTGCTATGGGCTGCGGATTCAGGGAGGGAACACACAGGACACCTAGCTCCAAGGAGAGCACAGGCTGGTGAAAGTATTAGTCTGCTCGGGCTGCCATAACACAACACCACAGACCGGGTGGCTTGAACAACAGAAATGCATTTTCTCACTGTTCTGCAAGATCAAGGTGTCCCCGATTTTGTTTCTGGTGAGGGCTCTCTTCCTGGCTTGCGGATGGCGGCCTTCTCACTGTGTGTTCAAAGGGCCTTTTTCCTCGTGGAGTGAGCAGGGAGGGAGAGAGCGCTCTGGTGTCTCTTACAAGAACACTAATCCTTTTATGGGAGCCACACTGTCATGACCTCATCTAACTCTAAGGCACTATCCCCAAATACCATCACATGGGGGGGCAGGACTTGAACCCGTGAACTTGGCAGGGAGGCAGGCACAGACATTCGGGCCACGGCAGTGAACGTTTACTGACCTGGGGGTGCGCTCTAACCATGTCATGCCTCCCTTGCTGAGGGCTCACCCGGGATGGAGCCAATAGCATTGGCTACACACCAGCCCCGCCAACCAATGGGACTGTCCGTTGATGATGTCATCCCCTGAGAGCCCCTCCCTGTGGCCTGGCGTCCCGTCAGTGGGCTGTCCCAAGAGACTAGGGGTGAGTGAGGTTCAGGATGCTGCTCTGCCCCTAGGACGTGGACGCTGGTTTTCTCTTCCTTCTTTCTGATGTTTAGCTTCCGAACACACCCAACAGAAAACCAATTTGAATCAGCAGCACTTACAGCCCATTACAACTCCCACAGGCTGGGCATGTGTTTATGTGGGAGGGGGCTGGGGGCTGTGTCCCTATGTCACCTTAAAACCTCACTTGAGGGTGGCTGGTTTGCTCCTCACTGATTTTCCGGCTAAGCAACCAGAGCATAAACTTTGCGTTTTATCTCCATTTCATCTCACCATCCCCTCTCACACCCAGACCTAATCACTTAGAGCAGTATTAGAACCAACATGGTATTTATCATAATATCCCGGGAGAGTGGAGTTCTGGTAAGCACAATGATAGCGAGTTACAGGGCCCGAATGCTCCGGGGAGCATTAATCACGGTGTCTGAGTGCATTTGTGGGAGCACATTGTAAACTAATTACCACGTACGGCGCTCACTCTATCATTACCTTTAATATATAATTTCAAATACAATGCAACTTCTGTTTTGTTGCTTTCACACTGCTCTAGACACACCGAGGTATGCCTCAGCCTTCAACATTTTAGATACAAAAATAAAACAGGAAGGCAAGAGAAATATTTTTGATGAATGATAAATGTACCTGCCTCCTAGAGCCCTTGGATCACAAGAAGATAATCAACACCTATTCTTTTGACTAAGCAAATAAATACATTCAAAAACTAAGTAATTTTTTTTTATCCCAGCCTGACCTACTGCTAATCTGTCTGTTAACCCAGGGCAAGACATTGCCCTCTTTGGATATAAAATAAACTAACAATAACAGAAAAAAACAAAAAAACAATCCCACAACCAAAAATTGCTTTAGTAGGGGACATGACATTGACCTACTCCAGATGATTTCTTGGACGGAAAACTTAACATTTTAGAACATTTTGTTAAAACAATGTATCAGTAAGAGATCAAATAAAGGTTGGTGTCATTTCCTAAATTAGAGACCTCCCTCATCTGTTATGTGTCCAAGGATGTTTGTATCTTGAATCCTACGTCTCCATGAAATGAGCTCTAAAATGTAGATTTAAAAAACTGTGCTTCCCCGGAATGTTTGCGCCCTCGTGGGGCAGACAGATGCACCGGACCACCCGGACAAGCGCAGGATAAGGTAGGGGTGTGCACTGGGGGCGGAGGGGCCCAGAGAGGGACTGTCCCTCCAGACTGAGGGGGGAGCTGGGGGTGCTGACAGCACAGTCTTCCTGGGGGAGTCACTGATGGGCTGGAGGACAAGTGGGGGAGGTCAGGGGGGAGCAGGCTCAGGGGCAGAAAGGACATTCCAACCCTCAAAGCAGAATGAGCCTGGTGTGGTGGGGGTGGGGTAGGGGTGTGGCGAGGGGACTGGGAAGGGGCTGGGAGGCATTGCATTCTTTGGAGAAGCCCAAGTATTTTGGAGTAAAAGACCTCTCTGAAGGAGAGAAACAAGGAAAGCTCAGGAAAGGCAGTATGGGGGAGGGCTGCTAATGAGGGGCCACCTATGCCCTGCTAAGGACTCTGTCCCGTGTCCTAAACATTGTGCAGATCTTCAGTGGATGTGAGGCTCTCGAGGGTGGGGAGCTGGGGGAAGGGCTTGGCGGGAGGGTCCTGCAGACATTCAGGGGCCTGAGGCTCCTCCTCTGTAAAATGAGGGGTTTCTTTTGAGGAGTCCACAAATGAAGAAGCATAAAAGCCCCTTAACTAATGACTGGCATATGGTGAGTTCGGGGTAAGTAGCAGCAATTGCTATGACGATTACCCAGGTGAGCAATGCTGAAGGTAGTCAATCAAGGTTGAAACAACAGCTGGGTAGAGAAGGAAATGATTCCAGAGCTTCTCAGGCGGCCCCGTCTGCTGACTTGTTACTGGCTGGGGCGCAGGGCTGAGGGCAGCGGGCAGAGCAGCTCCAAGTCTGGGGGACCCACGGGGTGCTCACATTTTGTTTTGCTCAGTGTAGGTGAGATGACCTTTAAGATCCTTTCCGCTTGTTCTAGCCTCATCCTCTCTCCAACACCATAACCACCACAATGCAGAAAAGGACCAGGATGGAGCCCAGGATCTCAACGCCTCACCCCTGCACCTACCTGGGCGTCTCTGTGGCTCTCTACCTGTGCATTTCTGTCGGGCTTCCCTCAAGTACGATGCATCCCTAGTTCCACGTAGCACACACTCATTAACATTAAGCCTGTGTGCACCAGGCCTGGGCGAGAAGGCCGAGTGAGGAGTGGAGGTTAAAGGGAACGGACACAGACCGGAGCTCGGCTGGAGGAAACACAAGCAAATCTCCCACTCAGGTGCCAGATCCCAGCATCTGCCACCTGCTCAGGGACAGCCCTCTTACAAATCTCCCTTCACTTTCCACCCACTTTTCATTCTCCACTGGCTCCTGCCCATTAGCTAATAAAAATGCTGTTTGCATTACTGGCTATCGGAATAAAAAATGCTGTCATTTCTCCCATGTAGAACAAACAGAATCCTTCTCTATATCCCATTGCTCTGCCAGCTAATGTCCTGTTTCCTCAGCATAACTCCTTAAAAGAATCAAATCATCCATACATCGTCCTCCCAGTCTGCTGTCCCCAGGTTCTTCCCCCACCTCTGCCACCTAGCTGTTCTTCCTGAGGTCTCCGGTGACACCCACACGGTCAGTTCCTGTGTTTCCCTTACGTCACCCGTCAGCCACGTTTGATCTAGCGGATCCTTGATACTCTTTCTTCTTGGACACTGCCCTCTTCTTGATTTTCCTTCCATTTCCCTGGCCCTCCTTTCTGGCCTCCTTTCCTGGTTCCGCCCTTTCTCCCTGACCTCTGACCTCTGGAGCATTCCCAGCTTCTCCCAGGTCCTCTTCTCCGTCTACCCTCATCCTCTTCCGTGATCGCAGCTCTCTTGGCGTTAAATGCCACCGCTGTGCTGGGGACTCCCAAGGCTGTGTCTCTAGTGCAGATCTTTCTCCCCAAATTCCTGACACTAATACCCAGCTACCTTCTCACTGTCTCCACCTTGAAGTCTGCCAGATGTACAAGCACGCAAGCAACGGCTGTGGCGGTCCCTTGACTGCCTGCACTCTCCCCTGGGTAGCACACTCGTGGGGCTCCTGTTCCAGCCCACCTTCCCCTGCACTGGCGAGCTCCTACCCACCCAGGGCCCGCTGTCCCTCCCCCTGCACGAACACTGGCATCGCTTCCACCTGCTGGAGTCCTGCCAGCCCCTAGGATCCAACTCGGGTGTCACTCTCTTCACCAGGCCTTTGCCAGTCCTCTGATCTGGAATGATTTCTTCCTCTTCCGGGCCTCGGGAGCACGTTACTTCTGTGTCTATTCTACATGTCGGCACCCTCTGTCTTGTGTCGTGTCAGCCGTGTTCATTCTCTGAGCAAATACTGTGGGGACCACTGTGGGCGGACACTGTTCTGGGCGCAGGGTGGACCCTCAATGCACAAAATGAGATTTTCTGTCCTCGAGGAGGGATCATTTGAGCCGGGGGAGATTGACAGTAAATAATGAATACCATGAAGATACAGATTATATAGTGTGAGAAAGTAATGCCAAGGGTGTGTGTGCGTGTGTGCGTTGGTGGGAAGGAGTGGGGCTGTCGGTTGCATATTAAGGAGGTGTCTCCGGTCACCCTCAGTGAGAAGGTGGTGTTCACGCTAAGACCCACGGGAGCCACGGGCATATCCAGGAGAGAGCAGCCCAGACGGAGGAGCAGCTGGATCCAGGGCCGGAGTGGCACCTGCCCCCCACCCTGGCGCTCAGAGAATCGTGGCGTCTTGCCCTGGTCTCCCACGACAGCACTGCTGCCCTGCCTCCCCACCCTGCCGTCTCCTACAAGGCAAATCCTCTTCCCTCTTTTGAGTCGTCCCTGTACCAGACTCTGCAGTAGACGCCACGTGTCTTTCCTCGACTCTCCCAAGAGCACCCCCTGCTCTGCCCCTTCAACTCTAATGTTCCTCCTCTGCCCCTCCAGTGCCACCCTTGGCCTTCTTCTTGCACCGCATGTTCTAAGTATTATATTTCGCCTCCATGGCCTTGGCCATGATTAGGAATCTGCTTCTGGATGCCACTGGAGCCATCTCCCTTACAGACCTCAGTGATTTCACACTCCAAGGCAGGATGGGGACTCCTCCCAGGGGGACAACAAACAGCAGGGCAGAGAGCACGCCGCTGCAGGCGCCTTCTTGGCTCCTGCCCTCCCAACACCGATTCACGTCTGTGTGGGTGTCCCGCACGCCCCTCACACTGGAAGTGTCAAGATTCGATGGCACTCCCCTGCCCTCCAAATTCTGCGGCTTGTCCAGCATTTTCTACCTTGATGAGTTGGATCGGACTCTAGTTCGTCATCCAAGTTAGGAGCCTTGGAATTCTCTGTGGCACCTCCCCTCTTCCTCGCCTTCCTCTTCCAATCACTGACCAATTCTTGCCCCTTTTGTCTCCTCCCTCTGTAATCACCGCCCCAGCGTGGGTCCCCATTGTTTCTTATGCATCCTAGTTGATCGGCATCACCAATGTTTTGTGGTTTTCATCCGAGCTGGTATTAGGGCATTGGCAGGCTCTCCCAAGACGTGGCAATCCCCACAGTGCCCCACTGAGCCTTCTAACGAGAGTGCCAGACTCCCAGCTACCCTCCAACACCGGAGCACAGTCAACGTGCTTCACTAGAACACACCCTGAGTGAAAATGGCCCGTGTTCTTTCTCGGCTAGCTCCGAATTGGGAGCACTGATGAGACGCTTACTTTATATCTGGAAAGCTGGTGTCTAGAGCAGAAGAACCCAACATGAACAACTAGAGACACTTCAGTGTGATCTATAATTCCTCAAACTCCTGTCACCTTTCGTAACTGGGAATCAGTGATGCTCTCCAATTTTTTTTTTTTTTTTTTTTTGAGACAGGGTCTGGCTCTGTCACCCCTGGGAGTGCAGTGGCGTCATCATAGCTCACTGCAACCTCCAACTCCTGGGCTCAAGCAATCCTCCTGCCTCAGCCTCCTGAGCACATGGGACTACAGGTGTGTGCCAGGATACCTGGCTAATTTTTCTATTTGTGGTAGAGATGCTCAGGCTGGTCTCAAACTCCTGACCTCAAGCAATAACCGATTCTCAGGCCTCTACCTCCCAGGGTGCTAGGATTACAGGTACGAGTCCCTGTGTCCCACCAGTTCTCTCCATTTTGAAGGGGAAAATCAATGCTTTATCCTATTGCATTCCAGAGAGAGGAGAGAGAGAGAGAGAGAGGAATGGTTCTTTTAAAAATCAAAAGCAGTTCCAATATGGAGATGGTAAAATCATTAGGATATATTATAGACTACCAAGATTTGTCAGAAATCCGCTCACTTATCATAATGCTTTGAAATTTAGAAAAGTTCAAAGAAACAAAATCTGGAGCCGATCCAGACATCGCTGGGCATTTCCAATTTCCTGGCTCCCTTGTTCTTTCCAGCGGCCACATGTCGAGTGTGCTCAGGTCTGGGGCCCCGTCCCAAGCTCTGGAAGAAAACTCCAGGTTATTAGACGTGACACAAGACTGTCGTGAATCCTGGCCGCAGCAAGTTGGGCGAAACTCCCCTTTGTTTTCCTGAACTCCCAAATGAGACGGTGTCCTCTGCTTCCTTTACCCATATTAAAATACACGGGTTAGCTAGAGAGGAGAGATTCCTGAAGAAAGAAGGAAATACCTCAGTCCTAAACTGGGCCTCTTCCCATCTTAAAAAGAAATCGAAGATGGCCTCTCGGAAAACCTCAGTCTTTTTAGATTATTATCACCCCTGTGCATTGCCGTTGCCGCAGCCCAGTGAAGTGTTTCAGATGCTTCTAATTCCTGGAATCTGGTCTCCTGCCAGAGCTGCAGAGCGTTATGAATAATTTCTGGGCTCTCTCACTCAGGATGGATGTGTTTCTGGGATTCTTTTTGGCAGAAATGCCATCGGAGTCTGTCTCTCCTAGAGCAGCCAGCGGCTTCACACTTGGAGGCGAGGCGGGAGGCTCCTTTCCGGGCAAGCAGCAGCAGAGCAGAGATCTCCGCGGAAGGCAGCGCTTTCCATCTCCCCAGCAGTCTTGTCGTGAGAAAACTACGCCGGCATCCAGCGGCAAGGATTCCTAAAAGAGAAGCCAGGGATGCAACCGCTGTACGGGGCGGCCGGTTTTAATGCGCTTGGAATAGCGTAGCAAGTGTGAACCTCAGTCCATAACTGCGGATGTGCAAAAAAATAGAACTTATTTTATTTTCCAAAACTGAAGCTCGTTTCTATTTTGAGCTCCCACCACTCACCGTAATAGCGGTCATTCCAGGGGTTCCCTCGCAGACACCGTGCAGTGGCTCCGGGGGCCCTTCGGTGGGAAGCCATCTGCTCCCCATCACCGGGCTGCACAGGGGCCGTGGCTGTCTCAGACCCAGGACTCTGCACGAGGCTGCCCCCAGCACTGTCTGCCGGGAGCTGTCACAGTCACTCCTCCCTGGGGACTCATTGCTCTTGGCAGCCCTTTGGGGAGGCGGAGCCTGGGTACCTGCTCCTGGGACCCTCAGCCCTCCCTTCTCCCTCCATCATACCTCTCCTCTTCCTGCTCTTTCCCCCGCCCAGGGGCTCTCTCTCCGCTCTGGGGGAATATTCCTCCTTTATGCTTCCCCACTCAGTCTCTGCTCCATTCCTCGATGGAGCCCTCCATCTGGGTTCACTCAAATGTCACCCACTCAGAGGGGCCCTCTCCGACCTCCTCCACGCAGACACGCTCCCCACCTCTCCCCGGCCCAGACCACAATCTCTCCTTGCCCCTCCCCTGCCCTCTTTAGCCCCACAGCACTCCAGCATCTGACACACGGCCTTTATTTGGTATTTATTCATTATCTGCCCCCCTGCGTGAGAATATAAGTGTCATGGTGTCAGGCTTTACCTGGAATATCCCAAGGGCTGGAACAAGGGCTGGAACCATGGCCGGGTGCGTAGTGTGGGTTCAGTAATATTTGTAGAGTGAAGGAATAACCGGGGTGGGGGGAGTGCCCAGACAGTGCCAGGCTCTGTGCTGGACACCAGCTTTCATCCCGCTGGGAGTGAGGCCACAGGAGCGGGAGGTGGCAGCCCTGCGTTTGGCTGGGTGGTGACAGGGGCACAGAAATCAAGGAGGCCACAGCAGTGTGTGTGTGTGTGTAGGGACGTGGTGGGAGTACTGGGACCAAGAGAGGGAGCCTTGCGGCCTCCAGGACCAGGCTGGTCACGGCGCACGTCTGGAGGCCAAGCGGCCAAAGGGGAATGACTCCCTGAGGAGTCAGACCTGGGACGTCCAGACCCAGTGCTGGACCACCGTCTAGTGCAGACCCGCAGGGATGAGGTACTGTCCTGGGAGTTGACCAGGACACAGCTATAAACACAGAGCACTTTATAAAGGGCGCTTTCGAGGCATGTCTGTTCCACAAACAGGTGCAGGCTCTGTTTTCAGAGCTAGAGCTACGGCAGGAAACAGATAAGCCCTGTGCTCTCAGGGAGCTCACACTGTAGCCGGCAGGACAGGCAGTATCCACAGGCAGGATGTTGGACAGGGAAGGCTAAGGAGAAAGAGCATGGCACAGGGGTCTAGAGGACAGGGGGTGGGGCGGGGCGGAGCTCTCTGGGCAGGACCCGGCGGGAAAGCAGCCCCACGGAGGTCCCAGGCTCGTCCGGAGGCTGCGCGGCAGTGCACAGCCGGTGCCTTCGAAGAGCTTGCATGGCCAGCCCAGGTGCATCCGTGCATCCTTTGCCACAGGAGCATCTGTGGCAAAGGTCCGCTAGCCTGCGAGGGGCCCAGCGCTGCTCTGGGCACTTGGGATACGCTAGCGAAGAAAATAGGCAAGAACTCCTGCTCAAGTGGAGCGCGTTTCTAGACAATAAACCATCCACATCATGCATGATCATGCAGGACGTTAGGACACAGTACGTGCTGTGACGAAGGAAGGGCAGGGCACCGGACATCCGGGATGGTGATCGCGTGCAAGCCAGGGGCAGCGGGAGCCGTCAGCGCAGAGAGAGGGCGCTGAAGCCCCGGCGCCGGTGGGCGTGTTTGCCAACAGCTCACCTGCAGGTGGCGAGGTGTCAGGCTGCCCGGGGCGATCAGGGTCACCTGCAGCTGCCAGGAAGATGAGGCCCGGCCTGTGCTCCAGCTTGAGCCGCGCAGAGGTCACTGCTGACCGGCAAGACAGCTTTTGTGGAAGGTGGGGCCAAAGCTTGGCGAGAACTCTGACGAGAGACAGCAGGAAGTTGAGACGGGAGACGGCAGTATGAACCTCTCTCTAGTCACTTTGCTGCAAAAGGGAGGAGAGAGTGGGGTGATTGTTGGAAAGGAGCGTGGGGGCCAATACAAACTCTTTTTTTCTTTTCGCCAGTGGGAGAAATTAGGGCCTGTTTGCATGCTGGTGGGAATGAGCCAGTGAAAACTGGAAAGTTGAGGATGCTGTGGAGAAAGGGAGACATATCCAATGCTAGCCCCGTGCAGGGGCAGGTGCCTGTGCGGTGGGGTCTGGCCCAGGGCCTCTGCTGAGGGCTTAGGAAGCAAGGTCTCGTCCCAGAATGGGGATTGGGGAGGAGGCGTCGGAGACTTGCAGAGACAGGAGGAAGTGAAATGGCCTTGGAGGGTGGGAGAAGGCGGATGGCTGCCAGGAAGCCCTGAGAACTTACTTGTGGTTTGTGGCCGTGAATTGGAAGTCAGACCACTCTCTGTGGTTTGTCTCCAGCCACATTTGCACGTGCAGGCAGGCTCGAGGCAGGTGGAAAGTCAGATTTAACCAAGGGCGGTGTTTAGCCAAGCAAGAACAGACAAGGAGAGAGAGCAAGGGAGTGGAGGGTGGGTCCGAGGAAGGGGTTATTATTAATACAGTCGGCCATGAGTTTAAGCCAGGAGAGAAGGAAAATCAGGCATGAGAGGGCTGGAGCCAGGCATGTGTGCTGGCATCCATGAGTTGAAAGTCCCAGGGTCCCAGCTGGAGCACAATAAAAGATTAAGTGTAAGAACTTCCAGGGTAGGCAAAATGTGTTTATTTATGTTTTTGTTTATTAATAACAATGGTGTCTAAAAGATAATTGGGCAAACTTACAGCAACGAATGTAGAATAGAATAGAAAAGAATGTACACACATGCACATTTATGAATAGGTGAAGGCAAAAATTATACATGTGAAGATAAAGTCAAGTAACAAAGTATATTCCATAGTGCCCTAAATAATTTTTAGAAACGAGCAGCATATTTCTCCTCGAGCTTCCTTGATTCCAGAAAAAAAGAGGGAAACAACATTCAATGTAGGCTTTATAGTGTCTGTAAAATAATAATTAAGATGTTAATTATAAATAATAGTTATTAATAATAAATAATAATTAAGATAATGATAATTAAGACATACAGATTTCTGATATGGACACACAGAAAAATGTCTCCAGTAGATTTCCCCTGTCTTTGGAAATAAAAGAGCAATAAATAAGTCCAATACAAACTGACGGATTTATTTGTGAAGTTTAACGTAGCCACACAATGTCAAACAAGCCTTATGGTTGTCGTGTTGACGTTCCCAGATGTTGGTGGGGGTCCACCTCTTGCTTCCAATCAGCCCCTTCCCTGGGTTTTCACAAGACGTCCAACCACACCAATCACAAATCATTTTGCGACTTTTGTAGACATTCCTGAGGGTTTGTGGGGTGGCCGAGAGAAGTCCCACCACTCTGTCTCACCACCGGATTCCCCACTGCTAGTCTTCTTCCTCCTCTGTGCCAACCTCTTCATCCCTCTGCCTGCCACCTCCGCCCATGCCCAAGTGCTTCTCCACCAGGGGACTTTCTTCCCACCCTCTGGTCCTGGCACCTGCCAATGGCACCCAAACCCTAAGCACCCACCCAAAGCTGGGGGTTGCAGCAATTCCCGAGAAGAATCTGGTCTCTCTAGGAGGAATGTCCTCACTCTCCACCTAGCGCTGGGTTCGGGGAGCAAGGGGCCCCCTGCCCCCGTGAGAGAGATCCGTGGCCATGTCAGGGAGTCCCTGTCACTCCTTCCAGGCGGCCGGCGGGCTTGGAGCCTGCTTCACGGAGGGCTCTGCGGCACAGCATCTCCCCGCAGCTCTCTCGCAGCTCCCACTCTGGGTTTATAAATAAGTTTCTTATTTTAATTATGAATCTGCACAGTGGAAGTAGACGATTAAATGAAGAGAATCTGAAATCACTTCTGATCTGGGCGAAGTAAACAAGCGCCTATTTCCATGACTGTTCTACAAATAGCACCCGGGCCTGACATAAAGGACATTTTTCGGATCCTCCGCCCCCCCCCCCACCGCGATTGCCGTTCTTGGTGTCTGGGGATGCTGTTTTGTTTTTACACTCTCTGCTTTAGTTCCGTGGGTCCTGACAAGTGCCCGATTCTCCACGGCGATGACCAGGTAGGTGTAGGGGGTGGAAGGAGAGTTGGAGGCACTGAGTCAGAGGCCAGAAGACCATCTGCCATCCTTTCAGGAAGAAGCCAGGGGGAGGGAAGAGCCTAGGAGCATCTACATCTCAAGGCTCAGGCAAAAAGGAAGAAGGAAACGGAGAGGGACGTGCGGCGTCAGCTAAACCACGAGGAGGGTGGAGTGCTCACTTGTGCGAGCCGCGTGGAGTGCTCACTTGTGCGAGCTTTGTACCCTTCTTGGAGCTTTTTATTCAGTCCTCACGACATCCTATCATTGCCCAATGTGAGAATGGGGAAACTGAGGCACCGAGCAGTTCTGCAATTTGCCACGGTCCTATGCCCCTAGGGGGAGGCGCAATTGGGATTTGAACCCAGGCTGGACAACCTGAGCCTGTGCATTGCCCACCAGGCTTCACTGCCTCTCAAGCAAGCAAAGGGGACGTTCCAGGTTCACGTTGAAGACATGGGTCCGGGGATGCGGACTCACTCTGAAAGCATCAGAGTTGGGGCGCAGGGGGAAATGGCACATCTGGCTCACCTCCCAGGGGTAGGGGAGACTCTAGTTAATCAGGCCAGGAGGGAGGAATCCTTTCTCTGTATTTTGCTTCACAATTAGAGATAAGGCTTAAATGCAGATTCCCTTGGGAGAGGAGACTGAGAGTGTGACGTAAGCACAACCGAAGGGGAATGATTTGCTATTCTAGGACTGGGCGAAGTCACAGGAGGGCACCAGATTCTTGCATGGGGGGCGGGGGGGCATAAAGGAGGAATGAGAAGAGAGAGTGCAGACATTGAAATGCAGCTGGTCCCAATTCCTGGTTTTGCTCAGGTGTTGCCTTTCTCTCTATTCTCTTTTAAGCCTTTTAAAAAATGCAGATTAAGAAAAAGAGAGAGAGAGACCCCTGGCAGAGAGCAGATGGGCGCTTCTACAGAGGCTCAGGCCCGGGCTGCGCGCTGGGAGCGCGGATGACCTGTGCGGGCTGACTGTGGGGGCGAGTCCACAGACTAGGACCCAGATGGTGCCCTGGGTCTGTGCTGCACGGCTTCCGGGCCTGGAGTCCACCCCCGGATGGACGCAGGCACAGGGATGGGATGGCAGAGGGAAGCCCCCCTTGGCAAGTCATGCCCCGGGGCTGCCAGCCCCAGCTGACTGCACGCGGGGCTCCCTGGCTCTGCTGCTCTTGCTGGGGCTCTCCAGGGTGCGGCCCAGAGAAGCCAGGGCAGGTCCGTGGCACTGCCTGTTGGTGATAATGCAAGCTCATTGGTAAAAATGCAAACGGTTCATCTCACTGCATCCTTCTGAGGGACTGTGCTGGTAGCAATAAGTGGCTGCTCCCTACACCTGTCATCGCGGCGCGCTGCTCACTTGGCGTGAAAGGCCTGCCACACTTCAGGTGTGCAGACTGCAGCCCGCATGAAGCCGGCCCGGCGGACACGCGATCATCCACTGCCCCCTAGTGGACCAGGTGTGAATGGGCCGGTATACTGCGTTTCCGCTTTGATGTGGGTTCTAAGCAAATCAAGGTTGCATTTTATTCCAGGCATGGTTTGCGGCTTTTGCTGCTTTAATCTTTGTTGCTAGTGTCTACAGGTGTTTAATTAACAGGCTTGAATTGGAATAAAGTGTCAATCAAGGGTGACTCTCTGTGGGGCTATATTTGAATGTTAAAAAGTCACGGCACTTTCCATCACTCTTAAGGCCTCAGATGTAAGGTCTCATTGGATGCTCATTTTAAAAGCAGATTTTCATTAGGTCGGAAAAAGGCTTAAAGTCAGTGCAGCATCAAAGAGCTCATGTTGCCATCTAGCACAGCCACAGGTTGTACATGACAGGAAAACAAGTTTATTTATAAGCAGAAGCACAGACCCTGCCCTCGTTGTCACCTTCCTTATCTGCCACCTAATCATCCATCAGCAGTTGTCAAGGTTTTCCAAATTTGCATATTTCCTGATTGTCACATAGCCCTGGAATTGGGTGGGGACCTGGTCATACTCAGCATAAGGGAAGCCACATCTGCTCTGTGCTGACAAAGGCCAGGGGACCTTGGTTCACCACCACCTACTACCAAGTGTGACTGTTCTTGAGGCTCCTTTAGATTGTTGCACCTGGCCCAAGACCATGCACTGAAAGATGGTTCAGTAAGATTCATCAGTGTTAACACTGAGCACACTGGGAAACTTGTCTCTTTAGAAGTTTAATACACTGACTATTAAACCTCTTCTGAGACATTTCTTCATTGGCTGGAGTGGAACAGATTTGGAACTATTCCAGAATTCAGTGGCTCCATTGTTCTCACCTGATGGCATATCCAAGGTGCCGGAGCAGCTCCCTTTCCGTAGCCTGCACTCCTGCCATGAAGATAGATCTCCATTGGTAAAGTCTGGGCCACCTGTGCCCCAAGGCATTCCTCGTATGTGTGGACCAGAGTCTCACCTACAGCTGTAGATTGTGGTGCTGGGAGAATTGAGAAAAATAGTTCCTCAGATAATTCTCTGTGCTCTGTGGTTCAGATGAGGAAACTAGGCTCAGAACAGTGACAAAAGAAGTGAGATCTGGGCGAGATTGGTGGGGAGATAACACTGAATCCCCCCCTGGGACAGCCCTGTTCAGATAATTTGTTTATTTCAGGCTGACTATAGGGTAGGAAACTTCCAAGAGAGAAAGCTTTGGCGTGTTGACACAGAGCAGAACTCAAATTTTTCCACCCAGTGTAGGACAGAAACCGCTGCGGGTGACATGCTCTGGAGTCCTTCCTAAGCAAGCTGTAGTTTTCCCCAGAATGTCACGGGAAGTGCGGCTAGTGATTCATCAGGTTAAAGTTCAGCTTTTCTCCTGAGTCAGAAATAAACGGAAGCTGCACTCACGGTGAAGGGTGACGGCTCCCTCCCTGCTGGCCCCGAGGGCTCTAGGGCAGGGAGGAGCAGAGCTGCTTAATAGCTGATCAGAATGTTCCAGCCACCACACTGGGGTGGCTGCTGAAGAACACAATGAAACCCTTGCCCGAGGAAACTTGTTAATACAAAAATAAAAATAAGGTCATGTGTGGTGGCTCACGCCTGTAATCCTAGCACTCTGGGAAGCCGAGGCGGGCGGATTGCTCGAGGTCAGGAGTTCAAAACTAGCCTGAGCAAGAGCGAGACCCTGTCTCTATTATAAATAGCAAGAAATTAATTGGCCAACTAAATATCTAGAAAAAAATCTAGAAAAAAAAATGGTGGCGCATGCCTGTAGTCCCAGCCACTCGGGAGGCTGAGGCAGAAGGATTGCTTGAGCCCAGGAGATTGAGGTTGCTGTGAGCTAGGCTGACGCCACGGCACTCACTCTAGCCTGGGCAACAAAGTGAGACTCTGTCTCAAAAAAAAAATATAAAAATTAAAAAATAAAAATAAAACAGGCCTGGGGGTGCAACTTACCAGAGTGAAGCCCGCCAGTGGAGCTGCCTTTCTGTAAAGTCACCACTGCAGCCCACTGAAAACCCTCTGGCTGCCTGTTTCCTAGAGTTGGGGCAAATGCCCATTGAACGTCTCTATGTCGCCTGACCTGGCTCAAATCAGCCAGTCAATAGGTTTCATAGACTATGAGGCTCCCTTACCGAGTGGTCATCTGGTCTACCTCCGAGCGTCTGAGCTAGTATCTTCAGGATATCATCTCTGGTGATGTCCTCACGCCAAGGCTGAATTAAATGCTAGGGGTGGAGAGGCAGGAAGGCCGAGTGGGGTCATGATTGACAGCTAAGGATGTGCTTTCATCTGCCTGGGGAATTTTAAAAACCAACCTAGAAGAATCAAGACAAAGCACACACAAAATGATTTTTAAAGTGCACATTAAAAAATAAAATAAAATAAAGCGCAGAAAAAATAACCAGTATTTCTGCTTTCTAAGCTTATACTGCTGCCTCATCCTGCTAAGATCCCCTGCCTGCCCCCGTGGCCCCCATAGGTGTGTGAAGTGCTACGGTAGCAGACATGGACGGGGAGAGCCCCTGCTCCAAGCTGGCCGTCATTCAGCCAAGAAGCCGGCTTTCCTGAAGGCTCCTGTCGCCACCCCCTCTCCAGCTGATCTTGGGCCAAACTGCCTCCTTGGCAAAACCGAACGTGTTTTATGTAAGGGTTTCAAAGCTGCCGCTGCAGTAGCTGTAACCTGGCCTTTCATGTCTCAGTCTAGACAGATGCATGATTGAATAAAGGATTCATCCAAGCCCTGTGTCACATTGGCCATCTGGAATGTAGCCAACCCCTCATTTAGCAAATTGCTCTGTTTAAATGCAGCTGCTGTGTCTCAACGTTTATGCTACCAAGACAGATCTCATGATTCCTCTTCCTTCATTTATCTAAGCCGCTCCTCTTAATCTGCCTAGGAACTTAAAAGGCTGTTAATGCATGACAAGCACTTGACCTGCGTGATTTCCAAGCCAAGGGGGAGCATCCGTCTTGTGCCGGGTCGTCCTTTCCTCAAAAGCAAGGGCACCTTGCCTGTGCTCCCGTCTTAATGAAGGCTGCCTTTATTAAGAGTCCCATTAAGCTCCACAGCGCCCGGCCGCCCGACACTGTAAATATTCCCCTTTAGAAAGGCGGCCGGGCCCTGTGCACGTGCTGCCTGGTGGCGAGCGCTAGCCCGGGCAGGAGGGTGACCATAGCCCCCAGAGCTCTGTGCAGGGAAAGGCGTTGCTCCTTGTTTGCTGGTGCCTCTCTCCTTTAGGAAAGATGGATTACAGCCTTTGGCAGATAATGTCAACAAAGCCCCTGAGATGATTTGAATAAGAGTTGGAAGCAAAATGATTTCAGAATCACAATGAGCTCTCATGTGTTTTACCTTAGTTTTCTTTTCTTTTTCTTTTTTTTTTTTTTAAGGAGGAAATGCAAGAAAGGAGACAACCCAGGCTAAGCAATTTATTGTCAGGATGTCACTGGTCACTTTGGCCTGGTGCTGATTATTATCTGTTATTTATCAGGGCAAATCATCCTGGTGACCACTGTGTTCATAAATTGCTTAACTGGTTCGGGCTCACAATATTATTAAGTCTGAAAGCCAGAAGCCAAAACCAGTGAGTATTTATCAAATAAATATCATGTCCTCGGTCCTTAGCTAGGACCATTGGAAAAGTAACAAAACAACACCATAAATGATCTTTGCCATTAAATCCTTTCAGGAGACAAAAAGAAACAAATGCAGGAGTATTTAGCTCAGTGAGCAGTGAGGATGTGGGCTTTGGAGTTGGACCCCAGGTGTAATTCTGGGCAAGTTCACCTTCTTCCCTACTTCAGTGTCGTCATCTGCAAGATCAGGTGGACATCTATCTCTTAGAGTGGCTTCTAGGAGTGATTGAGTCAGTCTTTACGCACAGTTAGAACTCAGAGGATCCTACTAATGGTGGTTACAGGATGCAGGGTCTTGACTATATAAATGCTGGAGGAATTCCGAGGAAATAAAGAGTGTTTGGGATGAGGCAGGTGAGGCAAATCTTTATGATTCAGCTCAACCCTGATGGAAATACAAACCCTGGGTGGGGAAAGGGGATCCAATGAATGCAACAATGTGAGCAAGACACAGAGCCGGCAGGCGGGGAAGGAGGTGGGGTGGCTGCATGCGCCAAAAGAAAGGGCTCCCATTTTCGGGCGTAGGGGTGGAAATGTGGAATGAATCAGGGCCCCCAGTGACGGAAGACCTTGAAAGTCAAGTCACAGTGTCCTGACCGAATCTAATTGACAACAGGGAAACGTCGTGGTTTGTTTAGCAGGAAATTAGCAGAATGCAAGCCACGGATTGGAAAGATCTCCCTGGTGACCACGAACAGAGTGAAACACAGGCCGGGAGCCAGGGCCACTGCCAGGCGCCACCGGATGGATGGGATGGGATACACTTGATGGCACCTTCCACACGCCACGGACCGATGCCTCCATGAACACCGGGCAGGAGAGAGGAAGGAAAGGAAAGAGACACTGTGTTTCTGGAGCACCTTTTCCACGCTGACACTAGGCCACATACTCTCCCAACCGTTCTTGTTCCTCTAGCTCTGGGCATGGGCTCCCCCAATCCTGGGACACCAAGAGAGTGGCAGACTCCGGGTGCAAATGGACCTAAGGCCGGAGCTTTGACGTTACCTATGTTGAGAATGAGGCCACTTTAGAACAGTCCGGGTCCTCTGAGGGCAAGGGTCCTGTCGGAAGACGCAAGTCCCCGTTGGAGGTTCAGGGGAGAGATGTCGCTGGGAACGTCCTTGGCTCAGGGCAGACAGCAGAGCGGCAAGACTGGGGCACTGGAGGGAGGGGGTGCCAGGAGACTGACCCCCACCTCACGGGCACGAGGAGCAAGCTGAGAGCGGGGGCGAAGGGCACAGGGACGGCGGGAGGGAAGACGTGATTAGCAGCTGAACGTCCAGGGAGCTCGAGGAAGATGAAAGGCTGAGAAAACCTCCTTCGATTTATTAGAAATGGAACCAGTGGTGAGAAAAATGTCAGTGCCGGTCGGGGTGAGAAGCCAGAGTGCCGGGCTCTAATGAGGGAGTGCGCAGTGAGAAAATGACACGCCAACTAGGAGGAGAGACGCGGAGAGAGGGGAACAGTGTACGGTGATGTCTTGAAATAAAACGCGTTTCTGAATGGTACTAGAATGGCATGAAAAAGAGACAGAACCCAGTGATGCTGATGTAATTCCCATTAATAGATTGTGCGCTGGAAAAAATCTTACATAAGACACGCTCAACGCAGAACTTTCGGTGCATGTCGTGCGGAGGGTTATAAAGAAAACAAACAACAGGTCGAGACTTTGTTTGTACCCAGACTGAGGTAGGTTAGCAGGCAAATGACACTCCCTACTGTGAACTTGACTAAGACCATAGTGTGTTCCAGGGCTGAGCTACCTGAGCTCAAAAATCACATGACGTTCAGCCAGTCTAGCTTTGCTACTTAAGACTTCTGTTACCCTAGGGACAGCATGCAACCGCTTTCTGCCTCAGTCTCCCCATCTGTCGAATGCAAATAAAGTTGCTGACTCCATAGGATTATCTTGAGGGTTTGATGAAGTAACACATGCAAAGCATTTAGCTGGCACCATGCCAGTGCCTGACACTTTTTGACGTATTCTCCAATCGCTCTGATACCGGAAAATGCTACAGTAACTACCACTGACAAATTAGCAGAATTTATTTCACTCAAGAGACAGCACACTTTGCTGTTACGCACGCTGGCTATTATAGTATGCCAGTTTTCCCCCATATCAAATGACACTCCAAGTGAAGATCACTACAGGAACCGTGCTCCAAGCACGTGACCACATGCGCCGGGCAGCTCCCTGTGACCCCGGGTCCTGGCGTGTGGATGGTGCGGTCCGGCCAAGCTCGTGTCCGCTCAAAGTGACGGCAGCTCCAGTTTCTCTTGAATGTGAAAGCCCATCTGTTTGGGGAGAAACAGAGAAGCCTGAAATACTATCGACTCCCTTTTAAATGGAAAAAAATATTGGTTGTTGTTTCTACTGAGAGAGTTCAAGCTTTTAGTGTGTGGGAAATAAATGGAATATGTTGTCATTCTACTTCGGAAGGAAATTTATTTTTCTTTTCTTTTTTAAAACTGTATTGCAGGGATGTGTGAACATTCTGTTTTTGACTCTGTAGGTGAACTATTAAGGTAAATATTGAGGTTTAAATGTAATTTCCAAAGAAGTGGAATAGCACTTTTTTTTTTTAAAGCAAGGACATAATCTCTTTATGTCACTGTTGCCACGGGGTAAAGGAATGCACCAGCAAATGTTCTCAAGATAGCTCAGGATTTGGATTTGCTTTTTCTTCTCCTTTCTAATTTTCTCAGCTTGCAGTTTCACATTCCCACTCCCTGATGGATTCATTTCCCTGCTTTGTTCCCATGCTACCCTGTCGTGCTGCGATGCCACCATGGGCCTCCAAAGTCGGTGCATTCGTTCATTCATTCAAGAAATGTTCCTGGGGATATAACAGGTGCAGGGGATAGAGGAATGAAGCCAAAACTAGTCACAGGAAAAGTCGGGATAAACGTTTCAACTAAACATAAAATATTCAGAGGATCAGATATAACTTATTAGTATTGACCACTTCCGTACGGCGCTCACGGTCCGCACAATAGCGTGTGCTGTGCACTGACGACGAGTCCCTTTTGCTCTTGTGTGATGAGGAAAGCTTTAAAGCACTGAAAGCTTGCTTTCCTTTACAGGCAGCTTTACTTGTCACGTAAATCAGAATAGGTAACATAGACATATATGTTTTTATTACGTTATTTTTAAATGTTCACAATTTTATTTTGATAAATGAAAAATTAGAAAGGTCAATTCAAAATTATAGACTAAAGTCCACGCTCGGCTGTGCACGTTCATCTGTGGCTGTCGACTGTAGTCGACGCTGGTACCGAAGTGGTTAATCACCCACATTAGTCATGGCAGGCAAGCTGCTACAACAAATAAGCCCTCAAGTTCGGTAGTAGAAATTTATCTCCTGTTCACATAACAGCTCTTGCGTGCATTTGAAGGGTGGTCTCCAGGTGGCGATTTGGGGACGCGGGCTCGCCCAGGGCTCTGGAGCCTCCGCACTGGGGAAGGACGGAGTGAAGGGTCCTGCGGATGACTTTGCGGGCTGTGCCCGCCAGGGCCGTGCATCCCTCCCTCCCGTGTTCCAGAAGTCAGCCTCGTGGCCACGCTAACTGTGACGGGAGCTAGGCAGGTTGAACGAGTGCAGAAGGGGAAAGGGGTTTGGTGAACAACTCACTACCCAATCTTTGTCACATAGCATAAAAAATAAGGTGTCAAGGAAATGACACACTGTATGTCCCCCCGGGGAACTTTTGCTGATGGTGTGAAAGCCCCGTTGTCCTCAGGAAACTCTCTTCTCCCTCGGGTACCTGCTTGCATTCTCCTGTGCCACGGCCCAGCCTGCTCTCGGGCTCCGGCCCGGCCGTGCTCAGAGCCTGCTGTGCTCGCCGTCCTCTGTGTCTGGCCTTACAAACTCCGCATGGGGACCGCGTCCTTCCCTCCATCCCTGCAGTGCTCAGATCTAATCCCGCCTCTTCTAGAAAGCCTCCCCGATCACAGCACGCGGCCCCCCTCGGTAACCCGCCTTGTGTGCGCCCTCCCAGCGCCTTTCCCAGGCACGACCCGGGGTCAGGTTTGGCAGGGATGTCTCCTCTTTCCGACAGATTTCACGCTGTCAGACAGGACAGCCCCTGACGCCTCGTGGGCGCACGATACCCCATTGCTGGGGGGACGGAGGGCGAGAGAACACATCACTCGAGCCCCAAGCTCTGGTCCCTGTGGGGTGTTCCCTGCAGCTTGCCTTTGGCAAAGTTGTCACTCGGCCTCCGCCTCCGCTCACAGCCTGACACAACAGCACCCGGGCCACCGTTCCTCCCAGCGGGACTCTGATGAAGTAACGCAGGCATGTCCGGAGGGACGACAGGGCAAGGTTTGTCACGCAGCTCACCCGGGGCTGGGCTCAGGCTGCAAACCAGCGCCGGCCAGGGAGCCCAGAAGCTCCCTGTGCCACTTGGACAGGGCCAGGAGGGGACGGCGTGGCTCCCTGTGGTGCTTTTGGAAACTGGAGAAAGTTTCCTGAAATGAACAGGAAGGGGTCAGTCAGGAACAAACACCCCTGGCTTTTGGCTTTGGAGTTAGCTAAAGAATGCCTTTTTCCAAACCAAAAGCAAAGACTAGCTAAGGTCACTCTGCAGCGGCAACGGGAGTCCTGCTCACAGCAGTGCTGGCTGCCCTGGAGATCAGAGCAGCTGTGCGGCTGGGGACCCTAGCACGCCCGCCCGCCCACCCACCTCCTCGGGGCTGTGCTGCAGCTGCGGCGTGGGACTCGGGTGCCCGTGCGCAGCCGCTCGTGCTCACTGGGGCGAACACGGAAGGGCCTCCTTGGTGGCTCCCTGCACGGTCGGGCGTGGGGACGGCAGCCCCACCTGCTGTCGGGGCAGTGCTGTGATCCCAACCTCTGGAGCCAGGCCTGGAGCGTGACCGTTAGCTTCCCCACAGCTAAAACCTGGGGGCAAGTGCAAGCTGCCCCCAGAGCTAGTTGTTAATCCTGAGCACCAACACTACACATTAAATACACCAAATACCGATTCGCCCGCCATGGCCTGTTGGTGAAGAGGCCAAGTGTTCATGCGGTGGCATAGGAGCTGCACCCACAAGGATACTGTCTAAAATACACCCCAGGCATCCCCCCAAAGACCCCAACACCCTGGCAGACACCTGTAGCACAGGTCTTCCACACATTCCCTCTGTCACTTGCCCAAGTGCAGCTCCTGGGCCACCCATAAACACTTGCTGCAGAACAAGCACCCCCTCCAGTGTGGCCCAATGCTCGCTGCACTTGCAGGTACGCACCACAGTCCACGTCAGACACACTCACAGTGCCACACACCCCAGCTCGCACCTGCACAAAACAGATCGTGTGCACACGCAGTCACCCACACAGATCACTGTGCGCACACGCAGTCACCCACATGGACCACCGTGCACACAGACACAGTCGCACACAGATCCTCTGTGTGTACACAGTCCCCCGCACACATCCCCTGTGCACACGCACAGTTATCCACGCACCCCCTGGGCACACGCACAGTTATCCACACATCCCCTGGGCACACGCACAGTTATCCACGCACCCCCTGGGCACACGCACAGTTATCCACGCACCCCCTGGGCACACGCACAGTTATCCACACATCCCCTGGGCACACGCACAGTTATCCACGCACCCCCTGGGCACACGCACAGTTATCCACGCATCCCCTGGGCACACGCACAGTTATCCACGCACCCCCTGGGCACACGCACAGTTATCCACGCACCCCCTGGGCACACGCACAGTTATCCACACATCCCCTGGGCACACGCACAGTTATCCACGCATCCCCTGGGCACACGCACAGTTATCCACGCATCCCCTGGGCACACGCACAGTTATCCACGCACCCCCTGGGCACACGCACAGTTATCCACGCATCCCCTGGGCACACGCACAGTTATCCACGCACCCCCTGGGCACACGCACAGTTATCCACGCACCCCCTGGGCACACGCACAGTTATCCACGCATCCCCTGGGCACACGCACAGTTATCCACGCACCCCCTGGGCACAAGCACAGTTATCCACACACCCCCTGGGCACACGCACAGTTATCCACGCACCCCCTGGGCACACGCACAGTTATCCACGCATCCCCTGGGCACACGCACAGTTATCCACGCATCCCCTGTGCACACGCACAGTTATCCACGCATCCCCTGTGCACACGCATAGTTACCCACACACCCCCTGTGCACACGCACAGTTATCCACGCATCCCCTGGGCACACGCACAGTTATCCACGCACCCCCTGGGCAAACGCACAGTTATCCACGCATCCCCTGGGCACACGCACAGTTATCCACGCATCCCCTGTGCACACGCACAGTTATCCACGCATCCCCTGTGCACACGCATAGTTACCCACACACCCCCTGTGCACACGCACAGTTATCCACGCATCCCCTTGGCACACGCACAGTTATCCACGCATCCCCTGGGCACACGCACAGTTATCCACGCACCCCCTGTGCACACGCACAGTTATCCACGCATCCCCTGTGCACATGCACAGTTATCCACACACCCCCTGGGCACACGCACAGTTATCCACACATCCCCTGTGCACATGCACAGTTATCCACGCACCCCCTGGGCACACGCACAGTTATCCACACATCCCCTGTGCACATGCACAGTTATCCACGCACCCCCTGGGCACATGCACAGTTATCCACACACATCCCTGTGCACACACGGGCACCCACACACGTCCCCTCTGCACACACCCTGTCACCTACACACACCGTTGTTCACACACAGGTACAGACACACCCCAGACATACAGGTAGCCCCCACCCTCACACGGCCTTTCCTCGCCACCGCGGATTCGGACATGCTCCTGTACAGACACCTCTCTGTGCAGAGGTCTCCACGGAAGCCCCCCACTCCAGCACGGCTGGGCACCAACGGAAACTCACTGGACTGACGAACTCCAGGCGAGATGCAGACAAATAGACATCCTGCTGCATTCTACAATGTTGTCATTTCAGGCAATCTTCTGGAAAAATCAATAAAAGACTTTTATTGCAAACAACTGGGACGTGGTACAGTACTCTGGTAATGGGGGATGGGACGAAAAGTGCCCAGATGCGATCCCATGACGCGACCCTCCGTCGCTCTGGCTGGCCCAAGAGCAGGCAGGGGACTGGACGTCGCTTCGCCCCGACTTTGAAGACAGGGGAGCACAGCTCCAAGGCTGAAGTGTGGTTCCTGGAGAACGCTGGGTCCACTCGCCCTGGAACTGCCTCGTCATACAAGGGTCTGTCGTGACCCCTGGGAGGTGGGGTCCTCCTCGTCCTGCCCTCAGAGACAGGTGTTGCTGTGCTGCTGGGGGACACCGGGCCTCCGCGCGGCTCTGGCCTGGCCTGCCTCACCATCCAAAAGTTAGGGAAAAAAAGATGCAATGGCTACAAAAATTTCCTCAAGATTTTCTTAGAAAATAGGTGCTTCCAAAGAGGGGTATACGGTGGTGGGTGTTCAGAGGAGGAGGGTGGGGCAGACGCGGGAGATCCAAAAGAGAACCAGGAGGACACAGAAAGGGATTGGAAGGCAGGAAATAGCCCGGGCCAGCTGGTGGCCATCTGGGAGCCGCGCTGAACGGGAAAAACCGAGTTGTCGAGTTCCTAGCCGGTGGGTACAGTTTATCATGAAAGAAGCTTACTGCTTTGAGAAACAGGAGAGAAGCCAGATTCTTACCAGCTATTTAAGAAGAAAACTCCACTGATTTCCCTAAGAACTGGATGGCAGTGAGCTTGCTCCTGTCTAGGCGAGCGAGCCGGGACCTCCTTGCTTTAAGGGACGTCAGAAGGCGTCCTCGGGTGGAGCCGGGGGACTCACTCTCCGATGCCCACGCGAAAACAGTGAGTGGAGGCCTTTGGTTTTTACCTTACACACAGGGCTTTTTTTGACAGCCTCAATAAGACCGGAAGGCAGGCCAGTGACTGCAGGATAAGCTGTCAATCATGGTAATCGGTTATTTCTATGTCGGTAAATATTCAAGGTAAAGCGCACGTGTTTGTTAGTGGGCTGTCCAGGGGGGAAGGAAAGAAACCGTAAACCCGCTGTGCACGGCGTAATACGCAAAGACATTCTGCGTCCACTGGGCTGCTCCGCAGAGAACCGGGGACAGTGCGCTAGAAGCGAGGCTCATCGTGCCTTTGCCACCCGCCAAAAATAGCGTCTGTCCTCTCACCTCCGGACTCTGTGGATGGCGCCACCCTACGCCTCGGTGCCCACGCCAGCGAAGCCGTCCTAGCTGCTTATATCCCGAATCCAGAGTCAGTCAAGCGTCGCTTAACTTAACAACGGGAATGCGCGCTGGGAAATGCATCGCACGTCATTCTGCCCTTTTACGGACATCATAGGGTGTACTTACACAAACCCAGATTGTGTGCACGTTTTAATTTATATGTATTTTTATATGGAAAACCAAATGTCCCTGCACTGATACTGGATGTCGATCATTTCCCCTACTTGATCCGCGGTGCCAATGGCAACTGCCGTTTATCAGGTTTCTACATGCGCTCCACTGGGATCTGATGGGACCACCGCCGGTCACGTGGTCCGTCATCAACCAAGATGTCATTACACGCGCGCGACTGTACTTAGCCACCGGGTCCTGACAATTCTATCTCCTTAATAACTCTAACCCACGCCCTCCTCACCCTCCCCACGGCCACTGCCTCGTTCCACCTGTCAGTATCTTACAGCAAGAAACTTCTAACTGGCCTCCCCAGCCCCAATTTCAAGTCCTGGTGAGCTGTATTTTCATTGGGTGATTTTTGTAAAAGACAAAAAAGCAGCTCATCTCTTGCTCATTCAGCAAACATTAATTGGGCATTTACGCATACGAGGTTTTGTCCTAGGTGCTTGGGATATGTCTGTGAACAAAACCGAGACCTTCACCCTCGTGGGGTTCCAGTCTAGGGGGAGGAAAGTGACAATAAACTCAATGAATTATACGATATTCTTGAAGGTGATGAGTGCTGTGGAAAATAAAGCAGGGTGTGGGGATGGAGGACGCCTGGCGTGCACAGGCGTGTGTGCGCATGTGTGTACAGTGTTCACTAGGGTGGTGAGGATGGGCCTCATGGGAGGTTGGCTGCGATCAGAGGAGGGGAAGGAGGGAGTGCCGTGGGGGCTGAGGGAAGAGCCAGAGATGAGCCCCGAGACAGAACATACCCGAGGCTTCGAGCAACAGCGAGCAGGCCAGGGCGTCTGGGGCAGGGAGGTGCAGGGTGGGAGGGGACAGAGTCAGATCAGAAAGCTAAGAGGGGCCCAGTGGCATGGGGCCCCGTGGTGGGTGGTGCCATTGCAGGTGTAAGCTGTAGATGACTTGCTCTGACCGGACCATCACTCTAGGGGTGATGGTGACTCAGGCCGGGGGGGGGGGCAGCAGAGGAGATTACGAGGAGTGGGGATGTTTCTCTCCTGCTCGAAAGCCTTCAGCGATTCCCCTTAGCTTTCAGATGAACGCTAACCTCTTCAGCGTGACCCACAAAACATTTCAGGATCAGGGCCCTGCTTGTTTTTCCTGGTTCATCTCTTGTTGGTGTCTTCACACACTCAGCAGCCCATGCTCCGAAGCAGACAGGCTTCCAAAGAGCGTCCTCTTCTGTCCCGGCCCCACGAATCTGCACCGGGGCCTTCCTCTGCCTGACCCTGGTGTCCTTGTGGCCCTCCACTGGGCACCGCCCCCAAGGGAGGCCTTCCCTCCCCTCCTCTCCTCTCCTTTCCTCTCCCCTCCTCTCCTCTCCTCTCCCCTCCCCTCTCCTCTCCCCTCCCCTTCCCTCCCCTCCCTTCCCCTCCCCTTCCCTCCCCTCCTCTCCTCTCCCCTCCTCTCCCCTCCTGACCATGCGTCCTCAGTGCAGTCGTTGGGTAGCTGGGACAATAGCCCTGAACCAGAATGCTGTGTCCACAGTCTGCCTCTCTCGTTGGACTGGGAACTCCTATGGCCTAGGAACTGGAGGTTTTATTTTTGAATCCCTAGTAGACCTTGGAGGGTTGGGTGGATGAATGGATGGGTACATGGAGTGTGGATGGATAGAGGATGGATGGAGAATGGATGGAGGGTAGATGGTAGGTGGATGGATGCTGGATCTTTCATTGGATCTTTATTTCTTTGACATGCTATTCAATTAGCAGTAGTTCACACTATAACTTTAAGTTGCTTAATACTTGTCTTCCCCTGCCAACCTCTGTCAGGTACACCATTCATTCGGCGGAAAGTGATTGATTTCTGCTTGGAAAAGTATTGAGGAAAATTGTTTCAGAAAATGGGGAGTCTTTTTGCATTGCATAAGCATGTCCTAGTTTATCTGTTTTTTCTAGCCCTGTCCTTGCCCAGTCTGGGTTTTAGGGTTTCCTCTTCTTTTATTTTTTTAATTACCTGTGAAAAATATTTTTTATTTTTTTAATTAATTTATTTTTATTTTAGCATATTATGGGGGTACAAGCATTAAGGTCACATATATTCCCATGCCCCCCTCCCTCCTCGAGTAAGAGCTTCAAGTGTGTCCATCCCCCAAACATTGAACATCTTACTCGTTTGGTTGTATATACCCATCCCCTCCTCCCCCCACCCACCCTCCCGACACCCGATAAATGTTACTCCTGTATGTCCACTGAGGTGTTGATCCGTTAATACCAATTTGCTGGTGAGTACATGTGCTGCTGGTTTTTCCATTCTTGAGAAACTTCACTTAGTAGAATGGGTTCCAGCTCTATCCAGGAATATACAAGAGGTGCTGTATCCCCATTGTTTCTTAAAGCTGAGTAGTATTCCATGGTATACATATGCCACATTTTATTAATCCACTCATGAATTGATGGGCACTTGGGTTGTTTCCATAGCTTTGCGATTGTGAATTGCACTGCTATAAACATTCGAGTGCAGGTGTCTTTTGGTTTCCTCTTCTTACCTGAGAAACGCTTGAACCTGTTGACCCAAGTGCTACAGCAGAAGCAGACGTCTCAGCCACTCCTGTGGTTTCAGGGAGACACCGGGAGGCAGTTCCCTGACAGTGACTAGAAACTGACTTCTTGTCACCTGTGACATTTTGATGACAGAATCCGGAGAAGCAGACTGTCCTGCAAAGCGTCACTTCTTCACTCGGGCCTGTCCTCTGCAGGAGTACGCAGGAAGCTGTACGGAAAATGAAACAAGCAATAAAGCACACGTTCTCAGAGATTTCTGGATTTGAACGTTCCCCCACACCTGGGCCGAGCACGCTGCCACCAGAGAGAGGGTAGATGACAGGTGTGAAGGGTTCCGAGCGGGAGCGTCCCAGGCAGGCGTCTTACCCAACCTGTCACTCAGCAGAGGCGGGATCCTCTGGGCCACATCGCCGAGAAATGGACGTTCCACATCGGCCCGCCCCTTCCAGGAAGACGGGGCTCCTTTCTCACAGGTGGTCCCCTCGAAACGTGGTCGCCACGCCTGGGACTAGAAGTCACGGTGGGTTTGTACTTCTCCACCGCCATCCTGCCAGCTGGACGGCCGTGGGGCAATCCCTTCACAAACGCGAAGGAAAATGACCTCCAGTGTTGTGTTCTGTCCCCAGAGAAACTATGGTTGCCACGTGGGGGGCATGATAAAAATATTTTCAAAGATTCAAGATTTCAGGAATTTACCTCCCCAAAACCACCAAAGGATTCTCTTTGGGAAATGATGGAGAAAACTAGAAAGAGAGAGAACTGGGCTACAGGAGACACCGCAAAGCAAGTGCGGTCCCCAGGGTGACGGTGGAGGGAAGACCCGAGGTGGCCACTGGGCGCCAGGCACAGGGCAGCCAGGGCCCCTTTGTCAGAGGACGAGGCTGATGGGACAAGTACTCGAAGTGGCTGAGCGTCTTGAGAGGAGATCGGGACAGTTGGTGGCGAATACTAAGCACTCACAAAGCAAACAAAAACAGGGAGTCGATGATAATAGCCGAGTCTGGAAAAGCAAGATCACGTGATGCGACGTGAGCCTGCTATTTAGAGACACGAAATAAACACCCAGACCCTCATCTGAGACCAGGGAGCGTGGAGGCCTTTGGGAACTGAAAAGGAGAGAGGAGTCCAGCTTCTCAAACTTGTGGACCTCTTTGACTCTTCAAGCAAGTGCATACAACTACCATAAAATTCAAAACAAATTTTGTTTAAAAAGGAAAAGGTCCAGCAATCTCATTGCTGGGCATCTACCCAAAAGATCCAATGACACTCTACAAAAAAGACACCTGCACTCGAATGTTTACAGCAGCACAATTCATAATCACAGCCCAAGTGCCCATCAATCCAAGAATGGATTAATAAAATGTGGTATATGTATACCATGGAGTACTATTCAGCTCTAAGAAACAACGGTGATATAGCACATCTTATATTTTCCTGGTTAGAGCTGGAACCCATACTACTAAGTGAAGTTTCCCAAGAATGGAAAACAAGCACCAGATATATTCTCCAACAAACTGGTATTAACTGAGCAGCACCTAAGTGGACACATAGGTGCTACAGTAATAGGGTATTGGGCAGGTGGGAGGGAGCAGGGGGGCGGGTATATACATACATAATGAGTGAGATGCGCAACATCTGGGGGATGGTCATGCTGGAGACTCAGACTTGTGCGGGGAGGGGGGAATAGGCATTTATTGAAACCTTAAAATCTGTACCCCCATAATATGCCAAAATAAAAAAAAAGGAAAAGGAAAACAAAACATAATTTCCAAAATTGCTCCAGTTTTCAAGTGTTTGAAGATGACTATTACAATTTCCCTTCGCTCAGGCAAACATTTCTAGTCTTCCCAGCTGTCCTGCATATGACCTTGCTTGGAGAAGTCTCGTCACCCCGGCGTTGTCCGTGCAGCAGTGCCCTGCGTGCTCAGGGCTGGACCCCACGGGCACCACGGGGCCCACCGAGGCCTCGTCCGCTGGCATGCTACGCCCACACCCCAGCTGTGCACTCCTCACCCTTTGCTTATAAATGGATGTTTTGAACCCAAATGCATGGCTTTCATTCTTAATGACTTTAATTTCATTTATTTTTTGCACTCTTATTCTATTTGGCTAGAATAATTTCAAAGGCTGATATTGACATCGTAGATTAGCAATCTGTCTCAGCATTTGTCATCGATAAATTTAGCAGTGCTTCTCTATATCCGTCCGAGTCCTAGATGAGACTGTTGAGCAGGGCACAGTGAGCACAGCCCCGCAGCACGTCACTGCAGACCTCCCCGCAGGCCGGGCCTCACCTGGCGTTAGTCGCTGCACTCCGAGTAGAGGGGTTCCCCCGCTTGCTCAAAAGATATAATCATATCTTCAGTATACACCTTCAAGGGGAAAATAGAAAATAAAAACCTGCTGGTAATAACAGTTTCAGGAATTGTTGTCCCTCAGAAGAGTCACATCAGGACAAGTCACAGTATCTGTCAGTTGCATCTGGGCGAAAAAGAATAAATATGTCAGAGCTCTGCTCCAAAATGGCCAGTCCCTCTCCCAACACACACACACACACACACACACATACACTCTGAGACAACTGCTCAGTGCACCTGCTAGGAGCAAGAGTCCAGGTGGCAGAGGTCTTCCACAGCCATGGGCCTGGGCTTCTAGACGCCCCTGCCCTTGTGGGGTGTTGGGCTGGGCTGTCCAAGGCCACACACACAGCTCAGCACTGCTCTCAGGGGTCCCGGACAGGGACAAGGACTTGAGGCCCCAGTTGCATTGACAACCTCCTCCATCCTACTTCCTCAAGGATTCATGCTGGTGCTTGGATAAGCGTTAGATCATTTTTTGACGAGATGAAAGGTGAAGTTCAAGGTGAACCATTGGCTGGTGGCACAAATTCCCCGAGCCAGCACTATGGAGAACTGTTGTCTGGATCTAACCAAACCGCTATCACAGTAGATGAAAAAACTAATAGAAGAAAGACCTTTTATATCTCTCCCATAAATGCCCTCAAAAGAGGAGAACAGCTTGTAGCATACGTTTTCCAGGAAATCTATCTGCCTCAATGCTTACTGGAGGTCAAAAAAAAAAAAATTATGAGTCTTGTCTAAGTTAAGGGACTATTGGTGGATAATACAGAAACTATTATCACAATGAAAAACAAATGACAATCAAGTCCTCATTTTATTGACTTTGTCCCCATCAATTAACTCACACACAGGGGACTGAATCCACATTTCCATGCAGTAATTCCAAGGAGTTTTACAGGTTTTTCCTAAAGTTTTATCTCTCAAAATATGAATACACATTTCAGATCAATTACCTTTGATTTCTGATCATCACCACCCCCTTAATCTCACTAAGTCTGTAATCATGGCTGGGTTTTCTCTTCTGTCCTATCTGCTGTCTTGGAAATCTCTTCCCAGAAGTTAAATGTATGCAGAGAAAGACAAGGTAGATGGTGAATGGGACTGTGAAGGACGGGTTAGTGGAAGGGGCCAGAAAAATTTTTATTTGAGGGGAATTCAAACGGGAGAAGATTAATTGACCGAAAACAATGAGCTGAAGGATTCTTAAAGTACCACAAAGGAAGGAGCAGGCTGGGAAGACGTACTTGTAGTACGTCTTGTACGTACTTGTAGTATTTTCTGCATTCTTGGGGAACAGACGCATCAATAACAATACCAGACTTTTTAAACCGCTTCTCGAAGAGTGCTTTTCAAAAAGAGATGTTCCATTTAATGGGTGAGATCAGATGCATTGAAATTTGTTGCAAAAGCAACAAATATACGCAATAAATATACGCAATAGTAAATAGTAAATATACGAAATAAAATAAATCTCCAAAGGAAAATTCCACAGGAAGAACAGAGGTTGTCCAGCCGTTGGCATTAGTTTCTGAGGCTGAAACAAGGCAAGGAGTGGACCCTGGGAGTTCTGAAGTTTGGAGTGAGAGCTACTCAATCCACTGACTTTTTGGATACTTTGTCAGGGTGGGTAGAAGCTTCAGGGGCTTGTGTGGAAAGTTCTAGAAAACTCGGCAGTAAGGAACTTCATCCAGCAAAGGGTCCGAGGGATGTGAGGAACTTGGTGGGACATTTTCCTGGAGGGAAAGCGAGTCTTCACACTGCCTCTCCCTCACTCCCCAAGGAGGCACGGAGGTCTAGCGGGGGTTGCGGCCAGACCGGGAGCGAGCGCTGAGTGGTTGTCAGTTTAGGAACCATGTGTTTCTTCTATCACTCTGATAGGACCTCTGTTTAAGAAGAGTCTCAAGAAATAACCTTGGAGCAGACGGAAACATGCAAACTTAATGCTTAAAAAATATCAAAAGTAATGAACAATTTACACAAAAAATATACCACCATGCTGGCAATTAAAAAGTGGAGAGAAAGAGAACTTTATAATGATATACCTAATAAAATGGAAAAACAGTTACTGGGGGGGGGAAATCCAATATTGGGACTGCTTTGGAGAAGCCAATGCACCTTCGCAAGTGCTGGCAGTATGTATAAAAGCATCTTGCCTGTAGACACCATGACACCTCGTTCATTTCCAGGTTACATCAACTCAAATATTTTCATTCATCTCAAAGGATCCCTTACAGTTCTAGAACAGTCTCTCACTTCTGTGTTGTGTTAAGCCATGAGAACATCGATTGCAGACTATTGAGTACAGTTAGTCTGTCCATTAGGAATGCTTTATGCTGCAACCCAGGATGCCTGGGTTTGAATTCCGAGCCTGCTACTTGCTAACTTTGGCAAGTTACTGATCCTTCTGTGCCTCGATTTCCTCGTCCTTAAAAAGAGAATGATAATAGGATTGTGTTGAGGGTAAATGGGTTAATATGTATAAAGTGCTTGGAACAGCACTTGACAAGAACTTAGTAAATGTTTGCTATTGTTAAGTAACAGAAAAAAGTGACTGACAGAAAATAAAAGGGTTTATCTTTCTTTAATAAAAATGTCAGGATAAGGGTGGTTGCTGGCATTGCTTTAGTTTATTAATGGTGTTGTCAAAGAGCCTTGAGCCTCCATTCTGTCATTTCACCATCCTTGGCACATTGGCTTTTTCTCCTTCAGCCCATGCCCTCATGATCTCATAATGGCTGCTGTAGCTCCAGACATCTCAACTATGTTTGAAATCAGGAATAAGAGGGCCATCTAGCAGAGAGGAAAAACAGACAGACAGATATAGACACACACACACACATATGCACGCATACATATATATATGTGTGTGTGTATATATAGAGAGAAAGAGAACATCTCACGCTAATTTCACATTTTATTAGAAAGCACTTTTCCCAGAGTACCTCTGTTGATTTCACTTTATTTCGTTAGTCAGAACCGGGTCACATGAGGCCCCTGAAACGAACGGATCACTGCCTTGGTTTTGTTGGCAGGGAAGGAGGCAGAGCATGCCTGCTGGGCAGACAACCACGGTGTTCACATTTATTCATTCCTTCTTGCACCAGCTGTTTTGTTCCCGGCTCAGTGTGGGAAGGACAGCCTACCTCAAGCACTCGTTTGAATCAATCGATTATCCAAGAGCTTTTGATAGCATATGAGGTCAGCGATGCCACCATCTGCCTTCATGCACGACGGCTATGAGCAAGGTCTGCATCTCTGTGGGACTGACTTCGAGAGCCTAATGTCTTTTTCTAAAAGCCTGCTCAAGCCCCAGCTGGAACCCACGAGGGTCACCCTTGGAGCCCTCACCTGGTCAGTATTTGTTGAGTTCTTCTCCCTACCCGGCCTCGGGGGGGGGGGGGGGGGGGCTTTAAATAAAGCGCCTTTGCCTTCAGGGCGTACACATCTCCTGAGAAAGTGAGAACAGCACACATCACTCGTGCAACTACACGCCTGACTTTCCCGGAGTCCAGAAAAGGGAGCTCAATGGTCTGGCACATTCTGAGAGGCCGCGTGGATGGCTTAGCAAGGCCTCTGAGAATGGGGGAATTTACACCAGCGAAGGAGGCTGGGCTGGAGGGGACTCCTGACCTGAAAGAGAGCCCAAGAAAAGGCTCCTGGTTGGGATGAGCAGGATGGGGGAGGGACAGTCGTTCTTATCTTTTGAGATTTCTGTTTTTCTCCCTAGCACTTGGAAGAAGATGCCCAAAGTCGAGAACATGCCACACAACACCATGCATAACACCATGAGCTCTCCAAACACAAACTCTATCTGCCGGAAAGTGCCTGGAGACTGGGCTACTCGTGCAAAAAAAAAAGCAAATTAGAATTGCCAGCCTGTCCTTTCTCTCTCTTTCCAGGTATATCCCCAAAGCAATCAAGTATATAAAAATAATACACATTCTTTAATAAGCCACCACTGGTCTGGAGACAACTTCATAAACCTAGCTAAAAACAAATAAAAGTTAGTGTTGCATGACCTACACAGAATGGCCCAAGGAATGATCAATATCGGGTTTGTCGAAGCTAGCAAGACTTCCTGGCGTGATGGGTTTGGGGGTTCCTTGCCCCGGGTGTCCAGATAGCTGGTGGGGTTTCTTTCCTCTTCCAGGAGCAGGAAGGACTGGAATGGCCGGGGTGCCCCAGGAATAATAGTGTGATTACGCACACGCGATTGACTCCCGGAGACCCTACGGGTGTGAGAAGCTACATTGGCATTTCTCAAGCGTATCAAAAACAAGACACTGAGAGAGCCCAGAAACCAAATGCAGAGTGGACATGCTGAACCAAGGAGCAGGAGACAGAGTGGGGACCTTAGGGTGGACAGGATGAGAGGGGCCGGCGGGGGGGGGGTCGGCTCATGCCAACACCTCTCGCCTCTTGCTAAGCACAGCAGGCTTCAGCCAGGTAAGAAGATTCCTCACTGTGAAGCCTCATGCAAGACAGGAGTGGTAGGGGATATGGAATGAAAGGAAAAACATTAGGAAAACTACCAAAAGTATTTGAAAAGTGAAAAGGAAAATTAAATGGGAGGAAAAACAATGGGCCAAGAAAATAACATTTGTCTAAAAGATGAAAACCAACAAAGTTTCAAACGCAAAGAGAGGAAAGCAAACACTCATCCTGCAGTGGAATGGAAACGTGAATTAAGAACGCCAGATACCAAAAGAAAACAATACTCTCACTCAACAAGCAGCAACGACACGATGCGATTCTTGAGAATGGTTGAAGTAAGGTCTTTTTTCCTTTAACTTTATTGAGGTACAATTTACTTGTCATAAAATTCACCCATTTGAGTGTACAGTGTATTGATCGTTAGGAGGTTTAATGAGCTGTGCAAATCTCCCCCTAATCCAATCTCAGAGCATTTCCATCCCTCCCGCCCCTGCGCAGCCCAGCTCCGGGCAACCACTAATCTACTTTGCATCCCCGTAGATGGGCCTTTCGTGGGCCACGTCATGTGAATGGCATCAGATGCCGTGTGGCCTTTTGGGCCTGGCTTCTTCCCCTTAGCTGAGGGAGGCTTGCTTTGTGTTGGGTGTGGGTGCTTTGACCCCTGAACCCCCAGCCCCAGACTCCTCTCCCCCCTGCCCTGCCTTGCCCCCGTCGTCCCTCTGTGCCTCAGACGGGGACACTGAGCCAGTGCCGCCCAAGGGGTGACCTCACGGGGAGGCAGGGTCTGCGTAGTGGGAAGAAAACCAAGCCGGGCGTTGGCCCGGGCAGTGCAGAAATGGGCCTCAGAGAGAGGGACAGGACAGGGGGAGAGGCCACAGGTCCGCTGTGCCGTTCTGCCCCAAGCCCGCGGGCGTGTTCGTGACCTTGCTCCCCGAGAGCACTGCCACGTGAGCCGCCTTGGAGGAGCCTCGTCCAATGGAGAAGAGACGCAGGACAGCTCCAGGGGCCTTGAGGGCTACACCCAAAGGTTATCTTCTTTGCAGCCGGCTCGGAGCCTCGCTTCATGCCTGCAATGACTAGGTGACGAGAACCATCCTTTGCAGCTAACACGTTGCTCTTCCAACACTACCGTGGCTTTATCCGACTTACATGCTCATATCCTTACTAAGGGCTCCCTCTGGGGAAGAAGTTGGCCCCAGGAGAGAGGAGCCCCCCCAGACCCCTCCGAGTGAGGTCCTTTGCATCTGGGACCAGCCCCAGCCCTCCGTCGGGTCCTGCCCCCAATGCCCGGGCTCCCCAATCCCTGCTCATCTGTTTCAGAATCCAGCTCTCCATTTTCAAAGCTAGAGGGGAGAAGAGATTTCATTCCTCCCAGTATGATACTCAGCAGACCTTCCAATTTAAAAATGATTTCTAGGGAAGGATAAATTGTTTTTTCCCCGTAAAGTCCCTGCAGCTATGCAGGCAACATTCAGATTTTCTCAGAAAAGTCTAAAATTGGCAGTGGAAACTGCAGCACGGTCTGTCAGACAGAATGCCCGGGACGTGTCTGTTCTGGTGTCAGCCTGGAGCGAGTGCAGTGGGGACCGACCGCCACCCACTCCACGCTCCGCCGAGCCCCCCGCGAGTGTCTGCCAGGCAGATGTGCGCTTCTGGAAAGGTTCCTGTCTCCCCAACACGGGGCTCCTTTCTCCCCCGTGAACGGTGTTTCCAAGGAATGCTTTGGGCCTTGTCACAAGCTCCTGTGACCCGGCAGGTGATCTGATCAATCGGCACTTTCTTGCTTTTTTATTTCCAGCTGAACCCCTGTGATCTACGCGGGCATCGTTTCTAGCCGCAGCCACGAGCCCGCCGCTCTAGTGACAGGTACCCGCTGGCAGGCTCGCCGCGTCTGCGACGCTCTTTCCCAGCGTCGGATCCTGGGACGTCTCCCACCTCTGTCATTTCTGCGTCGTGACAGGCTTCCCACACTCTGCTGGTAACTCCTGGTGCAGCTCAAAACTGTGGCATCCTCCTCTGCCTGGCGTGCCTTCAGTTTCGTAAGCCTCACGCCACCGCGTGCGTGGCTGCGGGGAGGCGGGGACAGGGGCGTGGGCACCGCCGGCTCCACGCACTGAGAGCTGCAGGGATGCGTGGTGCGTTGACATAAGAGCAAAATCCACTTCAGGTCATGCCAGGCTGAATCCCTGGAGCACCTCGAATGTGCTACAGTAATAGCGACACAGGGCAGTCGATACGGGTCGGTTGCATAAAGTGGGGTTTGGACATTTAAAAGGCTTTTTAAGAAAGGCCTGCTGGATGGGGCAGCGCTCGGTGAAAAGCCAGAACCTCAGGACACCCGGAGCTGGAACAGCTACACTTAGACCCAGGGGATTCTGAGAAAGGCCAAGGGCGAACCCAGCTCCCAAACTACCCCTCTGTCTCCAGCCCCCCGTGAATGCTAAGTCTGGCCGGGGACCCGGCAAGCTGATCTCGGGTCGTTGGAGCGGGGAGCGTGGCGGGGTGAGACTGTGCTAGTCACGTGGGCGTCACTTTGCCCAGACCAGACTGAGCAGGTACGTTCCAGCACCCGGGAGACTTCGAGCGGTCAGGCTGGTTCAAACTCGAAACGAGAATCCAACCCCTTTGTAGCAGACCATTCCCCGGATACAGCTCAGGGTCCGACCAGATGCAGCGTCTGGCTGGCCTGCAGCCCCTGCGTGGACACTCCCTCAAGGCCAGACGCTGCAGTAAGTGCCCTACGCGGATTATCTCGTTTCATCTCCATAGCAACCTTAGGGCTTACATCCCGATATTCCGCCCATCTTACAGCTGAGTAAACTAAGGCCCAGAATAATTAGGGTATTTCTCAGGGCTTTTTTTTTTTTTTTCTGTCATTGCATTGAAAGAAATCCACCTCAAATTGACTCAAGTAAAAAGGAGAATTTTTGGATCACTGCTATCACGTTTCCCCGAAAATAAGACAGGGTCTTATATTTATTTTTCCTCAAGAGGACACCCTAGGGCTTATTTTCAGGGGATGTGTTATTTTCCCCCAAAGCCTCAGTTTGCAGCTCTCACAGGATGGCCGGGACCTAATAGGGGAAGCAGCCAACCTTGTTGGTGGGGCTACCACACCTTTCCAGTCACCTCTGGGATAGTAGCTGTCACGATGGGGCGGATGAGAAGGGCTGCTTTACCGCTCCACGACGAAATGCATGTGTTGTGCAGGTGCGCTGCGTAGCCACGCCCATCACTAGGTCTTGTTATCAGGGTGGGGCTTCTATTGCGCACATCCTTAGAAATCCTGCCAGGGCTTATTTTATGGGTAGGTCTTATTTTTGGGGAAATACGGTATAACCCAGGAAGGACAGGATGGCTGCTCCATGTGGGGACATCCTGGGAGCAGGACTCCAATGCCGCTCTGTCTCTGTCTCTCTGTCACCCAACCCCCCCTGCACTCCTTCTCTCAGGTGGCCACGAGGGACGTCCCCCCAGCAGGGACGGGCTGGTGCTCTTGGTCCTCACCACCCCAGAGAGCGTCTCACTGGACCAGTTTGGCTCAGGGACAATGACGATTCCACTGACCAGGGAAGAGCAGGGCAGGAAAATCCAGCGGTGCCCATTCCAGCCCTGCGATCAGAGTATGGAAGGGTGGAGCCCACTTTCCAGAAGCGGGGACAAGGAGGAGAGGTTCACTAATGACAAAGAAAGTGAAGAGTGAGTGCTGCGCTGAGTGACAGGCTCAGAAGTAGAAGGCAGAACACCTGGACCAGTGGTCTGTCTCCAAAGCCTGGGTCCCTTTAACCCTGGGACCCCCGGCGAGGGCATCACGTGGGCCTGTGCTGGGAGCTCAGAGCCCCGGGCCCCCAGAGCCACCGACTCCGAGTGTGCACTGGGACAGAGCTGCAGGTGACACGTGTGCACACGTGTAATCACAACAGTGTCCTGCAGTATTTCCTGACAACGCGCCCCTTGAAGACCGTTATCGTAATTTTCACGTTTTGTGTTAACCTTAATCCTTATTTTGGGAAGCTCTGGAGAGTGTGCCAGCAAGCCCCGTGCAGACATTCAGCATCACCATCGCCTTATTTAACCCTGACAGCGATGCCTGAGGCGTGCTTGGCACTTAGGAATGCTCAATGACGTTCACGTTTGTCGGCGGTTCTCGGCCTTGGGTGCCCACTGGAATCACCTGGGGGACTTTAGAAAATCTGGTGACCTGGGTTTTACCCCCCCAGAGATTCTGACTTCACTGGTCCGGGATGAGGTCTGGACAGGAGACTTTTATAAAAGCTTCCACAGAGATTAGAACCACTGTCCAAGGGGGTGACGCTCAGGCGGCTGTAGTGTTTAGATGCTTCCCCGTGACTTTAATTCGCAGCCAAGGTCAAGAACGGCTCAGGTGTGTGCGTGACATCAGGGGATCTTGACAGCATCAGGTGAGACGTGAATCGTGCACATCCCCGTTTCGCAGGCAAGGAAACCTCAGCCGAGACACGTTTGCCCACCAGGTCACTTCCCTGGGAGAGGTGGAATTGGGACCCAGTTTGACCCCCAAAAGCCGGGATACCACCTGCCATCCCCTGGACTTATTCAGGCCCTGAGACTTGTTCTGGGACAGCCGATTTCAAAGGGAAATTCTAAACCTGGAGCAGAATAAATGTCTGACCTCAGAGAAAAGAAATGTGATCACTTTCCCTCGGGCATTGAGAAAGGTATAAAAGCTGCCTGAGCTGCGGCCTTCGGTCTCCTTTGTGCTCTTGCTCAGGCTCCCTGCGACCCTGAGCAGAGCAGCGGCAGGAGACGGGAACCGTGAAGAGTCCAGACACGGACACTCCTGCGAGCGGCCCAGCCGGGCCCACCTGCTGGGGAGGGAGAGGGGGCAGGGAGGGTCTCAGTTGTGTATCTGCCATGAGAGGATGGGCATGACCTGGGTCATTCTCGCTGGACATCTCCAGATAGTTCATCTGCCAGGATCATCTTGGCTTTTTTCCTAAATTGCCTTTTAACTACCTTCTCCCTCCTCCTCCTCCCAGCTCCACCTCCCCCACCCTCACCCCACCCCACCCCTGGACTCCAAGGCCCTCGTTTGAACTCTCCGAGCCGTGCATTGGTAGTGCACAAAATAGTTAACACCATTTTAAGCGACTCAGCAGTCAGCCACCCACACAATGACGCCAGCCTAGCTGTGCCCGAGCCTTTCTGAGCCTTTGGGAAAGCTGAAATCCTAGTTTCCCCCTTCTTTGTATCCTTTACAATCTAGTTCCGTTTGCCACTGAACATTCTGGAGGATCAGTAATGACGGGTGCCCAGGTCTCAGCCTCCCGTGGAATCTCACCTCGCTTCTCCCTTGCTAGGAGTCTGCCCTGCGCCCCACCCCAGTCCCTGGGTCACAGCCCAGATGCTCACAAATTCCTTTTAGGAAAGCTGCCTTTATCAATTTCTGATTCACTGACATTTAAGTCATCAAACTGTTAGAAAGAGATGTGTCATGGTTAAGAAGTTTCTTGGGAACTTTCATTAGACTTTCTTGGAACTAGGAAATTTGGTTCTCCAGAACAATAATGGATACGAATCCTAAGAAACAGAAATTCTGCCTTCAGAGGCCGAAGCAGCTCAAAATTCAGTGTTTGGGCAGATCAGGAGCAACGACTCCAGAACAAGGGAGCCTGAGCTGGAGGATTGCTTGAGGCCAGGAGTTCAAGACCAGCCTGGGCAACCTAGTGAGACCCTATCTCTAAAAAAATTAATTAAATAAAAACTTAGCTGGGCACACTGGCATGCATCTGTAGTCCCAGCTACTCGGGAGGCCGAGGCAGGAGGATCGCTTGAGCCCAGAAGTTCATGCTATGAATAGCCACTGCACTCCAGCCTGGGCAATTTCTTTATTTTTCTCTAAAAGTTAAGAAAAAGAAAAAGTAAAAAGGAAGACTGAGTTCTAGCCCTGGCTCAGCCACTAACAGAGCTGTGATGTTAGACCTCAGTTTCCCCTCCAGTTCAATAAGAACGTTGGATGCAAGTTCTGAGGACCCTCTGGCTCAGAAGCATGGAGCCCCCGTTCCGCGGCGCGTGTCCTGCCCATCCCTCCTCCCTCCTCACACCACTAAAAGCGTCTGCAGCTCTGAACTACTACGATTTCATCAAACACGTATCTCTTGAGAGCTAGAAAGCCAGATTATAGGAAGGATTCGCTCCCAGATGGACTTTATTCCAGGGACTTTTATTGGGCCTTTATGGTGTGCCAGACATGAGGACAGTGAGCTCAGGGAGCCTTTGGAAAGAAACTCCTGGAAGGAGTTACCTAGACTTGCCCCGTGCAAGGCCTCTCCTCTCATCCTCTCTAGAACTCCTCCAACCCGGCCTTTGTCCCCACAAGGCCACCAAAGCCACTCTGTAAGAGTCTCCAGTGCCCCTCATGTTGCTCAATCCACTGGCCAGTCTTCATCTCATCTGCTCACGGCATCTGAAGCCACTGATCCCCCCGGCTTCCTTCGCGTCCTCCTCTCGCTTGGCTGCAAAGCCCCAACCTCTCTTGCTTTTCCCTCCATCCCCTGGCTGCTTCCTCTCCGCCACCCTTGCTCATCCCCCCACATCTCCACGACTTGATGTTGGAGCCCCCAGAGTTCAGTCCTTGGTCGTCTCCTCCCCCACGTCTCCCATAACGATCCGCGCCAGTGCCCGTCAATGCCCAGGTTTGTGTCGCCGGCCCAGCCCCTCCCTGAACTGCAGTCTGGTATTGCAACTGCTAGCGGACAACTCCACGAGGACAGATCATGGACATCAAGATGAAGTTCAAACCCGAATCCAGATCTTCTCGTCACACCCTACTCCCTTCCCCATCTCACTTGGTGCTAAGTCCACCCTTCCCGATGCTCAGGCCAAAAACCTAGTCGTCACCCTGGGCTCCTCGTGCTCACCACCCACAGCCAGCCCGTTGGCTCCGTGTTGATGATGCGCCCAGGGTCTGGCCTCTTTCACCAGCCCCACGCTACCAGCTAGTAAGAATCACCATCTTCTGGCTGTTGTCTGCAGCCAGAGCCTCCTCGCTGCTCCCCCTGCTTCCAGACAGCCCGGACCACCAGAAGCCAGATCCGTGCGGGGCCTCCAGTGGCAGAATCTTCCTTTTACTCAGAGTAAAAGCCCAAGTCTTCCAGGGCCTGTGTGTGACCCAACCCTCCCCTCCCTGGCCTTGTCTCCTCCTTCTGTCCCTGGCTCACCATGTTCCAGTCTCACCAATTCCCCCGAGCATAGTTAGGCTTTGCCACAGCTCCACCCCTCTGCCGGGAAGGTTCTGCCTGCCCAAGTCCACGCGGCTCAGTCCTTCGCCTTTCCCAAGTCTTTGCTCCAAGGTCACTTCTCAGCACGGCTGACCCCGCCTACTTTATTACATTTTGGAGCTGCCCAGCCCCTGCCACTGGCGTTCCCAATCCTCCTTACCTTGTTCTACCCTTGTTTAAATCCAGGCATCTAATCACCTTCTTACACGCTATGTCACTTACCTACTATGTCTGTTGTCTACGGTCTGTCTTCCCTCAAAGGCAGGGACTCTTGTCTGTTTTGTTCCCTGATCCATCTCGAGAGCTTAGAATACACGTGGCACATAATAGGTGCTCAGTAAATACCAGCCCAATGGTACCAGCTGCGCCCTCCTCTCCCCCAGAGCAGTGGCTGGGAGGAGCACACTCCAGGAGGCCCGGAGGTTTCCCCGTGCCCTCTCCTCTCAGGCCTCCCCATGCCCCAGCTCACGGCCCCCCTGGCCGTGTGGCCACTGTGTGCCTTGGTGCCCGACTCCCAAGTGGGCGCCAGAGAGAGTCATGATGTGTCAGCAATCGGGGAGGTGGTTCACCCCCTTCCTGCAGCTCCCTTTGCATAGCTCTGGTCTCCACTCCGGTGGGAGCCCTTCCGCAGCAGGGGTGGGGGGCTCCTCCTCACACCCCTGGACTGCAAAACGTGTCCTAAGGTCAGCCGCCTAGTCCCAGACAGGCTCGCCTCAGGCACAAGGGGGAACGCTGCTACGGAGGAAACCAGCAGCTGCAGCGGGAGCTCTGCAGGGAGAAGTGCCCCTGTTCGTTTAGCACAGGAAAGCCTGGCTCCATTTTGGTTATTATATGCAGGGGCGTATCTCGGTCAAGGCTATAGAGAAACCAGGGCCGGGCCCCGCCCGAGTGTCCTCCCACCTGGGAACCTGAGCAGGGGTCCATTTTGTGACAACAGGTCCGTGGGCTCCAGTCACACTGAAGACATTGGTGGAGGCAAGGGGGTGAGATTCAGGGAAGGATGGGCAAGAGAGGCCATGAGGTCCACCCTGACTCAGGAAGGGAGGGGCTGAGCTTTGGGGCGGCTCACTCACCTCTCTGCCAGCCCCACGGGAAGCTCAGAGCCCAGGGCTGTGGAGGTGGCGTCTGGTCAGCCCTGATGCCGGACACCACAGGGGCGGTCAGAATCGACCCTCCACTGGTACCCGGGTCCCTGCAGACTCACCTGCCAGTGAGCGTGCTGGGGTCTGAACCTGCCTCCACTCTGCTCTGGGTTTCCATGGTGACTACTTAAACTTTTCATCATCCTTCCTTTAGACCTTGGAGGAGAGCTATGCTCTCCGGTTTCCACGACAACCATTTAAACATGTATCTCTGTCTGGCTCTGTTGGAAACGAGCTGCTAGAGATCATGCAAATGAACTGGCTGCTCTCCCTTTCCTCCGAAAAAAATAAAATAAAAATAAAGCGACACACCTGCTTGGAAGTTTCAGATCTCTGCTCATAACGACAAGGGTGATCGTGTCAACCTGCTGTTTGCTGCATTGCTTTGACACTTTAAGTGCTCACCCGGAGTCTCGGCTCACGCTGCTGTCTTAAGCGATTACACTCACCACTTATCCTCCTCCCCTCCGCCTGGCACATGAAGGCTGCAAGTTCAAGGCTGTTTACCCCCCTACTGCATGTTAAAGGGGGGAGGGAAGGACACGGCCAGAGTGACCAGCCAGCCGCCCTACTCCACCAGCCCTTCGCCACTGGGGAAAGAGGCCATGAAGAGCAGAGCCGTCACCTCCAATCACTGTCAATGCACTGGCCAGTGGCGGCCCGGGATCAGATTGCAGCCCCAAAGAGCGTGGAAATCACACACTCCAGTCATTCTGAAACGACCCCACATTCTCCACTGGAACTGATGGAATGGAGAGCAGCCCCTCGTGACTTCAGGGCTCTGGGCCAGTAAAAAGGAAAGTGCTCAGGAGCAGTGGGAAGATACGAGCACCCTTCCCCCTCCCGGACACTCCCCTGGGCTCCACCGCAGCAACGTGCTCCCAAACCAGACGTCTCGGGAGGCAGTGGTGGGCTAAGGCAGCCTCGGACAAGCAGAGTTTTTAAAAACCTGTTTTGGGGCCGGGCAAGGTGGCTCACACCTGTAATCCTAGCTCTCTGGGAGGCTGAGGCGGGCGGATTGCTCGAGGTCAGGAGTTCGAAACCAGTCTGAGCAAGAGCGAGACCCCGTCTCTACTATAAATAGAAAGAAATTAATTGGCCAACTAATATATATAGAAAAAATTAGCCGGGCATGGTGGCGCATGCCTGTAGTCCCAGCTACTCGGGAGGCTGAGGCAGGAGGATTGCTTGAGCCCAGGAGTTTGAGGTTGCTGTGAGCTAGGCTGATGCCACGGCACTCACTCTAGCCTGGGCAACAAAGTAAGACTCTGTCTCAAAAAAAAAAAAACCTGTTTTGAATCTGAGTAACCAACATTTATAATTCTGAAAGTTTCCAGTGAAAATACAGACTTCCTGCCAGACATGGTGGCTCATGGCTATAATCCTAGCACTTTGGGAGGCCAAGACAGGAGGATTGCTTGAGACCAGGAGTTCGAGGCCAGCCTGGGCAATATAGCAAGACTCCATCTCAAAAAAAAAAAAAAATAGAGACTTCCTACTTCTCTTGAAACATCAGCAGCTCTAGGTTGTTGGAGTTCTACTTGACAAGGGTCTGCCAGAGGGAGCAGCACCCGCCCCCCCCCACACCCACCCGCTCCCTGCCCCAGGAAGCGCGGACTCCCTCTGGGCGAACTTTGCTAAATGGCGAACTCTTTTCCCTGACTCCTGGAACATACCATATTTCCCCCAAAATAAGACAGGGTTTTATATTTATTTTTCCTCAAGAAGACACCCTAGGGCTTATTTTCAGGGGATGTGTTTTTTTTTTTTTTAAATACGGTACAACAATCTACATTTATTCAAATATAGTAAAGTCGTCTTCTTCTGGAACATCATCGTCACTCTCCAAACCCTGAATTCCATCCTGAATTTCTTGCGACTCTATTTCCTTTAGAACCATCGGCCCCAATCTCTCATGTCGAGCAACAGAGCTCTCATGAGGCAGATGAGAAGGGCCGCTCGTCTTCTTTCCCGCTCTGCGACGACATGCACGGGTTGTGCAGGTGTGCTGCGTAGCCACGCCCACCACTAGGGCTTGTTTTCCGGGTGGGGCTTCTATTGCGCAGATGCTTAGAAATCCTGCTAGGGCTTATTTGATGGGTAGGTCTTATTTTCGGGGAAACACGTTTGGGCTTGTAACCTGTGGTAACGGGGACAGCACTCCAACAAAACCAATTCTGCCTCAACTGATCGCTGAAGTCACACGTGTGGGAAGAGAGTTCTTACTTGTGGGCGAGAGGAGGGAGAAGCTGAGGATCGTTCTTCTGCCTCCTCTGCCACCTTGGGCAAGGCGGGGGTCGTGGTCAGGGAGAGCCAGAGGGTGGGGACGGGAGAGGCCTGGCGAGTGTGCTGAGGGTTTCCTTCACCATCTGCTGGTGGCATCACTGTCTGATATCCACAGGGAGACCTGTGATGGCTTCTGCAGGATGCCGCTAGTTTGAGTCTGTCATTCAGTGGGCTCATAAGCCAATAAAGTCATTTGACCGAAAGCATCTGCCAGAGGAATCGTGGGACAGAATGGGCTGGGTGGTTGGTGGAACTGACAGGTCAACTCAGTGGGCCCAGTTTAGGTGTCAGACAGCCCGGGGTTTGACGCTGAAATCAGCGTCACTGTCTCCTTGATGACAAGTTCCAGCACCTCTCTAGGCTGGCTTTCTGGACCTATAAGACGGAGGTAAACTATGCTATGCTTGCCTCCTAGAGTTCCTGGGAGGCTCAGGCAAGACTGCTTTGGGAGAGGCCCTGGCGCTTAGCAGAAATTTAATAAAAGTCAGTTTTCTCCAAATGCAATGACCCTCTTTCATGTCACCTCTCTTCCCCAGGTGACTCTTCTTGTCTCTTTCTAGAGAAGGAGGAGAAAATCTTGCTTTTCTTACCCACATCGTTTTCATTCTTGGGACCATCTGTGGTTTAACAGCTGGGGGGTGGAAGAAGGAAACACTGGTCATCGCTGAAAATGAACCTGGGACCTTCGTGAATCAGCAGCCTGTCGGGAAATTGACTGATCATATTAAGAAACTGTGTTTTGCTTTTCTGTGAATATTTGTAGGGCACTTTGTGGGAACAGCAAACATCAAGCATAGGATGAAAGAGATCAGGAGTGTTAGAAACGGTGTCAAGATGAGAAAAGACCGTACATTCCTTGGTTTGCCCCAAAGGCGAGCAGAGTGTGATCAAACAGTTTTTTGTGTTTTTTTTTTTTTTTTTTTTTCTGTACTTGTGAAGGAGTCAAGGCATTTTCATTCTGTAGGGAAAAGCACTTGCTGCCGACAGGTGGAATGGATCGAATAATCAGAGTCTGGAATGCTCACCCACCCAGGTAAATTGTCTTTCTCCAGCGAAGAGTGGCCTTGATGTAGTGAGACACACGAAAGCAGGATGGGGGGCGCTAATTCCCTGTGAGAATAATTTAAGAACCGCTGTCCAGGGTTAATCTCCCATACACACAGCCAGGGAAACTTCTGTTTGTAGCCCTGGAAGATTCGTTCTTTGGAGTTAATTACAACTCATCTAAATTCTAAATGCAAGGCCAGGTGCGGTGGCTCACGCCTGTAATCCTGGCACTCTGGCAGGCAGATTGCCCGAGATCAGGAGTTCAAAACCAGCCTGAGCAAGAGCGAGACCCCATCTCTGCTATAAATAGAAAGAAATGAATTGGCCAACTAATATATATAGAAAAAATTAGCCGGGCATGTGGCGCATGCCTGTAGTCCCAGCTACTCGGGAGGCTGAGGCAGCAGGATTGCTTGAGCCCAGGAGTTTGAGGTTGCTGTGAGCTAGGCTGACGCCATGGCGCTCACTCTAGCGTGGGCAACAAAGTGAGATTCTTTCTCAAAAAAAACAAAAAAAAGAAAAAATGTAAATGCAAGGACAAAGAGACTATGAGGAGCCATCATTCACCCACATTTCAGTAGGATTTTCTTTAATCAGATTGCCGTCTTCCTACAGTGCACCATTGTCAGTTGTAGAGAGCATATAGGGCTATTGACGCACAATCGATGTGATTTCAGTGTGCCCTGCCCAGGTGGCCCTACGTGTACACTCAGTTCTTCACTGGGGTTGTTTAGCCCCATCAGAATTAATGACTCTACCATCCCTAAGGTGTAGCAGAATGGACATAAAAGGGCAGGTGTAACTGACATAAGAAAACAGGGGTTGTTATAGAAAACCTGGAATTGGGTAGCAGGTTAGCAAGCAGTGTAATCATTGAAGGTGCATTACTGTCACACCCTCAGTGGGTATCATCGACACCTTTCACCACGCGTCCCTGCCGAGCACGTGTTCCAGGAACACTTTCCCGATGAAAACAGTGCCGTTTCATCGATCCCCTCCTTCATACCCGGTACCAGGCAGCACACACGCTATCTCTCCTCCTCATATCCACCCCACTTACAGGTGAAGAAACTGTATCCCAGACACAGGTTAAATAACTTCCTGGAAGCATCGGCAGAATCAAGGTCCAGACACAGGTTTGTCCTTCCAGTGGGGAGAGTTGGACTCGGAAGGAGATGGGAAACGGGGAGTCGATTTCTCCGGTGTTGACAGCAGGAATCCAAGGACAGGTCACGTTAGGACATACCATGCTTCCCGGCTGAGCCTCCCTTCCAGGCACCAGCTGGGCCTGTGCTCCTCAGCAGCAGCTCAGACGGGGCTGTGTCACAAGCAAGCACATGGGACCTGATGGCACCTCCACCGCTTCCAGCCAGGTGATCCTGAGCGAGTGCTGCTGCCTCGGTTTCCTCATCTATCATGGTGGTAACAGGAGGACCTGACCTCTAGAGTAGTAATACAGATTGAAAATGAGATACTCCACCTAAAATACTCAGTACAATGTCAGATGCATAATATTAATAAGAAAGAAAAGTCATTTTCTGCACACTCCTATTTCCTTAGAGTCCCATTTGTCTGGTAACTGAGGACAGTTTGCTGACTTTCCAATGTTATAAAAAGACATTGTGCTCTCCCCTTTAACCGCAGCCCTGTCTCTGTCCTCCCTACCTCTCACCCTCCTGCTACACCAGCCCCAAGACCAAGCTCCTTAACAGACACTTGTATTAAAAACCATTCCTCCCAGATTTTAATACTGTACAACAACCTGCCATGGAATATATTCGAGTCCCACGCTGGGCTCTTCCTCCTACATTCCTTTTATAGTGATTATTGTCAGCAGTTGCAGAAACAAAGCCCAGTCTTCCTCTCACCCTGAGTTATGTTGCTATAACTGGGTATTATTTGCTTCAATCCTTTTATCGCACGAGATAGATTCTTGTGTGATTTCAGAGGGAGACATAACCCTCCTCCAGGCTGAATAGAACTGCCAGATCCAGGCCGAGTTTAGTCTTGCATTTTTATTCAGAAATAGCAGATAGAGCTGCCTGTGTTCATCTGTTCTTACTCCATTCTAGAAAACCAACAGGTACACTGAGAAGCCACACGGCTCCAGTGATCTGCATCCACATATCTGCTGAGGACAACAGAATATTTTCCATGTTCACCAACAACACAATTAAAGCGTTTCCCCTTTTACATTTCAATGCCTTCTCCAAGAGAGTTTCAGATAGAGAAAGTATTCCTTTCACATTTTCCTTCCTCCTCCCTTTAAGAGTGGGAGGGGCCTCTGCCTCCATAGGTACTCAAATACCCCTGTGTTTGCTTTGGAAAGGGAGGATGCACTCGCTTGGCAATTGAGCTTCTAGGGAACTTCCCACACCTGGCGTTTTGTGCTGGGGTGAGCAGCACTGCTTGCGTACTATCCAAGTAGGCCCCGTCGGGGACAGGAGGCAGTGGCCCTTGGCACCATTGGCACCATTTTGCAATACACGTAAGATAAGTGGGCCCTTTATGAAATGTCACTTGTAAAGCTTAGAATCTCTGACCTCAGTGGAGGGAGGAATACCACCATCTTCATTTCATTTGCCATTGCACCTCTCTGTATTGCCTAAGGTCTCATCCACCTCCAAAATTTGGTTACCCCATGACCTTCATAATGCACCATTTTTTATATAAAAAGAAGTCTCATTGATTTGCTTCATTTTACATGTTTTTCCAGTGAAAATGACAAGTTTTCATAATCCATCTCCTCTCCCGGATGGTCACGGGGGCAGAGGGAGGGAGTTTAGAGTGAACCCAAGGGCTGTGGGGATCTAGGAAGGAGATCAGTGTCACTGTTTTGTATAGATACGTAAGCCAGCTCGCCCACCACCCGCATCATGAATGATTGATACGTGTTAGGGTCTCAACTGTGTCTCCCCTCCCCAAATGTCATACACTGAAGTCCTAACCCCAGGATCTAGAATGGGACTATATTTGGAGACAGGGCCTTTTACGAAGTAATTACTATTAAATGAAGTCATTACTATTAAATGAAGTCATGAGTGTGGGCCCTAATTCAATATGACCGGTGTCCCTATAAGAAGAGGATGTTAGAACATACACAGACTGAGGGTGGCCATGTGAGGACACAGTGAGAAAACTTGCAAGACAAGCATCTTGCCATCTGCAAGCCAAGGACAGAGACCTCGGAAGAAACCAACCCTGTCAACACTTGGATCTTGGACTTCTAGCCTCTAGAACTGTGAGAAAATAAACTTCTGTTGTATAAGCTGCTCGGCCTGTTGTATTTTGTTATGGCAGCATGAGCAAACTAATACAATAGATTTGCCTGCTCTGATCACATGGAGCAGGCCTGATTCATTCATTCTCTCAACAAACCTACTGAGTGCCTACCCCTTGCCAATCAGTATTCCAGGTATAGGAGATAGAACAAAGAAGCAGTCAAAATTCCCTGTTCTCATGGAAGTTATAATCTAGTGGAGGTAGGGGGAAAGGGTGGCAGAAAACAAGCAAAATAAATAAATGAAATATCCAGTATGTTAAATGATGTCAGGTGCCATGGCAGTGGGGAGAGAGGGCAGGAATATTTGGTTCCTGTTTCTAATCCGTTGGTCAGGAATGACCATGCTGAGGTGACATTTAAGAAAAAAGCCAAAAGGAATGAAGGGCCAGCCTTGCACTTATCTGCAAAGAGTGCTGCAGACAGAGGGAGCAGCAAGTGCAAAGGCACTGCGTTGGGAGCCGAGTAGGGGACGAGGTCAGAGTGGGAATGTGGTCGCATGAGGGAGGTAGACTGCGGAGGGCCACACGGGCCTGGGTAAGGGCTTTAGCTTGTTGTTGTTTGTTTCTGTGTCTTGGAAGTGTGGGACACGGAAGTAACATGATATGACAGGCTCTCATGCTGTTGTGCTGCTAAGAGACCATGGGGTGGGCCAGGCTGAAACGAGGAGATTAGTCTGGAGGGTTCTGCAACTGCCCAAGTGAGAGATGGGGCTGGCTTGCGCAGGGTGGGCACGGTGGAGCTGGAGAGAAGTGGTTTGGTTTTGGATACACAGATCAAGAATCCCTTGTTCACGATTCCAAACTTCAAAAAGCCTGGACAACTGAATTTCTTTTGATAAGGTTGGGCCAGATTCATCTGGGAGTGAAACATAACCTGAACGGACTTAGCAGTCTTTACTCCACTTGAAGCTCATATTCCTATGCGTTGCTATAGAGATATAAAAATGTGTCTGGTCATGAAGTGCTGCCACAGACTCCACTGGGGGTGTTCTGTGGTGTATGACCTTTACAAATTCAAAATCATCTGAATTCCAAGGGACTAAAAACAGGCAACTGAAGGTAGAGAAAAGAAGATTTGGTGATGTATTTGGAGAAGACTCTAAAGTTAAGAGAGAGAAAAACAAAGGCATGACATACTGAAACATATGGGATACATCTAAGACAATGCTTAGGGAGAAATTGATAGGTGTAAACACCTATAAACAAAAAAGATCTTAAATCAGTAACCTAACTTTCTACATTAAGGTACTTGAAATAGAAGAGCAAACTAAACCCGAAGCAAGCCAGAAGAAGTAAATGATAAGATTAGAGTGGAAACAAATGAAATAGAGAATAGAAAAACAACAGAGAATATCAACAAAACCAAAAGTTGGTTCTTTAAAAATATCCACCTAATTGGCCAACATTACCTAGACTTACCAAGGGAAAAAAGGGAAAGACTCAAACGACTAAAATCAAGAATGAAAGAGGGGATATTACTACCAACTTTAAAGAAATAAAAAGGATTACAAGGAAACACTATCAACAATGATATGCCAATAAATTAGATAACTTAGATGAAATGTACACATTCCCAAAAAGACACAAACTATTAAAACTGGCTGGAAAAGAAACAGAAAATCTGAATATATCTATAAAAATAAAGAGATTTAATTATTAATAAAAAAAATTACAAAAAGAAAATCCTAGGTTCAAATGGCATCACTGGTGATTCTATCAAACATCTAAAGAAGAATTAACACCAATCCTTCAAAAACTCTTCCAAAAAGAGGCCAGGCGCGGTGGTTCACGCCTGTAATCCTAGCTCTTGGGAGGCCGAGGCGGGCAGATTGCTCAAGGTCAGGAGTTCAAAACCAGCCTGAGCAAGAGCGAGAGCCTGTCTCTACTATAAATAGAAAGAAATTAATTGGCCAACTGATATATATAAAAAATTAGCCGGGCATGGTGGCTCATGCCTGTAGTCCCAGCTACTTGGGAGGCTGAGGCAGAAGGATTGCTCGAGCCCAGGAGTTTGAGGTTGCTGTGAGCTAGGCTGACGCCACGGCACTCACTCTAGCCTGGACAACAAAGCGAGACTCTGTCTCAAAAAAAAAAAAAAAAAACTCTTCCAAAAAGAAAACCCCAAAAACCAAAGAGGAGAGAACACTCAAACACTTCCCAATTCATTCTATGATCCCAGTATCTTGATGCCAAACTCAGGCATCACAAGAAAAAAAAACAAAAAAACTATAGACCAATATCTCTTATGAATATGTATGCAAAAATTCTCAACAAAATTCTAGCAAACTGAATCCATCAACATATAAAAAGAATTATACAACATGACAAAGACAGATTTATTTCTGGAATGCAAGAGTGATTTGACACATGAAAATCAATGTAATGTACCGTATTAACAGAATCAAGGACAAAACCCATATGATTATCTCCATAGGTGCAGAAAATGCATTTGACAAAATTCAACACCCTTTGATAATAAAACCACTCAACATTCTAGGAACAGAAGGAAGTCACCTCAACCTGATAGAGGGCATCTGCATAAAACTCACAGCAAACATCATACCTATTGGTGACAGATGGATAGGATAGCTCCCCACTCCCAGGACCAGAAAGCAGACATGGCTGCCTGCTCTCACCACCATTTTTAAATCAGATTATTTGTGGGATTTTTGCTGTTGTTGTTGTTGTTTGGTTATTATTATTATTATTATTGCTGTTGAGTTGTTTGCAGTCCTTGTATATTCTAGATATTAATCCTTTTTCAGAAGAGTAGTTTGCAAGTATTCCCCCCCATTCTACAAGTTGTCTGTTCACTCTGTTGATTGTTCCTTTTGCTGTGCAGAAGCTTTTTAGTCTGATATAGTCACATTTGTCTATTTTTGCTTTTGTTCCTTGTGTAGAATATAAAGAACTCTTAACGCTCAGAAATAAAAATGTAAATTTACAAAAGGGCAAAGTATTTAAAGAGACATTTCTTTTAAAATGACCAACAAGTACATGACAAGATGCTCAACCTCATTAGTCACAGGCAAATACAAATCAAACTGCAAGAAGATACTTTTCCACATTCATTAGGATGGCTAAAATAAAAAGACAACGACAAATGTTGACAAGGATGTGGAGAAATTCAAACCCTTATACTTTACTGGTAGGAAATTAAAACGATGTAGTTACTTTGGAAAATGTTTTTTCCAAAGTAACTACATCATTCAAATGTTAAGCATTCTCAAATGTTAACAGAGTTACCCTACGATCCAGCAAATTCACTCCTGGGGATGTACTCAAGAGAATTGGAAATGTATGTTCACACAGAAATTTGTATAACAATGCTCATGGCAGCATTATTTATAATAGCCCAAAAGTAGAAACAACCCAAGTGTCCATCCGGTGCTGAAAGGAGAAATAAAACATGGTACGTCTGTATGATGAAGTAGCATTCAGCAACAAAAAGAAATGAAGTACTGATACATGTACGTACCACATAGATGAACCTTGAAAACACTATGTTAAGTGAAAGCCAGCTACAAAAAGCACCACATCGTGTTTTATTCCATTTATATGAAATGTCCCGAATAGGCCAATCCATGGAGACAGAAAGTAGTTACGTATGTAGTTGCCAGGGGCTGGGTGAGGTAAGAACAGGAGTGGCTGCTAATAGGTCTGGGGTTTCTGTTAGGGGTGGTGGGAATACTCCGACATTAGATAGTGGTGATGGCTGCGCAGCACTGTTGATACCCTGAAAATCACTGAATGGGTACACTTTTTTTTTTTATTTCAGCATATTATGGGGGTACAGATTTTAAGGTTTCAATAAATGCCCATTTCCCCTCCGGGTACACTTTTAAAATGTGACTTTGTGTGGTATGTGAATTATATCTCAGTAAACCTTTTTTTAAGGGGGTAGGACAAGAGAGGAGTTAAGGACAACACCAGGGTTTGGGGTGTGAGCCAAAACTGAGACAGGGGCTATGGTGGGTGAGAGGCACACAAGACCAGCGGGAGCTCAGTTGCAGGTGTGTTGGATAGAGTCGTCCTGAGTTTAGGGGCAATGTCAGGGCCAGAGATATAAATGTGGGATTCATTAGCATTTAGATGGAATTTTAAGCCACGGAACGAACGCAATATCAAAGGGAGTGAGAGTGAGCAAAGAAGAAAAAAGCGTCAGAGACAGAGCACCGGGCATTGTGATGTGCTGGGGTTTTCTGGGGGTGGGTCCAGTATGGCTCCTGCACAGTGGCCTTAGGGTCCATGCCATGGTGATGACGAGGATATAAAATTAAGTCCGTGATACAGCCAGGACCCAAACTCAATTCAGTCTCCTGAGCAAACTTGATTAAGACAGATTTATAGACTTTGGTTTATTATTTATTTTGAAAACCAAATTCACCCAAAGACATCATCTGAAGCCGCAAAGTTGGAGACTTCATATTTCTAACGAGCTCTCTTTTTGCCCAAAACTTGCCGCCCTCAGATAATCAGAATTCTGTATGTGGGAACACGTTGTCTATCCTATTTTCTTTTCCTAGTGCCACTCCATTTCCTTCCAACCTAAAATCATGATTACAAGATTAGCATCTCGCCTGTGATGATTCAGGCATATTGAATCACTTCCCAATGTGTATTTAAAATATATTGAAATCCTATCCTGGAAATATGGCCTGTAAGTTATTTCAGAATATATTTATTCCTATCAAATAAAAACTAATCAGCTAGCAGCCAAACAGCTAGATTTCTAGCATGCCTGATCAGATAGTCCTCACTCTTTGAACTGATTTTTCAGCCCAAATATTTTACTCCTTTAAATCATGAGGACACACAACACATTTCAGGAGTCTGCTGGTTTCTGGCATTCTCTAAAGGAGAGTAAAGTGACAGATGCAGATTTTCATTTTTCACTTGCTATTTTCTGTGAATTTAAAATCGTATACCCCAAAGAGGGCTGTTTTATGTCGACTGGCATTAGGATGGAAAGAAAGTTATGTCTTGTAAGGAAGATAGCATGGTATATTAGTTAGGGTAAGGCTTGCTGCTATAACAAATAAACTCCACGTTTTCCATAGGTTAACCCAATAGCAGTTCAGCAATCCAACACCAGTGTTCCCGGTGAGTGGGCTCCTTTGCTTTCCTCCCATGCAGGGACTAGGCTGTCTCTAGCTGGTGGCCCCACTCTGCCGTAGGTCCTAAGAGTCTCCTGCATCCACATGCGAGAGCTGCAAGACTAGAGGAGGCACGCCTGCCTCTTCCAAATCCCAGCCGGAAACGACACACATCGCTTCCTCTCACATTCCTGGGCTGAGTTCACGACCACCCTGGATGAAAGAGAAACTGGGAAACGCCTTAGTTTGGCAGCCACTTCTCAGCAACAACTTTGCATGTGGACAGAAAAGCGTGGATTTGAGGGGTGGGCACGGAAAGCTCTGGAGACAACCTCGAGTTTAAACTCTGAAACTACTGCCAGTACTTACACGACCTTGCATACGTTATTCAACCCTTCTGAACCTAGTTCCTTCATTCTCTTTTACAAAATGGGAGAAAGACCCACCTGTAGGGTAGTCGGGCTCATGAAAGGTAATATAAAAAGTGTGCTCACCACGGAGTAGTTTTACCAGTAAAACTCATTTTAGCCCAGGAGGCAAAAAATCTAACTCAAATAGTTGAAGCTGAAAAAGGAGGAGGTGTTGGGTACTGAAACCAGATCACGGGACAGATGGCCCTGTGGGCAGCTGGGTTCGGAGACGGGACTGTTGTTGGCGTACTCTCCTCCCACGCTTCTCGTCCCTACTCTTCAGTACACGTTGGCCCCACAGCTCCTGCTGCAGAAGGCTCCTCTCCTCCACACGGTAGGGAACCGAGATGCCCACAGCCCTGAGCTCACATGGCCTCGGCCTCACTACCAGCTCCCGCCGGGAAAACCTGAGGGAAGGACACGGATGGACCAGGGTGGCTTCAAAGGCCACCGCCTGCAGTCACAGAGGCAAATCTCTCGGGAAAAGGGAGAGTGGGGCGCAGCCGGCGGATCAGTCAGTGGTGTGTAACTTGTGGTAGCTATTTTTATGTGAGGGATTTCGTGCCCACTTGCTGAGTCAACCTCAACTTCAGTACGAAGAGTTTCTCTCCACCTTTCCCTTCTTGGGCCTTGCTGGGGGGCCCTGTATAGCACCCCACACACACCGGGCTCCAGAGTTAGCTCTGCGCTCCTCCCTCGCCACAACCCTCCTCCTCTCAGAAAGCTTATCGCAGGACGGGAGAAGAAATCAGCGGATAGAGGGATTCGCAGGGAGGCGTAAGTGACTGGCAATAGCTGTGCGTGTCACCTTTCCATCCAGGAAAATCAGCATCTTCCCACAAATCCATATTCCAGACAGGAGGGGGGACGCCTGTTGCACGAGCGGCCCCATGGACCCCCTTTCCCAGGGGTCGTGTCACTGTGGTCACCGCTGTTGTCCCCGTGCCACCCCCCCACCCCACCCCACCCCCAGATACCCAGCCCTCCTTCCCATCTAGCCGCAGCCTAAAGCACAGACAGAAAGACAGGCTGGCACTTTCGAAATGAGTTTGCCAACTGCTGGCGGGAACTAAGGAAAAATAAACACAGAGTATAAACACGACAAACAAGAGCCTGGCGTGGGAGGTAAAGGCTTCAAATCTCCTCACAGCCAACTCGCCTCCTGGAGACTCCGAGGACAGGAAAGAAACTCCATCCAGGCACACCCTGCCCACTCCAGCCCTTAGATCTCACTGAACTTGCCTCCCGGTTCAGCTCTGCAAGCTGGGGCGTGTCATTTGACCTTGCAGGAACTCAAAGGGCAGCACCTACCTCCCAAAGTTGGTCTGAGACAACCTGCCACAGGCCGGGCAGCTGCACCAGCAGAAACGTACTGTCTCGCAGTTCTGGAGGCTGCAAGTCTGGAATCAGGCCGTCAGCAGGACTGGCTCCTTCTGGGGCTGTGATCAAGAATTTGACTCCTTGGGCCGGGCGCGGTGGCTCACGCCTGTAATCCTAGCACTCTGGGAGGCCGAGGCAGGCGGATCGCTCAAGGTCAGGAGTTGGAAACCAGCCTGAGCAAAAGCGAAACCACGTCTCTACTAAAAAACAGAAAGAAATTAATTGGCCAACTAAAAATATACAGAAAAAATTAACTGGGCATGGTGGCACATGCCTGTAGTCCTAGCTACTCAGGAGAATGAGACAGGAGGATGGCTTGAACCCAGGAGTTTGAGGTTGCTGTGAGCTAGGCCGACGCCACAGCACTCTAGCCAGGGCAACAGAGTGAGACTCTGTCTCAAAAAATAAAATAAATAAATAAAAATTCACTGAGTATGGTGGCACATGCCTGTAGTCCCAGCTACTGGGGAGGCTGAGGGAGGAGGATCACTTGAGCCCAGGAGTTTGAGGTTGCTGTGAGCTAGGCTGACGCCAGGGCACTCTAGCCTGGGCAACAAAGTAAGGCTCTGTCTCAAAAAAAAAAAAGAATTTGCCTCCTTGGCAAAGAAAACGGGTGCCCACCTGCCGTACCTCTTCACACTTCGAGAGGTCACTGAGGGGCGCCTCCCCTTAGCACGGAGTGGCAGTCGGCTCCGGCTGCCTGGCCGTGTCCTGCCTCGGTGGAGACTGCCTGGTCGTACTGAAGAGTCTGGGTCCTGCCTCCCAGGTACCCAGGGGGCATCTAGTTCAACCCTGAAGCTCCACAGGGGAGCAAACAGAGGCCCAGAGAAGGGAAGGCACTGCCCGGGGCACACAGAGAGTTGGGAGCAGAGTCTCGGGGTGCCAGGCCACTGCCTTCTCTGTGCTGTGTCACTCCCATGGAAAGGCTGAGCTCTCTGTGGCTTCAAAGGCGAGGAGGAGCCTTATATTTAAAAAAAATTTAAAAAATTAGACAATAGGAGGCGCATTGACTAGTCTCCCTGCTCCAGAGCCTGCAAAGAGGGCTTCTTCCAGATGGTCCTAAGGGGCCCACTGGCTGTGGAGTGAGTCACGCCCCTTCGCTCAGGCTCTGCAGGGGAGGGGCTGGACCCTGCCCACCTGGCAGGGCTGGCAGGGTGCCTTGAACACTGCAAGGCCCTCGCTACACTCCGAAAGTGTGCGAACAGCCTGCTCAGGGTTCGGGCAGGGCCCACTGTCACGGCCCACCGTCCCCTCTTGCTGCACTGGCACGAACACGTCCCTCCTCCCCATTGGCAGCTTCCCCCTCGGTGCTCGGCAATCTCACCACTCCAAAGTCCGGAGTCTATGGGAACTAAGGAAAGGAGGCAGGAAAGCTTTTAGAGTGAATATTGTAGCTTGCATATTTCGAATCTTATCTATATGATAATGGCAACCGGATTTCCTGAGCCAAGAATCATGACGTATGGTCCCCTCGATGTTTTTCCTTCGTCTGTGAACACAGGCATAGGAAGAGTCTCGAACACACTCACCGTACTCAGCCATTAAATGCCATGTCAAGAATGAACGCTACAGAAAAGTGATGGAACCTCCCAGCATCCGAACTGCATAGAGAAGTCCAGATCATGTGGCTCCTGCCTCTGCCTGTCCCCTCCCTCTCCAACTTGCTCCCCGAGGCCGGGCAACCGTTTGCGTTTCGGGACCAGGGGAGTCCGGGCAGAGCAGCCGCCAAGGCACTGCTGCAGCCGGGCTCGCCAGCCGGGCTCTGCGCTCAAGATGCCAAACAACCAGCGGAAAAACAGAAGCATCCGTCAATCAACCTGCTGTTTGTTCGACAGGATAGAATTGTGTAGAGCAAACAGCCTGTGTGATTGGGTTTTTTGGAGTGAAGTGACTGAATTCCACTTCATGGCAAGCCCAGCTTCCATCTCTCGTGCCAATGCTTCGGTGCCAGATAACGTCCCCCTCCCTGCTCTCGTGCAGGAACTGCGTCACCTGCACTGAGACCCAGCCCTCACCTGTGCGCTGAGAGCGAGGAAGGGGAGACGAGCCGAAGCAGGGAGGCTGCTGGCTCCACGCCCCGCCCTTCCTCTCCGGCCCTGTGCTCCCTCGGCCCTCCCTCCTCCCCACACACCGGCCAGCCTCTGCCTTGTTCCCCAAGCCCCGGGACCATTCGTGGGAAAGTTCTAAACAGCCTCATGCCAAATCCTGCTCTTCCTGCAAGAGGCTTCTGTGTCCACTGCAGGCCAAGCTCCTCCAGACACTTCACATCCTTCCCCTCCCTCACCCCTGACAACGTTTCTATAAAGGACTCTGTTTTGCAGATGAGGACATTGGTCCAAAGGGGTCAGGTTGCTTAACCCTGAGGGCTGTCGGTTCTGTGGTCTGACCTCCAGGGACGGCTCCCGGGACAAGGCCCGGCATGCTCAGGTGTGCCCTTCACACCTGGGCGACACAGGAGTCTCGCTGCAGGGCCTCCCGGGATCTGCCCTGGCCTTGTCCCCACCGTGAGCAGGCAGCGCTGCCTTTCGGGCATGGGGGTTCAGAATGGGCTGATGCGTTTGTGTTTATTTGGGGCAGATGTAAATTAATAGTGGAGAAGATCCCTTCTGTAGTCTCACAGCCTCCTGCCCTAGAGAGGGGGCGCACGCTCAGCTTTCATGCTCGGCAGCGACTGCGGCTCACCAGTCGCCAGTGATGTGTGCGAGGACCCGCTAGTGCCGTCGTATCCGTGTTCTCATTGAATCCTCCAAGCAGCCCTGGAAAGCAGGTGTCCCTGCTTCACAGATCAGATAGCCGGGGTTTTGCACAGCTAGTGCCTTGCCCTGGTCACAGACCCATCAGTTGAACCCAAACCCGAACCCAAGCGGACGATGCCTCATCCCGGTGTCCACGTCCTGCAGTCCGCTCAGGTTTTCCTCCCCTCTCTGCTTTTCGTGAGCAAGATCTCCTTGGCGCTTTCCCACCAAGAGTCCGTGGTGTGCTGCTGGGCCACCCGGCCTTCAGGCACGTGGCCGCTGATCAGAAGCGTCGCTGAGTATCGAATCCTGCTGTCCTCAGCAAGGACATATTTGAGGGCGTGAGCCTGACCTCTCCGGCCTCCCGCTAGAGCCGAGTAGCGTGTCCTGGGGATGCCCCGTCCCTGGAAGTAAACAGCGGGGGGATCGATCCTCCCCCCATGACCAGGTATCATCAGTCTTCTGAGAGAGCTCAGGCCTCCTCCAGGGCTCGCAGTGTGGGCTGTCTGGAAGGACAGTCCCAGTAGGATTATTTCATTGCGATTCTCTCGTATGGTGTAGAAGGATTACTGCCACCCTAAAACTTGTCACTCTAATCCAGGTTCGAAGGGACAGAGCACTCCACGTCTGCTTCCCCTCACACAGGGACTCGTGAGGCCCGTGCCGTCTGCACCCTGCTCTGTCTGGTTCGAACGTGGCCCGCGGGCGAGACGGCACAGCGCCGGCCACAGGGGCGGGCGGCACCATCAGTGCTCCCTGGATAAGCAAAACACGAAAATCCCGTGATTCATGTCTGTCCTTGCACTCATGGGCAGCCACACCCCGGCCACACTCATGAGGTTTGATTGTTCTGAAACCTCCTGGTATTAGATCAGTCTCTTTCTGAGTCACTGGCCCAGGCTCCGGCTTTCCAAGCGAGTGGCCCTGGGGCAGGCGGCCACACCTCTCTGCTCCTTCCTCCCAGAGCCTCGGTGCCGGTGCCGCACGTCCTGAGTCACAGTCTGCACCATTTTATATCAGGGACTTGAGCTTCCTCCGATTTTGGTATCCTCGGGGGTTCTGGAACCAATCCCCTGTGGGTACTGAGGTGTGACCGTGGCTGGACTGTCGGTCAGGCTCAGTACCTCTCAAAGAAGGTGACTTCCTGCCTCTTTGGGGTTCAGGCCCATAAGGAAGTGCTTATCTTCCACATTTATCAGAGTCTCCTGCAACCACAGTAAGGCTGATCTTTCTACCTTCTCAGCATCCAGCACATTCCTGCCCCGAGGCTCTGTCCAGCCTTTCCCCTGCCTCCTCCTCTTCTCTTCCTCATACCTTAGCGATCCTTCAAGGTCCAGTGCAGCTCCCAGTCTCCTCCATGGAACTTCTCTTCCCTACCCTGACTGGTGCAGGCCGATCCCTCCCCGGACCACCCCATTTAGGCCCTCACAGTGGTGGTGGGCCATTTCCTGTGAAGCCAACAGGAAATTGAGGCCAGGGATCTCAGCTTCTGTTTCATCTTCCTTCCTTCTTGATCTGTCAAAACCTTCTTCTTCTTCAAGGCACGACTCAGCCATCAGCTCCTCTGGGGAACCTCCCTAGATTCCCAGCGTCCAGGCAGGAAGAATGGCCTCATCAGCACTTGGGCTTCTCATTCTATGGTAACCCAGCCCACCTCCTCTGATAACATTACTTTTGATAAGCGTATTTCCCATGGCAATAGGTGGTAAGTAGAGGTTGAATGGAGATATAAATATCTCAGAGCTATCACTGTAGCAGGCATATGCTGCTAATCAACTCTTCTAGACGGATTGAATGAAATTGTGGATTTGGGTGTCTGCTCACCTTGCTGTGTGAAATCTTTGAAGCAACATATGTCCACGATCACAATCCATAGCGTCTAAACCATATTGCAGTCTTGACATCTGAGAAGCCTGAATTTATGAATATCACTATACCCCTTTTTGTCCATTTGGTCATAGAAACAGAGTGCTAGGAACCACCAACTTTCAGTGCCTCTGAAAATGTTTGAAAACTGCACAATGAAAATGAATAAAAGTTCAATTAAAATTTTCTAACATATTCTATATCATATTATACATGCAACTTAACTTATATATAGATAGTTATATATAATATGGTCTTTTTCTTTTCTTTTCTTTTCTTTTCTTTTCTTTTCTTTTTTTTTTTTTTTTTTTTTTGAGACAGAGTCTCACTCTGTTGCCTGGGCTAGAATGCTGTGGCGTCAGCCTAGCTCACAGCAATCTCAAACTCCTGGGCTCAAGTGATCCTCCTGCCTCAGCCTCCCAAGTAGCTGGGACTACAGGCATGCGCCACCGTGCCCGGCTAATTTTTTCTATTTTTAGTAGACACAGGGTCTCGCTCTTGCTCGGGCTGGTCTCAACCTCCTGACCTTGAGGGATCCTCCTGCCTTGGCCTCCCAGAGTGCTAGGATTACTGGCATGAGCCACCACACCCAGCCTGGAAGTTCATTTTCTAAGAATAACAAAAAATTTTTTATCAATACAGCTTAAAACTATAAATATTATTAAAATTATTTTAAAATGTAATAGCAAGATTCTGTTTAATTTGGGATGTGGTTGCATTTTAATACATTTGATTGGTTGGAGTCTCTAAGAGGAAGAACTCCTGGGCCTATGAAGTTCTCAAAGAAACCTGCTATGGTATAAAATTCCACCTACAGAGTGCAAGTAAGGTATACCTAAAAAAGTATAAATAGCACCTTTAGCCTTTTTTTTTTTGAGTCTTTAAATAGAGCCCTGAAGTTATTCTGAAAGACATTTTCATTGTTTGCTTCAATCTTTCACTTCCATTACCACCAGCAGCAGACAGCTTTCCTTTGGGATTTTTTTTTTTTTAAAGAAATGAAGATGTGTCTGTCTAAGCACTCAGCAGGAGACCTGAGCCCAGAAAGGGAGGTGGAGAGGGAGGGATCCCTTGGGTGCAGATCCTGGGCCGCACGCGGCACACGCCCTCCTGGGCACACCCTTCCATGCACCTCGCTACCAGCCAGTGGGTACTTAATCCACATCTGGTCCTCAACCAGATCACAGACAGCTGCGTGCTGTGGAACTTGGGTTATCCTCAGGTGGTGGAGACCACTGACATGACCCAGCAATGCTGAGGGTCTATCGCAGTATTACAGAGAACAGCTAAGTGCACCTGACTGCGTGGAAGACACCCCTAGGAACCCAGTGGAGGAGGAGGACAGAACGCAGGGAGCAAAGTGTGCACCACTGAAAATCTCTTCTCAGGCATTTGAAATCAACAACGGTGAAAGGATGTCTTCTGGCTCTGGCTTGGAGTTCCAGAACCTTCTCTCAGACCAGTGGAGCTGCCTCTTTACAAAGTGGCAAATCAGAAGGGACACTCAGTGGTCCCGAGAAAGGATGTTCTCCCCTTGTGACTTCTCCTCCCACATTGTCACTGCCCTGAGGGTCACAGTCAGAGAACTTGGGTGCAGACTCCAGGATGCCTGCCCCAGAGGAAGCCCTTATTCTAGGGTGGGCACTGACCCCAACCCGTCATGGAAGATGCCACTCAACTCCCTTGAAATACATTCTCACTCAAAGGTTGTTCGAGTGATGGAGCAAAAAGAAAGAGACTTCAAAACCAGAACTAGTTGGACTGAGTGACGTCTTAAGGCTGAGGGTTTGGAAGATACATGTTCTAAACACAGCTCACCTTTCTCCTTCGGCTTTGCCCTGAAGGGGGATAAATTTTGCTGCTCCAAATTCAATCCACACCTATTTTTTCTGAGCCTAGATGCTCAGATTTTTAGCCTGTGAGTTCTAAATCTTCTGCTCTCTCATTGAGTGTAACAGGCTGCATTGTGAACACCCAAATTCATGTGCTGAAGTTCTAACCCCCAGTACCTCTCAGAATGTGACTGTGTTTGAAGATGGGGCCTTTAAAGAGGTGATTATGTTAAAATGAGGCAGTTAGGGTGGGTCCTGATCTAATCTGACTAGTGTCCTCATAAAAAGGGGAGATTAGGACACAGAGAGAGACCACACACGTTTGTGCACAGAGGAAAGACAGGTGAGCACTCAGCAGGAAGGTGTCCACCTGCAAGACAAAGAAAGGACTTGGAAGAAACCAAACCTTGTGGCACCTTCATTTTGGACTTCCAGCCTTTAGACTATGAGACAATAAATTTCTGTTGTTTAAGCTCCCCAGACTGTGGCATTTTGTCATGACAACCCTAGCAAGCAAACTAATTGAGGTAAGCTAACTTGTACTGGAAGTACAGATACTTTCAGGATAAACTTCTATCTTTAATATCTATGACACCAGACTTCTTTTTTTTTTTTGAGACAGAGTCTCACTTTGTTGCCCAGGCTAGAGTGAGTGCCGTGGCGTCAGCCTAGCTCACAGCAACCTCAATCTCCGGGGCTCAGCGATCCTATTGCCTCAGCCTCCTGAGTAGCTGGGACTACAGGCATGCGCCACCATGCCCGGCTAATTTTTTGTATATATATTTTTAGTTGGTCAATTAATTTCTTTCTATTTTTGGTAGAGACAGGGTCTCGCTCAGGCTGGTTTCGAACTCCTGACCTTAAGCAATCCGCCCGCCTCGGCCTCCCAAAGTGCTAGGATTACAGGTGTGAGCCACCACGCCCGGCCTGACACCAGACTTCTAAATGAAAATTCCCCCTAATTGGATAGCACATATCTCTGGGTCACTTTTGTCCAACTTCCTGACACAGATGGTGAAAGATGGCACTTTGGAACAGGAAGACAGTTGTCTGAATTTACAGAGGCAATGGTGGGATCACTCGTCTGATCTTTAACTCCAGTGAGAGAAGATACTCGCCCTCTCCAGTGGCTTCAGCCATGTGGCAGGATGATCCCTGCCGCACTGTCCGAATGGGACAATGTTTCCTAGGCTAGTTACTGGGGGCGGAGTTGACTGTCTGAAAATATGGGGCTATAACAACAGGCATTGCCTGCACACCGTGAACCAGGGCAAGTCGCTTCCACTAAGTGTTCCCCATAAAATATTGATGCAAAACTAGGCATCTGTAGTAAATGTACAAAAATCAAATGAGGCAGAAGCTAGGATGCATGTGACAACCCCACATCCTTTCCTCTGGCATTCCACTTTACTTAACGACTCTAGACTTGTATTTGGTGGGATGCTCTTCACGTGAATGTACGTGCTCCCGGCTGTGCCTCCTGCACTCGCGCCTTCACTGCCTGGTGTCAAACTGCTTCCTTAAAAGAGTTTAGCTGTTCTAAACATTTTAAACACCCCATAGGTCAAAATCTAGATTAGCAAACTAAAAGCGAGTCTGTTTTGTTGTTATTGTGATATTTTTTCCCCAAAGCTGCTCACTCCATGCATTCATTTGCTGTGTCTGTTGTTGGCAAAGACTTCCCTGATTCTGGCCTATAAAACTCCTTACAAGGAAGATAAGTTGCAAACATTCTTCAGAGGGGAATAAATGAAGTCAAAGTAAAAGAGATATGAATTAGTCAAAATCATGAAGCTAAAGTCATGAGCTTGTGGTTCCTAGTTCTGCCTTTGACCCACCTGCCTTCATTTGTACTTGCACTCACTAATAAATGTCGTGTACTGGCTGGGCACGGTGGCCCACGCCTGAAATTCTAGCACTCTGGGAGGCCGAGGCAAGCGGATTGCTCGAGGTCAGGAGTTCGAAACCAGCCTGAGCAAGAGCAAGACCCTCATCTCTACTAAAAATAGAAAGAAATTAATTGGCCAACTAAAAAAATATAGAAAAAATTAGCCGGGCATGGTGGCGCATGCCTGTAGTCCCAGCCATTCAGGAGGCTGAGGCAAGAGGATCGTTTGAGCCCAGGAGTTTGAGGTTGCTGTGAGCTAGGCTGACGCCATGGCACTCTGGCCCAGGCAATAGAGTGAGACTCTGTTTCAAGAAAAAAAAATGTCTGTACTGTTAGGGTCATGAGGTGAACCTCTTCCCATAGCTCAGCAAAGGCAGAATCTGCATTTTATAGCAACAAGGGTAGCAGTCAATCAACAATGCTCCAAGGACTCGGAAGACACCTAACTTGTCCAAAAACCCGGAAGTACTGAATTTTCTTCCTCTCATGAGTTAGACTAGGTCAATATACACAAGCTTATTCAAGAATTAATAAAGAAACAAATTTGATATAAGATGATAATGTTATTATCTTTCTAGAAGAAGAATAAAGTGAAGTCCATGATTGTACCTACCTGGAGTTGAACCAAAATAAGTAATTTATATTCATCTTGGCTATAAGAAGGGTTGTATTTACTGGGGCCTCTTTTTCGATACAAAGGTTTTCCTAGAGAAAGACACCAAGACAGTGTAGAGAATTTTCCAGAAGGAGCATTCCTGAGGGCCCCAGTTGCTCCCTGGTGGTAATTTAGGCAATTAGGCTCTTCCAGAATACAGAATATGGGAGGCAATTCTCTGCACATTGTGACAACTATTTAGACATAGTGATATCTGTACCTCCACCACCAAAAGCTTTCTGAAGGAATAAATCAAACTGGAGTAATTAAATTCAGCCACCATAAGCCAAAAATAAAAATCCAATAAATTCCCTCCTGAACACTAAAAAATGAAAGTAATTCTTGGTCAGTTTCTCCTGCCTCTGTGATCCAGCCATGCTCTTAGGATCAGGTAATCCTCAGAGAGGCAGCTGCTTGTGGAGTAGAAATTATGGGACATCCTGTTCCTGTTTCCTGATCCTTTAAGCACTAGTTGAAACACTGACCCTAATGTATCAAATCACATTTTATCTTGTTCTTCAAAAAAAAAAAAAAAAAAAAACACACAGAAGAGATTATGTTCTTTGCTCTCTTCTTTTATCACATGGATATGGCAAAATTAAACCACAGGATTAATTCCATGCAAAAATTAAAGAGATGAAAAACTTAAGCATCAAAAGATAAAATTCTGTTATGTTATAGGTGCATCCTAGATGCTGGATGCAACAGAAGAATAAATGTGTAATGTACAAAATGGTGATATTTCGAAGCACTCCTTCAGATTGATAGCCTTCTCCTTTCTCTTTCTCTGTTGATATATTTCCTTTTTATATAGATTTTGGAGGTTGCGATATAGACGGAAGAGTGTCCTCCTTTCCTCCCTGCCTTCCCTTATTCCACCTGCCTTTCCTTCCTGATTTCCTTTAAAAACCTTTTAACCTTGTCCTTTGCACAGTTTCTTCCCTCTAGTTCCCTTCCAGGGGAAGCAGTTGGAAAAGTACCAGGGCTGGAGAGGGCATCCCTGGGAATGCAGGCCGCACTGTGCCTTGAACACCCGCAGCAGCCACCTGGACTCGCACACCTTGCCCAGCGTTCGTAGCCTTCATCGAGGCAGGGTGGGGTCCCTCCTCCCCAGCCTGCAGTCTTGCAGCTGCATCCTGCAGGCCCTCACTCCGCCTCACCAGAAGTTAACCAGCATGTCATTTCCTCCTTCTTCCTCCTGTCTTGCCATTATGCCCTAGTCCCTCTCCAAACGGAAAGAGGAAATGAAATGTCATCCTCAGGCAGCTCTGCAGAAAGGAACGTTTTTTTAATGGCTTAGAGATGGGGAAGGGGATTAAGAGACAGGGAAGAAGCTGTGCAGCTGAAAGTGCTAACTAAAACTAAGTTTTAAATCTGCCCCTGGCGTTTTATTTCCCCTGCTTGCTATTCTGGGTGGTCACGGATTTCCAAATGTCTTTAAACATTGCAAGTTCTTTATTTGTTTGAAAGCGCACTGCTTTTCACAGCCTAAGCTGTGCATCCTCAGAATGATTTGAGAGATGTCTACCTAGGAAGTCTCGGCGTTGAAT